>NC_142467.1:63267500-63906250 GCF_049115385.1 Moschus berezovskii | reverse complement strand
GGGTAGACCAGAAAGCAAGAGAGAAAAAAAGTGATTCCAAGCTTTTCTGTTGTGCACAATGCATTTTTCTCAATAAACTTTCTTGAATTTTGTGGTTCTACTTGTAGTCCTATTCTCTGGGAAGTCCCTGCATCCATAGATACCCTGTGGAAAGGACAGGCCTGGACAGGGAACAGAGGCAACTAGGTTGGGCAAGAGTCCATGGTGGGTTAGGAAGGAAGGAAAAAATCTAGATATTCAAACACAGACTCCAAAGCCATGAATAGTGACCTGCCAGTGGACAAGTGGGAGATTGCCTCCTGGGATGAATGTCCTTAAAGGGGTCCTAATTCAGGTGAATGTCTATCCTTACTATCAGTAATCTCTAAGAAATTTTTGATTGATGAAAGTAAGCCACATTTTGAATAATACTTGCTGGTGTGGGTTGTCTGTGTATATGTGTATGTGTGTGTGTGCATCCTCTTGCCTCCATCTCCTGCCTTTAAGAGTTCTGCCCATAGTCTAACCAGGCTTCTGTGTATTTTCCACCAGAAAAGACACACACCCATTACCAGATGGTAGCAATTTAAAATCAAAGAATTGGTCTCTAGAAACAGCTCCCTAAGTATATTTAATATATTTAATAGTGTTTATTAATGCCCAAAGGGCTTCCCAGGTGGTGCTAGTGGTAAAAAAAAAAAAAAACCCACCTGCCAATGCAAGAGACATGGGTTCAATCCCTGGGTTGGGAAGATCCCCTGGAGGAGGGCATGGCAACCCACTCCAGTATTCTTGCCCTGAGAATCCCTTGGACAGAGAAGCCTAGAGGGCTAAAGTCCATAGGGTCGGAAAGAGTTGGACACGATTGAATCGACTTAGCACACATGCATTAATACAGAAAACTTTACGGATGTTCTGTCTAAAACAAAGTCATGTTGAATACAAGTTCCATTCTCACCTGTCTTTGGCCAAGTGGATTGTTGACTGCCTTGCAGTCTGTTTGTACTGTCAGGGACCTAGGCTGGTATGTACAGCTCTCTCCTTTACAGATGAGGAAACCGAGGCCCAAAGAGATCAAGTGACCTCCTTATGCAGGGTCACAAAGTGATGCAGGACAAGCCAGACTGGACCGCAGGTGTTGAGGAATGTCAAGCCCCGTGACACTTTTCTTTCCTCGAGCCATTTCCTTATCTTGCCAGTGCTTACTCCACCCCTGGCTGCAACAGGTCCCTCTTGGCTGGCTGGATCTACATTTAGGCATTTTCTTTCTTTTCCAGTGAAGTTTTCCCATATGGTTCATTACATAATTGGTCCTCAGCTAGAAAAGAAAATGTATGCTGGTGTCAGGAGGTAAACTCTCTAACTGTTCCACAGTTAGCTTTCTGCCCGCTACACTTTTCAGCTACAGAGCCAAGTAAATCTAGGACAAATGCTCTCATGAATCACTGATGGGGTCTGTAAAAAGGATGTTTCCAGGCCCTCAGAGACCCGGCTTAAGAAATGCAAGTAGTTTCAGAAAAAGAGAAAGGCTGCCACTTTTCAAACCACTACTTTGTCCACCCTCTGAGTCTCTGACCTGCCAGCACAATATTAGCGCAAGCAGACATGATCCCCTCAGCTTTCCCGGGCTTGTCATCTCAAATCCCCAACTGCATTTGAGAAGCAGCACTGTTTGGAGGCAGAAGACTGCAAAAGAACCAGAATAATAAGCCCAGGAGAAGCCAGAGAGTCAAGAGGGAGAGACACTTGGCAATGGCCAGAAGTCCTGGAGCTACTGGGCAAGAAGTTCAAGAGCATCAAAAAATCTCATTTCCCTGCCATGTTACTGCTCTGGGCACAGCATTTGCTGCTGCCAGCTTGTGTAGATGGAACGGGCCAAGAGGAAGGAACTAAAGACTGCACACAGCTTGTAAATCCCTGGGATGAAGGAAGCAAGGCTACAGAAAGAGAAACTAATCAGCCATGAGGGGAACACAGGAGAAGCCTTTAAGCCTGTGCTGGTCCTTCTAGGGGAGGCAGTTACTTCTAGGGTGGTGGGGGAGGGCGTCCAAAACCTTCCTGCTCTGCCACACGCTGCTTGGTACAAATAGTAACAAACACTTGGCATTTCCCCTAGTGCTATCCTGGGCACTCTTTCCAAGTATTAGGCATTCATTTAACCTTCTCCCAAAGGCTGTTATTATCCCTATTTTCCAAATGAAGAAGTCAGACTCTGCAAAGTGAAAAACCGTCCCCAGTTTGCACATTTGTAATGGAGAAAAGCCATGATTGAAACCAAAGTCTCTGTGACCCCCAGAATCCACAGTCTAAATCATTAGGCTCGTTATTTCTGACAGTGCAGTTGCTATACAAGAGCTTGCTGACCCTCTTGGTAACCATGCTGAGATGCTGCCTGGGTCATTTGGAGGGCCCAGGATTTTTGATCAGCTTCAAAGGAGTTTATAATGCTCTGGGATGCCCTGCTTCCTCCCTCTTTTTCTCTTTCTCTTCTCATCCTTTTTTCCTTTCCTTCTACATCTATTGAAGCTCTCCTCATCTCAAACAGAATAATATTGAAGCCAAAATTTGGTTCCATGTATCGAAAGGTTTTTTATTTGGGGCCAAAGGTCACACCTTTTCTTTTCCTTTTGTAATTTCCAACTCTTTGCTTATCAGAACTTACTTTCAAGGATCTAACATTTACAGTAAAGTATAAGTGATCGATGAGTCTCATAAAGGAGATGCCAATACCTCCTATAAAGAAATATCATCCAACGGCCAAGAACCACAGAAAAAATTATATTAAAATGGAGATTGTCACCAAAGGAAAGGAATCAGTCACCAGAAAAACAGAAGGTGTCATCAAGGCCAGGAGGAGGGTGTGGGGAGAAGAGGTGGCCAATAGATTGAGTGTATGAGCCTTCTCAGTTGACTTCTGTACCAACTGCTGGCGATGCTCCCCCTTCTCCCAGGGCTACCTCCCTGCAGCCCACCCACTCAGGAAGTGGCCAAGTTGTCTTTTTTCCAACCCACTCTTGCCATCCTTCTTTGGCTAACCCAGAATTCTAATGTAAGTCCTGTCTGCATGCCTCTCAAGGCAGCCCAGTTCTTCCTGTCCTGTAGCATGGCTGATTTATCCATGTCCTAGATAAGAGTTTTTAGGGACACACTCCCTCCCTCCACCTTCCTTCCCACAAGAAAGTGCATGCACATGGGGATCACACCTAGAAAAGAACATTCCCAGAGATGTATTCTCAGAATTTGCAACTTCTTACTGCTGGGTGAATGGAGAGTCTAAGGGAACTGCTGTTCCAAGCTAGGGAATTTACAAAAACAGCCAACATCACTAAGGACCAGCTCTCCTCATTCCTGTGTTTCATTAGCTCAGCATCAACTGACTTAACTAGAACAGACAAACGCTCATTAAAATATCATGTTGGATGAGATGTAATTCTCAGAATAATGTTAACATCAAACAAGCAATTGGGAGGCAGCATCACTCTGGCCCTGCAAGGGAGGGGGGTATTCTGCAAGGTAAGCACTCTTCTTGCCAATGGGGTTGGGATGCTGGGTGGAGGGAAAATGATTATGGATGAAGAGGCTGTTGCTGTGAGGGTGGAAGTTGCACATTGACAAAACCAAGCCCTATTCTCTGAGTATTTGGCTTCTCAAAACATAATTCATTTTCAAACCTAAACTCAGTAATTACATCTTCTCCAAATCGACTATTCAGCATTTCCTCTTTATACCCATCCACTTGTAAGAGAAGCTGCCAAATTAACTTTCGAGTTTGCCAGAGTCATCTTCCTCATAGAGAGGATCAGTCAGGTGTGAGGCATTGTGGGAAGTATCGCTAAGACAAAGGAATCTTAGTGGTAGCTAGTTTGGTGTAGTATGAAGAACACTGCCTAAAGTTAGGTCTCACTTTAACTACTAGCTGTCACTGTAGTGGATTGAAAGTGTGCCTCTCCCAAATTTATGTCTACCCAGAACCTCTAAATGTGACCTTACTTGGAACTAGGGTCACACTGGACTAGGGTGGGCCACAGTAATGACGCGTACCCTTATAAGAAGGGGAAAGGCACACAGACAGAGGGAAGAAGGCCATGTGAAGACTGGGACAGAGATTGGAGTGGTGAAGATATTAATACAAACCAGGGAATGCCACAGACTGCCAGAGCCACCGAAAGGAAGAAATGAGAAGGATCCAGAGTGAACGTGGCCCTACCAACACCCTGTTTGAGGACTTGCAGTGTCCGGAGCTGAGAGAGAATAAACTTCTGTTGTTTTAAGCCACACAGTTTGTGGTAATGTGTTGTGGCAGTTTTAGGAAGTGAATACAGTCACTGAAAGGCTGAGCAAACTTGACCTAGTTATTTTCTCTGAGCCTCGGTTTCTTTGTCTAGACCAGAGATTAGATCTATGACTTTGGGTAAGTTTTATAATCAGTTTTCTCATCTTAAAATGGGGGTACCATAACTTTTTTGATAAAATTACAGTTAACATGTGTTGAGCATTTACTACATCATGAGCATTAATAGACGTCTCACTAAATATTTGTCACTGCTTCCTAAATTCCTCTTTGATCTGAAAAGAAGCTGAGATACTAGCTTGAATTCTTGTCATAAAGCATGAATCACACAGAATTTAATGTCAAACTTTCCAAAATCCAGTGTAAAAGAAAAGAAAAATGACATTTTAGATAACTCATACAACCACAGAGCAATTATTTTTAAAGGTTTTATTTTTTTTTAATTTTTTAAAATTTAATTGGAGGCTAATTACTTTACAACATTGTGGTGGTTTTTGCCATACATTCACATGAATTGGCCATGGGTGTACATGTGTTCCCCATCCTGAACCCCACTCCCACCTCCCTCCCCATCCCATCCCTCAGGGTCATCCCAGTGCACCAGCCCTGAGCACCCTGTCTCATGCATTGAACCTGGACTGGTGATCTATTTTACTTGTGATACTATACATGTTTCAATGCTATTCTCTCAAATCATCCCTCACATTCTCCCACAGAGTCCAAAAGTCTGTTCTTTACATCTGTGTCTCTTTTGCTGTCTCGCATATAGGGTCATCGTTACCATCTTTCTAAATTCCATATATATGCATTAATATACTGTATTGGTGTTTTTCTTTATGACTTACTTCACTCTCTATAATTGGCTCCAGTTTCATCCACCTCATTAGAACTAATTCAAATGCATTCTTTTTAATAGCTGAGCAATATCCCATTGTGTATATGTATCACAGCTTTCTTATCCATTCATCTGCCTATGGACATATAGGTTGCTTCCATGTCCTGGCTATTGTAAACAGTGCTGCAATGAACATTGTTGTACATGTGTCTCTTTTAATTCTGGTTTCCTTGGTGTGTATACCCAGCAGTGGGATTGCTGAGTTGTATGGCAGTTCTACTTCCAGTTTTTTAAGGAATCTCCACACTGTTTTCCATAGTAGCTATACTAGTTTGCAATCCCACCAACAGTGTAAGAGGGTTTCTTTTTCTCCACACCCTCTCCAGCATTTATTGTTTGTAGACTTTTTGATAGCAGCCATTCTGACTGGCATGAGATGGTACCTCACTGTGGTTTTGATTTGCATTTCTCTGATAATGAGTGATGTTGAGCATCTTTTCATGTGTTTGTTAGCCATCTGTATGTCTTCTTTGGAGAAATGTCTGGTTTTTGATTGGGTCACTTATTTTTCTGGAATTGAGCTGCAGGAGTTGCTTGTATATTTTTGAGATTAATTCTTTGTCAGTTGCTTCATTTGCTATTATTGTCTCCCATTCTGAAGGCTGTCTTTTCACCTTGCTTATAGTTTCCTTCATTGTGCAAAAGCTTTTAAGTTTAATTAGGTCCCATTTGTTTATTTTTGCCTTTATTTCCATTATTCTGGGAGGTGGGTCATAGAGGATCCTGCTATGATTTACATCAGAGTATTTTGTCTATGTTTTCCTCTAGGAGTTTTATAGTTTCTGTCTTCCATTTAGATCTTTAATCCATTTTGAGTTTATTTTTGTGTATGATGTTAGAAAGTGTTTTAGTTTCATTCTTTTACAAGTGGTTGACCAGTTTTCCCAGCACCACTTGTAAAAGAGATCGTCTTCTCCATTGTATATTCTTGCCTTGTTTGTCAAAGACAAGGTGTCCATAGGTGCGTGGATTTATCTCTGGGCTTTCTATTTTGTTCCATTGATCTCTATTTCTGTCTTTGTGCCTGTACCATGCTGTCTTGATGACTGTGGCTTTGTAGTATAGCCTGAAGTCGGGCATGTTAATTCCTCCAGTTCCATTCTTCTTTCTCATGATTGCTTTGGCTACTCGAGGTTAATTGTAAAATTATTTGTTCTAGTTCTCTGAAAAATACCATAGGTAGCTTGTTAGGGATTGAATTGAATCTATAGATTGCTTTGTGTAGTATACTCATTTTCACTATATTGATTCTTTGAATCCATGAACATGGTATATTTCTGCATCTATTTGTGTCACCTTTGATTTCTTTCATCAGTGTTTTATAGTTTTCTGTATATAGGTCTTTTGTTTCTTTAGGTAGATTTATTCCTAAGTATTTTATTCTTTTCGTTGCAATGGTGGATGGAATTGTTTCCTTATTTTGTCTTTCTGTTTTCTCATTGTTAGTGTATAGGAATGCAAGGGATTACTGTCTTAATTTTATATCCTGCAACTTTACTATATTCATTGATTAGCTCTAGTAATATTTTGGTGGAGTCTTTAGGGTTTCTATGTAGAGAATCATGTCATCTGCAAACAGTGAGAGTTTTACTTCTTTTTCAATCTGTATTCCTGTTATTTCTTTTTCTTCTCTGACTGCTGAACCACAGGGCAATTAAAGGTTTTTTTTTTTATATATATTGGGTTACAGTTGATTTACAATGTTGTGTTAGTTTCAGGTGTACAGCACAGTGGTTCAGTTAACCTTATGCAAATCTCCACTCTTTTTCAGATTCTTTTCCCATGTAGGTTATCAAAGAGTATTGAATAGAGTTCCCTGTGCTACTCAGTAGGTCCTTGTTGATCATGATTTCTCTTTATAGTTGTGTGTATATGTTAATCCCAAACTCATTTATCCTTCCCCAAACTTTACCCTTTGGTAACCACAAGTTTGTTTTTGAAGTCTGTGAGTCTCTTTCTGTTTTGTAAATAAGTTCATTTGTATCATGTTTTTAGATCCCATGTATGTGATAACATATGATATTTCTGTGTCTGACTTAGTATGATAATCTCTAGGTCCATCCATGTTGCTGAAAATGGCATTATTTCATTCTTTTTATGAATGAGTAATATTCTATTGTATGTGTGTATACATCATCTTTATCCATTCATCTTTCCATAGACACAGGTTGCTTGCATGTCTTGGCTATTGTAAACAGTGCAGCAATGAAAACTGGGGTATATGGATCCTTTTAGGTTTATTTTCTTTGGATATGTGCCCAGGAGTGGGATTTCTGGATCATATGGTAGCTCTATTTTTAGTTTTTTTAAGGAACCTCTGTACTGTTTTCCATGGGCTTCCCTGGTGGCTCAGACGGTAAAGAATTCACCTGCCATGCAGGAGACATGGCTTTGGTCCCTGGGTTGGGAAGATCCACTGGAGAAAGGAATGGCTAACCCACTCCAGTATTCTTGCCTGGAGAATTCCATGGACAGGAGAGAGTCCATGGGGTTGCAAAGAGTTGGACACAACTGAGCGACTAACACTGTTACTACTACTTTCATACTGTTCTCCATAGTGGCTGTGCCAGCTTACAGTGTAGGAAGGTCCTCTTTTTTCCACACCCTCTCTAGCACTTACTGTTTGTAGACTTTTTGATGATGGCCATCCCTTGTGTGGGGTGATACCTCGTTGTAGTTTTGATTTGCCTTTCTCTAAAAATCAGTGATGTTGAGCAACTTTCATGTGCTTTTTGGCCATCTGTGCATCAGATGATCACAATTTTATCCTGGCAATCTTAGGGGAGATACTGGTGGGCCACACTATATACTCCATTGGACCCAGAGTTTTCCTGTAAATGTTTCCAGACTTGATTTAGCCTCATGTGTTACTAAATTTCTTCTGTGTACAGGACTCACAGTAGCAGAAATAAAGAAAGACCCAATTTCTGTCCATAAAGAACTTCTAGGCCAGTAGTAGGGTAGTGATTGGAGGGCAGTTAAATAAGGCTACCAGAAACTGAGGTGAGGAGCCATAGGATCCTGTTCTTATTCTTTGAGGGTTGAACAGATAGATAAATCAGTAACATTCTGAAACAGCACAGACCATCTTTTAACTTGCGGCCAGGGAACACATTTCTTACTAAGCAGTGGTAACATCATTTTACCGCCTGTTCCCAGCCTAGTGCCCACACAGGGCAGTTTGGAGGATAAAAGACTTCATTTTCCTGAAAAAAAAAACTACTCTAAGGATTTCTACTTCCAAGAAAATGAATGTCTAGAAATTGAAGCAAAAAATGTGTGCTGAGTCCTGGGAATATACAAGTGAGAAAAACCAACAGATCCTTGATCTAATGGAGGTTTTAGTCCAAGAGGGGAAGACAGATGTCAACTGATGATCACCAAATTGAAGGTGAAATGTTTTGTGAGAGTAGATAATAGAATTATTCTCATTAGGGAGGTCAGGCAGGTTGTCCTGAAGTGATGGCTGAGTGGAGATCTGCGTTTATCCAGGTGAATGGGGAGAAAAGAGCATCCCAGACAGAAGGGGCAGCACGTGCAAAGGCCCTGAGGTGAGCAGGGCTTGACTAATAGAAAGGATGGAGTGGAGCCTAATGCTGGTGCTCTTGGGAGGGCAAGGCAAGGCATGGTGGGAAGAGGGCACTGCTGAGTGACACACAGAAAGACCATGCAGGGCCTTGTCAGCCATGATAGCTTTCATCCTCATCCTTAGGGAAGTGTGAAGCTATTTGTGAGTTGAGAAGTGTGCAGCACAGTGTGGTTCTTGGATCAGCTACATGGATGTCACTGGGGAGCCTATTAGAAACACAGAACTCAGTCCCAATTCACACCTGCTACTGAAACAGAATCTCTTCCCCATGTGGTTGGCATGCATATTAAATTTTGAGAAACACTGGATTAGAACCTTTTCAGGTAGTTTAGGAACTGCACATATGGACCATCTACTTGAAACATTTGTGTTATTTAATATGCATGTGCACACATGCGTGTGTGTGTGTGTGTGTGTGTGTGTGTGAATTAAAAGAGGGACCATAATAAATCCCATCAAAGACACCTGTTGAATGGTAGAACATGTCCTGTTGTTCTGTGAGCACTCTGCTTGAGAGCATTTCCTCCTGTGTTAGAGTTCCTCTGTGACTTGGAACAGGGCTGAGTATGTTTACTATGTTCCTCAGTCATTGCATAGCCCAAGGAAACCTCTTTCTGTGGTGGCACATCACTCAGGCACTTTGGTGGAGCCAGTTCTTGCCCCTGGCATCCATCTCTAATTGATCAGGCTCCTGAGTTTAGACTTGGCCTGAGACTATCTCCACATAGTTTACCAGGGCATACCAATTGATCTGAATCACAAGGTTAGATCAATTTCCCACCCTGCATTTCTTTGAGCAAGGCATGAAAACAAATTTCAGCAACGATCAACATTTCTGAAGCATCATCTGTATCTGCCCAGGATCTTTTAGGCTTGCAAGTCTAATCGCTGAAAGTACATTTCCAGGAGGGGAGCAGAGTTACAGCCCCTTGGAGCTTAGCCACAAGGGACAGGGAGGGTTACACAGCAGGCCTCCCAGCCAGAAGAGCAGGAAGAGACAGTAGCTTAGGGAGCCTGCTTCTAACAAAGGCACTGACAGTTCAGGAAGGAATGGTGGAGACTTCTTCAAGAAAGCATTTGTCTTTTTGAACTATCAGAGCTGCCTCTGGGTCTGCAAAGAAGAATGACTGGAGGTTGTTCAGAAAGACAGCTTAGCAGCTAGGCTAAGCTTAGCTCCCACAAGCTTAGACAGAGATGGATAGACTGTCAAACACCACAAAAATTCATCCTGTGTCTTGTAACTAACTAAGGTTTGAACAGCTTAAGCATACAGCTTCATTTTTCCCTCAAATTATTTATAAAAGAAGAAACTAATCTTTCTCTCTCCCAAACACATGCTTAGAGGTGAATGATAAAAGTGGATATGCCACCAACTGTCCCAAATCCAATATTTGGTCAGTTGTTTCAAGAACAAGCATTTTTCTGCACACTCAGATACATGACTGTGATCAAATGAGATTGATTATATGTCTGAATGCATCAATTTTATTATTCTGGAGTTTTGTAGACTTGGCCTAGGTCAGCATTTAGTTGGTATCCACTTGGTAGCTTCAGAAAGACTGCTGGACACTCTATTTGAGTCTCCTTTGAGTCCTAGTGGTAAGAGGAACAAGCAAGAGATTCAGGACACAGCTCCAAAGGGCAACAATATTGCTGTCTTTAAGTGATATTTTATTTATCCCTATGACATCAGCAGAGGCAAATGCATGGTTGACTCATAAGCAGTTAAAACTACCAGCCAAACAGAAGGATGTGAGTAGGTAAGGAAGAAACAGAAAGACATAGGTATTAACAACAATGCAGTGGTTCGGATGGTAAAGAATCCGCCTGCAAGGCAGGAGACCCGGGTTCAATCCCTGGGTTGGAAAGACCCCCAGGAGAAGGGAATCGCAACCCACTCCATATTCTTGCCTGGAGAACTCCATGGACAGAGGACCCTGGTGGGCCATAGTCCATGGGGTCGCAAAGAGTCAGATACAACTGAGTGACTAACACTTTCACTTTTCACATAACACTGCACTACAGTGGAACATAGAGTAACAGTATCATGGCATTGTTAACCAAGGCTGCAGACTTAGAGGAAGAGGGGGAGATGTAAGCTGAATGCTAGGAGTTAGAAATGAAAAAAAAAAAAGTCGAACCATTGAGTAGGTCATTCAGTGGCTTCCTTGAGCATGTGCAGAGGTTCTAAGTTGACCCTGTACACCATACACCTAGAATAGTCTTCCCAAGGAGACAGTCAAGGATGCTTCAGATTGGCAGATCTTGAAAGAATGATCAAACAGGTAAAAGACATCTTTTCAAACACCAGTTATTTCTCTGCAGTGTTCAGGAAGGTTTAATCTGAAACACAAAATGCAAGCAACTAATTTCAGTTTTTGTATCTGAGTACTATAATTTCTATATTCCCCTGGGAGTTATTCCATTATGTTTTATTTTATTACTGTGTTCAGTTCTATGCACGGCATGAAAAGATAACTTTGAGCCACCAGATTCCATAATGCTGATTCAATATTATTTTATACTTCAGATAACTCTTCCAGGGAAAGTAATATTGAGATGTATTTCTATTTGAGAGAGCCGTGATTGTGCTCATGTACACAAAGCTGAGCCAAAGACGTGGGTCCAAGTGTGTTCATGGTTCATCCCTGGCACTAGTGTAAGACTCTTTGTACAATGAGAAAAGTGTCCATTTACTCATTTTATTTATTAAAATAGCTTCTGATCTACTCTTTCCAGCTTTACTGAGACATAATTGACATATAACATTGTCTACGTTTAAGGTACTCCAAAAGTGTGTTGATTTGCTATACTTATATGTTTCAAAATGGTTATTACAGTAGGGTTAGTTAAAACCTACATCCCCTCACATAATTGCCACTTCTTTTTTGGATTAAATGAGAGAGAAACCGGTATCTTTGGCATGTCCTGCATAACTGAAAAGGCTGGGTGCTCTCTCGCATTATTTTACTTTGTCTTAAGAAGTCATACTCTGAGAAAACCTCTCTTGGCCCTAAGCTGTAATGCCTTTGGGGAGGGATAATGCATAAAAAGTTTCCAATATGTCCAAACTTCTCTTTTTTTTTTTCTTTTGTTGCTCTATCGGTGTGTTAGCACTTCTCTGTTGGAACCTTGACTTCCGCAAATGCTTTCTTGTCTGTGGGTGATTGACTAAGCCAGTGTGTTGCAGGGTCTCCTGGACCATACCTGAAAGGAGCTAGGACTGATTCATGAACCACTGTAGGGTCCACTGCTGGGGTCAGAGGTCTGTATGCCTAACACCTGGTGTATGTATGGGTGGACGAGACTGCTCTCTGTTTCTTTAGCATATCGTGCCAGATCCCCAAGTTCTCACAATGACACTTTCATCTGAGGACGGATGACAAATGGTTGGAGATGGACATGACAGGGGATGTCTTATTCAGTCATGTGGCTAATGTAAGCTGTCAGTTCATTTAGAAAGTTGGCCAAAGCAGTTGTTGATTTCAAACAGGAGAACATCTGGATGAGGTATGTAATTTAAAAGAATTGCTTGAGAGTCATCAGTGCAGTGGTATTGATGAGGAGTGGGAGGATGTATAGAGGAGCCTTAATATTATTTAACTCATGTGCTTGAAATGGAGATCTAAAACCAGAGTGACATAGTGTATATTTTAAGCAGTAGATAAAAACAAATCCAATCTAAGAAATAATATTCTGCTCAATTATGAATAGACTACAATAGAAAAAATGCATTTAGATCTGGGCTCCTCTTGCTAACAAACATAAATGTTCATGGAAAAGGGCCTAGTTCAGTTCAGTCGCTCAGTCGTGTCTGACTCTTTGCGACCCCATGGACGGTGGCACACCAGGCTTCCCTGTTTATCACCAGTTCCCAGAGTATTCTCACACTCACGTCCATTGAGTCAGTGATGTCATCCAACCATCTCATCCTCTGTCGTCCCCTTCTCCTCCCGCCTTCAATCTTTCCCAGCATCAGGGTCTTTTCAGATGAGTCAGCTCTTTGCATCAGGTGGCCAAAGTATTGGAGTTTCAGCTTCAACATCAGTCCTTCCAATGAATATTCAGGACTGATTTCCTTTAGGATGGACTGGTTGGATATCCTTGCAGTCCAAGGGACTCTCAAGAGTCTTCTCCAACACCACAGTTCAAAAGCATCCATTCTTCGGTGCTCAGCCTTCTTTATAGTCAAACTCTCACATCCATACATGACTGCTGGAAAAACCATTAGCCTTGACTAGACAGACCTTTGTTGGCAAAGTAATGTCTGCTTTTTAATACGCTGTTGGTTTAATATGCAAGTTGGTCATAACTTTCCTTCCAAGAAGTAAGCGTCTTTTAATTTCATGGATGCAATCACCATCTACAGTGATTTTGGAGCCCAAGAAAATAAAGCCTGTCACCATTTCCAGTATTTCCCTATCTGTTCGCCAGAAAGTGATGGGACTGGATGCCATGATTTTAGTTTTATGAAAGTTGAGCTTTAAGCCAACTTTTTCACTCTCCTCTTTCACTTTCATCAAGAGGCTCTTTAGTTCTTCTTCACTATCTGCCATAAGGGTGGTGTTATCTGCATATCTGAGGTTATTGATGTTTCTCCTGGCAATCTTGATTCCAGCTTGTGCATCTTCCAACCCAGTGTTCCTCGTGATATACCCTGCATATAAGTTAAATAAGCAGGGTGACAATATACAGCCTTGACCTACTCCTTTTCCTATTTGGAACCAGTCTGTTGTTCCGTGTCCAGTACTAACTGTTGCTTCCTGACCTGCATACAGATTTCTCCAGAGACATGTCAGGTGGTCTGGTATTCCCATCTCTTTATGAATTTCCCACAGTTTATTGTGATCCACACAGTCAAAGACTTTGGCATAGTCAATAAACAGAAATAGATGTTTTTCTGGAACTCTCTTGCTTTTTGATGATCCAATATATGTTGGCAATTTGATCTCTGGTTCCTCTGCCTTTTCTAAAACCTGCTTGAACATCTGGGAGTTCACCATTCACATATTGTTGAAGCCTGGCTTGGAGAATTTTGAGCGTTACTTTACTAGCATGTGAGATGAGTGCAATTGTGCAGTAGTTGGAGCATTCTTTGGCATTGCCTTGCATTGGGATTGGAATGAAAACTGACCCCAGTCCTATGGCCACTTTTGAGTGTTCCAAATTTTCTGGCATATTGAGTGCAGCACTTTCACAGCATCATCCTTTAGGATTTGAAATAGCTCAACTGGATTTCTGTCACCTCCACTAGCTTTGTTCATAGTGATGCTTCCTAAGGCCCACTTGACTTCGCATTTGAGAATGTCTGGCTCTAGGTGAGTGATCATATCATCGTGATTATCTGGGTCATGAAGATCTTTTTTGTATAGTTTTCTGTGTATTGTGGCCACCTCTTCTTAATATCTTCCTCTTCTGTTAGGTCCATACTGTCTCTGTCCTTTATTGTGCCCATCTTTGCATGAAATGTTCCCTTGGTATCTCTCATTTTCTTGAAGAGATCTCTAGTCTTTCCCATTCTATTGTTTTCCTCTGTTTCTTTGCACTGATCACTGAGGAAGGCTTTCTTATCTCTCCTTGCTATTCTTTGGAACTCTGCATTCAAATGGGTATATCTTTCCTTTTCTCCTTTGCTTTTCACTTCTCTCCTTTTCTCAGCTATTTGTAAGGCCTCCTCAGACAGCCATTTTGCCTTCTTGCATTTCTTTTTTGGGGGATGGTCTTGATCCCTGCCTCCTGTACAGTGTCATGAACCTCCCTCCGTAGTTCATCAGGCACTCTTTCTATCAGATCTAGTTCCTTGAATCTATGTGTCACTTCCACTGTATAATCGTAAGGGATTTGCTTTAGGTCATACCTGAATGGTCTGGTGGTTTTTCCTACTTTCTTCAATTTCAGTCTGAATTTGGCAAAAAGGAGTTCATGATCTGAGCTGCAATCTCCTCCCAATCTTGTTTTTACTGACTATATAGAGCTTCTCCAACTTAGGCTGCAAGGAATATAATAAATCTGTTTTTGGTGTTGACCATCTGGTGATGTCCATGTATAGTCTTCTCTTGTGTTGTTGGAAGAGGGAGTTTGCTGTGACCAGTGAATTCTCTTAGCAAAACTCTGTTAGCCTTTGCCCTGCTTCACTCTGTACTTAAAGGCCAAATTTGCCTGTTACTCCAGGTGTTTCTTGACTTCCTACTTTTGCATTCCAGGCCCCTATAATGAAAAAGGCATCTTTTTTGGGTGTTAATTCTAGAAGGTCTTGTAGGTCTTCATAGAACCATTCAGCTTCTTCAGCGTTACTGGTCGGGGCATAGACTTGGATTACCTTGCTATTGAATGGTTTGCCTTGGAAACAAACAGAGATCATTCTGATCATTTTGCCTTACAAATGAACAGAGATGTTGTAAAGAGCAATATTGCATAGGAATCTGGATTGTTAGGTCCATGAATCAAGGCAAATAGGAAGTGGTCCAACAGGAGATGGCAAGACTGAATGTTGACGTTTTAGGAATTAGCGAACTAAAATGGACTGGAATGGGTGAATTTAATTCAAATGACCTTTATATTTACTACTGTGGACAAGAATCCCTTAGAAGAAATGGAGTAGCCATCATAGTAAACAAAAGAGTCCAAAATGCAGTACTTGAATGCAGTCTCAAAAACGACAGAATGATCTCTGTTCATTTCCAAGACAAACTATTCAATATCACGGTAATCCAAGTCTATGCCCTGGCCAGTAAAGTGCCCAGGGGGGTGAAGTATTTAGAAATTGTATAACGTGAGGGATAGCAGAGGCTGTTGAGTCTAATTTTTATCCTGGGAGGAAGCCTTCAGAAAAACTGCCTTTGAATGACTGAAAAACTACTTTAGGGAAGCAAATACCTTCTGTGCTGTTCTAGGAGAGCAGAAGCCATAAAGAAGTAAGCACAATGATAGAATTTCCGAGCTATTAGAACTTCCCCAGAGAAGGAAATGGCACCCCACTCCAGTACTCTTGCCTGGAAAATCCCATGGGTGGAGGAGCCTGGTGGGCTGCAGTCCATGGGGTTGCTACGAGTCAGACACGACTAAGCGACTTCACTTTCACTTTTCACTTTCATGCATTGGAGAAGGAAATGGCAACCCACTCCAGTGTTCTTGCCTGGAGAATCCCAGGGACGGGGGAGTCTGGTGGACTGCCATCCATAGGGTCTCACAGAGTTGGACACGTCTGAAGTGACTTAGCAGCAGAACTGCCCAGTGATTGAATCAAGGATGGCAGCAGCAGGACACAATGTGACATAGCATTTGCAGGACCCATTTGGGACAGAAAAGAAAAAAGGGAACTAGGTCAAAGGGTGAGGAACTGAGTTCTTTTTCCCAATTCAAAATCTCTTCAAAAAAAGAATCAGAACAAGGAAAGGATTTTTTTTTTAAAAATAGACTTTAAATACAGTTTTAGAGGTACCAAAGAACTGAGAAGACAATTCAGAGTTTCCATATACCCTATACCCAATGTCCCCTTTTATTGTAATAGCTTATATTAGTATGGTACATTTGTTACAATTAATGAACTGATATTGACATAATATTCTTAGCTTACTTGCTGCTGCTGCTGCTGCTGCTGCTGCTGCTGCTAAGTCGCTTCAGTCGTGTCCGACTCTGTGCGACCCCATAGACGGCAGCCCATCAGGCTCCCCCGTCCCTGGGATTCTCCAGGCAAGAACACTGAAGTGGGTTGCCATTTCCTTCTCTAATGCATGAAAGTGAAAAGTGAAAGTGAAGCCACTCAGTCGTGTCCGACTCTTAGCGACCCCATGGACTGTAGCCCACCAGGCTCCTCCATCCATGGGATTTTCCAGGCAAGAGTACTGGAGTGGGGATCCCAATCAGGACATCACATTCCACTTAGGTGTCATGGCTCCTTAGGCTCCTCTAGGCTGCAAAAGTTTCTCATGGGTTCCTTGTTTTGAATGAGGTTAACAGTTCTGAGGAGTACTAGGCAAATATTTTCTAGAATACCCCTCAAAGAGATTTGTCTGATATTTTATGGCAGATTAAATGTAGATTATTTTACTAATATTACTTTACTCTTAAATGGTTGATAGAATTTACCAAGGAGACTTTATGGACCTGGTGCTTAATTTTGTTAATTATTGATTGAATTTCTTTGACAGATATAGACCTTTTCAGATTATCTATTTCTCCATGCTGCTGCTAAGTCACTTCAGTCATGTCTGACTCTGTGCAACCCCATTGACGGCAGTCCACCAGGCTCCCCTGACCCTGGGATTCTCCAGGCAAGAATACTGCAATGGGTTGCCATTTCCTTCTCCATTGCATGAAAGTGAAAAGTGAAAGTGAAGTCGCTTAGTCGTGTCCGACTCTTAGCCACCCCATGGACTGCAGCCTACCAGGCTCTTCCATCCATGGGATTTTCCAGGCAAGAATACTGAAGTGTGTTGCCATTGCCTTCTCCGATTTCTCCATGAGTGAGTCTTAATAGTTGGTGTCTGTCAAAGAATTGGTCCATTTCATCTAGGGATTCATATTTGTGGGCATAGAGTTGTACAGAGTATTCTTTTATTATTCTTTTAATGTCCAAGAGATCTATAGTGATGACCCATCTTTCATATCTGATACAGTAATTTATATTTCTCTTTTTTTCCCCTTGTTTAGCTAAATAATCATTCTCTCCCTCATTCTTCTTGTTTTCGACTTGATTTATTACACTTTCTATGTTTTTTATTTGGAATTTTAAATAAGTTATTGATTATACATCTTTCATCTTTCATTTGCTTCCCTGGTGGCTCAAAGGTTAAAGCCTCTGCCTGCAATGCGGGAGACCCGGGTTCAATCCCTGGGTCGGGAAGATCCCCTGGAGAAGGAAATGGCAACCCACTCCAGTATTCTTGCCTGGAGAATCCCATGGACTGAGGAACCTGGTAGACTACAGTCCACAGGGTCGCACAGAGTCGGACACGACTGAGCGACTTCACTTTCACTTTATACATATAGTCATTTTAGTACTATGAATTTCCCTCTAAGTACTAATTTGCTGCATTTCACAAATTTTTATGTAACATTTTCATTAAGTTCAAAATATTTTGAAATTTCTTTGAGATACTTTCTTTGATATGTTTGTTACTTAGAAATCTGTTATTTAGTCTCCAGATATTTGGGGATTATCCCCAGCTGTCATTTTATTATTGATTTCTGGTTTAATCTCATTTTGGTCTGAAAACATACTTTGTATGGTTTTAGTTCTTTAAAAAATTTTTATACTATAGTTTATAACCCAGAATGTGGTATGTCTTGGTGAATAATTTACATGAACTTGATGAGAATATATATTCTGCTGATATTGGATAAAGTATTAAGGCCAGTTCAGTTCAGTTCAGTCACTCAGTCGTCTCCGACTCTCCGCGACCCCATGAATCACAGCACGCCAGGCCTCCCTGTCCATCACCAACTCCCAGAGTTCACTCAAACTCATGTCCACAGAGTCGGTGATGCCATCCAGCCATCTCATTCTCTGTCTTCCCCTTCTCCTCCTACCCCCAACCTTTCCAGCATCAGAGTCTTTTCCAGTGAGTCAACTCGTCACATGAGGTGGCCAAAGTATTGCAGTTTTAGCTTTAGCATCATTCCTTCCAATGAACACCCAGAATTGATCTCCTTTAGAATGGACTGGTTGGATCTCCTTGCAGTATAAGGGACTCTGAAGAGTCTTCTCCAACACCACAGTTCAAAAGCATCCATTCTTTGGCGATCAGCTTTCTTCACAGTCCAACTCTCACATCCATACATGACCACGGGAAAAACCATAGCCTTGACTAGACGGACCTTGGTTGGCAAAGTAATGTCTCTGCTTTGTAATATGCTATCTAGGTTGGTCATAACTTTCCTACCAAGGAGTAAGCATCTTTTAATTTCATGGCTGCAATCAGCATTTGCAGTGATTTTGGAGACCAAAAATTTAAAGTCTGACCCTGTTTCCACTGTTTTTCCATCTATTTCCCATGAAGTGATGGGACCAGATGTCATGATCTTCGTTTTCTGAATGTTGAGCTTCAAGCCAATCTTTTCACTCTCCTCTTTCATTTTCATCAATAGGCTTTTGAGTTCCTCTTCACTTTCTTCCATAAGGGTGGTGTCATCTGCATATCTGAGGTTATTGATATTTCTCCCAACAATCTTGATTCCAGCTTGTACTTCTTCCAGCCCAGCGTTCCTCATGATGTACTCTGCATATAAGTTAAATAAGCAAGGTGACAATATACAGCCTTGACGCACTCCTTTTCCTATTTGGAACCAGTCTGTTGTTCCATGTACAGTTCTGACTATTGCTTCTGACCTGCATACAGGTTTCTCAAGAGGCAGGTCAGGTGGTCTGGTATTCCCATCTCTTTCAGAATGTTCCACAGTTTATTGTGATCCACACAGTCAAAGGCTTTGGCATAGTCAATGAAGCAGAAATAGATCCTCTTCTGGAACTCTGTTGCTTTCTCCATGATCCAGTGGATGTTGGCAATTTGATCTCTGGTGCCCCTGCCTTTTCTAAAACCTGCTTGAACATCTGGGAGTTCACGGTTCACATATTGCTGAAGCCTGGCTTGGAGAATTTTGAGCATGACTTTACTAGCATGTGAGATGAGTGCCAGTTAAGTCCAGTCAATTGATGATACTATTTAGTTCAACTATACAACAGAATAGGAAAAACAAGAGATCTCTTCAAGAAAATTAGAGATATCAAGGGAACATTTCATGCAAAGATAGGCTCGATAAAGGACAGAAATGGTATGGACCTAACAGAAGCAGAAGATATTAAGAAGAGGTGGCAAGAATACACAGAAGAACTGTACAAAAAAGATCTTTGCGACCAAGATAATCACGATGGTGTGATCACTCACCTGGAGCCAGACATCTTGGAATATGAAGTCAAGTGGGCCTTAGAGAGCATCACTAGAACAAAGCTAGTGGAGGTGATGGAATTCCAATCGAGCTATTTCAAATCCTGAAAGATGATGCTGTGAAAGTGCTGCACTCAATATGCCAGAAAATTTGGAAAACTCAGCAGTAGACACAGGACTGGAAGAGGTCAGTCTTCATTCCAATCCCAAAGAAAGGCAATGCCAAAGAATGCTCAAACTACCGCACAATTGCACTCATCTCACATGCTAGTAAAGTCATGTTCAAAATTCTCCAAGCCAGGCTTCAGCAATATGTGAACCATGAACTTCCAGATGTTCGAGCAGGTTTTAGAAAAGGCAGGGGCACCAGAGATCAAATTGCCAACATCCGCTAGATCATGGAAAATCAAGAGAGTTCCAGAAAAACATCTATTTCTGCTTCATTGACTATGCCAAATCTTTTGACTGTGTGGATCACAATAAACTGTGGAAAATTCTGAAAGAGATGGGAATACCAGACCACCCGACCTGCCTCTTGAGAAACCTGTATGCAGGTCAGGAAGCAACAGTTAGAACTGGACATAGAACAACAGACTGGTTCCAAATAGAAAAAGGAGTGCGTCAAGGTTGTATATTGTCACCCTGCTTATTTAACTTATATGCAATGTACATCGTGAGGAACACTGGGCTGGAAGAAGCATAAGCTGGAATCAAGATTGCTGGGAGAAATATCAATAACCTCAGATATGCAGATGACACCACCCTTATGGCAGAAAGTGAAGAGGAACTGAAAAGCCTCTTGATGAAAGTGAAAGAGGAGAATGAAAAGGTTGGCTTGAAGCTCAACATTCAGAAAACGAAGATCATGGCATCTGGTCCCATCACTTCATGGGAAATAGATGGGGAAACAGTGGAAGCAGTTTCAGACTATTTTTTTGGGCTCCAAAATCACTTCAGATGGTGACTGCAGCCATGAAATTAAAAGATGCTTACTCCTTGGTAGGAAAGTTATGACCAACCTAGATAACATATTAAAAAGCAGAGATATTACTTTGCCAACCAAGGTCCATCTATTCAAGGCTATGGTTTTTCCCGTGGTCATGTATGGATGTGAGAGTTGGACTGTGAAGAAAGCTGATTGCTGAAGAATTGATGTTTTTGAACTGTGGTGCTGGAGAAGACTCTTGAGAGTCCCTTGGACTGCAAGGAGATCCAACCAGTCCATTCTAGAGGATGTTCCTGGGTGTACATTGGAAGGACTGATGCTAAAGCTGAAACTCCAATACTTTGGCCACCTCATGTGACAAGTTGACTCACTGGAAAAGACTCTGATGCTGGGAGGGATTGGGGGTGGGAGGAGACGGGGACGACAGAGAATGAGATGGCTGGATGGCATCACCAACTCGATGGACATGAGTTTGAGTGTAGTCCGGGAGTTGGTGATGGCCAGGGAGGCCTTGCGTGCTGTGATTCAAGGGGTTGCGAAGAGTCGGACATGACTGAGCTACTGAAATGACTGATAATCCTACTGTTTTTTGCTTGGTGGATCTGTCAACAACTGATAAAAGATTATTGACTTTCTGACTATTTTAGTACATATGCCTTTTTTCCCTTGCAGTTATGTCAGTTTTTGCCTCATGTATTTTGATGCTCTGTTCTCAGATGCATATGCATTAAGGATTATGTCTTTTTGAAGAATTGCTGCTGCTGCTAAGTCACTTCAGACATGTCCAACTCTGTACGACCCCATAAACGGCAGCCCACCAGGCTCCCCCACCCCTGGGATTCTCCAGGCAAGAACACTGGTGTGGGCTTCCATTTCCTTCCAATGCATGCAAGTGAAAAGTGAAAGTGAAGTCGCTCAGCCGTGTCCGACTCTTCACGGCCCCATGGACTGCAGCCTACCAGTCTCCTCCACCCATGGGATTTTCCAGGCAAGATTACTGGAGTGGTGTGCCATTGCCTTCTCCGTTTGAAGAATTGAGCCCTTTATTATTATGTAATGACCCTCTTTAGCCCTGATAATGTTTCTTGCTCTGAAATATGCCTTGTCTGAAATTAATATAGCTACTCCAGATTCTTTTAAAAATTAGTATGTTATGTCTTTATCCAATCCTTTACCTTTAACCTGTCTGTGTTTTTATGTTTGAAGTGGATACCTTATAGACTATATATGTTGGGTGCTGGATTTTTATCTGATATGACAGTTTCTGTCTTTTAACTGATATACTTAAACCATTTACACTTAAAGTGCTTGTTGGTCTTTGGATAATATTTACTGTGGTTGTAAATTTTTATTGTACTTCTTTCTTCCTTTTTCCTGCCTTTTCTGGTTTTAGTTGAACACTTTATATGCTTCCATTTTTTCTCATTTCGTATCATATCAATTATATTTCTTTTGAAAAAAATTTAGTAGTTTTCCTATAGTTTGCAGTATGCATTTACAGCTAGCCTAAATCTACTTTTAAATAAAACTATACTGCTTCCCAGATGGTGCAGAACTTTATGACAGATTAATCCTAATTCTTCCCTTCCATCCTTACAAAAATGTTGTCATTCATATGTATAATCACACAGTACATAGTTATTATTATCTTGAACAGTAATCTATGAGATCAATTTAGAATAAGGAAAACAAAAGGTTTTTTGGCATACACTTACTCCTTTTCTGATGCTTTTTCTTTTTGTAGGTCCTGTTATCTAAGCTATACCATTTTTCTTATCCTTAACTTCTTTTAACATTTCTTACAAGGTTGATTTGCTGGCAGTAAATTAATTCTGTTTTTATTTGTTTGAGAAAGCTTCATTTCCTCACTTTTGAAGGTTTATTTCACTGAATATAGAATTCTCAAGTGGTGAGTCCCCCCCCCAACACTTTAAATATTTTACTCCACACTCTTCTTAAATCATTTTTTTAAAATAAGAAGTCTATTATAATTTTTATTTTTTTTCCCCTCTAATGAGAAGTGTTTTCCCTCTGGATTCTTTCAACATTGTCTTTGGTTTTCTGAAATTTAAGTATGATATGTCTTGGTGTAGAATTTTTATATTTATTTTCCTTGATGTTCTCTCAGCTTGCTGAATCTTTGGTCTGGTATTATTGAGAGAAGTTCTCAGTCATTCTTACTTCTATATTTATTCTTCTTCATTTGTTCTTTCTACTTCTAGTATTCCAATTAAACACAGGTTATATACCTTTTGGATTTCTCTGGTGGCTCAGCAGTAAAGAATCAGCCTGCAATGCAGGAGGCCTGGGTTCGATCCCTGTTTCAGGAAGATCCCCTGGAGAAGGGCATGGCAACCCACTCCAATACTCTTGCCTGGGGAATCCCATGGACAAAGGAGCCTGGCAGGCTACAGTCCATGGAGTCAAACAGACTCAGACACAACTGTTGTGACTAAGCAGGAGCAGCATATACCTTTTTAAGTGATCTTGTAGTTCTTGGGTATTATTTTCTGACTTATTTGGATTCCCTTTTTTCTCTTTGGGTTTGTGGCCTAAAGCTGGGAAGTGCTAACATATTCTTTAGACTCGCTGATTTTTTTTCTTCTGCTTTGTCTAAAACCATTTACTAAAGACATTCTATATCTGTTATAGTGTTTTGTTTTGTTTGCCAGCATTTCCTTTTAATTCTTCCTTGAAGTTTCCACCTCTCCACTTACATTACCCATCTTTTCTTGCATGATGTCTACTTTTTCCATTAGAAGATTTAACAGAGTAATCATAAGTGTTTTAAGTTCCCAGTCTAATAATTCCAAAATCTGTTTCATATTTGAGTATCATTCTGATGCTTGCTTTATCTCTGTAGACTCTTTTTCTTGCCTTTTAGCATAACTTGTAATTTTTGTTGAAAGCTGGACATGGTATACTAGTCAATAAAAGCTGAGGGAAATTAACCTTTATTGTGAGATTTTATATTAATCTGGAGATGTATTTAATGTTTGATGTAGCTGTGGGTGCAGGGCCTTCAAATTCCTCTGTAGTGTCTTGGATCCTCCCCTCCCCCACCCTGTTGTCTTTAGGTTTTCCCAAGTACTGTTTCTTAAAGAGAGTCTGTGCCTTGCAACTGTTCCAGTTGAATTCCACTATTATAGTGGAGCACTGTTGATGGTGGTGGTAAAGAGTAGGGGAGAAAAAATGTTCTATAATGTGACAATTAGGTCTCAGTCTTTCAGCAGGCCTGTCTCTCTGAGCTAAACCCCTCACAAGTGTTTCTTAGTTTTACCTCCTATTTCTTTAGGTGAGACAGAAAGGTTACAAGGGGCTGAGATTGAGTGACTGCCCTTCTTCCTTCTTCTTTGGTGAGATAAGGTTCTGATAAATTCTTTTTCATTGGAGAGTAGGTCTTTGCTATAGAAAATGCTCAGAGTGCATTTCAAAGTGTTTACTTTTCCCCTCTTTTTGCCTGAACCAAGAGGTGATTTTTCTTTTTTTTTTTTTTTTTGGCCCTCCATCATGAAAATCTGTTGGGGACCTGAAGTTAAACCCATAAAAGTCTAACCCACCCAGGAATGCAACCCTCTGGGGTTTCTCACTCTCAAGTTACCCACATTCCACCTTCAGCAATTCATCAACAAAATTGCCATTTAAACATTTCTACCAGTTTATGACCCCAAGGGCTTCCACACTAGATAAGCAGAATCCCCTGGATTCCTAAAGAATTTTCTGACTATGATTCTCTGTATTTTGGGGTCGTGACTTGTCCTGCAACCTCAATTATCTGATAAGTTCAAGAAACGTTGATTTTCCGTTTGTTCAGCCTTTTTTGGTCATTGTTATAAGTATTGGAGCGATGAGTCCCAAGGTTTTTACATGATGTAACTGAAACCAAAAAACTTTGGGAGAATGAGGCAAGAAAATGAATTACAAGAGAGATGCAGATTTATAATTTTCATTTTTAGTCTCAAAAAGGATTTTCAGCTGTCTTCTATTTTTCCTTTCATCAAATAAGAAGTCTGTGAGCATACAGCATAAGATGTTGATGTTCAACTATAGAGATGGTGAGACAGGCATTCACCCAATTTGAGGTAACTAAAACTCAGAGAAGGCAGATTTTTCAGGTTTTCCTCTTGTGTGGAATGGAGGTGTTGCAGGAAAGGGGACCCCTTCCAGGGCCCGAAATTGGGCTCTTGTCTAACACTCGGACATGAATTGTCCGAGGAGACACGTGCTGACAAAGCAAGAGATTTTATTGGGAAAGGGCACCCGGGTGGAGAGCAGTAGGGTAAGGGAACCCAGGAGAACTGCTCTGCCACGTGGCTTGCAGTCTCAGGTTTTATGGTGATGGGATTAGTTTCCCGGTGGTCTTCGGCCAGTCATTCTAATTCAGAGTCTTTCCTGGTGGCACATGCATCGCTCAGCCAAGATGGATGCTAGCAAGAGGGATTCTGGGAAGTGGACGGACAACCGGTGTCTCCTTTTGACCTTTCCCGAACTCTTGGTGGTTTAGTAGTTCCCTGTTCCTTATCAGGATCTCCTGTCATAAAACAACTCATGCAAATGGTTACTATGGTGCCTGGCCAGGGTGGGCAATTTCAATCAGTGTGCTTCCCCTAACAGAGGGAGGTCATGAGTTGCTAATGATATCTATGTCTGGGTGCTCCAGCAGATGACTGGAAAACATACTGTTCTCATTTGTTAGCATTTTCCTTTTTTCCCCCCTTTTATTAAGACAGAAACTTATTAACTCATTGCTTAATCATCCACTATATACAGGTTGACCCTTTTTTGTCTGAACTCTGAGAGTTAATCATAGACTTCTTGAAGCTTCTATATTTGTTGTTGTTCAGTCACTCAGTCATGTCCAACTCTTTGTGACCCCATGGACTGCAGCACGCCAAACTTCTCTGTCCTTCACCATCTCCCCGAATTTGCTCAAATTCATATATATTGAGTCAGTGATGCCATCCAACCATCTCATCCTCTGTCACCCCTTCTCTTCCTGCCTTCTATCTTTCCCAGCATAAGGGTCTTTTCAAATGAGTCAGTTCTTCGCATCAGGTGGCCAAAGTATTGGAGCTTCGGCTTCAGCATCAGTCCTTCCAATGAATATTCAGAGTTGATTTCCCTTAGGATTGACTGGTTTGCTCTCCTTGCTGTCCAGGGATTCTCAAGAGTCTTCTCCAGCATCACAGTTCAAAGGTATCAATTCTTCGGCCTTCAAGCCTTTTTCATTGTCCAGTTCTCACATCTGTACATGACTACTGAAAAAAACCATAGCTTTGACTATATGGACGTTTGTAGGCAAAGTAATGTCTCATTTTAATACTCCTTTTAAGTTTTTCATTGCTTTTCTTCCAAGGAGCAAGTGCCTTAATTTCATGGCTGCAGTCACCCTCCACAGTGATTTTGGACCCCAAGAAAATAAAGTATGTTACTGTTTCCATTGTTTCCCCATCTGTTTGCCATGAAGTGATGGGACTGGATGACATGATCTTTGTTTTCTGAATGTTGAGTTTTAAGCCAGGTTATTCACACTACTGTTTCACCTTTATCCAGAGGTTCTTTAGTTTACCTTCTCTTTCAGCCATAAAGGTGGTATTATCTGCATATCTGAGGTTATTGATATTTCTCCCAGCAGACCTGATTCCAGCGTGTGATTCATCCAGTCCATCATTTTGCATGATGTGTTCTGCCTATAAGTTAAATAAGCAGAGTGACAATATACAGATTTGACATACTTCTTTCCCAATTTTGAATGAATCTGTTATTGCATTCCCACCAACAATGCAAGAGTGTTCCCTTTTCTCCATACCCTCTCCAGCATTTATTGTTTGTAGACTTTTTGATGATGGCCATTCTGAATGATGTGAGGTGATATCTCATTGTGGTTTTGATTTGCATTGCTCTAATAATGAGCAATGTTAAGCATCTCTTCATGTGTTTGTTAGCCATCTGTATGTCTTCCTTGGAGAAATGTCTATTTAGATATTTTTTCCCACTTTTTGATTTGGTTGTTTATTTTTCTGGCATTGAGTTGTATGAGCTGCTTGTTTATTTTGGAAAATAATCCTCTGTCAGTTGTTTCATTTGCTATTATTTTCTCCCATTCTGAGGGTTGTCTTTTCACCTTGCTTATATGTTCCTTTGCTGTGCAAAAGATTTTAAGTTTAATCAGGTCCCATTTGCTTATTTTGTTTTTATTTCCATTACTCTGGGAGGTGGGTCATAGAAGATCTTACTTTGATATATCCCATTGAGTGTTCTGCCTATATTTTCCTCTAAGAGTTTTATAGTTTCTGGTCTTACATATAGGTCTTTAATCCATCTTGAGTTTATCTTTGTGTAGGTGTTAGGAAGTGTTCTAATTTTATTCTTTTACATGTAACTGTCCATTTTCCCAGTACCATTTATTGAAGGGGCTGTCTTTGCCCCGTTGTATATTCTTGCCTCCTTTCTCAAAATTAACGTACCCATAGGTGCATGGGTTTATTTCTGGGCTTTCTATGATATTCCATTGGTCTATATTTCTGTTTTTGTGCCAGTACCATACTGTCTTGATGACTGTAGCTTTGTAGTATAACCTGAAGTCAGGAAGGTTGATTCCTCCAGCTCCATTCTTCTTTCTCAAGACTGCTTGGCTACTTGGGGTCTTTTGTATTTCCATATTAATTGTGATTTTTTTGTTCTAATTCTGTGAAAATGTCATTAGTAATTTGATAGCGATCACATTGAATTTGTACGTTGTGTTTGGTAGTATAATCATTCTCACAATTTGATTCTTCCTACCCAGGAACATGGAATATCTCTCCATCTGTTTATGTTGTCTTTGATTTCTTTCATTCATTCAGTTCAGTGCAGTTCAGTCGCTCAGTCGTGTCCGACTCTTTGCGACCCCATGAATTACAGCACGCCAGGCCTCCCTGTCCATCACCAACTCCCGGACTTCACTCAAACTCATGTCCATTGAGTCGGTGATGCCATCCAGCCATCTCATTCTCTGTTGTCCCCTTCTCCTCCCGCCCCCAACCATTCCCAGCATCAGAGTCTTTTCCAGTGAGTCAACTTGTCGCATGAGGTAGTCAAAGTACAGGAGTTTCAGCTTTAGCATCAGTCCTTCCAATGAATACCCAGGACTGATCTCCTTTAGAATGGACTGCTTGGATCCCCTTGCAGTCCAAGGGACTCTCAAGAGTCTTCTCCAACACCACAGTTCAAAAGCATCAATTCTTCGGCGATCAGCTTTCTTCACAGTCCAACTCTCTCATCCATACATGACCACTGGAAAAACCATAGCCTTGACTAGACAGACCTTGGTTGGCAAAGTAATGTCTCTGCTTTTTAATATGCTATCTAGGTTGGTCATAACCTACCAAGGAGTAAGCATCTTTTAATTTCGTGACTGCAATCAGCATCCGCAGTGATTTTGGAGCCCCCAAAAATCGTCTGACCCTGTTTCCACTGTTTTTCCATCTATTTCCCATGAAGTGATGGGACCAGATGCCATGATCTTAGTTTTCTGAATGTTGAGTTTCAAGCCAACTTTTTCACTCTCCTCTTTCATTTTCAACCAGAGGCTTTTTAGTTCCTCTTCAATTTCTGCCATAAGGGTGGTGTCATCTGCATATCTGAGGTTATTGATATTTCTCCAGCAATCTTGATTCCAGCTTATGCTTCTTCCAGCCCAGTGTTCCTCATGATGTACTCTGCATATAAGTTAAATAAGCAGGGTGACAATATACAACCTTGACGTACTCCTTTTCCTATCTGGAACCAGTCTGTTGTTCCATGTCCAGTTCTAATTGTTGCTTCCTGACCTGCATACAGGTTTCTCAAGAGGCAGGTCAGGTGGTCTGGGATTCCCATCTCTTTCAGAATTTTCCACAGTTTATTGTGATCCACACAGTCAGAGGCTTTGGCATAGTCAATGAAGCAGAAATAGATGTTTTTCTGGAACTCTCTTGCTTTCTTCATGATCCAGCGGATGTTGGCAGTTTGATCTCTGGTGCCTCTGACTTTTCTAAGACCAGCTTGAACATCTGGAATTTCATGGTTCATGTATTGCTGAAGCCTGGCTTGGAGAATTTTGAGCATTACTTTACCAGCATGTGAGATGAGTGCAATTGTGCAGTAGTTTGAGCATATTTTGGCATTGCCTTTCTTTGGGATTGGAATGAAGACTGACCTTTTCCAGTCCTGTGTCCACTGCTGAGTTTTCCATATTTGCTGGCATATTGAATGCAGCACTTTCACAGCATCATCTTTCAGGATTTGGAGTAGCTCAACTGGACAAAGCTAGTGGAGGTGATGGAATTCCAGTTGAGCTATTTCTTTCATTAGTGTCTTATAATTTTCTGTGTACAGTTCTTTTGTCTCCTTAAGTAAGTTTATTCCTAGATATTTAATTCTTTTTGTTGAAATGGTGAATAGGATTGATTCCCTAATTTCTCTTTCTGACTTTTCATTGTTAGTATATAGAAATGCAAGTGATTTCTGTGCATTGATTTTGTATCCTGCAACTTTGCTAAATCCATTGATTAGCTCTAGTGATTTTCTGATACTGTCTTTAGGGTTTTCTGTGTACAGTATGTCATCTGCAAACAGTGAGAGCTTTACTACTACTTCTTTTTTGATCTGGAGTCCTTTTATTTCTTTTTCTTCTCTGACTGCTGTATCTTAATACTTCCAGAACTATGTTGAATAATTGTGGTGAAAGTGGACACCCTTGTCTTATTCCTGATCTTAGGGGGAATTCTTTCAGTTTTTCACCATTGAGAATAACGTTTGCTATAGACTTATATATGGCCTTTAGTATGTTGAGGTAGGTTCCTTCTATTCCCATTTTTTGAAGAGTTTTAATCATAAATGGGTGCAGAATTTTGTCAAAGGCTTTTTCTGCATCTGTTGAGATCATATGGTTGTTATCTTTAAATTTGTTAATATGGTGTATCACATTGATTGATTTGCATACGTTGAAGAATCCTTGCATTCCTGGAATCAGTTCAGTTCAGTCTCTCAGTCATGTCTGACTCTTTGTGACCCCATGGACTGTGGCACACCAGGCCTCCCTGTTTATTACCAACTCCTGGAGTTTTCTCAGACTCATATCCATTGAGTCAGTGATGCCATCCAACCATCTCAGCCTCTGTTGTCCCCTTCTCCTCCCGCCTTCAGTCTTTCCCAGAATCAGGGTCTTATCAAATGAATCAGCTCTTCGTATCAGGTGGCCAAAGTATTAAACCCAACTTGATCATGGTGTTGAGCTTTTTGATGTGTTGCTGAATTCTGTTTGCTAAATTGTGTTGAGGCTTTTTGCTCAGTGATATTGGCCTGTAGTTTTCTTTTTTGTGTTGTCTTTTCTGGTTTTGGTATCAGGGTGATGGTGGCCTCGTAGAATGAGTTTGGAAGTGTTCCTTCCTCTGCAGTTTTTTGAGTTTTAGAAGGATAGGTATTAGCTCTTCTCTAAATGTTTGATAGAATTCCCCTGTGAAGCTGTCTGGTTCTGGGCTTTTGTTTTTTGGGAGATTTTTGATCACAGCTTCAGTTTCAGTGCTTGTAATTGGGTTGCTCATAATTTCCATTTCTTCCTGGTTCAGTCTTGGAAGATTGATCTTTTCTAAGAATCTGTCCATTTCTTCTAGGTGATCTTAGCTTTCTTAATGCTGACTTTCAAGCCAACTTTTTCACTCTCCTCTTTTACCCTCATCAAGAGACTCTCTAATTCCTCTTCACTTTCTGCTTTTAGAGTGATACCATCTGCATATCTGAAGTTGTTGATATTTCTCCTGGCAATTTTAATTCTGCCTTGTGCCCAGCACAAGCACAAATGATATATTTACTCATTTGCTCAAATCTACAATACATAAAAATAAATAGTCTCAGAGGTGTTAAATCAATACCACTACCAACAACAAGCCTCCTAAATAAAATCTAGATTTCTTTACTGTTCTTTTTGTCTTTAGAATAAATCTCAGTGAAGGTATTGGAGCAATGTGTTCAAATTTTACTTGAACAAATCCCATTTATCCTTTGAGTAATTTTGATATTTATTTGATATAGAGAAAGGATAACTTATCTTTTTATATTAAATTTTATCCTTCTTCCCATCCTGGTTAATATATTTTGATTGTTTGAACCTGTAAACATAGAATCTAAGAAAAACTATATAAAAATATATACTCAAAGATGTCCCAGTTCTTCTCTTACTCTGGCACCCTATTCCCACACATTCCCTCTAGGTTAATTAGGGAACTAATTTCATTAGTTTTTGGCTTATTTATTCTTCTAGTATTTCTTTTTGCAAAAATAGCAGACTCACATTTTCTTATTCTGATTTTTTTTTACTAAAGAGTAAAATAATATATATAATCTTATGCACATAGCTTCTTTCCACTTAAAGATATGTATTCTGAAGATCACTCCATATGAGTTCATAAATAGCCTCCTTGTTCATTTTTGCAGATGCATAGTACTTCATTATGTGAGTGTATAATAGTTTATTTAACCAAAAGCCCAAAAATGAGCATTTAATTCATTTCCAAGTATTTTGGTATAATAGATAATGCCTCATTGAATATTCTTGCTCACATGCTGTTTGTTTCTTTTTTATATTGTTGTTGTTCAGTCGCTCAGTCATGTCTGACTCTTTGAAACCCCGTGAACTGTAGCATGCCAGGCTTCACTGTCCTTGACCATTTCTCGGAGCTTGCTCAAACTCATGTCCATTGAGTTGGTGATACCGTCCAATCATCTCATCCTCTGTTATCCCCTTCTCCTCCTGCCTTCAGTCTTTACCAGCATCAGGGTCTTTTCCAATGAGTCAGTCCTTCACATCAAGTGGCTAAAGAATTGGAGATTCAGCTTCATCATCAGTCCTTCCAATGAATCATTCAGGGTTGATTTCCTTGAGGATTGACTGGTTTGATCTCCTTGCTGTTCAAGGGACTGTCAAGAGTCTTTTCCAACATCACAGTTTGAAAGCATCGGTTCTTCAGCACTCAGCCTTCCTTATGGTTCAACTCTGACATCCATACATGACTACTGGAAAAACCATAACTTTGACTGTGTGGACCTTTGTCAGCAAAGTAAAGTCTTTGCTTTTTAATATGCTGTCTATGTTTGTCATAGCTTTCCTTCCAAGTGTCTTTTAATTTCATGGCTATAGTCACCATCTGCAGTGATTTTGGAGCCCAAAAAAGTATATTATTGGGTATGAATATTTTTTACATTATTGGGTATACATCTTTAGGGTAAGTTCCTAGAAGCTGGGTTTTTCAGGTTTTGTTTTTTTTCATTTGGCATGAACAATTAGACTATATAGAAAGCAGATTTTATTATTATTTTTTGTATTCTGGAGGTATGGGGAAGAATACAAGAATATTTTGGTTATGTAAAATTAGTAAAATTGAGGCAATGAGGAGCCAAGCTCTTAAGTGTAATAATGAAAGTTTAACTTAGCTATTGTAGATCTCCATCAGGAGGCAGGTCTAAAATTGGAAGTAATGAGGAAACTAGATTTACTCTCATTCTGGACCTCAAAATAAACAGAAAGCTGGGGACCAACATGGCTGTGATACTCTCAATGCTGTGAATGCTATGTTTATGGAATAGAAATTGAATAGTATGCCCCAGGAATTATGGCATGTTACAGCCTGGGCACTTGGACTGTCAGTTCAGTTCAGTTGAGTCACTCAGTCGTGTCCAAGTCTTGGAGACCTCATGGACTACAGCACACCAGGCCTCCCTGTCCATCACCAGTTCCCAGAGTTTACTTAAACTCATGTCCATGGAGTCAGAGATGCCATCCATACTGTCTTCTTTGACTTTTATCTTGAGGCTCTTCAGTTCTTCTTTGCTTTCTGCCGTAAGGGTGGTGTCATCTGCATATCTGAGGCTATTGATATTTCTCCCAGCAATCGTGATTCCAGCTTATGTGTCATCCAGCCCAGCGTTTCTCATCACGTACTCTGCATATAAATTAAATAAGCAGGGCGACAATATACAGCCTTGACGTGCTCCTTTCCTTATTTGGAACCAGTCTGTTGTTCTGTGTCTAGTTCTAACTGCTGCTTCCTGACCTGCATAGAGATTTTTCAAGAGGCAGGTCAGGTATTCTGTATTTCCATCTCTTGAAGAATTTTCCACAGTTTGTTGCAATCCACACAGTCAAAGGCTTTGACATAGTCAATCAAACACAAATAGATGTTTTTCTGGAACTCTCTTGCTTTTTTACTGATCTAACGGATGTTGGCAATTTGATCTCTGCTTGCTCTGCCTTTTCTAAAACCAGCTTGAACATCTGGAAGTTCATGGTTCACATACTGTTGGAGCCTGGCTTGGAGAATTTTGAGCATTACTTTACTAGCATGTGAGATGAGTGCAATTGTGCAGTAGTTCAAGCATTCTTTGGCATTGCCTTTCGTTGGGATTGGAATGAAAACTGACCTTTTCTAGTCCTGTGGCCACTGCTGTTTATTTCAAATTTGCTGGCATATTGAGTGCAGCACTTTCACAGCATCATCTTTTAGGATTTGAAATACCTCAACTGGAATTCTATCACCTCCACTAGCTTTGTTCATAGTGATGCTTCCTAAGGCCCATTTGACTTCGCTTTCCAGGATGTCTGGCTCTAGGTGAGTGATCTTACCATTGTGATTATCTGGGTCATGAAGATCTTTTTTGTATAATTCTACTGTGTATTGTTGCCACCTCTTCTTAATATCTTCTGTTTCTATCAGGTCCATACCATTTCTGTCCTTTATTGTGCCAATCTTTGCATGAAATGTTCCCTTTGTATCTCTAATTTTCTTGAAAGATCTCCATTCTATTGTTTTCCTCTATTTCTTTGCACTGAAAACTGAAGAAGGCTTTCTTATCTCTCCATGCTATTCTTTGGAACTTTGCATTCAGATGCTTATATCTTTCCTTTTCTCCTTTGCCTTTCGCTTCTCTTCTTTGTAAGGCCTCCTCAGTCAACCATTTTGCCTTTTGGCATTTCTTCTTCTTGGGGATGGTCTTGATCCCTGCCTCCTGTACAATGTCAAGAACCTCCGAACATAGTTCTTCAGATACTCTGTCTATCAGATCTAATCCCTTGAATCTATTTGTCAGTTACACTGTATAATCCTAAGTGATTTGATTTAGGTCATATCTGAATGGTCTAGTGGTTTTCCCTACTTTCTTCAATTTAAGTCTGAATTTGGCAATAAGGAGTTCATGATCTGAGCCACAGTCAGCTCCCAGTCTTGTTTTTGCTGACTGTATTGAGCTTCTCCATCTTTGGCTGCAAAGAGCATAATCAGTCTGATTTCAGTGTTGACCATCTGGTGATGTCCACATGTAGAGTCTTCTCTTGTGTTGTTGGAAGAGGGTGTTTGGTATGACCAGTACGTTCTCTTGGCAAAACTATTAACCTTTGCCCTGCTTCATTCTATACTCCAAGGCCAAATTTGCCTGTTACTCCAGTATCTCTTGACTTCCTACTTTTGCATTCCAGTCCCCTATAATGAAAAGAACATCTTTTTTGGGAGTGAGTTCTAGAAGGTCTTATAGGTCTTCATAGAACCTTTCAAGTTCAGCTTCTTCAGCATTGCTGGTTGGGGCATAGACTTGGATTACTGTGATATTGAACTTTGACTGTGGGACAGAGCTATTCAAATGATTGAAGGGCCTCACCAAGGACTGGAGAAATCAGGAGCATCTGGATGACATCAACAATAGAAATCTATTTTAGAGTGATTGTATGGATTTCACTCCATTCAACCCACATTATGTGGCACACACTGTACACAAAGTTCTGAAGGATACTTGGAAAACAAGCTCTCAATGTGTTACCAACTATTTGCCACGGACTGTACTATTCACTGGGCTTCCCCAGTGGCTCAGTGGTGAAGAATTCACCTACAATGCAGGTATCACAGGAGATGCAGCTTCGATTCCTGGGTTGGGAAGATCCCAGGGAATGGCCACCCACTCTAGTATTCTTGCCTGGAGAATCCCATGGCCAGAGGAAACTAGAGGGCTACAGTTTATAGTGTTGCAAAAGTCAGACTCAACTGAAGTGATTTTGCACGCACACACGTACTATTCATTATTTAAGTTCATGTTGACAGGTTTGTAGCGAGGTTGTATCAGTATCCCTCTTTCATAGATGAGGAATCTGAAATTCTAAGTGGTCCATTATGTCAGATGAACCTATTTCAAATTTCTGTACCGCTTCTTACCAGCTTTGTGATCTTCGGTAAATCAGATAATCTGAGATTCAGTCTTTTCATCTATAAAAAGGGAAGAATAACGGGAAAATTGGCAACATAATCTAGAGAAGCCTGGTGCCATCAGCATCTGTATCACCTGGCAACTTTTTAGAAATGCCTGTTCCTGGATTCCATCTCAGATCCACAATCTCAGAGAGTGGGTTTAGCAGTCTGCCAGAAGAGCTTCAAGAAACTGCGAAGCTCTGTGTTGACCTCTGAGGGAGGAGGACATCAGTATTGGGGAAGTGATGGAGGGAAGAAGTTGATGACCTGCTGGGTGAGAATTGAAAGGGACACATCATTTCAGCTGGAAACATTCAAAACATCATTATTTTGAAATTGCTGAGCAAATTCAATGACTGCTATTGCTGTGCTAATGTGTTAATAATAATTCTGCAGTTAGAAACAAGACCAGGCTGTTAGCATTCAAGGCCACTTAAATTTTAAAGAGTCATTTTATGGAAAGTTTTAATTAGCTCTGGATTGTAACTAACATTCTCTTTAAAACTGTGGTGGGCGTTTGATTAGGTCTGGTTTCCAGTGGATGGAAATTAGAGCTGAATTTTACTCATTGCTCTGCCTTTGGGCCAAGGCAGTTCATCTTCTCTGCCTCAGTTTGAGCTCCATGTAGCCAGGCATTGTGCCCATCAGAGGATTCAGACCTGCGTGTCCCCTTGTTCTCTGTGCAAAAGGAGAAGGGTACCAAAGCCACTCAAGGGTGAAGGTTGTTCTGACCTGCCTGTTTCCTCTCTCAGTTTATATTCTTTCTCCTAAAGCCCGATTTTAAGGACAATCTTCTAGGTACAGATGCACATTCCAGTTTCATACTATGCCTTCACCTGCCTTCTAAAACCCTGCTGAGATGTGCAAGCCCAGCTCTGTTCACCCTGTTTTTGCAGCATGGCGAGGTGGGACCAACATGAACAGGGACTGGCTTGTGGACCTATGTTTGTAAACTGACTTTGACACATATGTATATTTGAGGAGTTTTTCTCTCTCATGCTCAGTTTCCTCATCAGTAAAATGGAGATAAAATACCTTTACTGTGAGGATTAGAGATGATCCAGAAGTTGACAGATTGTAAAGGAGCAATCGTTACTATCATCATCCCATCACTGCCAGTCATTCTCCCATTTAGTTGTGTTCTGCCTGTGTCCTTCTCAAGTTACTTTTTGGAGTCTTCCCTTCAAACCCTGAGGGCAAGGACATGGCTTGCTTCTTTGAAGTCCCTTTTACTGCTCCCCTACCCTAAGCTCTCCTATAGTAATCACATGTTTGCATTGATTGGAAGCCCCACAGCAAATGAGTACCCTTGTTACGGGTGGAAATGGGGTTATTGCAAGTAGCTGGGTTCATGATCAAGTGTAAACTGGCTCCTATAGTATAGCACTTAAACAGAGAGAAAAATAATCAAGTTTAAGATCTGGAACTTTAAGAACCTCGCTGACTAGCAGTACAGGAAGTTCAGCTCTGAGGGCAGATTGGTGCAGTTCTGGAACCTGCCTGTTATTTGAGGGTCTGGGAAGCTCACAGAAAGTCCAGAGACTGAGAGGGGTGGAGTGACTCTCACCCACATCTATGACTGGGCAGCAGGAAGCAGAGTCAAGCAGGGGGAGTCAGCCAGCAGGAAATAGTGTGTCTTCAGACTGTGGTCCCAAAGGGGATCTCAGGGCTTTGCCTGGCAGAATAGAAGGGGGGAAACCAGAAAGGAACTGGAGAGTGTGCAATGGCCATCCTTTAGTTTCTTCCAGGTGGTGAACCACTTCATACCTTACAACTGTCTTTCTATCTCTTTCTGGCCACATGCCTGTTTCAAATGTGGCTATGAGTTCCTTGCGACCTAGAGCTCTGATTTCTTATATTCTAAAATTTGGGTCCCTGTCCTGTGCCTCACCACAGTAGAGAAGCTAAGCCAAAATATGCAGAAAATGTCTTTGGAATTAACCAGACCCAATCTGAATTCAGGCTGTAGCATCTACCAACCTTGTTATGTTGGCAGAGTCTCCTCATGTCTTGGCCTCAGTTTCTTATCCAAAAAGCGGACAAAATAAAGCTGTCTTCCAGCTGTGAGGTTTCTTTACTAAGGCACAGTTAATGTATTGCCTGCTCAATAAATGGTAGTTATTTGGTGCTCAATCCCACTGGTGGCTTTGATTAAATCTTGGCCTAGAAGGTTCAGTGATTTGTGCAGAAGATGACAAACTAACTCCAAGTGTCTAAGGCTCTTCTTTTTTTTTTTTTTTCCAGCTAATTTAGTCCAGCCATCTTCAGCTAATTCAATCATTTCTCATTCACCAATGAATAAATTGTCCTCATCATAGACTTAACCATGCAGCTAATATAGTTTGGAGAGAGATTGATTAACAAAGCCATAACTGAAGCTCAATAAGTGAGATAAATCCAAAAGTCTGTAAGATCAACCAGAGTCCAGAGCTGACCATTGGCAATATTCAGTTACCCAATTCATTTAACCGTATTTCAGCAAATACTTATTGTGTGTTTATTTCATGCATGTCAAGCTTAGGACTATCTCCTTTGTCAAAGTTGGATATTAAGGGAATGCTATCTCAGACATGGTGGAAAAGATCTTGATGCTGGGAAAGTCTGAGGGCAGGAGGAAAGGGGACAACAAAGGATGAGGTGGTTGGATGGCATCACCAACTCAATGGACATGAGTTTGAGCAAACTTTGGGAAAGAGTGAAGGAGAGGGAAGCCTGGCATGCTAGTTCATTGAGTCACAAAGAGTCAGATGTGACTTAGTGAACAACAGCTCAGCCATAGTCAGTCTGAGGAGACTATAATTAGGAAAAATGACCACTGTGGCGGTCAGAGGTACAGCAGGAAGTTTAAGGCAAGTCAGAAAATGGAGACCAGCTGAAAAAGGGACCAGAAGGTAGGCTCAAGAGGCCATAAAGAGTCAGCCAAAAGGTCTGAGGTGAGGAACAGAGCAGAAATTGGAGACATGGGGATCTGAGAGTGATCAGGCTGAGACCAAGGTCTCTGCATTTGGTGGGTAGGTGAAGGTTGGGATTACAAGGTGAAAGAGTTGAACACAGAGACTTCTCTTATACTCTGATGGGGAAAATGTGTATTGGTGCATGCTTGAATAATTCCATGTGACTTATAGGGACCAAACAAACCACAGATATAAAATGCTACATTCTCAAGTCAAATATGAGCTTTTGGCTTTATAGTTGTAAGCCTATTTGTCCTTCCCCCTAAGAGTAGGGAACTGCACAGATAAACAAGTATGTGCCTGATTTCTTGAACTTTAATTGTGGTCTCAGCACTGAGTCCATGTCATTTAAATTTACCACACATCATGTCTTCTGAGCTGTGCCATCTCACACACTTGCTCAGCTTGCTGAGGTCAGATTCCCAGGCATTGGGAGTATGACTTTTCCAGTAGGCACAAAAGCACTGTGTAGGCTAGTAGAAGTCTTTACTCAGTGTCCACTTTATTGTCTGATTCAAATTGGGCTTATCACCCTTTTCTTAATAAAAGTGTTTGCCAGTCTTCATCCTTACCCTGGCACCTCTGTGCCCTCTGGCTGCTATGGCTGAAAACAGAGATGGAGTGAGAGACTCTATATCTTCCTGGATGCTTTTAGACAGATCCTTTATCACCTCTCTCCACCTCCATGCAAACAGCTCAGGCAAGGACTATTTGAATTTCCATTCATTTTCTTCCCTCTTTTGTAATAGGTTGATGTTCTCATGTTTCAGCCTTTGAGTGAATTTGCTCCAAATGTTAGCTAACAGAGCCTATATCACCCACCTATGATCTGTATTTCTTGGGTTCTTTGTCCTTCCTCAGAAGGATGTGTGTTGTGTAAAGAAAATAGTGTATTGCGTGATACCAAATTTCTCTCTATTTGCAGTTCTGGAAACTAAGGTTCCAGAAAACATAACAGTTTAGGGAAGTGTCAACAAATATTCCATGGGCAAATACCCAATTGAATGCAGAATCCTGGAGAAGAGCAAGGAGAGAAAAGAAAGCCTTAATTAAGTGAACAATGCAAAGAAATAGAGGAAAACAATAGAATGGGAAAGACTAGAAATCTCTTCAAGAAAATTAGAGATACCAGGGGAATATTTCATGCAAAGATGGGCAGAATAATGGACAGAAACAACAAAAATCTAACAGGAGCAGAAGAGATTAAGAAGAGGTAAGAAAAGGTGGCAAGATACACAGACTATACAAGAAAGGTCTTAATGACCCAGCTAAACATGATGGTGTAGTCACTCACCTAGAGCTATACATCCTAGAGTGTGAAGTCAAGTGGGCCTTTCATTACTGTGAACAAAGTTAGTGGAGGTAATGGAATTCCAGCTGAGCTATTTCAAATCCTAAAAGATGATGCTGTTAAAGTGCTGCACTCAGTATGCCAGCATTTTTGGACAACTCATCAGTGGCCACAGGACTGGAAAGGTCCATTTTCATTCCAATCCCAAAGAAGAGCAATGCCAAAGAATGTTCAAACTACTGTACAATTGTTCTCATTTCACATGCTGGAAAGGTGGCAAGGTACTGCCCAAAATTCTTAAAGCTAGGCTTCAACAGTACATGAACCAAGAAGTTGCAGATGTACGAGCTGGATTTAGAAAAGACAGAAGAACTAGGGATCAAATTGCCAACATCCATTGGATCATAGAAAAGCAATGGCAGTCCAAAAATACATTGATTCATTGATTATGTTGAAGCCTTTGACTCTGTGGATCATAGCAAACTATAGAAAATTCTTAAAGAGATAAGAATATCATACCAACTTACCTGTTTCCTGAGGAACCTGTAGGCAGGTCCAGAAGCAACTGTTAGAACCAACATGGAGCAATCAGTTCAGTTCAGTCGCTCAGTCGTGTCCGACTCTTTGCGACCCCATGAAACACAGCACGCCAGGCCTCCCTGTCCATCACCAACTCCCGGAGTTTACTCAGACTCATGTCCATCGAGTCAGTGATGCCATCCAGCCATCTCATTCTCTGTCGTCCCCATCTCCTCCCACACCCAATCCTTCCTAGCATCAGACTCTTTTCCAGTGAGTCAACTCGTTGCATGAGGTGGCCAAAGTATTGGAGTTTCAGCTTTAGCATCAGTCCTTCCAATGAACACCCAGGATTGATCTTTAAGATGGACTGGTTGGATCTGGGGCAATGGACTTGTTCAAAATTGGGAAAGGTGTAAGTACATCAAGGCTGTATATTGTCACTCTGCTTATTTTACTTATATGTAGAGTACAGCATGAGAAATGCCAGACTGGATGATTCACAAGCTGGAAACAAGATTGCTGGGAGAAATATCAACAACCTCAGATATGCAAATGATACCATTCTAATGGCAGAAAGAGGAACTAAAGAGCCTCTTGATGAAAGTCAAAGAGGAGAGTGGTAAAGCTGGCTTACAACTCAAATTCAAGAAATCAAGATGATGGCATCTGGTCCCATCACTTCTTGGCAAATAGATGGGGAAATGTGGAAATAGTGACAGATTTTATTTTCTTGGGCTCCAAAATCACTGTGTACAGTGACTGTAAAGATGAAATCTTGCTGTTTGTTCCTTGGAAGAAAAGCTATGACAAATCTAGACAGTGTACTGAAAAGCAGAGACATCACTTTTTTCTTTTTTTGTCTAGTGTTTTTCCCTAATTTCTTCAATATATGCCTGAATTTTGCAATAAAGAGCTCATGATCTGAGCCACAGTCAGATTTAGGTCTCGTTTTTGCTGACTGTATAGAGCTTCTCTTTCTTCAGCTGCAAAGAACGTAGTCAGTCTGATTTCTGTGTTGGCCATCTGGTGATGTCCATTTATAAAGTCATCTCTTGTGTTGTTGGAAGAGGGTGTTTACTGTGACCAGTGCATTCTCTTGACAAAATTCTGTTAGCCTTTGTCCTGCTTTGTTTTGTACTCCAAGGCCAATCTTACCTATTACACCAAGTATCTCTTGACTTCCTACTTTTGCATTCCAATCCCCTATGATGAAAAGGACATCAGTTTTTTTGGTGTTAGTTCTAGCAGGTCTTGCCAGTCTTCATAGAACTGTTCAACTTCATCTCCTTTGGCATTAATAGGTGGGGCATAGACTTGGATTACTGTGGTGTTGAATGGTTTGCCTTGGAAATGAACCAAGATAATTCTGTCATTTTTGAGATTGCCCCCAAGTATTGCATTTTGGACTCTCTTGTTAACTATGAGGGCTACTCCATTTAATCTAACAGATTCTTGCCTACAGTAATAGGTATAATGGGCATCTGAATTAAATTCTCCCATTCCCATCCATTTTAGTTCACTGATTCCTAAAATGTTGATATTCACTTTTGCCATCTCCTGCGTCACCACGTCCAATTTACCTTGATTCAAGGATCCTAACATTCCAGGTTCCTATGCAATATTGTTCTTTACAGCATCGGACTTTACTTTCACCACCAGACACATCCACAGCTGAGCATCATTTCCACTTTGGTCCAGCCTCTTCACTCTTCCTGAAGTTATCTGTCCAGCATATTGGACACCTACCGTCCTGGGGGAAATCACTGCCATCTTCATCTGGCTCTAACTATGAAAGCTACGCAGCTTAGAAGAAGCTTCTCTACAGGAACACTATGTGCTCCCATGAGATGTGTGATACCAGCCACGGTACCAGTGACACCTATCTAATATTTTGAAGTGAGAATGGACTTTCTCTTCCAAGTCATCTGTCGTGGAGAGTTTGAGGAGTAGAAAAAGAGCAGAATGCTTTCCTTGTGGTTCTAACCAGTAGGTGGGCATATGAACTCCTTTGGTGTGCACTTTAACCCCTTTGCTTTGAGTTGGAGGACCTTTCCTTGCACAGCGCACATATTGACTCTCTCATTATTTAATTTAAGTTGGCCCCATAACCCTTCTGTCTCAAAGTCTGAAAGCCACTCCTACGTTCTTGTTTCTCAGCTCATGTACTTCTAATCTAAAGTTTTTAGAATGTATTTTTAGAACAAATATACTTAGAAGTAGGTTTTTGACATTTTCAAATATTAGAATTGGAGCATATTTTTTTCTGTATCAAATGCACAATGGCAGAATGTACCCTTAATTTCAAGAAGACTCGTTGAAAACTTCCATCTTGATGCATAATTACCAGGAGTCAAAGTGGTCATGATTAGTCAGTCAAGCCTTACAATTAAAATCCTCTGTTTGATGAACTTTTGAAATAAAATGCCATTATCATCTAAAACCTCAATAATCTATGATAATGAGGCTCTCAATTAATTCTTTTGTTCTTCACAAAAAGATTAATAATGTTCATATTTTTTTAAGTATCAACATCTGCAAGAGGCAAACTATGTAAACCATATGTAACTAATCTCTTCCAAAGGGAGCAAGAAACAGATTTAGGCATATGTTTTATGGACAGCTAGTATTGCCCTACAATAATTGTTCATGCTAATTATCTTTCTTGAATTGATTACGTTTGCAATAAATTATTATCTTTATGATTATTGCTACTTTCAGGAAAATGTTCAAGAAATAAATGGTGGTTAGTATAAATGACCTTGCACTAAGCTAGTATTTCAGATAAATGCCATATTAAGTGGATAATTGCTGTGATCTGATTTTTGCCCTTCACAGCTACTTCTGGTCTAGCTGCTGCTTTAGAAATCCTGAGCACCCAGGTGGAATTCTACAAGTATTAAGAATACATTTGAACAGCTTAGATAAGTCATTAAGTTTATGTGGAATATTGTCCTGGGCATTATCATGACTTTAACTTAGGTGGCCACTATTGACTATAGTGATGACCTTTATTTGTTCCAAGGTAGTGATCCATCATGAAAGCCAAGGACAGATTATATCTTCATTTATCTATACGGCCCATGGCTAAAAATACAGTGTGTGTTTTTGTGCTCAGTCATGTCTTACTCTTTATAACCCCATGGATTGTAGCCCACCACATTCCTCTGTCTTTGGGATTTTCCAGGTAAGAATACTGGAGTGGATTGCCATGTCCTTTTCCAGGGGATCTTTCTGACCCAGGGATTGAATCCAGCTCTGCTGTATTACAGGCAGATTCTTTACCACTGAGCCATGAGGGAAGCCAAAAATGCAATAGATTGGGGCTTTCCTGATGGCTCAGATGGTAAAGAATCCACCTGCAATGCGGGAGACCTGGGTTGGGAAGATCCCCTGGAGGAGGGCATGGCAACCCACTCCAGTATTCTTGTCTGGAGAATCCCTCATGGGAAGAGGAGCCTGGTGGACTACAGTCCATGGGATCGCAGAGTCAGACAGGACTAAGCAACTAAGCACACACAGGGCAATGTTTGGTCATCTCCCTATATAAACTCTCCCAGTGTTCGTAGTCTTCATGATCAATAAGATCTTCTTTTATAGTAATCGAAATTTATTTTTCATCATGTTTCATCCTTGGTTGCAAAAATAACTAGGAGCTAGGTGCTCAACGGAGAAGGCAATGGCAAGCCACTCCAGTACTCTTGCCTAGAAAATCCCATGGACGGAGGAGCCTGGTAGGCTGCAGTCCATGGGGTCGCTACGAGTCAGACATGACCGAGTGACTTCACTTTCACTTTTCACTTTCACACATTGGAGAAGGAAATGGCAACCCACTCCAGTGTTCTTGCCTTGAGAATCCCAGGGACAGGGGAGCCTGGTGGGCTGCCATCTATGGGGTCACACAGAGTCGGACACGAGTGAAGTGACTTAGCAGCAGCAGCAGGTGCTCAAACTCTTATCAATCATTGATAGGCCATTGAGAGAGAGAGTACTTATAGACGAATATGATCCACATGAGTACATGCTCAGTCACCTCAGTCATGTCTGACTCTTTGCAGCCCCATGGACTGTAGCCCACCAGGCTTCTCTGTCAATGGGATTATTGTGGTAAGAATACTGGAGTTGATTGCCGTTTCTTCCTCCAGAGGATCTTCTGAACCCAGGGACTGAACCCTTGGCTCCTGTGACTCCTGCATTGGCATACAAATTCTTTACCACTGAGCCTCCTGGGAAGCCCCATGATCCACATAGCTAACAGCATGTATTGATTCCCCTTGCAGGCCCTTGCATGCTTTTGTTACAGAAAGAATTCATGAAGTAATCAAGTACAAACTGGGTATAGGCTAAATATCTAGATTTACTTTCAGCAAAATGAGCCAATGATCCTAATATTTCTTAGTATTACTTGGTATTATATATAGCATAATATATAATAGATATATCAGACTTTCCAGGTGGCACTGTTGATAAAGAACCTGCTTGCCAATGCAGGAGAAAGACGAGACTTGATCCCTGGGGAAGATCCCCTGGAGGAGGGCGTGGCAACGCACTCCAGTATTCTTTCCTGAAGAATCCAATGGATAGAGTGGAGCCCCATGGGCGGGGTATAGTCCTTGGGGTCATAAAGAGTCGGACATGACTTAAGCAACTTAACACACACACACATAATATATGTTAGTTGGTAATATTCTCAGTATTAATCCCTAATATACCACTAGCACAGCAGTTTCCAACAAATCAGTCAGCCATTCTTTTGCTGGTTCCTGCAGAGCACAGTTGTGAATAAGACATCCATGTCACCTGAGCGGTCTTCTGAGGGATATGAAGCACATAATAGCAAAAAAAACAAAGGTCAGTACATTACAGGGTTATTGTGTGGTTAAACTATGGGAAGTCCATGGAACTGGAGGATCATAGAGAGATGCACCTAGCCTAGCAGGAGTGACAGAAGATGTGTGGGAGAAATGACATCACAGTCAAGTTCTGAGTGGTGAACAGGATTTAAGAGAATTCAAGGTGAGCTGGGTGAGGACTGGGAAGGCACATAGAGAGTGGGTTCTGGGTTCTTGACAATGAGAGCGTGTATATAAGTTCTGAAGGCCAGTAAGAGTATGGTATGCTTTGAGAACAATACTGGATGTTAGTTCAGTGTGGCTGGACCATCAAGTGCAGATAGTAGCTGAGCCTGCAGAGCTAGAAGTTTGGCTTTAGCCCTGAAGGTAAGGAGAGCCATTACAGTGTTGGGAAGGGAGGGATGTGCTCAGACATGCATGTTAGAAAACGTGTTGTGATAGCAGCGTGAACTGCCATCGGGGGAGTTGCTGGAAATATAACCTAGGACAAAGAATGGCCCACTCCAGACACTCTTGCTTTTCCATGTTCCCTGCAAGTAAAAGCCCATTCGAGAACCAAGCTAACAGTTGAACAGCATTTTCAATTATTCTGGAGCAATGCTATAATCTACTTCCTATGAGAAGAATGCTGTTTGCCATGGCTGAAAATGCTCAGTTGGTAGTTCTCTGGGAGAAACTACTCAATTTGCAAAAATTTAAATACTCGCAGAGTGAAAACAAAAGCAGCTAATAAGAAATATGTCACTGAAATTGAACAGAATCTAGAAAAGTCCTATTTCTTGTTTTATTTTATCTTTTCAAAAGCTTGGTTCCACAGCCATTTACCCATGTTATCATTCATCCTTTGTATCATTAGCACTTGGGAAAATGCCTGAAACTGTCACCATGAGACAGGCAACATGTAGAAACTAGAAGTGCAGTTTAGGGAAATTAGAAAATAAAACTCTTAAGGAGAGAGTTGAACGTTTCATTAAACATAAAGATGATGCTAAAAAAAAAATCCGTCCTGACTTCAAGACTTGCTGGCTACTGAAATGTCATCGCCAATTAGGTCTCTTTTGCATGCTCTGTGATGCAAAACCAATTATTCTGACAGTGTCTTCAGAACACAGAGATCACTGATTCAGGCAGACAAAGCAAGGGCCAGTTTTGAACCAAACATATATTAAAGCAGGTACCCGTTTTAAAAAGAAAGGCATTGCTAATCATTCATTCATGCCAGTACAGATCGTACACAATGCAGGGGACCCAGTGGAGGCTGGCAGTTCCAGAACTGGATGTGGGCCATGCATGTAGTAAGCTTAGTTATAGTTGATTAGAAGTGTTATGTCATGGCCTTAAATGGCAGAAACAAAGTGGAAAGCAGTCAGTGTCGATAGAGAGGGTGCTTTCATTAAAAAGTGGGTGAGAAAAACGGCATGGGGCAGGTGCAGTGACTAGAAGGAAGAGGGAAAACATACTTAATACTTTCCTGAACCAGACTCTGTATTTAGTGTGTATATATCTTATCTTGGGGCTTCCCTGGTAGCTCAGATGGTAAAGAATATGCCTGCAATGCAGGAGATCTGGGTTCAATCACTGAGTCGGGAAGATCCCCTGGAGAAGGAAATGGCAACCCTCTCCAGTATTCTTGCCTGGAAAATCCCATGGACAGAAGAGCCTGGTGGGCTACAGTCCATGGGGTCGCAGAGAGTCAGACATGACTGAAGTGACTAACACAACAAAACAACAATATCCCACCTTAGAAATGGATATCACATGATAGGGACTGCCATTACTTATCTTTTAACATGAGGGAAGTAAGACTCAGAGAGAGTCAATGGTTTACTGGCCCTGGGACTTTGGTTTCTGTTAGCACTGGGGATCACCCTGCCCTTCATGGTACATCATTTTATTTCTCCTTTACTCTGAAACTGGAGGTCTCAGGGTAAAGAAGAGATACAATTTTGGTTTAAGAAGTTTGTAAATTTCATTAGGTCAAGGGACCATGAGAATTCCATGTATATTCTTCAAAGAGTAAGACAGAGGGCAAGAAGCATGGAGCTAACTCCAAGAAGCATGGAGTTATAGGGTCTCTTCTGGTATTGTACCAGTGTGGGCAGTTCAAATAATGAGACTCTCAATATGCCAAGGAAGGCTTCTTAGAAGAGGTAAAAGCATAGCTGAACTTTTGAAAGTAGGACCTGGACAAAAGAGTACAAAGGAATCTTTGGAAAGGAAGTGAGCCGAGGAAATAAAACCAATCCTGGGCCTGCTGGATGGGCAACACGGATTCCAGTTCAGATAACTGAGGAACGACTTCACTGTACCAGTGTCTGACTTGAGGTGAGGAAACCAAGAAATAACACCATGAAGGTGGTACACTAGAGATGATCTGTGCTTTGGGAGTTGAGAAGAGACATGATTTTTGGTTAAGTTTTATTTGTTTGTTTGTTTTTATGTGAACCACTTTTAAAGTTTTTATTGAATTTGTTACAATATTGTTTCTGTGTTATGTTTTGATTTTGTGGCCATGAAGCTTGTGGAATCTTAGCTCCCCAACCAGGGATCAAACCCACATCCCATTCATTGGAAGGCAAAGTCTTAACTATTGGACTGCCAGAGAAGCCCCAAGAGACAGGATTTTGAGAGGCGGTTGATGGTAGACAAGGAAAGGCTGAGATGCTTCCTTTTTTTTCACTTGCCCCTCTCCAGTTTTGGATCTGTATAACAGACATTTTCCTAATTTTGACAAATGTGGTTTTAAACCTTCCTCTTGTCCCACTTGACTTCCAAATAGACTGTATTTCTGTGCCCTTCTTACAGCCAACACTTGAGAGAAGGATGAGTTAGAAGGAAGAATGTTGTGGATATTAGAGTATACCTCTGATTCTCTGGCTGGCATTGCCTCCTTCTACATTTTAGATTTATTTACCTGGTTTATAGTTTTCCTCCCTCCCTGTTTGAACATACCAATCAATAAATGCAGGTTTGGAGAGTTCCTTTTGTCTGAACATGGCATGATCCAGTGAGGGTTAGGGCAGTGGAAGAGAGGGCCAGTTGTTAAAGACAGGGCATAGGATTTCGAGACTTTGAATACAATCTGGACACTGAACTCAATCATAGCTGAGACAGAGGAACAAGTTTGTTTTTATGAGAACTGGGATATGTCCTGCACAGATCAGAGAAGCATGGGCTAAAAGGGACAAGGGAAGAGTTGCATTTTCTAAATAATTCTCTGCTCCTTCACCTGAAGTTTGGCTCTGTGATACATGACTTGGATGTCATAGGCAGATGACCAAAAACTGTACTGAATTCTGCAGAGCTCAGTTTTGTCTATATTGGTGGTAACTCCATTGAGTTACTCTTTGAGTTCACAGGTGGAGTGACCACTTTGACCACTGAAATAATTTAGAGAAATAGAGTAAGTTCAACAGGAGCATATGTATAGCCTCAAATGTGCTTTTTAAAAGAGTTCGGGGCAGCAGACAATTTCTTTAGTCCTTCAGTTCTGGGATGGTGATGAGAATAATCTGACTTTGGTAGATTTCTATTGGGCAGATGGGAATCCATGCTTTTCTCCTCTTACTACCTTTTGATGTCTTAGATGTCTTATTAGTCAATAAAGTTCCTTTTTTTAGACATTCTTGGTGTTTCTAACAACTTTCCTCCAGTCTCGCTGTCATTCAGTCAACCATGGCCAGTTTTATCCTCCCACCCAAGTCATCTGACTCCATTTGTGACGAGAGAAGCTATCATCTGGACCAATATTCAAGAATTATCTCAGTTGATTGGTAGCCAACACATAGCAAGCATGCAAAACATCTAGAATACGCCTTAGCTGGTAGGACCAAAACAAGAAAATAAAATCTCATCTTAAACTCTTAGGTGAATTCACCCTTTCCTTATTCAAAAGTAACAAAATATTTACTTATACTGAATACATCTTACACAATAATTTCAGGGGCACAATTCTGTTCCTAAAGAGCCAATCATCTTTCCAAAGTTGATGTCTGCACTGTTGTTGTTGTTGTTTAGTTGCTCAGTCATGTCTGACTCTTTGTGACTCCATGAATTATAACCCACTAAGGCTCCTCTGTCCATTGGATTTCCTATGGACAAGAATACTGGAGTGAGCTGCCATTCCCTTCTCCAGGGGATCTTCCCAACCCAGGGATTGAACCCAAGTCTCTTGTGTCTCCTGTATTGGCAGGCAGATTCTTTACCACTGTGCCACCTGGGTATATTTACTGTATTAGGAAAAAAATCAACACTATTAGCAAAAGTGGCCATGTGAGCTTTGCTATTTTACGTGTTATCCTATTTGTCCAGTCTTATTGAACAAGTCAGTGAGGCTTAGGACAAAGCTGGAGATGTAGAGATGATTAGGAAAAAAGAGAAAAGAATGATGAAATATGTTTAAGGATTTGCTAGAAATTGCCAACTAGGATGTGGGAAAGATTAATTAATATTGTTTTGTCTAATGTAATCACTCCTTCTTACCATTTTGAACTAAGAAAGCAAATATAGTATAAGTGAATAAAGCATAATCAAATCTATTTCTTTGAAATGTACTTTACACCGGGTTAGTGCAGATTCTTGAACCATCTCTTTGTTGAAAAGAATCCACATATTCAGTAATTGCTTTGGTACAATTGGATAGCTATGAAAATGTTTTAAGTTAATTTTCTTCTTCATATTGTACATTAAAATAATTTCCAGATGAGCTAAAAGTACTTAAAATATAACAAATGTATTATAAACTGGAGATAGAGCTGGTCTTTCCAAATGTGGCTCCAAAGAATGGACCTCTAAGAAAAAGGAAGGGCTTCCCTGGTGGCCCACATGGTAAAGAATCCGCCTGCAATGCAGGAGACCCAGGTTCGATCCTGAAGAAAGGAATGGCTAGCCACTCTTGTATTTTTAGCTAGGAAATCTCATGGACAGAGGAGCCTGGCAGGCTACAGTCCATGGGCACCCAAACTAATGGAACACAGCTGGACAACTAATACTTTCACTTTCAAGAGGTAGGGAGGGAGGAGACAGAACTGACTACATAAAGTTATTAGCAACCCACTCCAGTACTCTTGCCTGGAGAATCCCATGGAAGGAGGAGCCTGGTGGGCTACAGTCCGTGGGGTTGCAAAGAGTTGGACACGACTGAGCGACTTCACTCACTCACTCACTTCAAAGTGTCTCCATACAAAAGGCACTATAAATAAAACTACAAATGAAATTATAAAAACTTGAAAATTACTTGCAACATATGACAAAATTTGAGGAAAAAAATTCTTAAATTTGAATAGCCAATAAGTGTATACAAAGTGGAGCTTCCAAGGTGACTCAGCAGTAAAGAATCTGCCTGCCAATATAGGAGATGCAGGAGATGTGGGTTCGACCCCTTGGTTGGAAAGATCCCCGGAAGAGGACATGGTAACCCACTCCAGTATTCTTGCCTGGAGAATCCCATGGATAGAGGAGCCTGGCGGACTACAGTCACAGGATTGCAAAGAGTCAGACATGGCTTAAGCAACTGAGCATGCAGGCACATATACAAAATAGTCAGCCCCAATAGTGCTATGATAACGTCAAGATACAGCAAAACAGACAAGATTTTAAAAGTAACAATGCTAAGGGAAATAGTCTCTCATAGTCATTAGTGCTAGGAAACAATCTTCCTAGGTCACCGGTTAGTTAGCACATTTCAAATTTGGGCCTATCTTTTGACCCAGAAATTTTACACTGAAGAATTTATCCTATAGAATAATTTTAAAATTATATTATTATTATGCCTACTGTACATTTACTATGTTCAAGGCCCTCTGCCAAGCAGTTTACCTACTTTATCCCATTTAAACTTCCCTACCATGTTATGAGAAGGAGCTGTTATGTCCTATTCTATATTTATTTGAGGTAAGAAAAGGTCACCTGACTAGTAGGTAAGTAGAAATAAAATATTTCTTCCTATTAAGTATCGTTTTAATTATGAAAATGACTAAAACAGCTTAAAATTCTAATACAGGGATTTATTAAATTATGTCACGGTTATTCAATGAAATTCAGCCACCTTGACTTTGAAAAAGAATGGGGTAGAATATTTTTTAAGATGCACAGATGTCTCTGAAGTGTTAAGTGTGAGAAATAGATTACCAAAGAATGTACACAAAATGATCTCAGTTTTGTTTAAAAAATGGTATTTTCCTATGTATATACAGACATCTTTATAAGTTTTGAAATGTATATGTTAGTCACTCAGTCGTGTCCAACTCTTTGTGATCTCATGGATTGTAGCCTCCCAGACTCCTCTGTCTGTGGGATTTTCCAGGCAAGAATACTGGAGTGGGTAGTCATTCCCTTCTCCAGGGGATCTTCCTGACCCAGGGATTGAACTGGGGTCTGTTGCATTGCAGGCAGATTCTTGACCATCTGAGCCACGAGGGAAGCCCTATTAAAATTTATATATCAAACTATTAATATAATTTATGTCTGGAGGATGGTATTGTGCCTGGCATTTACTTTCTTATTTTTGCTGATTGCTTCTTATTTTTTCTACATTAAACACATTTTTGCTTGTTTATTTTAAAAGTTTGCTCTCTACCCTGAAGTCTTTAAAAAACAGAGAAAAGTCAGTTAATAGTTGTTCACTTCTCTCTCAAGTGGAAAATAGAAGATCCAATGACAGTGTGCTCAGTGGACAATAAAACAAAACAGGCTGAAGAGAAATAGGTTTCAGCTGGACTCTCTAAAGATTTTCTTGACAAGTAGTGAGTAAACATTGAATTACTCAGCAGAGGTAGATGCAGAGTTACATGGCCTTATAAAGAACAAGAAGGAGACTCTCTAAATCTCAACTGCTCCGTCAGTTACCGAAGTCTCCAACCTAAAACAGAGATTCTAAACTTGGGGTTCAACAGGTCCCTGGATAGAATCAGGGATACCTATGAACTTGGATAGAAGGAAGCTGCATTTTTTTTTATTGGAAGCTAATTCTTTTGCAATATTATATTGGTTGGTTTTGCCATACATTGACATGAATCCACCCCGGGTGTACATGAGTTCCCACTCCCGAACTGTCCAGCTAAACATTAGAATTTCCTTCCATTGAAAATACAGGCAACAAACCACTGTTAGTGGCTCCTATGACTTTGTCACCAGTAGAAAGCCCATGTATTTTCATGTCATACTATAGATGTTTATATTGTTACATTTATTATTTGAAATTATCATAGATAATACTTCATATATCTGCTCCTTAGTCTTATTATTTAATGCAATTATAAATAACCATACATACTGCCATATTTTTTTTTAGTAGTATTTTGCTAACCTTGTTTCAATATCATGGTTTCCTTTTAGAATCCTGTGTATCTTAGTCTTATGTGTTTGAAGACATGCTCCTGAACAGAGGTCAGTAGACTTCACTGGAGTGCCAAGAAAGTCCATGGCACATGATAGGTTAAATGCCTCTGATGCAAAATCTATAGATCAGACAGGTCTAGGCAGTTGGAAGGTGCCTCTACTCTTCTGCGACCCTCCATGAGGCATCCTGCCTTGAGGTTCAAAGTTGGGTTACAGAGCTTCCAGTTACAGGAATGTGAGTGCGGTGGCTGGCACACAATAGGCATTTTAGGTATGTAATTTCGCTTTCCATTCCTTAACTGCCTCTTTGAGCGGCCAACAGCTATCCCTGTCCACAAGCCAGGTGAAAAATTAGAAGTTAGTATTTACTATTTTTTTAAACGCTCTTCTGTTTAACTGTATTGAATTGGGCTTTAGCCAGCTAACCTCTGTATAACCAGATATCTCCTGAGCAGACATCTGGTACAAAGGCCTATAAGAGTAGTTCTGGAGACATAAACTGTTGGCCCTTTGTTCTCCAGGAGAACATCATCTGACAGGGGAGAAATGAGGCACATGCAAACCATTGTCACAGAAGGTGTGCAACTGAAGGAGCAGCTGAGATTGATTTTGGAGTGTGGTGGTACACTTATTTCCGGAACTCTGTGCTTACCTACATTTTTCTTTATGGAAGTTTGGTTTATTTCTGTTGTTCTTATGGGAAAGGGACACCAAAAAAATATATAAATACTAACCACCCTTCCTCATCTCCTAGTTGAGTTTATTTTTCTGGCCCTTTCACTGTTACATCACTACACTTGCCCCTGAGTGGTAGGTATCCAATTGCTATTTGCTGATGGATGAAGGTAGCGTGCATCCTGATTTATGAAACACCTTCGCATCCATTGACTTAAACCAGTTCCTTAAAGTGTGATCTGAGAGACAGAGGAATTGTTAAAAGTAGACTCCTGGGCCTGATTCCAACCTTCTAACTCAGACTCTCTAAGCTTAAGCTACAGAAACCTGAATTGTAAACAGGTTTCCCTTTCTGGTCCTCTTCTTTGGTGATTTTTTTCTGCACACAAAAATTTGAGAACCACTATCTTACATGTTCCTCAAAAAAAAAAAAGATCCTATAAATTAGGTAGGGCAAGCACCGTCAGCCCATCCAGAGATTAGGAGCATGAATGAGGAGAGGAGAGGTTAAGTGGTTTTGTTGAAGTTGACACATTATAACATAGCAGCTGGTTAGGGTATTATTCAGAGAGAAGGAGCTCAGCAAATAGACAAAAGAGAATTTTATAGCCAGAACCTGTAAATCCGGGCCCAGAGAATGGAAAGTGTAAGGTGGAAAGTCTGAGGTTCAGGCGGAAAGATTGCCCAGGGGATTTCATCCAGGTGACGGGTAGTAAAGGTTTCAATGAGGACAAAATTGCTGGGTATGAGAAGGAGAAAGTATAGTCAGTTCTCATCATTTGCGCATTCCATATTTGCAGATTCACCTGCTCTCTGAGATGGATCTGTGACCCACAGTCAATGCTCAAGGTGTTTTCACTGATATTCACAGACTTGCAGAGTTGTGAAAAGTTCTGGGTGCCCAGCGTTCATGTTCCCAGCTGAGGTGGAGCAAACCAAGTGCTGTCTCAGCTTTCAGACTATAAATACGTGTCCTTTTGGTGGCCTACTTAATAGTGACATATTTTTTGCATTTCTGTGCTTTTCATTGGTGGTTTCTATGTTTAAAATAACCCCCAAGTGTAGTACTGAAATGCTATCTAGGTCCCTAAGCACAAGAAGGCTGTAACGTGCTTTAGGGTTGAATAGGTGTCAGATAAACTTCATTCAAGCAGCAGCAACAATGTGGGTGGGCATGAGTTAAATACTAAAGAATCAACAATGTTTAGTAAGTAAGGTGGTTTAAGACAGAAACAAGCTTAAAACAGGGTTATGTATGGATTGGTTGATGAGATTGTTGTGATCAGAGTCTGGTAAGAACCTAACTCTAGATTTCTCTAGGGGCCAAGGCTCAGTGTTCACTAATTCAGTGTTTCCTGTGATTTCACAGAACACATGTATCAAGAAGAAGAAGAGTCCACTGTAATTACTTAGCAGTAATACCTGGAAGTGTCTACCCTGCCCCTGTTCTGTGCTTTAGTGTCAGGGCTAGGCACCCTTACAGCAATGCAGTTGTTTACCTTGATCTACATGGCAAAGGTGGGGAAACTGAGGCTCAGAATTTTGGAATTAATCTGACATCACTTAGCAAAGAAATGCCAAATGCTAGTTTGCCATAGACATTGCGATCAGAACAAACAGGGCTTTACTTACTGTTGGAAGGGTAGGTGGGCAAGAGAGAAGGGAGATTGTAAAGGTAATCTCAAGATGTCAAGCCCAGGGGCAGGAAGGTGGTGGAAGGAAGAAGAGCAAGCTAAGATTTTAGTAGCAAAGCAAGACTTGCTGTTAGCTCCATGGGGTCGCAGAGAGTCAGATATGATTGAACGGCTTTCACTTCACTTCACTTTACTAGATCTGAAAGTCACCCACAAAGACTCATTTAAGATCATGGGAGAGAATGAGACACTCTCCCCAGTCCCTAAAAGAGAATTTGAAGAAGTGTTTATATTTTATAGAGTAGAGGGAGGAAAGGGAAGCCGAAAGAGAACAGAAATCCCATCCAGAGGGAGGGAAGGAATAGAAGGCTACAGAGTAATGGAAGCAAAAATGGGTTTTCCAGAGCAGTGAAGATGAGCTGGCCCACAGTGTGAGACACTCAGAAAGGCTGAGCAGGACGAAGACAGAAAAGGTTACTGCACTTGCCGACGGGCTGTCACTGGTAACCTTTGGAAGAATGGCTTCTGTGGTGGGGGGGATGGAAGAGAGAAGGAAGGAGTGAAGAGGTCTAGCAGTGGAGGCTGCAGATGTGGATGTCTCCTCTCCTGGGTCTCCAGAGGGCTGAGATGGGCAGCTTTCAGAGGAGACTGGAGCAGCCCTGAGAACAAGGAAATGAGTCCAGGGAAAATAGAAAGGCCAGAGAAAATGTCATTTTGAAAACCCAGAATTAACTAAGAGGGAAGGAACATACAGACTGGTCTTTGAGAAGAGAAGAAGGCATTTTATGCTCCTTGAGGCAGAGTGTGGCTTGCATCTGCTCAGACCTGGAGAGACAGAGGAATCCGGAGTTTTAAAGCCAAGATCCAAATTCATCCTAAAAGACTGAGATGAATAAACTGAAGGAAGGATGGGGACACTTACTATGCTCAGATTTTCAGTCTCAGAGAGGTGATGTTGACATCATCAATTTTGATGAAAGAATATCTAGTCATTTGAAGAAACAGCATTGTTGGAGAAATAGACTGTTATTTTAAAGCAGATAGAGTTACTTGGCTACTTCTAAAAAGTTATGACCTAGAAATCTTGCTGAATCTGCTTTTGCCATTAATAACAACTATTTAGGACCTGGCATTTTCAGGCAGGCACCTTGCTTAACTTCTTCACAAACAAAACAAAACAAAATCACTTTACTCTCTCAAGTAGGTTTAACATTTCCCGTTCTCACTTGTCTGTTTTCCTTATTCATCAAGAAACCTGGCAAGCCTTTTATCTACAGATGTTGCAGAGGCAAACTTCAGCCAGGGTTATGTGAAATTGTCACAAAACCCCAAATTAATAAGACCTGACTGCTTAACGCTGCATGCCGGCTAGACCTGAGTGCCCCTAATTGCCCTGCCCATGGGAATAGGAAAGTGAGCTCGGCGGTTTTACTGTGTCTTGGTTAAGCCTCTTCAATGATAAAATGCTTCCAGATATAGAATGTTCCCAATAGTCTGTTCCCTGAGAAATGCTGTGTAAAAGCTGATGGGTAATAGCAGCTCACTCAGCCAAGCCCAGCCATGAGAATTGAGATATTAAAGTTTGATATGCGAAGGAAGCAATTCTAACCCTGAGTCCAGCTCTTGGCTGTTACTATTGCTGCCCCACCGCTGGGCTCAGAAGGAAATTGCACCATCTCACCTGAGACCCTTGTTCTGTAGCCTCCAGCATGACCTTCCCCAGGGCTTCTGCAATAAACAGACCTGGATTCAAGTCACCTATGTCCCGAGTCAGTGGTGTAATTTTAGGAAACTTACTAAGCATTTCTGAATCTGTAAAATAGAAGCATAGGGTTGCTGTCAGAGGCAAACAGGTCATAAAACTCTCAGCACTGGGCAAGGTCTAGAACAGGCTGTAAGGTAATGCTTACTGTTATTATTCAGTACTGTTTGTTATCTTAGATGCTAAGTGACTTACTATTTCTAGCCTTTTTATTAGTCCTTTTAATCTCAGATTCCAATGATGTGTGCTCCTCATGACAAGTCAGGCAGTAAGAAAACCTTATTTAAAATTTCTCCTTCCCTTCCACCATCTCACACATCCTTCCAGAAGTATCCATGGCTAAGTTCTGTGAGCATCCCTCACACCTTTCTCTACTCACACTAACACATTCATAAACATCAGTGACTTTCCTGCTAAGTGCATATATGTGCTTGTTTTTTATTTTTATTTTTTTTGCAAAAATGAGATCATACTGTTCTCAAACTTACTCTTTCTGCCAGCACAGAAGTCTATGTTAATATTCCAAATAAACATATCCTTGGAAGAGTCACATATTACCCTAAACAGTCTATTAATAATATAATTTGTGGATAATATATGCTCCTATGATTGTCTCAACCAGCCTCCTATTGATGGAGAGTCAGACTATTTATGGTTTTGTTTCTCTAGCATAAATATTATCATTATTATTTCATCATGGGCATAGAACTGGACCTCCTGTAATATCATAGTTTAGATTGGAAAACCAAATCCGTAATTAAGTTTCGTGTTCTGCAGTATTCGTTCTCCCATTCTTCCCTATCTGCCCTCAATTCTCCTGTGTCTTGCTTTCCCCTTCCATCTCTCTCTACCTCTCTCCTCCCTTTCTCAAGCCCAGTCATCTTTCTTCTTCACATGCAATTGCTTCTCATGGCCCCGATAATCTCAGAAGCAAGGGGACAGTGAAGGTTTGTTTTATCTCTGCATTTTATTGAATCTAGCCTTAAGGGAGCCTGTAGTCATTTTTTATGACACAGCATTACTTGTAAAAGGACTTTGCAGTCTCTAAGCAAAGGTCTTATGTAAATGAATTACTAGGCTGTGTGCCTAGATGCCCAGTGGGCACCCTGATGGGTTCATTTTGTTCCATTAGTCTCCCCAGGGAAATCAGAATTATGAGATTCTCTTAAGCAAGGGAGAGCTCTTCTTTCAATCTGGAGAAGCCACGTTGGACATTTTTGACTCTTTCTGCTGCAAGCTGCGTTTTTAGATCTGTAGGCTTAGATGTACAAACTGTTCTGGAAGTTTAGTGTGTTCATTTCTCCCCATATCCACAGCCTCTGGCACATGTACAGACTGAGCTCATCTTGAAGCCGGAGACCCAAAGTCTTGGCCCATCTTGAGACAGTGGTGGTACCCACAGGTGCCACTGGACACACAGAGGCTATGCCAGTGCTGGCAGAGAGGGATGGGAGGGTTTCTGGTAAGGGACAAATTCTGGCCTCTAGGGCAGAGAAAGAGCAGCACAGGCAAGCCCTCATGCCTCTGCCTGGCAAAGAGAAAATTCCATTTAGCCTAATTTGCTATGTTCAGTGCCACCTATAGAGTTTTAGTCATTTGCAGTTTAAATATCTTGACCAGAATTTGCATTCTGTTAGAGAGCTCTCCCTCTAGATTTACACACACACACACACACACACACACACACACGCACACACACACACACGCAATTGATTCCAAGCTTCTTGGGGCCTCATGTCATTAGAAAGACCCATAAGGAGTAAGAGGAGAGGTCTGTGTCTACCTATGGGTTTCTCGCTGGGTCCTCCGTCCCCACCCTCCTGAAACTAGAGGCATGGAAATTTTCACCAGCCTTTGTTATGCTCTCTAGCTTGGTCTTGCCATGCTGAGTGACCTTGTTGCTGCCTACTATGCTGGCTGCTGTCCCTATTATTTTCTTGCCCACTCCAGGCCTACAGGAATATGCTGTGCCAGCTGGGGCTTGCAGGAGGTTGAGGACCAAGCCTAGCCTCCTCCTTTCTGCCACCCTGCCATCTCTGCTGCTTTGTTCATTTCCCCACAGGGCAGGTGCTCAGGAAATATCAAGTGAGAAGCAAGTATCAGACCCTGTATTCATAGTCGCCCTTGAGGTGTCAAGAACATTCTCTTGAGGTCACCCAGAGAGGGGAAACCAGCTGAGAGATGTGATTTGCCCTCTTCATCAATTTTCCCCAAAGCTCCTCTCCTCTCTCCCCAGTCTTTTGGCACTGTTTGGTGGCTGAAAACTGCCACCAAACTGCCACTTTCTGTTTTGGTGGCAAAAACCTTCAAACCATTTGTGTTTTCTTTTCTATTTGGTACAGATTGGGAGAATTTGGCCCCAAAAAGTGTGTCTCTTTTCATTTATGAGATGAAGGATTTAACCTCTCCAGTCATCAGCTATGAGCTTGCTCCACTATAATTGGATATTGGTTGGAGGGAGGGACTAGTGAATGACAAGGTAGAGAAGGGAAGGCATTTTTGGGTGACACTTCATGTCATCTTGTCCCAGAATTCTATAGTCAACTGTGTGACCAGTTGCTTTGTGTCAGCTTCCCGTCTGCCAGAGGAGGCAGCATTTCCGTGGTGGCAGAAATTGTACTGTTCATTATTACATCCCCTGCACTCTCCACAAGACCTGCCAAGTCGCAGGACTCAGCTAACATTTGCTGAGTGAGTGAAGGAGACATCACACCAGTGCCCAGGGTCATAACCTGCCTGCTCACAAAGGTGACCTCTGTCAACCCAGGAGGGCTGCCTGGTGCTCCTCAGGGGCCAGAATTGGTAAAAAGAAGTCAGGGAAACCTGGATGAGCAGTTGGGAGAAGAGAGCAAAGGATGTGGGGAAGGAGGTATGGCCTCTGAAAAGTAGGAGACAGAACACCTACTATCTAGCAGTCTCCTGATCTGAGATGTCAAGGGCTCCTGTCTGAATGTTAAGGACAAGATGCTTGGTCTGTCAGTGCAAGATTCCAGCTGTCATCAATGGCCATTTTCTATGCTTTAACTTGGGTTGAATCCATAAAGAAAAGGGAGAAAGAAATCTAAATCCCATCCACTTTGCTCTTTCATTTGAAAGGGCTTTGTCTGCGTCTGGACGCACGTGACTAAAATCCACAAGTGTGGAGCTCTCCCTTCATTCTTAAACCAGAATTTGTGATCCCTGATATATGTGGGAGTCTGTGTAATATAGTGTTTCAAAGGATTTGAAATCGAAATTCTGCTGCTTGTTAGCTGTGTGACCTGTTATTAAACTCTCTAAGCCTCAGTTTCTTTATCAGCAAAACAAGGGGACATGCTCCTAATAAACGTACAATAAATGTTAGCATAGGTAACAGGTAAAGAAAAAAACACCCGTCTCAGACTTAACCTCTGTTGGCCAGTTAGTCTCACAAACATTATGCAAATTTAAATTCATTCATTTGTTTATAAACTCATTCATCTGACACATCTTTTTCAGTCACTGCAGTGTAGTTGCTGAGACCACAGACTTTGAAGGTCAACTATCTGGGTTTAAATTCTTGCTCAGATATTTGCTGGCTGGGTCACCTTGAGCAAGTTACTTAACCTCTCTACTCCTCAAACTCTCATCTGAAAAGAGGGTGCACTAATGATATTTATTTCATTGGTAATTGTGAGGATTTAAATTAATGCATTAAGAAAATGGAAAGCCTCCCACAAATACTAACCATTGTCCTGATTCTGAGTAAGGTACTGTGCTAGGGGGTGGAATATGGTGGTGAATAAAAATACATCCCTGACCTAACAATGCTTACAACCCATCAGAGAGTATGGTTTACAAATAATGATACAAATATTCTTTTTTTTTTTAATTGCGGTAATTTGCGGTACTTTCAAATTCCTTTTTAAATTTTATTTTATTTTTTTTTTATTGGAGGCGAATTACTTTACAATATTATATTGGTTGGTTTTGCCATACATTGACATGAATCCGCCCCGGGTGTACATGTGTTCCCCTTCTTGAACCCCTCTCCCACCTCCCTCCTCCCCATATTCTCCCTCTGCGTCATCCCCGTGCACCAGCCCCAAGCATCCTGTATCATGCGTTGAACCTGGACTGGTGATTCGTTTCATTATTGCAGTAAGTGCTAAGAAGGCAGTGTCAAGGGAGCAGGGGCTTGATCTGGAATGGGTAAAGAAAGGCTTGAGGGAAGATCCCCCAGTGCAGTGACAGTCAAACCAGGTTGTGAGGATTAGGGCGATTTGGCCAGAATCTGAGGCAGAGGTACAAAGGCCCTGGCGTGCACAAGACCCGAGCAGGTTAGAAAAATGAGATGAGGCTGGTGTTGTGGGAAAGACAGGGGTGACAAGGCTGGAGATGTGTGCAGACTTCAGAGGCAAGGTCAGGATTTTCAGCTGGATCCAAAGAGCATAGGAAGACACCAAGGGTTTTAAGTCGGGAGGTGGAGGGAGTGGGTGGTGGTATGGCCACTTTCTCACTGCCTTGTTCTATCTTTGGATTTACAGGGTGTGGTTAGGACATGGCCCTCTGGCCACTGGTCATCCTCATGCTTTCCTCCAGCCTATCTTCATTCAATAATCCATTTCAGCAGTCTCAAAGCCAGGAACAAATGTGGGAAATCTCTAAGGGCAGGACATTCAGAGCCTCAACCATTCTGTCTTGAATTCCCCCATATGAGGACACACTCTGGAGGAAAATGATGACACATCCTTGTCCTTCTGTAATCCCACCCCCAGTGCCTCACACCATCTAAAGATGTGATATGAAGTTATCCATCTGTAAAGGGTAGATGGGGAACAGTGACCACACTGATGTCTTCACAAGTTCATCATGTCACACCCAGCTCACCTTTCACTCTGGTCTTTGTGGCTTTTGCAGGTGGGACTGGGCAGAGGGCCTGCCCATTGGTTTTTGCCCTGAAGCCCTGGCACAATCAGTGAGAGTCGTTCAACTGTGTCCCAGCTCTTTGCAACCCCAAGGACTATACGCTCCATGGAATTCTCCAGGCCAGAATACTGGAATGGATAGCCTTTCCCTTCTCCAGGGGATCTTCCCAACCCAGGGATCGAACCCAGTTCTCCCACAATGCAGGTGGATTCTTTACCAGCTGAGCTACAAGGGAAACCCAAGAATACTGAAGTGGGTAGCCTATCCCGTCTCCAGGTTATCTTTCTGACCCAGGAATTGAGCTGGGGTCTCCTACATTGCAGAGGGATTCTTTACCAACTGAGCTATTAGGGAGGCCCTGGCACAGCTTGCATCAAAATTATTTCTGATTTCAGGAAACTGTATAGTTCACAGGGATGAGATGCTGTAACATAGCTTCTGTATTTTGCATCTAGCAGCCATTTGTTCCCCGTCTTAGACCTCTTTGCAAAGCTTCAGATTCCCTAAGAAGGACTGGAGCTATTTGCATTACAATACGTTGTGTTCCTAGCCAAGGTATCTGTGCTGGGGAAAGCCTCCCTTGATCAAAAGCTACAACTACTGTTGAGTTTTGGAACAGCAAGGAACTTTACTACCCCTCAGGAGTGTTATTTCAAGAAGGAAACATTGCACTCTCAGCGTAACAAATCATAACTGTCAGGTAAGCTGCCCATCTCTGGATGCATTAGGCACAAGACCAAACTCTCTGCTATCTTTCCCGGACCGCAGCTGATTTCTCGAGCACTGATTAAATGGCAAATGTAAAGTCTGTACCGACAAATATAGGTCATCTTCCCCTTTGATGGCTGAATTGCTCGCGTGCGGGCCTGATGTCAGATCTCTGACAAGGTTTTGTTTTACATTCCAAACCAAGCAGGCTAGTAGAGTCTTCTGCCACCCACGTAGGCACTCTTAAGCTCCCGCTGCACAAACTCAGCCCTCCCCTCCTTCCACAATCCGAGGACTAGAACCAAATGAAATACCGGTACAATTCAATTCAGATTCTGTTTAGGGAATATTTTGATTTTCTGGTTGAATAATTCCAGAAAAGATACAGGTTTAGTCCCGAGTCCAACTGGCTTATTGGATTTATATGTTTAAAAACAACTTTGATTTGCTTCATAGCTCACTTTAAAATAACCTGGACTTCTTCCGATTCTGGAAATGGGTGTGACTTCGCCTCACTTTCTGCTCAGTGCTCAGTTCAAGACCCTGATGCCCCATACATGAAGTGACGTGAAGCTCAGTTCTGAAAAATAAATCTTTTAGGGTCCTTGTCTGACTGTGTTTGAGATCCAGGGAGAGCTGAAAAGGCCCAAGAAGCCCATTTTAAGCAGAGTTGGCCTACAGCCAGGTTTAATAAAAGCAGCTTCACTTTGGGGCAGTGAACTTAAAACCAGCCATGTATAGCATGAGAGAAGCTTATCAGGTAGCAACCAGACACTTAGCAACTGATGTAAACTCTTGCAGGAAATAGAGAATTGACTGTAGTGCAATTCAAGTCATAAAGGTTAAAGTTTAGGGCTAAAGGTTAGCCTACAGATTAGAACTTCCCTGGTGGTCCAGTTGTTCAGACTTCACCTTCCAATGCACAGGGTTAGAATTCAATCCCTAGTTGGGGAGCTGAGATCCCACATTCCTCACGGCGAAAACACCAAAACATAAACCAGAAAGAATATTGCAACAAATTTAACAAAACTTTAAAAATGGTACATATCCAAAACACATACACACACAAAAAAAAAACAATAAAAATGGGCTAAAGGCTGCTCTGTGACTTTGTATTGTGTGTCTCACCTTTTCTTGATCCCCTATAGTCTATAAGTTCATTATTCTTCTGTCTCCAGAACTAAGCACTGGGCCTAAGGTCTACTAGGTATTTGCCATGTGTAAGTTAAACTGAAACCAAGTCTTATTTTGTAGAAACTAGGATTAGGTTCTCTGATAGCTCAGTTGGTAAAGAATCCATCTGCAACGCAGGAGACCCCGGTTTGATTCCTGGGTCAGGAAGATCCACTGAAGAAGGGATAGGCTACCCACTCCAGTATTCTTGGGCTTCCATTATGGCTCAGCTGGTAAAGAATCCGCCTACAATGTGGGAGACCTGGGTTGGGAAGATCCCCTTGAGAGAAGGGAAAAGCTACCCACTCCAGTATTCTGGCCTGGAGAATTCCATGGACTATATAGTCTATGGGGTCGCAAAGAGTTGGACACGACTGAGTGACTTGCCATTTCACTTTCACTTTTAGGATTAGGTTTGGATGCAAGGAACAGAGATCCCCTAAAGGGTGACTTAAGATTGGGGTACTTAAGAAAGTAGCTCGGAGGTAAGCAGTCCAGGCTGACATGGTGTCCCCACAATGACCGGGAGCCCCGTTTTCCTTGTGCCATGTGTAGAGTGTAGCCCTCCTTCTCCGGGAAGGAGAAGGAAGGAAGGAAGGAAGAAGCCCACCTGCTCACTACTATTTTTAAAATTTTACTTATTCATTATGAAATATACCACACATGCAGAAAAATGTCAATAAAATATATACAACTTGATACATTATTGTAAAGCAGGCAGATATATAATCAATATCTAAGTTAAGAAATAGAACTTTACCGGCACCTCCAAAGTTCCCATTTCAGGTTTCTGCCTAATCTCTCTCCTTACTACCCCACCCCCCCCCCAAAAAAAAGAAAATAAACTACAAGCGTGACTTTTTTAGTTGTCAGTTCATTACTTCTCTTTACAGTTTTATCAATTTAGTTTATCCCAATTCACTACAGTTTTTTATTGTCTGTTTTAAAGTTTTTTATGAATGAAATCATCTAGCATATTTTGTTGTACATCTGATCCCTTTTGCTCAACATTATGTTTGTGAGATTCAGTCATATTGCTGTGTGGAGAATATGTTTGTTTTTATTGTTGTGTAACATTCTGGTGAGTAAACAGTGGTATCTCCTTGAGTTACTAATTAGCATTTCCTTGATTACTAATGTAGTTAAGTACTTTTTCATGTGGATTTTAGCTATTGGAATAACTTCTTTTATGAATCACCTGCTCAGACTTTTCTTTGTTTAAAAAGATTTGCATTATCTTTTATTTATTTGTAAGAATTCTTTGTGTATTCTGGAGATAGTTTGTTAGTTACTGTGTTACACATATCTTCTCTTATTTCAAAGCTTGCCATTGCAAAGGACAAAGTATTTTGTCTTTCATATTTATATCTATAGTCCTATTGAGATTGCATTTTATGTATGTGTAAGACTGTGATGGACAGGGAGGCCTGGCGTGCTGTGATTCATGGGGTCGCAGAGAGTCGGACACGACTGAGCAACTAAACTGAACTGAACTGAAAGTAAGGTCTAGGGTGCCACCACTGATTATCCAGTGGTTCTAGTCACCATATATTAAAAAGTCCAGGCTCATCTCGCAAGGACTGGATGAGGAGGTTTCTCCCCACTACCTACAGCACCAGGTTGGCATTTTTGGGGAGCTATGGCTTTGGCACCTGGAACACAAGGCCTCTTGCCACTGTGTTGTGTGCTCGCTGCACCCTCTGCCCCTGGGGCAGCAAGCATTCCTGCTGTTGCCACACTTCCAAGGGCAAGTTCCATGGAAGGAAGGCCGCCAGCTTCCTTGCCTTCATGTCCCCTGCCCTGGGGCCCCAGAGCCCAGGCCTCCATGTCCAGCTCGGGCAGAGCACCAGCCACCTCGCCAGGGTCCCAAGGGTGTTGCTTCATCTACCTGGGTCGCAGAATGAAGACGATGCAGAGGAGAGCCACAGCTGACTCTGACAATCATATTGCAGGAGTGAGAAAACATCCTTTGTAAGATCAAGCCCTGAGCCTTTGGAGTGGGATCACTGACTCCAAGACCCTAGTATACCAGAGAACTAACTCTAGGGAGTATCAAATAGTGAGGACTCACACAAAGGAAACTCTTGAATACAAGACTGGGCATCACCCAACCACCAATAGCACCCTGTTCAGGAGGCCTCATCTAAACAACAAACAAAACAGAAATACAAATCCAATCACCAGCAGACAGGATTACCACCTCACTCAACCTTCATCAGAGGAAAAACAAACAAACAAAAACTCAGCACAAATCTCACAAATCTTGCACAAACCACTGGATCAGCCTTAGAAGGGAAGAAACCAAAGGGAAGAAAGAATTCAACCTTGAAGCCTGGGAAAAGGAACCCTCAAACACAATAAGTTAAAAAAGTAATGAAAAGGCAGAGAAATACTACACAAATGAAGGAACAAACTAGAAACACAGACGTCCAAATAAATGAAAAGAAAATAGGCCGAAAAGGAATTTAGAATAATGATAGTAAAGATGGTCAAAAACCTTGAAAACAAAGTGGAGATAATGCAAGAATTTTAACAAAGACCTAGAAGAATTAAAGAATAAACATACAGAGACAAACAACACAATTTACTGAAATTAAAAATACTCTAGAAGGAATCAATAGCAGAATATCTGAAGCAGAAGAATAAATCAGTGAGCTGGAAGATAAAATGGTGGAAATAATGAAAAGAATTGAGGATAGTCTCAGAGACCTCTGGGACAATATCAAATGTACCAACATTCAAGTTATAGGGGACCCAGAAGGAGAAGAGAAAAAGAAAATTTTTGAAAAGATTATAGTTGAATATTTCCCCAACATGGAAATGGAAATAAGTCAATCAAGTCCAAGAGGCGTAAAGAGTCACATACAGGATAAACCCAAGGAGAAACAGGCCAAGACACATACTAATCAAACTAACAAAGACTAAGCACAAGGAAAGAATTTTAAAAGCTGCAAGGGAGAAGCAACAAGTAACATACAAGGGAAACCCCATGTGCTTAACAGCTGATCTTTCAGCAGAAACTCTGCAGGCCAGAAGGGAATGGCAGGATATATTTAAAGTACTGAAAGGGAAAAATCTATAACCAAGATTACAGATCCAACAAGGATCTCATTCAAAATTGATGGGGAAATAAAAAGCTTTTCAGATAAGCAAAAGTTTAGAGAATTCAGTACCACCAAATCAGCTTTACAACAAATGTTAAAGGGACTCATATAGTCAAGAAATACAAGAGAAGAAAAGAGGTCTACAAAATCAACCCCAAACAATTAAGAAAATGGCAATAGGAACATATATATCAATAATTACTTTTAATGTAAATGAATTAAATGTTCCAACCAAAAGACAGATTGGCTAAATGGATAAAAAAACAAGACCCATATATATGCTGTCTACAAGAAACCCACTTCAGACCTAAAGACACATATAGACTGAAAGTGAGAGGATGGAAAAATATATTCCATCAGTCCAGTTCAGTTCAGTTGCTCAGTCGTGTCCGACTCTCCGCAACCCCATGAATCACAGCACGCCAGGCCTCCCTGTCCATCATGGGAAGCAAAAGAAAGCTGGAGTAGAAATCCTCATATCAGACAAAATAGATCTTAAAAGAAAGAATATTATAAGAGATAAGGAAGGACACTACATAATGATTAAGGGATCAATCCAAGAGGAAGACATAACAATTATAAATATCGATGCACCCAACATAGGAGCACCTCCATGCATAAGACAAACACTAACAGACATAAAAGGAGAAATTGACAGTAACACAATAATAGTAGGAGACTTTAACTCCCCACTTACATCAATGGACAGATCACCAAAACAGAAAATTAAAAAAGAAACACAAATCTTAAATGATTCATTAGATGAGATGGATATCATTGATAAACTCAGGACATTCCATCCAAATGCAGAAGAATACACCTTCTTCTCAAGTGCACATGGAACGTTCTCCAACACAGACCATATCTTGGGTCACAAATCAAACCTCAGTAAAGTTAAGAAAATTGAAATTGTATCAAGCACCTTCTCTGACCATAATGCTATGAAACTAGATATCAATTACAAGAAAAAAACTGTAAGAAACACAAACACATGGAGATTAAACCACGCGTTTCTAAAAAACCAACAGAATACTGAAGAATTCTAAAGGGAAATAAAAAAAATTTCTAGAAGCAAATGACAATGAAAACATGACAATTCAAAACCTATGGGACGCAGCAAAGGCAGTTCTAAGAGGGAAGTTGATAGCAATACAATATTACCTTAAGAAATAGAAAGACATTGAATAAACAACCTAACTTTACCCCTAAAACAACTGGAAAAAGAGCAAAACACCACAAAATTAGTAGAAGGAAAGAAATCATGAAGATCTGACCAGAAGTAAATGAAAAAGAAGTGAAAGAAGCAATAGTAAAGATTAATAAGACTAAAAGCTGGTTCTTTGAGAAGATAAATGAAATTGACAAACCTTTAGCCTGACTCATCAAGAAAAAAAGAGAGAAGAATCAAAGCAACAAAAGTAGAAATGAAAAAGGAGAGGTTACAAGAGACAATGCAGAAATACAAAGGATTATAAGAGACTATTATGAACAAATATATGGCAATAAAATGGATAATATGGAAGAAATGGACAGATTCTTTAAAAAGTTCAATCTTCCAAGACTAAACCAGGAAGAAGTAGAAATTATGAACAACCCAATTACAAGCACTGAAATTGAAGCTGTGATAAAAAATCTCCCAAAAAACAAAAGCCCAGGACCAGATGGCTTCACAGGAGAATTCTTTCAAACTTTTAGAGAAGAGCTAATGCCTATCCTTCTAAAACTCTTTCAAAAAATTGCAGAGGAAGAAACACTCCAAACTCATTCTATGAGGCTACCATCACCCTGATACCAAAACCAGACAAAGAAAACACAAAGAAAACTACAGGCCAATACCACTGATGAACATAAATGCAAAAATCCTCAACAAAATTTTAGCAAACAGAATTCAGCAACACATCAAAAAGCTCACATACCATGATCAAGTTGGATTTATTCCAGGAATGCAAGAATTCTTCAATATACACAAATCAATCAATGTGATACACCATATTAAAAATTTGAAAGATAAAAAACATATGATCATATTAATAGATGCAGAAAAAGCCTTTGACAAAATTCAGCACCCATTTATGATTAAAACTCTTCAAAAATGGGCATAGAAGGAACCTGCCTCAACATACTAAAGGCCATATATGATAAACCTACAGCAAACATTATTCTCAATGGTGAAAACCTGAAAGCATTCCCCCTAAGATCAGGAACAACACAAGGGTGTCCACTTTCACCACTATTATTCAACATAGTTCTGGAAGTCCTAGCTTCAGAAATCAGAGAAGAAAAAGAAATAAAAGGAATCCAGATTGGAAAAGAAGAAGTAAAGCTCTCACTGTTTGCAGATGACATGATACTGTACACAGAAAACCCTAAAGATAATATCAGAAAATTACTAGAGCTAATCAGTGAATTTAGCAAATTGCAGGATACAAAATCAATATACAGAAATCACTTGCATTTCTACATACTAACAATGAAAAATCAGAAAGTGAAATTAAGGAATCAATCCCATTCATCACTGCAACAAAAAGAATTAAATACCTAGCAGTAAACTTACCTAAGGAGACAAAAGAACTAAGAACTATACACAGCAAATTATAAGACACTAATGAAAGAAATCAAAGACAACATAAACAGATGGAGAGATATTCCATGTTCCTGGGTAGGAAGAATCAATATTGTGAAAATGACTATACTACCAAACACAATCTACAGATTCAATGCAATCCCTATCAAATTACCAATGACATTTTTCACAGAACTAGAACAAAAAAGTTCAAAATTCATATGGAAACACAAAAGACCCCGAATAGCCAAAGCCGTCTTGAGAAAGAAGAATGGAGCTGGAGGAATCAACCTTCCTGACTTCAGGTTATACTACAAAGCTACAGTCATCAAGACAGTATGGTACTGGCACAAAAACAGAAATATAGACCAATGGAACAAGATAGAAAGCCCAGAAATAAACCCATGCACCTATGGGTACCTTAATTTTGAGAAAGGAGGCAAGAATATACAACGGGACAAAGACAGCCCCTTCAATAAATGGTGCTGGGAAAACTGGACAGCTCCATGCAAAAGAATGAAATTAGAACACTTCCTAACACCATACACAAAGATAAACTCAAAATGGATTAAAGATCTACATGTAAGACCAGAAACTATAAAACTCTTAGAGGAAAACATAGGCAGAATACTCAATGACATAAATCAAAGCAAGATCCTCTATGACCCACCTTCTAGAGTAACATAAAGAAAAACAAAAGTAAACAAATGGGACCTGGTTAAGCTTAAAAGCTTTTGCACAACAAAGGAAACTATAAGCAAGGTGAAAAGACAACCCTCAGAATGGGAGAAAATAATAGCAAATGAAACAACTGATAGAGGATTAACTTCCAAAATAAAGAAGCATCTCATATAACTCAATGCCAGAAAAACAAGCATAATCAAAAAGTGGAAAAAGACCTAAACAGACATTTCTCCAAAGAAAACATACAGATGGCTAACAAACACATGAAAATATGCTTAACATTGTTCATTATTAGAGAAATGCAAATTAAAACCACAATGAGATATCACCTCACACTGGTCAGAATGGCCATCATCAAAAAGTCTACAAACAATAAATGCTGGAGAGGATATGAAGAAAAGGGAATGCTCTTGTACTATTGGTGGGAATGTAAATTGATATAGCCACTATGGAAAACAATATGGAGATTGCTTTAAAAAATAGGAATAAATAAAACCACCATATGACCCAGCAATCCCACTCCTAGGCGTATACCCTGAGGAAACGAAAATTGTAAAAGACACATGTATCCCATTGCTCACTGCTGCACTATTTACAATAGCTGGAACATGGAAGCAACCTGAGTGTCCAACGACAGATGAATGGATAAAGAATTTGTGGTACATATACACAATGGAACATTCAGTTCAGTTCAGTTCAGTCGCTCAGTCGTGTCCGACTCTCCGCGACCACATGAATCACAGCACGCCAGGCCTCCCTGTCCATCACCAACTCCCGGAGTACACTCAAACTCATGTCCATCGAGTCGGTGATGCCATCCAGCCATCTCATTCTCTGTCGTCCCCTTTTCCTCCTGCCCCCAACCTTTCTCAGCATCAGAGTCTTTTCCAGTGAGTCAACTCGTCGCATGAGGTGGCCAAAGTATTGGAATTTCAGCTTTAGCATCAGTCCTTCCAATGAACACCCAAGATTGATCTCCTTTAGAATGGACTGGTTGGATCTCCTTGCAGTCCAAGGGACTCTCAAGAGTCTTCTCCAACACCACAGTTCAAAAGCATTGATTCTTCGGCGATCAGCTTTCTTCACAGTCCAACTCTCACATCCATACATGACCACGGGAAAAACCATAGCCTTGACTAGATGGACCTTTGTTGGCAAAGTAATGTCTCTGCTTTTTAATATGCTATCTAGGTTGGTCATAACTTTCCTTCCAAGGAGTAAGCATCTTCTAATTTCATGGCTGCAATCAGCATCTGCAGTGATTTTGGAGCCCAAAAAAATAAAGTCTGACACTGTTTCCACTGTTTTTCCATCTATTTCCCATGAACTGATGGGAACAGATGCCATGATCTTTGTTTTCTGAATGTTGAGCTTCAAGCCAACCTTTTCACTCTCCTCTTTCACTTTCATCATAAGGGTAGTGTCATCTGCATATCTGAGGTTATTGATATTTCTCCTGGCAATCTTGATTCCAGCTTGTGCTTCTTCCAGCCCAGCATTCCTCATGATGTACTCTGCATATAAGTTAAATAAGCAAGGTGACAATATACAGCCTTGACGTACTCCTTTTCCTATTTGGAACCAGTCTGTTGTTCCATGTACAGTTCTGACTGTTGCTTCCTGACCTGCATACAGGTTTCTCAAGAGGCAGGTCAGGTCGTCTGGTATTCACATCTCTTTCAGAATGTTCCACAGTTTATTGTGATCCACACAGTCAAAGGCTTTGGCATAGTCAATGAAGCAGAAATAGATGCTCTTCTGGAACTCTCTTGCTTTCTCCGTGATCCAGCGGATGTTGGCAATTTGATCTCTGGTGCCTCTGCCTTTTCTAAAACCTGCTTGAACATCTGGAAGTTCACGGTTCACATATTGCTGAAGCCTGGCTTGGAGAATTTTGAGCATGACTTTACTAGCGTGTGAGATGAGTGCAATTGTGCGGTAGTTTGAGCATTCTTTGGCATTGCCTTTCTTTGGGATTGGAATGAAGACTGACCTCTTCCAGTCCTGTGGCCACTACTGAGTTTTCCAAATCTGCTGGCATATTGAGTGCAGCACTTTTACAGCATCATCTTTCAAGACTTGAAATAGCTCAACTGGAATTCCATCACCTCCACTAGCTTTGTTCGTAGTGATGCTTTCTAAGGCCCACTTGACTTCACATTCCAAGATGTCTGGCTCTTGGTCAGTGATCACGTTATCGTGACTATCTTGGTCGTGAAGATCTTTTTTGTACAGTTCTTCTGTGTTCTTGCCACCTCTTCTTAATATCTTCTGCTTCTGTTAGGTCCATACCATTTCTGTCCTTTATCGAGCCCTTCTTTGCATGAAATGTTCCCTTGATTACTCTAATTTTCTTGAAGAGGTTTCTTGTTTTTCCTATTCTGTTGTTTTCCTCTATATCTTTGCATTAATCGCTGAGGAAGGCTTTCTTATCTCTCCTTGCTATTCTTTGGAACTCTGCATTCAGATGCTTATATCTTTCCTTTTCTCCTTTGCTTTTCGCTTCTCTTCTTTTCACAGCTATTTGGAAGGCCTCCTCAGACAGTCATTTCGCTTTTTTGCATTTCTTTTCCATGGGGATGGTCTTGGTCCCTGTCTCCTGTACAATGTCATGAACCTCCGTCCAGAGTTCATCAGGCACTCTATCAGATCTAGTCCCTTAAATCTATTTGTCACTTCCACTGTATAATCGTAAGGGATTTGATTTAGGTCATATCTGAATGGTCTAGTCCTTTTCCCTACTTTCTTCAATTTAAGTCTGACTTTGGCAATAAGGGGTTCATGATCTGAGCCACAGTCAGCTCCTGGTCTTGTTTTTGCTAACTGTATAGAGCTTCTCCATCTTTGGCTGCAAAGAATAGAATCAATCTGATTTCAGTGTTGACCATCTGGTGATGTCCACGTGTAGAGTCTTCATTACTCAGCCATAAAAGGGAACACATCTGAGTCAGTTCTGATGAGGTGGATGAACCTAGAACCTATTATACAGATTGAAATGAGTCAGAGAAAGATAAATATCATATTTTAATTCGTATTTATGGAATCTAAAGGAATGGTACTGAAGAACTTATTTACAGGGCAGCCGTGGAGAAACAGACATAGAGAATAGACTTATGGACACGGGGAGAGGAGAGGAGAGGAGAGGGTGAGATGCATCGAAGGAGTAACATGGAAACTTACATTGCCATATGTAAAATAGATAGCCAACGGGAATTTGCTGTATGGCTCAGGAAACTCATACAGGGGCTCTGTATCAACCTAGAAGGGTGGGTGGGGAGGGAGATGGAGAGAGGTTCAAAAGAGAGGGGATATGTGTATACCCATGGCTGATTCATGTTGAGGTTTGACAGTAAACAACAAAATTCTGTAAAGCAATTATCCTTCAATAAAAAAATAAATTAAAGAAGTCCATCATCTCCCTTACTGCTCTGTGATGTCACTGTTTACCTTAATCAAGTGTCTATATATGCATGGATCTCTTTTTCAGCTCTCTGTTCTACTTCATTGAGTTATTTGTCTCTCCTTGATTCAGTGTTGTTGTTGTTTAGTTGCTAAGTTATGTCTATTTTGTGACCCCATGGACTGTAGTCCACCAGGTTCTTCTGTCCATGGCATTTCCCACAAAGAATACTGGAAGGTGTTGCCATTTTCTTCTCCAGGGCATCTCCCTGACACAGGAATAGAGCCTGCATCTCCTGCATTGGCATATACATTGTAAAAATTACTGTAGTAATTTTATAGTAGTAACTTTACAGTGATCTTGACCTCAAGTAGACTCTTTCCTTTTTTATTTCCTTTGAGTCTTAGCTTTTCTTTTTTTAAATTTCTATATAAATTTCAGTCAGTTTGTCAATTTACACACACACACATATACACCTCATATACTTGTTGGGGTTTTGGTTGGAATTTTATTAAACTTATAGATGAAATTTGGAGAGAAGTGATTTCTGACAATACTGAGTTTTCAAATCCAAGAATCTCTTTTTTTAGTTAGGTCTTTAATTTCTCTGAATAATGTTACAGTTTTCTATATGAAGCTCTTACACATAGGTTACTCCTAGATATTCGATAGTTTTAACTTTATTGTATATAAATTCTTCTTAAAATTTCACCTTTTAGCTGATATATAGAAATGCAATTAATATTTATATTCTGATCTTATAACCAACAATTTTTCTAAACACAATTATTATTCTAATTATTTCTCTGTGGATTACTTTGGGTCTTTACATATATAATTATATCTATAAATTATCTTAAGTGTAAGTCTGTTGAAGTTTTCTATTTTTCTTTGGTCTATTTTATTAACTTCTGTTTGACTCTCATTATTTCTGCTTTTTGCTGTTCTTTTTGAGGTTTAAGATAGAAATTGAGATCATCAATTTGAGTCCTTTCTTTACTAATACAATCTTTTAAATTTATTCTTCTAAATATTGCTTGAGCTGCATCCCAGTATTTTTGATGTTTGTATTCTTATTATTATCCAGTTCAAATATTATCTAATTTCACATGTGATTTCTTTTTTAAACCAAAAAAGAACCAATTATGTTGTTTAGCTTCTAAATACTCAGGATTTTTTGGTTACTTTATTGTTTACTTCAAATATGTTTAGTGCACCTTTACACCCTCTTCTCCTGTAGGATTTTAAATATATGTAGGTTTACTCTTTAGCATCATCTGATAGATTCATAGGACTCTGTTAATTTCTTTTTCAGTCTTCTTTATATTTTATAATTTCAATTAATCTATCTTAAATTCACTTATTCTTTCCTCTGTCATATCCATTTGACTATTAAGTCCATCCCATGACTTTTTTAATTTCAGAAATTGCATATTTCATTTCTAGAGTTCCATTTCTTTCTTACTTATTATTTCAATTCTCTACTGTGGTGCTCCTTTATTGAAACAAGCCTTGTTTTGCTTCATTGAGAATAGTTATTATACTGGTTTAAAATTTTTTATATTGGTTTCAACATTTAGTTCTTCTTAGATATGAATGAAGTCAGTTGACTCTTTCCTCTTAAGAATATGTTTCATTTTCTTGGTTCTTTGAAAGTTGGATAATTTCAGATTATATCCTGAAAGTTGTAAATGTTAAGCTATGAGAATTTTGGAATCTGTTATTTTTACCCCATTTTTGTTGCTTCTTTTGTTTTAGTGAATAATTTTCTTGGATGGGCTTGAATTGCAAATTCTATTTTGAGGTCAGCAGCTTTGATCTTAATGCAGATTCCTTGTTTTTAGCTTAGCTGCTCTGAATCTGTTCTGTGCCTGAGTCACTCAGGGGTTATACAGAGCTAAGGGGAAGCAGAGTTTATAGATCCCTGATCTGGCCCTTTCCCTTTGAGGATCCTTCCTCTCTTTAGCAACTGTGAATGCCCAGGCTCACTCTCCTGATTCCCCAGGGTTTTGTTTGTTTCCTGCAGCCCCACCTGTCTCTGTGCATGCTGTTCAGCTCCACACTAATAGCCTTAGAGATGGGGATTTGTGTAACTCTCTGGCTCCTCCTCCAAGCTAGCATGCGCTCCTCACCAGTCAGTCTGCTAACGTTCACTTTCTGGCACCTTCAGGCAGTTGACTTTTCTATTACGTCCAGTATTAGCAGGTTTTCCTCTTCAGGAGGAAGGGAGCTGTCTTAGTCAGTGATATCAGAAGCGGAAGTCTTCTTTCAGAATTCCATCAGGACACTGAGGAGTGGAGGGATCCAGTGTTAGTGTCTCAGGCTCCAGACTGGCATATTCCTCTACTTGATATAAACTCACCAATAAATTTCCTTGTTTCTAACACTACTAAGGGCAATAGGATCAGATCACTTCTTTTTCTACAAATTGTCCAGACTCACTGGCCTTCTGAATAAGCAGCCTCAAAATAACATACCTACACTATGTGGAAAGTTTCAGTAGTAGGGTATGAGTTAAGTTTGACAATTAAATATTCTTGTTCCATGAGTAAGATACTTCCTTGACTCTTGTTACCAGTATTCTCCAGGAAGGATAATATATATGGTCTTATAGAACTCAAACACAGGAGAATTAATCTGGAAGGACTGGGAGTTGGAGGAAGACAGGAAGGACCCATTATGAAATTCAAATAGGGAAACAGAAATGTAAAAGAATATTGGTAAGTGAAAGTGAAAGTCACTCAGTCGTATTCAACTCTTTGCGACCCCATGGACTGTCCATGGCCAGAATACTGGAGTGGGTAGCCTTTCTCTTCTCCAGGGGATCTTCCCAATCCAGGGATCAAACCCAGGTCTCCTGCATTGCAGGCAGATTCTTTACCAGCTGAGCCACAATGGAGTTTTATTAATATTGACTTAGACATTTGGGAAATAAAGTCAGGAGCAAGTTCTGGGCAGACGAATGCTCAGTAGATCCATTTGGGCCATGTCTGGGGGAAAGGACAGCTAGGAGTTGAGTACCCACAATGTTCTTGACCTACCACAGCTACCACAAACCTCTTTGGCAGAATGAAGTTGAACCTCACACAGGTTTTATCACCTGCCCAGTGTTTCATGGCTAGGGAGTGACAGATTCAGTCTGAATCATTGTCTGCTTGGCCTCAGAACAGGCAGGAAATCAGGTCAGGGGAGAGAACTTTGACCCATTCTCTGAATCAGAGATTCTCAATCCTAACTGTAGTATAAGCAAGACAGATAGTGGATCTTTATCACCCATTAAAGCAAATTGAAAGGCAAATGAGCAAGACCGCCATTGTTAAAAAATTAACCATGAATCTCAGTTTATTTAAGAAAAGGAAAAAGTCATTTGCACATTGCACTGTCTTGATCATTATTTATAACAAATGACTAGAGCCACCACTTCATAACATTCCCACGCATTGCATCAGGGTGAAAGCACTTATGGGCTAGAGAACATTAACCTGGAGAAAGGTAAATGGCCCGTATTTGGATTCAGGGACTCAGCGAGAAAGAAACTGAATCCGTTTCCTCCAGGCTCTCACAGCGGAGCAGCATGAGGTAACCAACCTGAAGCTTGGTTTCTCCCATCCACTCCCAGCCCCCTCTCCACCTCCTCAGCTGCAATCAATCTGGTCTCTTAGAGCTATTGACCGGCTGCCTCAAAGTCATTGCCCAAATTCCATCTCCTCTCAAATCCATTTTCCCCACCTCAGAGAGAGCCAATTGGATTTCTCAATTATCAAATTGTACAGTCATGAGCTTATATACTTCTGAGAGGTAATACGGTGTAAGTTTCTTTGCCGTGGAAATGTCATATTGGCTCCTCTGGGGAGTGAATGGAATATTTAAAATACTCTTTCAGTCTCAATAGCCCATTAAGAGGGATGCAAAGGTGAGATGTGACTTTGCTTAGGCTGGAACAGAAATGTGTCTTCTTTGAGAAACTGTGATAGCTCCACTGCCTAATCTTTTATTATCTGTCTCACTTTCTCCTTCTCTACCTGGATTAAAAAGTATATAAACGGGCAAGTGAAACACATGCATTTGATAAACATAAACTAATTTTTGACATATATTTATATACACATTTACAGTTAATTAAATCAGCATTCCTAATGTTTTTAAATAATAAATGCAATTGCCATTTGTTGGGTGTGTACTTTGTGCCAAGCAATACTTGGGCACTGTACCATTGCTATATAATTTTATAAACTAATTTTTGGCTACAAATAGTATATAATTACATTCTCCTTATAGAAATTCAAATAATTTAAATAACATCAAATTCTAATTTGATTTCAATCCCAAGATTCTGCTGTACTACCAAAAAGTAACAGTTTTTTCAGCTTTTTGTGTCCATCCAGAATATTCTGTGCATTGACATACATATGTTCCTGTAAAATAGATGTAGTAATGTGATTTTGAGTGTATATTTGTTTCGTAAATAGAATCATCATTGCTGTGTTTCATTCTGTAGTTTGCTTTTCACACTCAAGAGTATGTCTTGGGTATTTCACTATGTTACTGAGAGAGTTCTGGCTCCCTTTCTTTTAAACTCCTATTTCATTGTGCATAACAGGGTAGCACCATATTTTACTTGGTTATTCTCTATTAAAGCAGAATTAGGTTATTTTCTTTTTCCTCTTGCTATTATACACAATGGTATATTTTTATCACTTTGGGGTCTTTGACGTTTATTAGCTTTTTTGTTAGCGATAAGAGGATGCCAGTGCTCAGCCAAGTGTAGTGTGTAGGTCACCCAGATTCCAAAACCTTAGTTCCAGTACTCAAATATAGACAGGATTATCTGCATTTTATTTTGAACATGCTAGGGGTTAAGGGGGCTTCCCAGGTGGTGCAGTGGTAAAGAATCCACCTGCCAATGCAGGAGACATGGGTTCAGTCCCTGGGTTGGGAAGATCCCCTGGAATAGGAAATGGTTACCCTCTCCAGTATTCTTGTCTGGAAAATTGTGTGGACAAAGGAGCCTGGCAGTTCATGGTATCACAAAGAGTTGGACAGGGTTGAGCAACTCAGCACATACACTGGGATGGGGAAGGTAAGAGGAAGGGAGGGGGGGAAAAAGCTAAAAATCAAAGTGATCACCATCGAGCTATCATATCTGTGATCAGTTACATATTTTTCAGACAATGAAAAGGATAGCCGAACCATAGGAAACACATAGTTAGTGTTTTCGTTTTGGCATCTTTGTGTTTTAAATTGGAAATCAGATCTCCTGGAGAGAAAAGGAAAACAAACTCCTAATTAAGAAGCAAGTACAAGGTTTGTGGAGACCCTATTTCTTTCTAGACACTCCATGTACATGTTACTACCTTTATGCCCCATTAGCTCTTGAAGGGAAGCAGAGTATGTCATCCCAAAATATGCCACTTTGTCATGCAGATTGTTTTCATCTGAAGACCGCACTCCAAAGACTCAGGAAAAACTTTTACCTCTTCCTTAACTACCTAAAAGAATTGAGACATGGGGCCTGTACCAGGAAGAGAGCTATTGCCTGGGAGAACTCTTCTAATCTGAAGAACTCTTTGCACGGCAGAGCAAACTCCTAAATTACCAAGCATCTGCTGTTAACATCCTGTGAGGTTACACTCCTACCTTGGAAGCTTTAGGCCAGTTTCCCATTCCTTAGCTCAGGATTGCATAGAAATCTCAATTGCCTGACTTGCTCTTGGGTCTCATATCTTTGGGGAGCCTGTACATAGGAAGTTAAATTTGGTTTTCTCCTTTTAATCTGTCTGTATCAATTTAATTATTAAACCAGTGAAAGAACCTGAAAGTGGAGAAGGAAACATTTTTCCAACCCTGCAGTCTGATTATGCTACTATTCTCAGGTCTCCTGACCTCAAGTAGCTGAACTTCTGTCCTGCAGACTTCGCAAGGACAAGACACAAACAATTGTGTTCGTTTATCTTTCCAAAATCAGTAGTATTGTTTAGGATGTTTTATTATAAATCTGATTTATTCTCATATGAGATAGTCAAGCATTATGGAAATGTTTCAAGAAGAAATTTTTAAAAAATCTCCTTCAATGTCTTGATCCCGATATTAATTACCATTTTGGTAAGCATCTTCCAGAATATGCATTTTCTCTCTTTTCTGAGAAATCAAATTTTCCTTAAATATGGTTCTAACACTCATGCATTTTTATAGCTAATTTTTTTTTCCCACTCAACAACATATTCTGTAAATTTTTAACAATGCTAATAGATGTGATGGCTCCTTGACCAAATCATAATCAATCATAGGGTGGTGTGGCACATTCAGCCCTTTGTTCATTTCCTTAGTTCCTCATCCATTTATCCCCCATCTTTGCCTCCTGGCTTGTTATAGGTCAGCCATCATGCTCAGCACTGGGCACACAATGGTGGGCAATACAGGTATAGTATGAGGGCCTTAGGAATTTAGATCTAGTAGGGAAAACAAAGAAGCCACTGTTTATCATGTGATAAACCCTATGGGACTTGGTTTAGAAAGTGTGATTAAGCAAGGCTTCTTAGAGGAAGTAATAACCATGCTACAAAATCACTGAGAAACAGTAAGAATTTGTACTACCAAAGGGACAGCATTTGCAAAGACTTGGAAATGAGAGATATCCTGGTCCTTCTGTAGAAACCAGGATGCTTCTTCTTTATAATGGGTTGTTGACATGGCCTAGCTGAGATCAGTGATCTCTAGGGCTGGTGGTAGTTGATAGTGGTGGTGGCACCCACCCTGATGTTTTTCATGGCTTTGGTATTCAGCTACAAATAAAGGTGTAAGTAGAAAGCCAGAGCCCTCCTCTGTCCGAGGACAGGGCTCCTCTCCCATCAAGCTAGTTTCAGTAGGGAGAGGATGAGAAACCACAGGAAAAGGGTTTTCCCCAGGCCCCCAGAGCTCTGCCCAGGCAGATCTCCAATAGGCTCCCAGCAGCCTGGGTCCTTGCAGGGTCAGAGTGAACCTTCTCAGGGAATGAAGGGTCCGATGAACATGGATCAATGTCAGAATTGCTGGCTTTAAAAGACCAAGGGAAAATTAGCAAGATTCTGACCTCAAAGATGAGGATAAATGGGCTAAAACAGACAGTCTTAAATTCAACAGTAAGTCATAATTTTGACATTTGAAGGAAATGTCATTTTTTCAAATGTGGTTTTGAATTGGTATTTTATACCCCTCTACCAAGGGAAATTCTGATAAATGTAAATAGAGCCATGGTTCTCCTTGCTTTCCAAATTATAATTCTCTGAGCTTTCTGCTTAAAGTACCCATTTTTCCTCTGCGTTGAGTAAGAGTGTTGAGTGCCTTACAGGACACTAAGCTAAGTTAGGCTCTGCCCAAGTATCAAAGGAAAAATTACCTTTGATCACTTGGACCCCAGTAGTCATGTTGGAAGCTCATTGTCCCCAGGCAGTGGGAAAGGATTTGCAAATGAATTAAATTCTGATAAGTGATACTGCAGGTAAAGCTGCACATCCCAGGGAAATGTTTATTGACTACATATTACACTGAGAAATAGAAAAGATAAATATTTGCACTTCCATTGAGACACATTTAAAATTCCCAAACTGCCGTTGTATAATCTGCTAAGCAATTTGCCCAATTGTTTTCCTTTTTTTTTTTTACCTAACAGGTGATTATAATGATATTTATTCTAGTCTTTGTAGATTTGTTATTGGTGATTATTTGTAGTTGTTATTCATCTGCTATTGATGTTTTTTTTTTTCCTTTTTGAGGGGGTAGTAGCATCTTAATGGAAATTACATATAAGGTACAATGATAAATCTCTTCTGAGTTTTAAAATCAGAATCAATTTGGTGTCTCCGTTGACAAAAATGTACAAATTCACAATCTTGAAAATTGCTTGTGAAGCAAAATTTTTAATTAGGTAGTGTAAACTCTGCTTTAAGATTTATAGAACTGGGGTTCCTGGTTCATCAAATACACTGGTTAATAAAGAGTTACCACACCTACAATCCAATTAGAATACAATAAAATGCCTGTCACTAAATTAGGTTCAAATCGGTATTTTTCTTTGATGTTCTATAGACACCCAGGATCTTAGAATGCCTTCAGGGTCACCATTCATTATTCCTTACTATATAGAAGATCTGTGGAAATAAAGTGCAGTAGCGAGCTCTCATTATCCACATCCTGAATAGCAAGGGTTCACCATTCATTTTGCTCATTTCCCGTTTTCATTTTCAGAGATTGATTCTTCAGAAGACTAAATGGGATGAAATATTTTAGGAATACTTGCCTGGCAAGTATATATATGACAGACAGGATGAAGAGGAAATGGGAGTGATAAAGACCAGTAATGAAAGAAGCAAAGAAGGTCTTGATGAACATGGGGGCGATAGAAACAAAAGGAAGGAATAAAAGTTTGCCAGGAAAGAAACGAAAGAGTAGAGTATAGGAATCAAATATGATAAAGTTTTAAGGCGGCAGGAATACGTGGGTTTAGCAGTAAGGAAACATTTGGTTTATTACTTATGGAGACTGCCGTCATCTGAGACACTCCATGCTCCTTTGGTTCATATTGGCATTCTGTATTTGTGAGAGCTTCTTGGGTAGCACTTAATTGATGGGAGAACTTTCCCTTTGTATTATAATTGCTATTTACCTTTCTCTATCCACAAACCTTGATCTATCTAACCTATCTAACCTTGATCCTTATCTATCCCCACTGTCTTCCTAAAGCACCTAGTATCATACAGGGCACATAATAGGTACTTAGTAAATGTTTGAGAAAGTAAGTATGTGGTGAAGAAATCAAAGGAAGTGAGGGACTAAGTGGGAAAAGAGCAATGGTCATTTGATATTTGTCTTAAAACTTAATATTCAAAAAGAACAAATTCTAGAGCAACATCCTTAGTTTACCAAATGGTAAACTGGGGCCAGGCAAAGAAGGCAAGCTGTCCAACCAAGGTCAAGGTCAGGTCAAGCAGTTAGAGTCAGAGGGAGGGTAAGAAACTAGGTTTGTGCTGCGCACTGTTCTGTCCTCACCTGGTGAGTTCTCCTGCCCCTTTCAGATAGAGGGGTGCCTATTTTGTTTTATTTTTTCTTTATTGAAGTATAGTTGCTTTACAATGTTGTGTTAATTTTTCCTGTACAGCACAATGATTCAGCTATACACATATGTGCATTATTTTTTATGTTCTTTTGTATTATTTTTTATCCTAGGAGTTTGGACATAGATTCCTGTGCTATGCATTCTAAATGTAATAGTTTGCATCTACCTACCCCAAACTCCCAGTCCATCCATCTCCCACCCCACCTCCCCCTTGGCAACCAGTAGTCTGTTCTCTATGTCTGTTTAAGTCTGTTTCTATTTTGTAGATTTATCTGTGCCATTATATTTTAGATTCCACATATAAGTGGTCTCTATGGTATTTGTCTTTGACTTTCTGACTATTTTCACTTAATATGATTATCTCTAGGTTCATCATGCTGCTGCAAATGGAATTATTTTGTTCTTTTTGTGGCTGAGTAGTATTCCATTGTATATATACCCATCTTCTTTATCTGTTTCTCTGTCAGTAGACATTTAGGTTGTTTCTGGCTCTTGAAAGTGAAATGAAAGTGTTAGTCACTTCGTCATCCGACTCTCCGTGACCCCATGGACTATAGGCTGCCAGACTCTTCTGCAATTCTTCAGGCAAGAATACTGGAGTAGGTTGCTATGCATTTTTCCAGGGGATCTTCTTGACCCAGGGATTAAACTCAGGTCTCCTTCATTGCAGGCCAATGCTTTACTGTCTGAGCCACCAAGGTCTTGGCTATTGTAAATAGTGCTGCAATAAACAGTGGGGTGCATAGTATCTTTACAATCCAGGAGCAGGATTGGTGGGTCATATGGCAATTCTGTTTTTAGTTTTTTGAGGAACCTCTACCCTGTTTTCCATAGTGGCTGTACCAATTTACATTGTAGGAGTGTAGGAGAGTTTTTTTTCTCCGCATCCTCTCCAGCATTTATTATTTGTAGACTTTTTGATGAGGGTGTGAGGTGATATCTCATTGTGATTTTTCTTTGCATTTCTCTAATAATTAGTGGTATTGAGCATCTTTTCAAGTGTCTAACTGGCCATCTTTGCGTCTTCTTTGGAGAAATGTCTATTTAGGTCTTCTGCCCATGTTTCTATTTGGTTATTTGCTTTTTTTTAATACCGAAGCTATTTGCATATTTTTGAAATTAAACCCTGATTGTTTGTGTTGTTTGCAAACATTTTTCTTTCATTCTGTAGGTTGTTTTTTCAGTTTTGTGTGTGTGTGTGTGTGTGTGTGTGTGTGTGATTTCCTTTGCTATGCAAAAGCTTATAAGTTTGATCAGGTCCTATTTGTTAATTTTCATTTTTCTTTCTATTGCCTTGGGAGAACGGCGTAAGAAAACATGGGTGCAATTTGTGGGTCAGAGAATATTTTGCCTATGTTCTCTTCTGGGAGTTTTATGGTGTCATGTGTTATATTTCAGGCTTTAAGAAGTTTTGAGTTTATTTTTGTGTATGGTGTGAGGGTGTGTTCCAACTTCATTGATTTATATACAACTGTCCAACTTTCCCAACACCACTTGCTGAAGAGACAAGCAGGGCCAATTTTAGCTCTCTCCAGGTGACCAAGGGCTGGGACACAAAGACGCAACTCCTTGAAAAGATATGTTGTTCAATAGACAGAGATGACCTTGATGACTCTGCCAGAGATAGCTTCAAGCCCAGTAAGACTGGCTACAAAATACAGATGTCTTCTCCAGAAAATGGAATTTTAAAAATCATTACCTGATTAATTTTTGGTGGGTAATGCTATCATGTGATCTGAAATCGTAAAAGAATGAAGAGGTATAAATAGTGAGAAGTCTCTTTCCCTTGCCTGTCCCCCACCAGGCCAGTTACCACTCATTATGTAGGTATGTATTTTTTAAAGTTTTGTATATATCTTCCAGGGTTTCTGCACAGATATATAAGCCAAATGTGACTAAATATTTTTAGCTCCTTTTTGGTACATACAATGTAGCATGTTACAGACACTCCTCTGCACCTTGCTTTTTCTTTAAAATTGAGGTTGGAGAACTGTCATACCAAAACAAAAGAACTACCTTTACTAAGCTACAGAGTAGTCTACGGAAAAGATATAACGTAATTTAATTAAATGCCCCCTATTGATATATATTTAGTTTATTTCTAATCTTTTGATGTTAGAAAAATCCTTTAATAGCTAACATTATATATACATCAAGGATTTGTGTGTTTGTAATTTTGGAACGTTGACAGTTACTCTCCTAATGGTTATACCAAATTACTTTGGAGTTGGCAGTTTGAGAATACCTGATTCTTCAGAGTGTGTTATCACACTTTAGAATGGTAACCAACCTGATGGGTGAAAAATGCCATTTCAGGGTAGTTTAATTTGCATTTCTCTTAGGTTCGATGTTGCACATCTTTCAAATGCTAGAAAACGGAGATAGAAAAATCAAAACAGTATTTCCTCCACTTACCAAGATCAATAACCAGCAGACACTTGACTCTAGAGAAGGAAACCTCTGCCATCTCTGGGAGGCGTTGGAAGCCAATCACCCTTCTGTGCCAGCACTTTGTGTGGATTTGTGATTCAGTTTCCCAAGCCCTTGAATAGTAGACACTGCATTCCCATTGTACAGAAGAGGAAAGTAGATTAACAGAGGGTAACCTTCCCAAGATTTGGTAAAGAACAGAGCAGAGGCTTGAACCCCAGTCTAGAAAACTCCAGGACCTTGGACAGCCACTCCCCTGCACTGTTCAGGATGCTCTTTTTATGGGGAGTTTGAATTAGATCATTTTTATGCAGTTCTATTCCCATTGGATTTATGCTCCTCTCTGTGGCCTAGCCATCTCCCTTCCCTGTGCCTAGTTTGGAAAACTAGATTTCTTCTCTAAGGTAATGATGGTTCATTTCTTTCCCCTATAGGATTTTGAGATGCAGCAAGTTTCCTCTCAGGCAGTCTCTCTCTGCACTTTGCCCTTTTCTGTTAGTATCTTTATAGAAGCCACTGTGTTTGTAGCAAATTATAAATATTGATCTGTTTTCTCTCTCACCTTTTATATAAACATGGGAGTTGGGGCATTGAGCTGCGTAACAATAGTAAAAAAAAAAAAGAAAAGGCAGTTGGGAAAACTTACTATTTTCTTGGTTATATATGAGGGATTGACTCAGCACAATCATGTGAGAGCAAAATAATGGAAGACTAATTCACTTCTAAGCTAACGAAAACTGGACTTTTCCAAAATTACCTGAGAAAGGCTACTTATCCCCAAGTAGAACTATTACTTTGAAAGTGGTGGAGAATTTACAGTGGCACCCAACCTCTGCAGCTGTCCATCTAGGAAGGTAAGAAATAATCAAAGTGTGCTTGCCACTCTTCTCTCCAGATCTGTTTGCAAAACTTTCCAGGTCCGTTTGATCTAATTATTGCCTGTAGGTGCCCACCTCCTGTCCCCGTAGTGACATTAAGAATCCCTTCTATAGGTACAATGAGCAGCACTTCTAGAAACCACTTCTTCCTTCTCAGTCTGGCCCTCTCAGTTTCTCCTCCTGTTCTGAAGCCTCAGTATGCCTGCTGGAGGAGGTCAATTTTATGGGAACCCAGTGCCATCCCCATGAAACTTGTACCACCCCCAACTGAGTATCACAGTCTTGGATCATAAGTGTCCTGGAAACCAAGGACACGATTAAAGTAGTTTCTAATCAAAATCTTCTATGCAATTCAAGCCACTTGAAAATGGCTGTGAAAAAGGACCTGACAGGCACTTCAGTTGAGCAACAAAGAGATCTAAAGAAATGCCAGGCCATGCATTGCCAGGTACCTCATTCAGGGCTTTCCTAAGGATCTTGTTTTCTGTTCTGGGGAATCAGGAAGAAGGGCTTGGCAGGAAGAGAGGGAAGAGGAAACAAGACACCAATACTACTGATTTTCTTCTTTCTGCTTCTGCTGTGAACAACCTCCTTTTACTTTAAATGGTGGTTCTCAACCTTGGATGCACATTGGAATTACCTGGAGGGTTTCTAAAAAGACTGCTGTCTGGATTCTATCCCCAGAGATCCCTAGACTATTTGGATAGTCTAGGTGCAGCCTAGACACTGGATTGTTTTAAAACTCTCCGGAGGTTACACCCATGTTTGTAACAGCACTATTCACAATAGCCCAAAGGTAGAAGTGCCCCCGAGTGTTCATTGGTGGATGAATGCATAAACCAAACGTAATATATCCATGTAATAGAGTATTAGCCAGCCTACATGCTACCACATGGATGAATCTTGAGGACGTTTTGTTAAGTGAATTAAGTCAGACACAAAAAGACATATGCTGTATGATTCCACTTATATGAAATATTAATATCTACTAGAGCTTCTCTGGTGGCTTAAATAGTAAAGAATCTGCTTGCAATGCAAGAGACCCAATTTCGATCCCTGGATCAGGAAGATCCCCTGGAAAAGGGAATGGCAACCCACTCCAGTATTCTTGCCTGGAGTATTCTATGGACAGAGGAGCAAGCATGGACGTTTGTCTCCCATCATGGATATAGGTGGCACTTCCATGACAGTATCCAGATTAGCTCTATGAGAACCTCCAAGGGTCTCCAGTTTCCTTCCTAAGATTATAGAGTCAGAAGTTCAGTGGTTGTTGCTTGGATATATGCATTTTTATAACCTCACTAAGGATGTGCTACAAGGATTGGAATTCACTAGATATCATAAGATCGAAACTCCTTGATTTCACTTGAAGGTCTTGGGCAGTCTGGTTCTTGCATACTTTTCCAACCTTACGTCCTATCTTCCCTGTGTCTCTAGGTACTTTTATCCTCACCGTAACACCCTGCACTTACCTGATAACCTGGTTTGGGATTTTCTTTCTTCCTGAAGTGATTTCTGCTCCTTCTTTGCCTCTTACAATCCTCCTCAACCTTTGAGATTTGGACCGACTCTTACCCCTTCCACATAGCTTTCCTGGATTCCTTTCCTATCTTCATTTTTCCGTCTTCCCTCTCCCCCTACCACTGGTTACCATAGTTTTGAGCTTTAGGGTCCTTTCCATTGTACGTGTATTTCACTCTTAGCATTTCAACATACAGTCTTATGCTTGAGTCTGATTCACTGCATAGACAAGGTCCTAGAATGATGCTTGGCTCAGAGTAAGTGTTCAGTATTTATCACATGAAATTGAATTTCACTTTCCAGACTTGATCTTACTCCTAAGCTCCAGATAAATATATCTAATGGTGCATGAGATGTCTCAAGCTTTTCAGCCAAATGCTGTCAAACCAAGGTTTTCATTTAGCTCTGCACATTTTTCCTACCCATAGTGTCCTCATTTTCAACAGTAGCATCTCCAGCAACCTGATGAGTTGCTGCACTCAAAATGTTGAACATCACCTTTTATACCTCTCTATTTCTCATCTCCTATATCCAGTTAACCATCAGGATGGGACAATTCTATCTCCAAGATAAAACGTAACCCTTCTTTTTTTAAAATTTATTTATTTTAATTGGAGGCTAAGTACTTTACAGTCTTGTACTGGCTTTTCCATACACTGACATGAATCCACCCCGGGTGTACATGTTTTCCCCATCTTGAACCCCCCTCCCACCTCCCTCCCCACCTCCCTCTCCATATCCTCCCTCTGAGCCTTTCTCTCCTGCTTTACTGTCACCACCAAAGACCAGATCTCTCTCTACAGTGAAAACTAATTGGTCTCCAACAATACCCATCACTCCCTACCTCTTCCAAGTGGTTCTCCTGGATGCAGTCAGACTGGAGTGAGTAACATTTCTGGCTGTGTCCCTCCATCATTTAAGCCCTTCTGTTAGCTGTCCGCTGCTCCTAATGGTCATAGTATTTAATAGAGTCTATGAGGCTCTTTCTGTGCCTCCTGCCACTCATCCTGTTCTAACAACATCAGTTCCATATCTGTCTCTTATTTTGATCTTATGTCTTTCCTTCATCAGAAAATGTTTTCAAAGGATTATTTCTGCATCAGATGCTATTATTGTATCCCAAACCCTATGACTATCCACCTACTACCATTCTTTCAGACTTTACTCCAAATGTCACTGTCCCAGGAACACCTGTCCTCAGTCTGAATGCAGTAGCTTCTCAGAATACCCTATTTTTTCTTCTTAGTATGTAATACAGTGTGCTTATAAAAATTTTGGGGTGCCTACTCCATTGGATTTTATCCCTGATTGTATGCCTGGATACACACCTCTACAAGTTGTTCAAAATAAACATTTATTGCACGAATCAACTCCATACAATCTGTCTGCCTCTATAGATTATACTAATATTCTGTGCTCCACTCCCAAAGGAGTGAAAATCATTATTATTATTATTATTTTTTTTTTTTTACCACAGAATTGCTTCTTTCTTGAGCTGACCAAAGCTAATCATTGAAATGCAAAATGTTGCAAGGGGGCGGGGGTAAGGCTGTATCAGAGGGAAAAAATGCATGAGTGGGTCTGTAATCACCATCATGTCCTCTAGTGGGTCCCTATCACCACTCAAGTCCTCCAGCCCATCTCCTCTGAGCTCCTGTCACAGCTGGGAGCACAGTTCTGTAGTCTTGGATCCCCTACCTGCCAGACTCCTTACTTAGAGTTGGGGGGTAGGGAGGAGGAAGATCCCGCCCCTTTCTCTCTCCCACTCTGGGCACATTATCATGAACAAAGACGAGAGAGGAAGATTATTTTCTTGTGATGATTGGTGCATTTTAAACAACGTTCCTTAGGCATTTCAACAATCACATTTATTCTACATGCAACAATAGTTTCATTATATATAGTGAAAATCCTTCTAAATGTTAATGTAACATTGGCCCAAGAACCTCACATTTGGAATAAATAAAGCAAGATATGGCCTCATATTAGTGAAAACGTATTGAACCCAGTATTCTCTTGGCTGCAACGCATTTTAGGGAGAAAATAGTTTCTCATAGTTGTAAAGAATACAGCTTTGAAGCCACAGTGATGTGGGTTCAAATCCTAGCTTACTAACCAGGTGACTTTAAGAACATTTTTTACTGTTACCGGGCCTGTTTTAAAAGGTTTTTCAAAGATCACATGAGAGAACATGGATCAACCGATGAGTGCATTTAATATTCTTTTAGTATGTGGTGTATTGTATATAGTTCTACAGCATGAATAGTGTATATAGCCAGCACTCAGTAAATGGTAATTAATAGTAGTTACTACTATTACAGATTATCTGTTTTCTAGCTCAGCAGAAAAAGTTACCATAGGTCAAGTTGAAACTTGCCTAATACCAATAATTTATCCAATAAATATTTCTTAAACCCCTCCTATGCTCAGGCACTGTGCTAGGTACTGAATAATATTTAAGTGAATAAAATGGGAATTTTAAAAAAATGAAGTATAGTTGATTCATAATGTGTTAGTTTCAGGTGTACAGCAAAGCGATACATTTACATATATATACATATCTGATTTTTCAGATTATTTTCCCTTATAGGTTATTACAAAATATTGAGTGTAGTTCCCTGTGTTATACAGTTCAGTTCAGTTCAGTTCAGTCGCTCAGTCGCGTCCGACTCTCCGCGACCCCATGAATCACAGCACGCCAGGCCTCCCTGTCCATCACCAACTCCCGGAGTACACTCAAACTCATGTCCACAGAGTCGGTGATGCCATCCAGCCATCTCATTCTCCGTCGTCCCCTTCTCCTCCCGCCCCCAACCTTTCCCAGCATCAGAGTCTTTTCCAGTGAGTCAACTCGTTGCATGAGGTGGCCAAAGTATTGCAGTTTCAGCTTTAGCATCAGTCCCTCCAATGAACATCCAGGGTTGATCTCCTTTAGAATGGACTGGTTGGATCTCCTTGCAGTCCAAGGGACTCTCAAGAGTCTTCTCCAACACCACAGTTCAAAAGCATCGATTCTTCGGCAATCAGCCTTCTTCACAGTCCAACTCTCACATCCATACATGACCACGGGAAAAACCATTGCCTTGACTAGACGGACCTTGGTTGGCAAAGTAATGTCTCTGCTTTTTAATATACTATCAAGGTGTTATTCAGTAGGTCCTTGTTATTTGTATGTTTTATATATAGTAGTGTGTATGTGTTAATCCCAAACTCCTAATTTATCCTCCCTCCACCATTTCCCCTTGGTAACCATAAATTTGTTTTCTATGTCTATGGGTCTGTTTATTTCATTTGTTCATTTGTGTCTGTTTTTCAGATTCCACATATAAGCACTATCATTTGGTATTTGTCTTGACTTACTTCACTTAGTATGATAACCTCTATGCCCATCTATGTTGCTGCAAATAGCATTGTTTCATTCTTTTTCACGGCCGAGTAATATTCTGTTGTATAAATATATCACATCTTCAAGATCAGTATGAAGGTTCCTTAAAAAACTAAAAATTGAGCTACCATATGATCCTGCAATCCCATTTCTGGGCATATATCTAAAGAAAACCATAATTCAACAGGACACTTGCACCCCAGTGTTCATTGCAGTGCTGTTTACAATAGCGAGGACACTGCAACAACCTAAATGTCCATCATCAAAAATGGGCATGGTTTTGCCCTCACAGAGCTTAAAGTTCAGTGATAGACAGTATAACATTAAGCAAACCATTTAATGTATAGTTGTAAAATGTGCTGAGCTGTACAGAGGGATGAGCTATATGACCTAAGAGAACATAAAAGGGCCACATAGATGGAGGAGTGATAGAAGCGCCAGGGGAGCAGCTACAGCTGACTGGCTAAATCTAAGGGCTCTTTCCTTTCCCCAGCACAGTACAGTATCGAAAGAGACTTGGTCAAACACCAGGTGCTTATCACAATGGATAAACAATAGATCATATTTTCTGATGCCTTGTACAAAACTAGCCTAACTGATGCTCTAATCTGATCAAAAATGATGAGTGTGGAACATTCCTAACCTACAGATCAGCAGATGAAAAAACAGAATCCTTAAATAAAATGCTAGCAGGTTAAATCTAGCAGCATTAGAAAAGGAACAAACTCCAAATGTAGACTGACACAGAGAGATCTGCTAATATCATTTATCCTGTCAGTTGGTCAGAGGAGAAAGACTGTGTGCTTTTCTCCTATAAGTAGAAAAATCCTTTCATTGTATTCAACATTCAGATTAAGGGTTTCCAGATGGCTGTGGTTGGTTTGTCTGAAACTCTAATGAAAACAAATATGATGATTAAAATCAGAAAACCTTAAAAGCTAGCAAAAGAAAAAAAAGTGTGTATATGTAGAGAGGGTATATACTGGCCAACGCTACCAGGTTAATTCAAGATGCATCAGTATTTATCAAACCAATGTAAGCCCCATTTCTGCCCAATATGAGCAGTCTGTTCGGTCCAACAGCTTTGAAGAAGCAACAGAAATAAACCCCCAAAGGCTGTGGTTGCTCACTAGCAGCATGGTTTATGCCAGTGTATAACTGACTGACAGCCTCCATTTCTGAAATTAATTACTTTTCTTCTGGAGTTAAATTTGCTGATGATGCTTCTCACGAAAATATGAGGTCTTTACATAGCAAATGCTCTAATTAAATAAGAATAAAGGCAAAAAACTTCCAGACCTAAATGAGATACATTTATTCTGTGCATGTGGTTGAATCTTTAATGATTTGAAATGCAACAGTCTCTTCCCTCCTGGGATAGTGATGATATCTTGCTCTTTCCTAAATTTGCATCTATCTCCTTTCTAATGTTTATTTATGATTGTGGCGAACAGGAGAGGTGCATTCACTTCGTTCTTTCCCTGCCACCCCCTGCCCAGTCTCCCAACCCCCAGTGCTGCAGACTGAATTGTGTCCTGAAAAAATTCATGTGTCGAAGCCCTCACCCTCCAATATGGCAATATGGCTTTTACAAGATACTTAAGGTTAAATGAGGTCATAAGGGTGGGGTCCTAATCCAATATGATTGGTAACCTTATAGGAAGAGGAAGAGCTTTCTCTTTCCCTCTCTCTCATATCCCATATCTTCCTTATTCCATCTACACACTCTTTCCTGCTTTCAATACTTGGCCCATTCTGGGAAGAGTGCTTGTTTCTTGTGTCCTTTGAACTGGCTTCTAGGAGCTCAAGGGCTTGTCTATATTTCCTTCTATTAGTGACCACAGACATTATTGTTGTCTGAGGATCAGTATCTCTTTTCTGCATTCCTCCTCCTCTCCTTTGCTCTCCCCACATGACAATGCATGGGATAGACAGTGAGCACACCATGTATCAGTTACTGGGCCAGGCACTGCAGCCCAAGATCAGCCCCTTTAATCCTCATGTCTGCTGCATCAGGAGAAACACAACAATGGGCCCCCCTTCCACACCTCCTATAAATAATAGATTATACATGTGTCTGGCCTTGAAGTCACTGCTCTTGTCACAGTTCTCTACCCATTTTGTGATGCTCTCAAGAGCCAGTGACCAGAGGAGTCACTGCTGGCCGAGAAGGGGTGGAATGCAGAGAAAAGTTGATTTTCAAATGGCCAGGCTACTATCAACATCTGCTTTCCCACCCGTCCCCGCACTCCCTCACATTGGACCTGGCTCCAGACCTGGTCCTGGTTCCCTCACATCAGACCTGGCTCTAGAAACTGGACAGAAAGCCCTTCATCTCTTGTTCTCTGCCCTTTGCTGCTTAGTTGCTTTGTCCTCTTCTCTTTCCATATGACTATTGCTTCTCCAGTCTGAAGAGGGGAATATGGGTGCCCCACAGAATCAAGGTTATGTATTCTTATTTCAGCTGTCCAGAAACTTCTGGAATGTCTTGTAGTTTCACTTAACCCTAAGAGACAGGGCCTGATTGACCCAGGTTGGGTGGGGGTGTCACCCTTGTTCCATGTTGCTGTGGCCCAGATAGGCAAGCTCACAGGGTGAGCAAGGCAATGGGCTGTGCTTAGTCACTCAGTCATGTTTGACTCTTTGTGACCCCATGGACTGTAGCCCACCAGGCTCACCACAGGAAAAGGAGAGGAAGGAGCACAGATGGGGGTGCCAGCTGGCCAGCTTTGTTGAGTTCCTGCAGGATGTCTTAGTATGTTCTGGATGCCATGATGAACACGAGTGAAATAAAGCATGATCATCCAAGGGCCTAGCTGGGGAGACCAGGCAGACCTAGAAGAGACAACTCCTGAGCAACATGCAACAGTGTTTACTCAAGAGCTAAGTTATGTGGCCCAGGTGCAGTCCTCAGGAGTTCAGAAGCTGATTAGGGTCTGTGCTGGTGAGAAGGAAACTCACATTCACCGTGACAAGTATCCATTAGATGTGGTTCCATGTTTTGCCTGATGCCAGCCTCTTAACTCTACAAGTTAAAGGCTATCTAAGAAAATTTCCTGGATGTTGGAAGGAAAGGGTATTCTACTAGACTTCATGGTATGAGCAAAGTCACGGTAGTAGGAAAGACCGTGGTTTGTGCAGGGAAGATGTAGGTGACCAGTCAGACTGAAGCAGAATATGCTTTGGAAACAGTGGGATTTGTAGAAAAGAAGCTTAATAAGGGCACAAATTAAATGGCACCACCACCATTCATTTGTTCAGTTTACTTCTTGACCCCTGCGATGGTGTGGCAGGCCTGGGAACTTAGCACTGGGGATAAAGAGATGAATGAGATGCCACTCAAACTGGGAATTCCACAGTCTCATGGATAGAGGGATGAGTGATGGAAACAACAGGGACACTCTTCACACATTTCAAAGATGGAAAAAATACCTGGGGATTCTGGTTTTTCAGTACATGAGCTGTGTTTTGCCATGGCAAATAGGGAAGGCTGAGGATTCAACCTGGATAACACCATTGCAGGTCCCCTGTGTCTGTCATCTTAAAGGGCACCAAAGGAGATTTTATAAAAGCAGCTACTAATCAAACAGCTGAAACTTTGGGGATTTTTAGGGTGAACTGGTATCCAAAACAACAGGCTAAAGACACTAATCTGCAGTACCAACTAGGCATAATTCTCCAAAAAGGCTGATGCCATACCATTGGGCAGCAACTTTGCAGTGCTGTCCATATAGAATAAATCCCATTTTTAATAAAAATGTATCTTTAAGATATACACAACGATTACCCTAGAAATAGATTGGACTGTCTATTATATTGATATATATACAATCTCAGAAATTTGTCTCTAGTGCCTGGTTTACTATACACCCACAGAATTTAGAGCTCAATAAAAATACTTTATAGCATTCAGGCAGCAGTGTTCCTATTTCTTATGTGGATACATTGGAAACGTGGTCAGAGCTGTCATTCATCCCCGGCACTTAAATGTTTTCCACAAATAGTTGCTGCCTTAAGAAAGCATCACCAGATAACATGTTTTTATTTGGTTCTTCGATTATATGTCAATAGATATATTGACAAACTATATGTCAATAGTTTTTATTGAAATAAAAACTTTCTTGTACTGAGGTGCTGTGGCTCCCTTCAGAATGTTTTCAAGGGGAGCTGGAGGGTCTCTAAGGACCCATTAAGGGGATGGGGAGGCAGAGCAGAGAGGTTATTACCTCTCAAAAGGATGGTTCTGCTGTTGCCCACTTCACCTTTATGGGGAAAGAGGGAGCATGATAGAATTTTATTAAGATGTGCTTTCATCTGTCCAGAGGGGGAGTGCCATATCACTGTGCCTCTGCGGCATGGGAGGGAAGACCTGCAGAGCACACCTGTGTCTCCTTCCCAGACACCACAGTATGAAGGTGTTCCTTTCTTCAAGCAAACTCAGTCCATGAGGGTATCTTTACCCACTGGATGTGGTTGAAAAGGAGGATGATATGTAGACTTTACCAAGTGATTCATTTATAATCTGTCTTGATAAGGAGGTTTGGCAGGACATTGAAAAATAGACTTTTGTATTCAGAAGTTACATTTGCCTGCCCAGTTGTGTTACAGTCAGCCCTCTATATCCATGGGTTCCCCTTCTACAAATTCAACCAAATGCAGATCAAAAAATATTTGGAAAAAAAACAGTCCATAAATCTCCAAAAAACAAAACTTGCATTTGCTGTATACTGGCAACTAATTAATACCATTTACATTATATTTACAACTGGAAGGACTGATGCTAAAACTCCAGTACTTTGGCCACCTCATGCAACGAGTTGACTCACTGAAAAAGACTTCGATGCTGGGAAGGATTGGGGGTAGGAGGAGAAGGGGACGACAGAGAATGAGATGGCTGGATGGCATCACCGACTCGATGGACATGAGTTTGAGTGAACTCCGGGAGTTGGTGATGGACAGGGAGGCCTGGCGTGCTGTGATTCACGGGGTCGCAAAGAGTCGGACACGACTGAGCGACTGAACTGAACTGAACATAGCATTTACATTGTATTAGGTAACTTAAGTAATCTAGAGATGATTTAAAGTATACAAGAGTATATGTACAGGTTAATATGCACATACTATACCATTTTATATAAACAACTTGAGCATCCACAGACTTTGGTATCCAAGGTAGTTCTGAAATCAATCCCAACTTGAGCATCCACAGATTTTGGTATCCAAGGTGGTTCTGAAATCAATCCCCTGAGGATACCACTGGATAACTGTACTTGGAGTGGGCTACGTATATATAATAATAATAGTATTACTACAAATAACAGTAGCACTCCCATAAAGCCCCGTTCCTTGCCTTCGCTTCCTCCATGATACTTATCATATTTATCATTTCTTTTCTATTTTATTATTTACATTTATTCATTAGAATATATTGATATATCCTATACAGGCAAGTGATGTTTCTTTTTTATTCCACTACCCCATCTTGAGTGCATGGAACTGGCTTAAAGTATGTTCTCATTAAATATTTTTTGAACAAGTGATCTTTATTAATCTTTATTTAAGATCTTTATAATGTTTAGACTATATTTTTATCTCATTTAATTAGTATGATATGATAAGTAATATAATTTATTATTCTCATATCTTTATTTCAAAGGAATAAATGAATGTATTTTTCATGAAAAGGGTTAAAGTACCACTACAGTCCAGATGATGGTCTTAAAAATACCATTTCCTGGGAAAAACAGCAAGGTTTCCTAGAGAAATGGCTGATTTCAGAACTGAGGAGGGAAGTGCACAGGACGAGGCTGGAACATCTTGCCAAACAGAAAGCAAGGGAGCTGTCAAACACTACTTGAGTCCTACCCAAAGGTCTAAGAGGGCAACTTGAATGGGCTCACAGTGGTCAAAGGTTGGGAAATTTAAGAGTGAAAAGAATAATTGCAATAGCATGAAAACTTGAAAGTAGTAAATAAAAGAATCTGTTCTGCCTCAGAGATTTAGAGAGCTGGCGGCAGCACTGCTCCTCACACTTGCAGCAGGAAAAACCTGGATAAATGCAAATGAGTGTCTTTCCTTGAGCTTCTGGAGAGCTGAGGCCACAGGGCAGATAACTAACCCAAAAGCTGGTGTCAGAGACATAAAGCACCAGACCATTAAGGAGGCTGCTGTAATAGGGCCGTACCCAGATTCAAGGATTGGGGCTCTCAGTGGAGGCTTTGCCTTACACCTTTATAGGGAGCAGAAAACAGGTTACAGGTTGAACTGTTTTGCAGTCAGGGACAGTCTCAGCTGACGTGGAAATGGGTATTTTTGTGTCCAGCCAATTTCAGGGGAACAAACATTTCTAACTTTAGCTATTCAAGCATGAGACAAAGAACAAGAAATTGGCCTTCTTGTGAAAGGGACTGACTGGGGCTGGTTTTTTCAGTGGGTTCAGGCAGAAGGGGAAAAGTCTGAGTTTGGGCCCCTCTCAGGTAAACTTCAAAGTCATCTTAAGCCAGTCATAGAGAAACAGTAAACAGCAAGTCTCAACCTGAGTCACAGGCTTCCCTGGTGGCTCAGATGGTAAAGAATGTGCCTACATAGCAGGAGACTCAGGTTCGATCCCTGGATCAGGAAGATCCCCTGGAGAAGCAAAGGGCTACCCGCTCCAGCATTCTTTCCTGGAGAATCCCATGGACAGAGGAGCCTGGTGGGCTACAGTCTATGGGGTTGCAAAGAATAGGACACAACTGATCAACTAAGAACTGCAGCTGAGTCATATGGGGAAAGCTGGTTCTTTGTGGTAAGCCATTTTCTGGAACAAAGACTAGTAGGGGGGCCTCTTACTGTCATTGATGGGAGCACAGGGTGAGGTAAAGTTCCATTTTGTCAGTGGAGAAACAGGTGGCACCAGATGTCTAACTGCAGTTACTTCCCAAGGGCAGACTGCCAGCTACAGAATTTCACAGGAGGTTCAGGCAGAACTTTAAAAAAATTCCTAAAGACCATTGGTGGGCTGTGTTGCAGAGTGTGAGTCTCAAACAGGAAGTTTGCAGACTTTTACAGGTATGCTTCTCTCAAGAGCCACACCAGACATTCAGCTCAGTCCTGGCTGGGCAAGGCAGATGGCAGCACTGCTGAACTCTACTGAGACTTGTCTCCCCTATGAAACAAATGCCTTCATCTTGCTGAGGAAGAAGAGGCTGGAGGCAGTTTTCTGCAGCTGCCAACAAAGGTCTGTCTAGTCAAAGATATGGTTTTTTCAGTAGTCATGTATGGATGTGAGAGCAGGACTACAAAGAAAGCTGAGCGCCAAAGAATTGATGCTTTTGAACTGTGGTGTTGGAGTATACTCTTGAGAGTCCCTTGGACTGCAAGGAGATCCAACTAGTCCCTCCTAAAGGAAATCAATCCTGAATGTTCATTTGAAGAACTGATACTGAAGCTGAAACTCCAATACTTTGGCCACCTGATATGAAGAACAGACTCATTGGAAAAGACCCTGATGCTGGGAAAGATTGAAGGCAGGAGGAGAAGGGGACAACAGAGGATGAGATGGTTGGATGGCATCACTGATGTGATGGACATGAGTTTGAGTAGGCTCTGGGAGTTGGTGATGGACAGGGAAGCCTGCAGTCTATGGGGTCACAAAGAGTCGGACACGACTAAGCAGCTGAATTGATGGGGAAAGGAAGAGAAAAAGCTCTAGTCCTGGGAGAAGGGCAGGCAATGTGTAAAGCCCAGCACTAGTTCTGGAGGAGGGGCAAGATCATTCGTGAGGCCACGCCCCCAGCCCCAGTTGTACAGTGATCGCCATGACTGAGCCTCAGTCCAAGGTCGGAGAATGTGTCTGTCTCTACATCTCTCACCACCACGCTAATGAGTATCAAGGAGAAATAGCAGTGGAAGGGCTCAGCAGTAAAGAATCCCCCTGCAGTGCAGGAGATGTGGGTTCAATCCCCTGGTCAGGAAGACCCGCTGGAGAAAGAAATGGCTACCCACTCTAGTATTCTTGCCAAGACAATCACATGGATAGAGGTGCCTGACAGGCTATAGTCTGTGGGGTCGCAAAGTCAGACAGGACTGAGCATGTAATGCATACATACATGTCTGCATGTGAGAAGCAAAGGAAAGAGATTTTTCTCTGGGAAGCAGGACAAAGGAAAGACCAAATATTAAGCAGGGAGAAGACTCTGAGAAATACACCCCCACACAAGGTAGGACTGCCTATGACTATAATAGGTTTTTAGTTGGTTTTTCTTTAATTAGTATTAAGTATTTCTATTTCATCACTGTTTTGCTCTCTGTTCTACTTCATCATGTATAAACAACTGACTTTCTTGTTATTAGGTGCATGCTTTTTCATTACTTCATTTTCAATCTTCCTATGCCATTTTGTTTCAGATGTTGTCCTTATAATAGCACATCTCTGCTTTTGTCGATCCTTGTTGGTATCTGTTGCCTTGATATTTTATACTGGCTTTTTTTATTCCCTCCAGAGATGTATCTTTTGAGGGTTTAGATGGGATCCTAACCTTGGTTAAATAACTTGTTTAGCATGATGATTGTAGAGCGTTTGCTTTATCTTTTATCTCTCTTTACATGGGCTCAGCCTTTATCATAGCCACCTCTCTAGAAGGTAGAAAAGTTTCTACACTTGCTGTTCAGGTTTGATGGGGATTCCAGCAGAGATGAGAAGCCCCCTTTGTTTCCAAAGCACCCCAACGCCATGTACTGCTCTGAAGGCATGCCTACTCATTGTGCATATATTTATATACAAATATGGACACGACTGGACGCCTTTCACTTTCACTTCACTCTCTGGTCTTTGGCTAGTTAACAAGCTCTAGTGAGCACAGTAAGTTCTGTCCTCTGGGTTGTTTTTGCCTCAGATAGAGGTCTGTACAGTATTCTAAGAAAGCTTGAATTGGTGGTAGCATGTCCTGCTCGATATCCTCCAGTTTCACTTTTGAGGTCTGGTCCAGGGTCTTCCCAGGTGATGCTGTGGTAAAGAATCCACCTGCCAATGCTGTAGACATAAGAGATGCAGGTTCAAGCCCTGTGTCAGGAAGATTTCCTGGAAAAGGAAACTGCAATCCACTGCTGTATTCTTACCTGGGAAATCCCATGGACAGAGGTACCTGGTGGACTACAACCCATGGGATCACAAAGAGACGGGACATGGCTGAACACACACACACACACACATCACCACCACCATCCCCATCAATGAATAGCATTAGGCTGAGATTCTCAGTAGCAGTTTTTACTAACTGTAAGCAAGGTGCAGAGATATTCCTAACTGACCTATGGCAATGATGAGATGCCCCTTCTTGCAAGAGTCAGGGTGCTGCAGTGGCAAATGAAGTGGGAGGGAGAGAGTCATAGAGTTTCCTAAGAGGTTAATCAGTTGGCTGAAAAAGTATTGTGGGCTTTCGGTCAGTAGTAATGTCTGTATCCTGCATGTGTACTCATGAGGTCAGCTGGGGAGCCTAGAACTGGTTCAGTAAAAACATCAACAAGTTTTGAAGTGGCAGCTATTTCCCTAAGACAAAGGGTTAACCTTTACAGCTTGGTCAAGGATAAAGCTATGCTAAGTGATGGGTTTTTGATGGTTCCCATGGAGCTGAGTTAAAACCCCAAGAGCTTGTTCAGATCGCTCACACACAAATGGATGAAACAGCTTTTTGTGGCTAGGTAAACCTGAAGAAAGAGGTTATTGAAGAGTCTCCTCTGGGTTATATATGGCTGGTTCTTGTTTGGGCTCTCAGAGCAAAGAACCCCTTACTAGGGACTTAGTCAATTCATAAAGAGGTTTTGCAATTTCAGAAAAATCTGGCACCCCTTGTCTGCAATATCCACCAAAACTGTTCAATTGTTGTTTGTGAGGAGTCTGAGATATATTTGAACAGCCTTCAGTCCATTACGAGAGAGTGACTTTCCCTCTTAGATAGGTCATGCCCTAACTATTGATAATAAACTGTTTAGCAAAATTTAAAGTTTTCATTTGAAACTTTATGTCTCTTTTCTGCTAAAACTGAGAACATGTGGCTTCCTTTTCACAGGCTTCTTTGTTCTCTGAATAAAGTAGATCATTTACATATTGTATTGGAAGTGAGTTGCAAGGGGGAATTTAGATCTTTTAAGTCTTGAATAAGGGCCTGGGAAATGTAGCAGCAGGGCTTCAGTGAACCCCTGGGTAATGACTGTTCAGGTGAAGGCAAAGAGAGGAATTGATGGGCCCGGTCTAGAGGCCTCCTGAAAACAGAGCAAAGATCCACTGTGGTGAAGCCAGAGGCTTCAGGAGGAATTGATGACAGGATTTTGTTGGGGTTAGGTATTATAGGGAAGCAAGGAATAATCATTTTGCTGATGGCCTGAGATATTGCCATCCACTTGGTATCTTTGTAGGACAGAAATGTTAAAGGACTAGAGTAAAGTTATGAGAAGAACTATGGATATAAGGCTTCCAAATAGTTTTGAACCTTCTTTGCTTCTGGCTTCAAGGAATATTGGGGAAGTTTACATAATGGCGTGGTTGAATCTATCTGAACTTTTAGAGATTAGATTCCAATCATTTTGCCTATGTATATGGTTTGTCAACAAAGGTCCATTTAGTCAAGTCTATGGCTTTTCTTATTTAACATATGCAGAGTACATCATGAGGAATGCTGGGCTGGAAGAAGCACAAGCTGGAATCAAGATTGCCGGGAGAAATATCAATAACCTCAGATATGCAGGGGACACCACCCTTATGGCAGAAAGTGAAGAGGAACTCAAAGGCCTCTTGATGAAAGTGAAAGAGGAGAGTGAAAAGGATGGCTTGAAGCTCAACATTCAGAAAACAAAGATCATGGCATCTGGTCCCATCACTTCATGGGAAATAGATGGAAAAACAGTGGAAACAGTGTCAGACTTTATTTTGGGGGGCTCCAAAATCACTGCAGATGCTGATTGCAGCCATGAAATTAAAAGACGCTTACCTCCTTGGAAGGAAAGTTATGACCAACCTAGATAGTATATTAAAAAGCAGAGACATTACTTTGCCAACCAAGGTCCGTCTAGTCAAGGCTATGGTTTTTCCCGTGGTCATGTATGGATGAGAGTTGGACTGTGAAGAAAGCTGATCGCCGAAGAATTGATGCTTTTGAACTGTGGTGCTGGAGAAGACTCTTGAGAGTCCCTTGGACTGCAAGGACATCCAACCAGTCCATTCTAAAGGAGATCAATCCTGAGTGTTCATTGGAAGGACTGATGCTAAAGCTGAAACTGCAATACTTTGGCCACCTCATGCGACAAGTTGACTCACTGGAAAAGACTGATGCTGGGAAAGATTGGGGTGGGAGGAGAAGGGGACGACAGAGAATGAGATGGCTGGATGGCATCACCAACTCGATGGACATGAGTTTGAGTGAACTCCGGGAGTTGGTGATGGACAGGGAGGCCTGGCGTGCTATGATTCATGGGGTCGCGGAGAGTCGGACACGACTGAGCGACTGAACTGAACTGAACTGAACTGATGGCTTTTCTAGTAGTCATGTATGGATGTGAGAGTTGGACTATAAAGAAAGCTAAGTGCTGAAGAATTGATGCTTTTGAACTGTGGTGTTGGAGAAGACTCTTGAGAGCCCTTTGGACTGCAAGGAGATCCAATCAGTCCATCCTAAAGGAGATCAGTCCTGGGTGTTCATTGGAAGGACTGATGTTGAAGCTCAAACTCCAATACTTCGGGCACCTGATGCGAAGAGCTGACTCATTTGAAAAGACCCTGATGCTGGGAAAGATTGAGAGCAGGAGGAGAAGGGGACGACAGAGGATGAGATGGTTGGATGGCATCGCCAACTCGATGGACATGAGTTTGGGTGAACTCCAGGAGTTGGCTATGAACAGGGAGGCCTGGCGTGCTGTGGTTCATGGGGTTGCAAAGAATAGGACACGACTGAGTGACTGAACTGAACTGAACGGATGGTATTTTTAGTCCATTTGGTGTCAAATGCAACATCAAGATCTTTGTGGTAATGCAGTCAATATAATGAAGGAAACAAAGTATGTTCACAGTAGGCACAGCTTAATTATGAACAGAGAAATCCTCTAGAACCTAGTGGGCATTTGATTTTATAGTCCCCTTGTTGAAGTATGTCTCTCCTTATTAAATTTGAAGAGCTGATATCACAGAGCAGGAGGTAATTTTTATCTGTTAAGAGCTTGGAGATATGGAAAATCTGTGACTTCTTTGAAATATGTCCCCCTGGTGAGACATATTACTCTGAGGAAGAGATTGAGCAAAAGTGGCAGAGTTTAGTGCAGAAAGAGTGGCACACATATCTCCTTGAACATGAGTGGCACCAGGAACTCATGAGGAAGACTTTGTATTTATAAGCAATTCACCTTGAGCATTTAAGAATATTGACTCTGTTGAGCCTCTCAATTTATCTTTAATTTTATTGCATTAATACCTGGTATGTATTAGTTGCTTTCTTCTCTTAATGATTATTCTGTTTATTTTGCTAACTTCTTAAACTGGCTGTATACTTGTATACTCATTGCTTTTCCTTTTTATGTAAAGTCTACTACATTTAAGGCCTCAGTGGATAATGTTTTCCATGTCCTGTAGGTTTTAAGACTTTGTATTTTTGTTATCTTTCTGTAATGATGTTGTTTTTTTAAATGCCATGTACTCAGTGAGTGATATAAACACATTGTAAATTTCAGTTTTCTAATAAAAAAATTTTTTAAAAGAATATGTGTCCAGTGTACAGCAAATATACTGCACAATGTTGCCACCTTTACATTCATTTTGTGTGGCCAAGTGGCCTGCAGGGGCCTTGAACTGACAGTAGCCCCTCCCTACAGAGCATGCCACCAATGATAGCCAGAGGGTCACAAGTCAAGATCAGTTCCTAATATGACTCCCCCACCTCCCAGGGCCTTCACCTTATGAACTCCATGATGAGAAGGGATCAAAGATCACTGAGGGGTCTCAGTGATCCTAAATGAGGGATTTCCCTTTTTCTTGCTTCTTTTATAAGCCAGGGCCATCTTTCCTCCATGTTCTTCTGTAAACCATGTCTACAGTCATCACTGTCAGTAGGTTATTGATTGGTTTGTGGGCCACCTCAGTGTTTGATCTGCAGACTAAGTTTACTTTGAGTCTTGTTTCATTTTTTCCTTAAGCCCTATCAAAATATTCTGCTAGGTATTATAGCTTAGCTCAAGTGCCTTTCCCATTCTGATTTCCATTTTTGAATTAGATCTCCAATTTCATGTGTAAGTCCATCATCAAAATGAGGTGGAAGGGCTGCTGTGCATTAGCATCTTCTTTAACCTACAAGTATTGTCAGGAGTTATTTTCTAGTCAGCCCTGAAAATCTCCTACAGTTTCGTCTTGTTTGTTTGCATACTTGAATTACCATTCAATCAACTTTGGAGTGGGAAATGTTTCAGGTAGGGCTTTTATGATATGAATTTCTTTTCCAGCCCCATTTTTTCTTTTTTAACCTCTCAGATTTGTTGTGGAAAAAAGGGACCTATAGGTCCCTTTCCAGATCAATCCAATCAACTTTTGCCACCCAGGATTTAGCATCTGAAGTTCCAATCAACATGTACAGAAGTTGATATAGGTTAGGTAATCCCAGGTCATATGTACCCAAAGAATTTTGAATTCTTTTGTGAATTCAAAAGTGGTAAAGAGTCTTTGGTAAAAGTGGTAAGAGTGGTAAAATGCAGGAGACACGGGTTCAATCCCTGAATCAGGAAGATCCTCTGAGGTGGAAAATAGCAACCCACTCCAGTATTCTTGTCTGGAAAATTCCATGGACAAAGAATTCTGAGCACATGTTTGGATTTAAGGAAATTTTAATTATAACTCTTATTTCAGCTCATATCCAAAGCTTAAATTCTTTAGTTGCCTATAGAGTTCTATAAGCTAATGGGAGGGATGGAGTTTTACAGGCAATTGGTATTTCGAGGTTTTAGGTAAGTGGTTGGGAAAAGGTAGGGTGTCTGGACAAGGGGAGGAGGGAGTAGATGGATGGAGAGAAAGCCGAAGGACGAGGAGGAAGAGGCAGGGCTGGATAAGGGGAGGAGGCAGAAGACAGAGGGGAGGGTTTATTAGGGGGGGCGGGGATTCTCCTTTGTTCTTGCAAGCTTGTCAAAGTTTCCTTAGCTTTGGCCAGAGAATCTTTTAGTGAAGTGATTGCTTATTCAGAATTTCATTTGGAGGCCTCTGCATGCCAATCAAAAGTGTTGTTCATTGGGATTGTGAAATCTTACTCCATTTCTTTTCTAAGGCACCTCTCAAATGAATAATTTTGTATAAATGTTCCCAAGAGATGCCACTGAAGGTCCAAACCATCCTTTATGAAGTTATGCCAGTTAGAAAGTTAGACGTAAGAATTAGGATATTAATCAGAGCACATAAAAGAAGCAGGACTTTTTGACATAGAAGATCCCAGGAGAGTTGGAGATGGTGGGCAGGAATGTAATGTTTATATTCCTGTGTCGTGGGCACCAACCTGGGAGCTATCCACCTCCTAATGCAGACCCAATAATCTGTGCTGCTGGCAGATGGAAACCCAAAAAGAATACTCTCCTTAGATCAAAGCCAGCCTTTTAGGACACAAAACAGAAGGGAAACCATATCCAGTTCTATTGGTGACCCACAGCAAAGTTTATTCACGGGATGCCAATCTGGTGAGAACTGAAAACTCAAAGGTCTGTGATGCCAGATCAAGTAACAGGCTTATATAGGCCTTTGCCTGCATTCTGCCCTTTAAGTCTCCTTTTTAGGACAAATAACACTTTTAGACACCACAGCACAAAAGAGTAACATGAAAGAAAGCAAAAAAGAGATGAAAAGGAATGGTCTGATTCTACCAACAAAGTCAATAAGTGTAAAGCAATAACAAAGCCTGTGTACCATGCAGAGAATAAATAGCCAAGGAACTCAACACAAGAGCAGAGTTCGGACTTGGTGTTGGGTCATAGACTAGACAGGCAGCAAGGCACAAGGGAGCCAGCCCTGTGGGTACCACATGTGGTTGAAGGTTAGGGTCCATGCAGTTCACAGTGCAGACGGGATTGTAGGGACAGGGTGGGGGGTGGAGTCCACCATAACTATGGAAATACAACCAAATGGAAATATGCAAATGTTATTTATTTAGAGCTTGCTATGGAGGCAGATGGAGGAGTGAGAAAGCTATTTAGTGGTAAAAAGGAGAAGACTTCTGTGCCCTGATTGGAGGTTGCTGGTGTGAGGAAGTTGTGGGCAGGCTAACTGGAAGTGGGACATCTAATGTGGTTGGTTAGAGATACATAATTTGCTTTCTCTGGTTGGTTCTAAATTGGAAACAGGGACAAAATTAGGGAAACTTGTTAATAAAGTCTTGGTCATTTGAGGACGATTTTGACAAGATTTCCCACAAACCTAACTTACAGAAAGCAATCTGCCTTCCTGGGGTACATACTGTACATCACAGATTGGCCTCCTGGGCTGGTTGTTGCAAATCAGGAGAGTTCCAGTTATGTATAGTCTGTCCATTATTGTCTGCATATTCAGTCTCCCATGTCAATCTGCTTATTCATGTATAGGTACTTATTCTCAGTTTCCTAGTAGATTTTAGAGTTTTACATGCATCCTTGATACTATCTTGCTTGACACTCAGTGGTTTTTCTCAACCAAAGGATTCATCAGTGTCCATCTTCCGTCTTTGACTCTTCTTCCTTTTCTTACAGCAATCTCTCCATTATCAGTTCTCATTTTCTCCAGAATTTCCCTTAGAAACTTTGGTTTCTGGAACTTTCACATTTTTTAGCTTACCTGTCCTCATTTTCATCTTATCCCTTTGGCTGCATTCTGAGAGAATTCTTATCTCAATCTTCCTGCTCATTAATTCTTTCCCTGTTTATTTGGCTTTTCAATCCATCTATTACTAATTTTCCAAGCTGTATCGATTATATTTGTCACTTGAAAAAGTCAATCAACAGTATGTTTTGTTTTAAAGTTTCTCTCTGAGGATAGTAATTATCTTTTTTTTTTTTTTTTAGAAAGTCCTCTTCTGAATGCTGAATTAATTCTGTGTCCTCTTCAGGTATAAATTCTTCCATGGGTTGGACCAAAGAGGCCTTTGTTGCATCTTTCAATATTGACTGATTTTTCCTGAATTTCCCCCAGTATTGGATGATTTGGGGTTGTGTTTATCTCAGTGATTGAAATTTCCTGTTAAGGTATCTGTTTTCTCTATGCTGTGGGGCCTTAGCAAGTGGTACTGTTTTGAATGCACTGTGGATGGTGAGAATGGACAAGTGTAATTGATGGCTGGGTGGAGTATTTGTCATTCTGTGCTTGAACACTTGGTTTCTCCTGGTTCTAGAAGTAATTTCTAGCCTCTTTGGTCCTGGTTCCCACTTATACACAGATACACATCATTGCTACTGCCTCGACTCCGAGGAAGACAGGAATAATGCACAAGATTTTGTCTGCCTGGAGTGCCACAACTTAACTAGCACCCAGTTAATTGTTTCTAGGAAATGGCAACCCACTCCAATGTTCTTGCCTGGAGAAACCCAGGGACGGCGGAGCCTGGTGGGCTGCCATCTATGGGGTCGCACAGAGTCGGACATGACTGAAGCGACTTAGAAGCAGCAGCAGGTCACCTTCAGGATTTTACTTAATGCATGGACTTTTTTAATGTTTGAATGCTCTTTCAATGAACCCCCACCTCATTCTGTCTTTTCTTTTTAAATTTTATTGGGGTATAGTTGATTCACAACATTGTTAGTTTCAGTAGTACAGCAAAGTGAATCTGTTATACATATGCACAATCCACTCTTTTTCAGATTCTTTTCCCATATGGGCCATCATAGTCTCGAATAGAATTCCCTGTGCCATACAGTAAGTCCTTATGAGTTATCTATTTTATATATAGGTATGTAGTGTATATATGTCCATACCAATCTGCCAGTTTATTCCTCCCCTCTCCCCCTGCTCTGTTCTGTCATGCACACATACCTAGATGTCTAAGCACAGCCATACAGTTTTATTTAATATAGTTTCTATAATTCAGTTTTGTATAGGAATCAGATGATTGCTGCATATGTTCAATTTGCAGTCTTGAAACTAGAAGCTTTTTAGTCTAGTGCTTGTTTCAAAGATCCCTGGGTAGTGGTGGGGGGTGGTCCCTGAGACCTTTTCTGGGTTCCACAAAGCCCATCCTTTTTCAACTTTATAGTTGTGTGAAGCTGGATTCCCTTCACATGCTTCAACCAAAACAATATATTGCAATAGATTAAATACTGTTGCAGCTGTGAGAATTCAGCTGTAATCAAAGTCACGCATTAAAGTGATTTGCATAAATGTGGAACACTGTTACTCTTCTCATTAATTATTTTTTGTTTTAGAATATATATTTTTCATAAAATATATTATTGATATTAACATGAACTAGGTTTCTTACGGAGAAGGCAATGGCAAGCCACTCCAGTACTCTTGCCTAGAAAATCCCAAAAACGGAGGAGCCTGGTAGGCTGCAGTCCATGGGGTCGCTACAAGTCAGACATGACTGAGCGATTTCACTTTCACTTTTCACTTTTACACGTTGGAGAAGGAAATGGCAACCCACTCCAGTGTTCTTGCCTGGAGAATCCCAGGGACGGGGGAGCCTGGTGGGCTGCCGTCTATGCGGTCACACAGAGTCAGACACGACTGAAGTGACTTAGCAGCAGTAGCAGCAGCAGCAGCAGGTTTCTTATTGTTATTTGATTAAGAAACAAAGTATTGATAGATATAATGATCCACATGAACATTATATCTTTAAAGTCCTTGTCCCATCACTTCATGGGAAATAGATGTGTCAGACTTTATTTTTATGGGCTCCAAAATCACTGCAGATGGTGATTGCAGCCTTGAAATTAAAAGACTCTTACTCTTTGGAAGGAAAGTTATGACCAACCTAGATAGCATATTAAAAAGCAGAGACATTACTTTGCCAACAAAGGTTCCTCTAGTCTAGGCTATGGTTTTTCCAGTGGTCATGTATAGATGTAAGAGTTGGACTGTGAAGAAAGCTAAGCGCTGAAGAATGGATGCTTTTGAACCATGGTGTTGGAGAAGACTCTTGAGAGTCCCTTGGACTGCAAGGAGATCCAACCAGTCCATCCTAAAAGAGATCAGTCCTGGATATTCGTTGGAAGGACTGATGCTGAAGTTGAAACTCTAATACTTTGGCCACCTCATGCGAAGAGTTGACTCATTGGAAAAGACTCTGATGCTGGGAGGGATTGGGGGCAGGAGGAGAAGGGGACGACAGAGGATGAGATGGCTAAATGGCATCACTGGCGTGATAGACATGAGTTTGGGTAAATTCCGGGAGTTGGTGATGGACAGGGAGGCCTGGCGTGCTGCGATTCATGGGGTCGCAAAGAGTCGGACACGACTGAGCGACTGAACTGAACTGAAGTGAATAATAAAGGGGTCTTGAGACCAAAGCATTTGAGAACTGCTATATTTGTCCCACTTCACATATGAGACTTCTTGCCTAGTGGGTTGTGGCAGTAGGAACCACCTGTGGAGTCTAACTGCAGAGCCCATGTACAGAACCACCACAGATCCTGTTTTTCTGTGTTGCAGCCATTTCTCTATTATCTGCAAGCATATATTTTTATTTAACTGATTGTATTACAGAGAATTTAAAACTGATCTCTTGCCAAAGTGAAAGTGAAAGTCACTCAGTAGTGTCCGACTCTTTGCCACCCCATGAACTATACTGCTGCTGCTGCTAAGTCACTTCAGTCATGTCCGACTCTGTGTGACCCCATAGATGGAAGCCCACCAGGCTCCCCCATCCCTGGGATTCTCCAGGCAAGGACACTGGGGTGGGTTGCCATTTCCTTCTCCAATGTGTGAAAGTGGAAAGTGAAAGTGAAGTCGTGTCCGACCCTTAGCGACCCCACGGACTGCAGCCTACCAGGCTCCTCCATCCATGGGATTTTCTAGGCAAGAGTAGTCTCCAGGCCAGAATACTGAAGTGGGTAGCCTTTCCCTTCTCCAAGGGATGTTCCCAACCCAGGGAGCAGGTCTCTTGCATTGCAGGCAGATTCTTTACCAAAGTAGTTCAAGTATATATGGTGTGTATGTTCACAAAGTCTGTCCCCATTGTAAAGCAAATAGAAATTGTATATTACTCTGTTATTAATGTCTTCCTGTAGGGGACTTTGGAGTTGGAACTTAATTGCACTAACATCATGTTTTCATAGATTCCATAGTTTTTCACATGCCTTTCTTCCCCAGAAGCTTTCTATCCCAAAAATCTGTTTATTTTGTTTTAATTAGATAGCAAATACATACAAAAAACTGCATCACAAGCATAAATCTAAAACAGTTACTCTGGACGTAGGTACACAAACATCAAGCAGTATCAGTTCCCTAAGTCTGTTTTCTGATTGGTAACTACCCTGTGGTAATTCACCACCTTCTACCACCCTGAAGTAAGTACTTTCCTGAAAATAGCATCTCATTTTCTTGTTTCTGTCCATAATTTTACCACATGTGGACTTATCCTTAACCAAAGTTTGACATACATGAACCAAACATAGAATCACAGTATACTAATTTTTCTTCAAATTTTTTCCACAATTAGAATATTTTTGGAGATTGACCCATATTAACATAGCCATCTAGTCAAGGCTATGGTTTTTCCAGTAGTCATGTATGGATGTGAGAGTTGGACTATAAAGAAGGCTGAGCGCCAAAAAATTGATGCTTTTGAACTGTGGTGTTGGAGAAGACTCTTGAGAGTCCCTTGGACTGCAAGAATATCCAACCCGTCCATTCTAAAGGAGATCAATCCTGGGTATTCATTGGAAGGACTGATGTTGAAGCTGAAACTCCAATACTTTGGCCACCTGATGAGAAGAGCTGACTCATTTGAAAAGACCCTGATGCTGGGAAAGATTGAGAGCAGGAGGAGAAGGGGACGACAGAGGATGAGATGGTTGGATGGCATCACCAACTCAATGGACATGGGTGTGGGTGGACTCCGGGAGTTGGTGATGGACAGGGGGACCTGGCGTACAGTGGTTCATGGGGTCACAACGAGTCGGACACGAATGAGCAACTGAACTGAACTGAACTGAATATGTGAAACTGTAAATTTTTCATTTTCCTGCTGTACAGTTTTCTGGTGCCTAAATATATCATGGTTTATTAATTTTTTATCCTACCAAAATGACATCAAGATTTTATACAAGATTTTTTTTAACTAGTAAAAAATTTTTTCTAAGACTTCTGTGGTGGTCTGGTGGTTAAGACTCTATGCTTCCACTGCAAGACACACAGGTTTGATCCTTGGTTAAGGAACTAAAATCCTGCATGCTATGCAGTGTGGCAAAAAGAAAAAAAAATTTAAAACAGTTTAAAAACTTTCTGAGATTACATTCACATGCAGTTTGTAACAAATCACATGAAGAGATCTCTATGCCCTTCTTCCAGCTTCTACCAATAGTAACATCTTACATAATGATAGTACAATATCATAGCCATAAAACTGACATTAATGCAATTCATTTACCATATTCAGATTTGTCTAGTTCTCATGAACTCACTTGTGTTTATGTGTGTGTGTGTTTAGTTCTATGAAATTTCATACACAGTCAGGATACAGAAAAGTTCCATTATAATACTCTTCTATGCTACTCTTTGATGACTACAGCCACCTCCCTTCCTTTCTCCCTCCCTCACCCCTGGTGACCAGTTTGTTCTCCATCCCCATAATTTTGTCATTTCAAATCTGCTATATAAATGGAAACTCACAGTATACAGCCTTTTGAGGTGGCTTTTTTTTTTTTTTTTCAGGCATCCTATTTCCTTGAGATCCATCCAAGTTGTTGCATGTACCAACACTTTGTTCTTTTGGAAATGGCAACCCACTCCAGTCTTCTTGCCTGCAGAATCCCAGGGATGGGGGAGCCTGGTGGGCTTCCGTCTATGGGGTCGCACAGAGTTGGACACGACTGAAGTGACTTAGCAGCGGCAGCAGCAGCACTGTCCCATGGTATGGGGGTACTGCAGTTTAACTATTCACCTGTGAAGGACACTGGGTTGTTTCTAGGATGAGTCTAGTTCATAAAAATGCTATGGACATTTGTGTGAGTGCAGTTTTATTTTTCTGCGATAAATGCCTAAGGGTGTGATTCAGTTCAGTTCAGTTCAGTTCAGTCGCTCAGTCGTGTCCGACTCTCCGCGACCCCATGAATCACAGCACGCCAGGCCTACCTGTCCATCACCACGTCCCGGAGTACACTCAAACTCATGTCCACAGAGTCGGTGATGCCATCCAGCCATCTCATTCTCTGTTGTCCCCTTCTCCTCCCGCCCCCAACCTTTCCCAGCATCAGAGTCTTTTCCAGTGAGTCAACTCGTCGCATGAGGTGGCCAAAGTATTGCAGCTTCAGCTTTAGCATCAGTCCTTCCAATGAACATCCAGGATTGATCTCCTCTAGAATGGACTGGTTGGATCTCCTTGCAGTATAAGGAACTCTCAAGAGTCTTCTCCAACACCACAGTTCAAAAGCATCGATTCTTCGGCGCTCAGCTTTCTTCACAGTCCAACTCTCACATCCATACATGACCACGGGAAAAACCATTGCCTTGACTAGACGGACCTTGGTTGGCAAAGTAATGTCTCTGCTTTTTAATATACTATCAAGGTTGGTCATAACTTTCCTTCCAAGGAGTAAGCGTCTTTTAATTTCCTGGCTGCAATCAGCATCTGCAGTGATTTTGGAGCCCAAAAAAATAAAGTCTGACACGGTTTCCACTGTTTTTCCATCTATTTCCCATGAAGTGATGGGACCAGATGCCATGATCTTTGTTTTCTGAATGTTGAGCTTCAAGCCAACCTTTTCACTCTCCTCTTTCACTTTCATCAAGAGGCTTTTGAGTTTCTTCACTTTCTGCCATAAGGGTGGTGTCATCTGCATATCTGAGGTTATTGATATTTCTCCCAGCAATCTTGATTCCAGCTTGTGCTTCTTCCAGCCCAGCGTTCCTCATGATGTACTCTGCATATAAGTTAAATAAGCAAGGTGACAATATACAACCTTGACGTACACCTTTTCCTATTTGGAACCAGTCTGTTGTTCCATGTCCATTACTAACTGTAGCTTCCTGACCTGCATACAGGTTTCTCAAGATGCAGGTCAGGTCGTCTGGGATTCCCATCTCCTTCAGAATGTTCCACAGTTTATTGTGATCCACACAGTCAAAGGCTTTGGTATAGTCAATGAAGCAGAAATAGATGTTTTTCTGGAACTCTCTTGCTTTCTCCATGATCCAGCGGATGTTGGCAATTTGATCTCTGGTGCCTCTGCCTTTTCTAAAACCTGCTTGAACATCTGGGAGTTCACGGTTTACATACTGCTGAAGCCTGGCTTGGAGAATTTTGAGCATGACTTTACTAGCGTGTGAGATGAGTGCAATTGTGTGGTAGTTTGAGCATTCTTTGGCATTGCCTTTCTTTGGGATTGGAAGGAAGACTGACCTCTTCCAGTCCTGTGGCCACTGCTGAGTTTTCCAAATCTGCTGGCATATTGAGTGCAGCACTTTCACAGCATCATCTTTCAAGACTTGAATAGCTCAACTGGAATTCCATCACCTCCACTAGCTTTGTTCGTAGTGATGCTTTCTAAGGCCCACTTGATTTCACATTCCAAGATGTCTGGCTCTAGGTCAGTGATCACGTTATCGTGACTATCTTGGTCGTGAAGATCTTTTTTGTACAGTTCTTCTGTGTATTCCTGCCACCTCTTCTTAATATCTTCTGCTTCCGTTAGGTCCATACCATTTCTGTCCTTTATCGAGCCCATCTTTGCATGAAATGTTTCCTTGGAATCTCTAATTTTCTTGAAAGGTCTTTTGTTTTTCCTGTTCTGTTGTTTTCCTCTATTTCTTTGCATTGGTCACTAAGGAAGTCTTTCTTATCTCTCCTTGCTATTCTTTGGAACTCTGCATTCAGATGCTTATAACTTTCCTTTTCTCCTTTGCTTTTCGCCTCTCTTCTTTTCACAGCTATTTGTAAGGCCTCCTCAGACAGCCATTTTGCTCTTTTGCATTTCTTTTCCATGGGGATGGTCTTGGTCCCTGTCTCCTGTACAATGTCACGAACCTCTGCCCAGAGTTCGTCAGGCACTCTATCAATCAGATCTAGTCCCTTAAATCTATTTCTCACTTCCACTGTATAATCATAAGGGATTTGATTGAGGTCATATCTGAATGGTCTAGTGGTTTTCCCTACTTTCTTCAATTTAAGTCTGAATTTGGCAATAAGGAGTTCATGATCTGAGCCACAGTCAGCTCCTGGTCTTGTTTTCGCTAACTGTATACAGCTTCTCAATCTTTGGTTGCAAAGAATATAATCAATCTGATTTCGGTGTTGACCATCTGGTGATGTCCATGTGTAGAGTCTTCTCTTGTGTTGTTGGAAGAGGGTGTTTGCTATGACCAGTGCGTTCTCTTGACAAAACTCTTTTAGCCTTTGCCCTGCTTCATTCCGTGCTCCAAGGCCAAATTTGCCTGTTACTCCAGGTGTTTCTTGACTTCCTACTTTTGCATTCCAGTCCCCTAGAATGAAAAGGACATCTTTTTTGGGTGTTAATTCTAAAAGGTCTTGTAGGTCTTCATAGAACCAGTTAACTTCGGCTTCTTCAGCATTACTGGTTGGGTCATAGGCCTGGATTACTGTAATATTGAATGGTTTGCCTTGGAAACGAACAGAAATCATTCTGTCGTTTTTAAGATTGCATCCAAGTACTGCATTTCGGACTCTTTTGTTGACCATGATGGCTACTCCATTTCTTCTAAGGGATTCCTGCCCACAGTAGTAGATATAATGGTCATCCGAGTTAAATTCACCCATTCCAGTCCATTTTAATTCACTGATTCCTAGAATGTCTATGTTCACTCTTGCCATCTCCTGTTTGACCACTTCCAATTTGCCTTGATTCATGGACCTAACATTCCAGGTTCCTATGCAATATTGCTCTTTACAGCACCGGACCTTGCTTCTATCACCGGTCACATCCACACCTGGGTATTGGTTTTGCTTTTGCTCCATCCCTTTATTCCTTCTATAGTTATTTCTCCACTGAGCTCCAGTAGCATACTGGGTACCTACCGACCTGGGGAATTCCTCATTCAGTATCCCATTATTTTGCCCTTTGTTACTGTTCATGGGGTTCTCAAGGCAAGTATACTGAAGTGGTTTGCCATTCCCTTCTCCAGTGGACCACATTTGGCTGTGGTCCATGTGATCAGATCGGCTAGTTTCCTGTGACTACGCCACGTCCAACAGGCGGTGGTTGCGCGGGCGCAGGAGGGCCGAGAGGAGCTACTCTGCGTTCAAGGTCAGGAGGGGTGGCCTTGAGGAGATACCCCTCGTCCAAGGTAAGGTACAGCGGCTGCACTTTGCTGGAGCGGCTGTGAAGAGATTTTCCATGACCAAGGTAAGAGAAACCCAAATAAGACGGTAGGTATTGTGAGGGGGCATCAGAGGGCAGACACACTGAAATCAGAAGGGTGTGATTACCTGGGTTATTTGGTAAGCACATGCTGTTTTGTAGGAAGCTGCCAAACTGTTTTCCAAGAGTGGCTGTACCATTCTACATTCCTATCTACTAATATTTTTATATGTCCTTTTTGTGACACACAAATACATCCTAGGTATGCACCCAAGGGTTTACTGGACTGTGCCATCTATTCATCTCTCCCTTTTCCCGGGACTTCCCTGGTGTCTCAGACAGTAAAGAATCCACCTGCAGTGCGGGAGACCTAGGTTCAATCCCTGGGTTGTGAAGATCCCCTGGAGAAGGGAACGGCTATCCACTCTAGTATTCTTGCCTGGAGAATTCCACGGACAGAGGAGCCTGGCAGGCTACAGTCCACTCGCAAAGAATCGGACACAGCTGGGGCAACTTTCACTTCACTCACCTTTTCCTGACCCAGGGATTGAACCCACGTCCCCCACATTGCAGGTAGAGTCTTTGTCATCCGAACCACCTGGGAAGCCCTACCTTTGCTAGATAACACCGAATCGTTTTTGAAAATGCATGCATTAATGTGTTCTTCAGTATATACAAATTCTGTTTACTCCTTGTCCTCGATGTCACTGGATAATGTCTAACATTTCAATTTCCTCTATGTGGGGGAAGCATAGAAAATCTTGTGGGATTAATTCATAGTTCCCTAAACATTTTTCATATATTTATTACCATTTACTTCTCCTTTTCAATGATATCCTGTCCTACTCCCTTATTCTTGTTTCTCTTGGGTTGCTTGTCCTATGCCTAGTGATTCTTATAGCCAGGATACTAAAATTTTGTCAGATACAAACATTACAAGCATTTCATGTTTATGGTTTGATTTTTCATGGCTTTCTGAAACCTTTTCAGGAATGAGATTGTTAATTTTCATACAGTCAAATGTATCAATATTTTCTTTCATAGTTAATGCTCTCATGCATGTTTTCCTGTATTCTAAAAGTTTTATAGGCTTATCTCCTCTATTTAATCTACATGGAATTTAGTTTAAAGCATAGTGTGAGCTGAGAATCCAAACTCAATTTTGTCCTGAAAGATACCCAGCTGTTCCCGTATACTTCCTTGCATACTGTACTCCCCTGCCAATCACTTGAGGTGAAGTGTCCATTTAAGTGTGGCTCTGCTTTAGGGTTCTCTGTTCTGTTACCAACCACTGCGCTAATTTACACAGTGCCTTTGCACGTGGTATTACTGTAGCTATATTCAAAAGGCTGATATCTGGGTGAGTAAGTCTAGCCTTCTGCCCCCTGCCTGCTTCTTGATTCCCGGGAGTGTTTGTTCATTTTCCCCTGCTTCACTCTTCTGTGTAAACATTTTGAAATGCCTTGTCAAATTTCATTGAAGTTTGGAATACTCGGAGTTAAGTTGAAGCCATAGAACAATCTAAGGAGAAACACAACTCTGTGATTACGGTTTTTCAACCTGTGTATGTGGAGTCACTTCACGCATTATATTCTCTGTGAGTGTCTCTCCATAGAGTCTTCTGGTGTACTCCAAACAAGTTTTGCATGTCTTTTATTTACTTCTGTATAGGAAGCATATATTTCGTTGCTACTATAAATGATGTATTTCTTTTTTGCATCTTTTAAGAATTTGCTGGTGTATAGAAATGCAGCTAAGTTGCTAAATCGTTATCATTTCACATTGCCCCCAGTGCTTATCCTTGTGTGAGTTTAATATTTTTGTGTGTATGGAGGCTATTTTTGGTTTGGATGCTTGCTGTCTTTTCTTAGTCTGTGCTGGCTGTTACTCCGTTGAAAGGGGGGACATGGCCCACACATGCTCCCAGGAAGGTGGGGGCAGCAGTTGGCTCCCGGTTGCTGGACTGTCAGCCACAGTGATTGGGTTGTGCTCATGCTGGACTGTCAGCCACAGTGTTTGGGTTGTGCTCACTTGTGAGGAGGTGGGTGCAGCTGCTTGAAATTTACTGAGCTGTCCTTAATGGCCTGGCATGTGTATGTATTTTCTCATGTAGGACTTAGTTCTATACTTGTCCATTAAGCCAGCTGTTAATTATGGCATACACTTTTTTTATAGCCTTACTCTTTTCCCACATGTTTGATTTGTCAGACAGGTGTTTTTTGTTTTTTAAATCTCCTTTTATTGTGGTGAATTTTTCAATTTTATCCTCTGGGCATTGATTTATTTTTTTGCTTTTTTAGGGTTTGAAGTATGTTATTAGGTATATACAAGCCTAGAATTGTAAATCCACTTTTTGTGAGTTATTTTCGTTTACTGCTGTATCCCTAGTGTCTAAAATAGTGGTTAGGACATAGTAGACTCTTAAAAAATGTTTATTGTGTGGATGAATTTATATTTTTATCTATCTATCTACCTATCTACAATCCTATGAATCTCAGTGATTTCTTTTTTGTAAAGTGTATTTGGTCTGAAAGTAATGAAGTTATAATAAAATTTTGGTTTGTATTTGCTTGATACAGCTATTTCTGTCATTTTACTTCTAATTTTTCTATATCTTGTGTTTTATCTGTATCTTATAAGCAGCAGGTGCCTGGATCTTAATTTTATCCATTCAGACAGTCTATAATTTAACTGGAGAGTTAAGTACATACATACTGACTATGATTATTCGTATGTTTGCATTCTTTTCTACTAACATTTTCTTTTTGTAAATTCCCTTGGATCATATTTTTTTCTTTTTATTTAATTCCATACTCTCTCTCCTAATGATTCTGTTAGTATATATTCTGTTGCTGTTCTTATAGTGAATACCCTGGACATTTTAAATTTGTATTTAACTTTATAAAATGTAATCCTCAAATAAAATAATAATATTAGAATGTTTTAAATCTGATCATTCCAATCTTGCTTTGTTTGCTTTTATGTTCTAGGATATTAATTTTAAATTTTGTAGCCCTACAAATTAGAGAGTAATGTTTTTGATTTGTACAATTAATATTGGTTTAAATTTACCAACATGTTTACCATTTTCTATACTTTCATACTTCCATATCAGACCTTCCTTCTGAGATAATTTTTCTTCTAAAAGTACATATTTTAGAAGTTATTTCAGCCAAAGTCTACTGATACTAAGCTATCAGTTTTTGTTTGTCTAACAATGTCTTTATTTTGTACTAGCTCTTGAAAGATAATTTTCCTGGACATCAATTCTAGATTTTCAATGATGTTTCTTTGGTGCCTTACAGATACCATTCTGTTTTCTTTTGTCTGACACTTTTGCTCTTTATAATGCAACTATCAGTCTTATTCAGTGGTTTTCAAAAAGTGGCCCCTAGACCAGCAGCATTTGTATCACCTTGGAGCTTATTAGGAATTCATTAAAAAAAACTATTCCACACCTACTGAATCCACACTTTGTGGCTGGAGTGACAGAATTGTGTTTAAAGAAAAGTTCAATGGGTGATTTTGATGTATGCTGATGGTTGAGAGCCATTGATACAATGTTATTTCTTTGAAGGGAGAAGATAATTTTTTATTTCTGCTTGCTTTTAAGATTTTGTCTTTTTCTTTCATGTTCTGTAGATTATGATGAGTATTAGAATTTCTAAAAATTTATCTTGGTTAACATTTCCTGGGCTTCCTGAATCTAAGGATTTGTGACCTCCATTAATCCCAGAAAACTGTAACAAATTACCTCTTCAAATATTTCTTTTACCCATTTTCCTCTATTGTATTTTTCAGTAACTTCATTAGACTTACATTGCATTCCCTCACTTTATAGTCCTTATTTTTAATTATTTCTCCATACTTTATCGGAGAAGGCAATGGCAAGCCACTCCAGTACTCTTGCCTAGAAAATCCCATGGACAGAGGAGCCTGGTGGGCTACAGTCCATGGGGTCGCTACTAGTCAGACAAGACTGAGCAACTTCACTTTCACTTTTCACTTTCACACGTTGGAGAAGGAAATGGCAACCCACTCCAGTGTTCTTGCCTGGAGAATCCCAGGGATGGCAGAGCCTAGTGGGCTGCCGTCCATGGGGTCGCACAGAGTCGGACACGACTGAAGTGACTTAGCAGTAGCAGCAGCCATACTTTATTTGTTATCTTTATTATATCTGAGGTTTTTTCTCCAGTTATCCCCCAAAGGTGATTTGTGTTTGCTTCTGCATGGGAAACAATAAATTTGATTTACATCTTGGGATATTGTACTAGATAAGAAATATGAATCTCATCCTCAAACCCATGTGAATTCAGATTGTGTTGGATAGTCTCATGGGAATGTTTTCTTTCTTTGTCATTCTGCTGTAAAGTGAGCCAAGGTTAATACTTTCATGTATAGCTTCCTTCCCTAATTTCTTATTTTTTTAAACAAACTAATCTACTGAGGTCATTGCATTTCAAAGGTTTTGGCTTCCCTGGTATTTCTGAGCTTAACCCTATGTTACTGAGGCTCAGTCTTTTCCTCCTATTTCCTGAATCCATGAAGTATTAAAACACAGCTGCTGCTGCTGCTGCTGCTAAGTCACTTCAGTCGTGTCCGATTCTGTGTGACCCCATAGACGGAAGCCCACCAGGCTCCCCCGTCCCTGGGATTCTCCAGGCAAGAACACTGCTAGAGATCACCAAAAGATAAGCAAAAGTCAGCTCTACTATTAGCTTAACCCTGTGGATTTTTGCTTTTTTGTTTTTCCCTTGCCAATTAAAGAGTTAATATATTGATTAATAAATGATCAAGGATGGATTGATGATGACTATCAGAGCGGTAAATGAATTTTATTCATTATTTTGGGAAATACTATACCAGGAGTGTTTTCTCTGAGCACCTTGTCAACCCTGTTGCCAAATGTGGAGGTCGCAAACATTGAATTGTTTATTCTAACCTCTCCTGTCTCTATTCATACTGCTCATTGAGCATCCTGGACCTAGTGACCATCCTGGCCCCGGCACTCAGTGGACAGTTTGAAGAATTCGCTTGCTCATAGGCTTGCGAGGTGAGATGGTAGGGGTAGGCAAGTCCACATGCCTTGGGTAGCCTGTAGTTCAGTTCAGTTCAGTCGCTCAGTCGTGTCCGACTCTCCGCGACCCCATGAATCACAGCATGCCAGGCCTCCCTGTCCATCACCAACTCCCGGAGTTCACTCAAACTCATGTCCACAGAGTCGGTGATGCCATCCAGCCATCTCATTCTCAGTCATCCCCTTCTCCTCCCGCCCCCAACCCTTCCCAGCATCATGAAATTAAAAGACACTTACTCCTTGGAAGGAAAGTTATGATCAACCTTGATAATATATTAAAAAGCAGAGACATTACTTTGCCAACCAAGGTCCGTCTAGTCAAGGCTATGGTTTTTCCCGTGGTCATGTATGGATGTGAGAGTTGGACTGTGAAGAAAGCTGATCGCCGAAGAATTGATGCTTTTGAACTGTGGTGTTGGAGAAGACTCTTGAAAGTCCCTTGTACCGCAAGGAGATCCAACCAGTCCATTCTAAGGGAGATCGATCCTGGGTGTTCATTGGAAGGACTGATGCTAAAGCTGAAACTGCAATACTTTGGCCACCTCATGTGACGAGTTGACTCACTGGAAAAGCCTGTAGTAGTTTTGTCCAAAAGAGCCCAAGCCTCACCCTGGCTTCGCCAAAGTGTCATGACCTAAGATAACCGGGAAGCCAACTTGAAGGGAGTGGACTTTTGAGGTCATACCCTGCCTTGTTCCTTCTATCTTAGCTCAGCAGGGGCAGGCCCAAACGTGTCAGGGAAGCACAAATAAGAAGACTGCAGGTCAGAAGCCATGATGTGCAGACAACAGTACATTTGTCTTAGATCTAGTAACTCAGTTCCACGGACGTGACCCAGAGTGTGGACATGCCCTCTGCTCTGAGTGTCACAGATCCTAGAGTGAAAAAAATAGCCCATCAACTAATAGAAGATGAAATAGGAGCACAATGAAGGTTTGTCAAATGGATGAGTTCACAGAGATTTCTCTGAGCCTTGGAATCTTACCAGATGTTCTAGTCCATGATGGACCCTGACTTATTATCATTTCTTTGTTCTTTCAAGATGAGTGTATATTGAGCAACATGTTCTGTACCTTGTTCTCTGTGAATTACCTAAAAATAGACTTGATATTTTCTGTTAGGGACTTGCAATGCATTCAGTTCAGAAATGGTACCTGAATTGCAGCAGCCAAAAGGCTCAGGGCTGTTTTTGTGGAGCAATAGAGAAGCGGCCCCTTCTGATGGCTAAGGGGAACCATAACAGGTAGATAGACCTGAGAGATGTCTATCTTTCAGGATGAAGCACACGCTTCAGTCAAGCACAAAGATGGGAAAAAGTGAGAATATCCCAGAAACAGGGAAAGCTACTGTTTTTTGTTGCTCATCTGAGTAGTTGTGTCTGACTCTTTGTAACCCCATGAACTATGCACTCCAGGCTTCCCTGTCCTTCACCATCTCCTGGAGTTTGCTCAAACTCATGTCCATTGAGACAGTGATGCCATCCAACCATTTTATCCTCTGTAGTCCCCTTCTCCTCTTGCACTCAATCTTTCCCAGCATCAGAGTCTTTTCCAGTGAGTCAGCTCTTTGCATTCAGTGGCCAGAATTTTGGAGCTTCACCTTCAGCATCAGTCCTTCCAATGGATATTCAGGGTTGATTTCCTTTAGGATTGACTGATTTGTTCTCCTTGCTGTCCAAGGGACTCTCAAGAGTCATCTCCAACACCACAGTTTGAAAGCATCAATTCTTTAGTGCTCAGCCTTCTTTATGGTCTAACTCTCACATCTGTACATGACTACTAGAAAAACCATGTATATGCTTAGTCACTCAGTTGTGTCCAACTCCTTGCAATCTAGTGGACTATAGCCCACCAAGTTCCTCTGTCCATGGGGATTCTCCAGGAAAGAATACTGGAGTGAGTTGCCATGCCCTCCTTCAGGGGATCTTCCCAACCCAGGGTTCAAATCCAGGTCTCCCACAATGAAGGCAGATCTTTACCAGCTGAGCCACCAGGGAAGCCCAGAAAAACCATAGCTTTGACTATAGGGACCTTTGTCAGCAAAGTGAGGTCTCTGCTTTTTAATACACTGTCTAGGTTTGTCATAGCTTTACTTCCAAGGAGCAAATATCATTTAATTTCCTGGTTGCCATCCACAGTGATCTTGGAACCCAAGAAAATAAAATATTCCAGAAATAGAGAAGCTGAAGCTGATGCTGAAGCTCCAGTAATTTGGTCACCTGATATGAAAAGCCAGTTTATTGGAAGAGACCCTGATCCTGGGAAAGATTGAGCATAGAAGGAGAAATGGGTGACAGAGGATGAGATGGTTGGATGGCATCACCAACTCAATGGACATACAAGTATAGGATATACTTGCATAGGATACAAGTAAAGCAGGTTGAAGAAAAGGATTAAAATGGAAAAAGAAATCGGGGGCCAAGGTGTTAATATACGTGAAGAGACATTGTAGGATTTGTATATTATTCAGATAGCAAACAGGTGATCAAAAATGGTCCAGGATATTTTCATCTTAACAGAAGTATTTGAACCTGTACACAGGCTAGACATTTTACATTGAGGTAGGAGGGTTTCCGGGTGTCTATATAGAGTTCCCCTCCAAATGACCAGTGCAGTTGGTTTCAGGTGAGGAGAGACTGTCTGGTGTTAGGAATGGATGACTAGCTGGCTGTCATATTAAGTAGTATCATTATATTCAGTGTGATTCTGGAATGTGACTTTGTAGCTCTCAGTTAATTTTAGGCAGTTCCTAAATCCTGGCTTGGTGCTCATCCAAAGTGCTAAGATCTTTTGTTGGTGAACTATTTGTTAAAGTATAAAATGACTCAGAAATTATTCTGCACAAAACGTCAAGCTGCAGAATAAATAACCATTCCCCTCATTAATCCCTATGGGCAGCGTCTGTTGGAGAGCCTGGCTTTTCCATAATGAAAATATGTCAGCCCTGAATATATGTTTGCACTGTTGAGACTGAACAGTGAATTGGAATGAATTCTCCACTCAGCCGCAAGTGAAATATGGCCATTTGTGGTGAACGAGGCGCCCAGTGCGGTGAAGTTGAGATCAGATTTGGATTTGGAGAAACCATGGGGAGGCCGAGATCAAGCGAGAGAGGGGAGGGCAGTGTGTGATGGAAGTGAAAAGCAATACCAAGCAAAATTCATCTTAATCTACGCCCATTTATAAGAGAAAGCTGTGCCACATAATATAGCTAGGTGTTTAAGAAATATGTGAGGCTTTGTTGTCCTGGAAGCTGTGGAAATCAGCAGGAGGTCCACAGTCAGTTTGATGTGCCGAAATGGTGTTAACCCAGGAAGCAAAGACCACAGGCTACAGTGAGTGCAGAATCATAGGGGCTCAGAGATGAGAGCACCCAGAGCATTCACTCACACGTGAGAAAGTTGATGCCCAGAAAGGCAAGGGATTAGTCTAAAGAATCACAGGGAGCCAGTGAAATTCTTGATTCACGATGACCTCTACTCAGCTTAGCCTCTTCAGTCGACACTGAGCCCAGGCTGGTCCTGTCTGTCCTCTGCTCTAGCACAGACATCTGGAAGTCTTTGAGGACAAGGTCTGATTGCCTCAGCAGACAGTGCAAGGAACATGGTAGGTGAAAAAATGTTGTAAATTGAAGTATTGCCAGACCTTTGCCCAAGGTCCAGGGTATCATTTTTGTGTGTATATGTGTGTGGTTATCTTTTATTTCACTTTTTGTTGTTGTTCAGTCGCTAAGTCCTGTCTGACTCCTTGTGATCCCATGGACTGCAACCCACCAGGCTTTCCTGTCCTTCACTATTTCCTGGAGCTTGCACAAATTCATGTCCATTGAGTTGGTGATGCCATCCAACCATCTCATCCTCTATTGTCCCCTTCTCCTCCTGGCCTCAATCTTTCCCAGCATCAGGGTATTTTCCAATGAGTCAGCTTTTTGCATCAGGTGGCCAAAGTATTGGAGCTTCAGCTTCAGCAACAGTCCTTCCAATGAATATTCAGGGTTGATTTCTTTTAGGCTTGACTGGTTTGATCTCCTTGCAGTCCAAGGGACTCTCAAGAGTCTTCTGCAGTACCACAATTCAAAAGCATCATCTCTGGTGCTTAGCCTTCTTTATGATTTATTATTTCACTTAACTTACCTATATTTTATATTTTTTAAGTCAGAGCAGTCAGCTCCACAGTATAATTTAATAGTGAAGAACACGGCTTTGGAGACATCCCATCCTCAGTTCAAGCCCTCTCTCTGCCATTTACTAGTTGAGTGGCTTCAGACAAGTTGTCTAACCTCTCTGTTAAATAGAAAGAGCAATCATGCCTACTATAAAACTGTTGTGACACAGTTCAGTTCAGTTCAGTTCAGTCGCTCAGTCGTGTCCGACTCTCCGCGACCCCATGAATCACAGCATGCCAGGACTCCCTGTCCATCACCAACTCCCGGAGTACACTCAAACTCATGTCCACAGAGTCGGTAATGCCATCCAGCCATCTCATTCTCTGTCGTCCCCTTCTCCTCCCACCCCCAACCTTTCCCAGCATCAGAGTCTTTTCCAGTGAGTCAACTCGTCACATGAGGTGGCCAAAGTATTGCAGTTTTAGCTTCAGCATCAGTCCTTCCAATGAACATCCAGGATTGATCTCCTTTAGAATGGACTGGTTGGATCTCCTTGCAGTCCAAGGGACTCTCAAGAGTCTTCTCCAACACCACAGTTCAAAAGCATTGATTCTTCGGCGATCAGCTTTCTTCACAGTCCAACTCTCACATCCATACATGACCACGGGAAAAACCATTGCCTTGACTAGACGGACCTTGGTTGGCAAAGTAATGTCTCTGCTTTTTAATATACTATCAAGGTTGGTCATAACTTTCCTTCCAAGGAGCAAGCGTCTTTTAATTTCATGGCTGCAATCAGCATCTGCAGTGATTTTGGAGCCCAAAAAAATAAAGTCTGACACTGTTTCCACTGTTTTTCCATCTATTTCCCATGAAGTAATGGGACCAGATGCCATGATCTTTGTTAGGAAAAAGTAAGCAGCCTACAGTCATCCTGGCCATCTAGTGATGGTTTTTATATTATTTCTGCCTCATCTTGACTCACTCCTGTACCACTTCTGCCATGACAAGTAAGAGGTGCAGAGGTTGAACTGCATCCATTTGAGACACAACATTCTCTGGCTGCCTGTCACAGCATTGTTGCTTTTCCTAGTTTGCAAAGACAGCTCAGGCAATGTTCTCCTCAGTCGGGAGATGAGTGGAGCCACTGAGTAGACTCAAAATTTTCATTGGTTTTTCAAGATGAGCACAGATGACCAGGAGGTAATAATGCTGCCTGGAGTCCCAGATCCGTAAGACATAAGAAGAGCATCATCTGGTCCCTATTTTAAGAACTGGCCATGATTTCCATAAGAGCTAAGTCTTAGATTTTAATGAGTTTCATTTTTTCTTTTGCCAGAATGTGATTAGTACTACCGCTTTTAAAAATTAAACTTAGATTTATATGAAAAGAGTTCAAATTTGTGAAAAATTAGTGGGGAAACAAATTCTTCTGTATAATCACATAATTTTGAAGTCCTTAGAAAAACAAAAGGATTAATAGTAAAACTAGCAACAGTAGGGCAAATAGTAAAAACATCAGGAATATCAGGAAAAGAAAATGGCAGACTTTGGAGAACATGTGTTATCAGCTTTGTTAACAACGTGTATTAACAGACCCCTTGTTAAAAAGACTTGCAAATCATTATTTGACACCAAGTCCTTCCAGTTTGTGAGTGATAGCATTCATTGGCATGGTGCATTTTTCGTCAATAGCCCTACACAAAGCTCACATGTTATAGGATTGCCCCTATATGAAAAGTTCAGAAAAGGCAAGTCTGCAGAGGCAGAAATTAGTCTGGTGATTGCCTGGGGTTCAGCATGGTAAAGAGGTAGAACTCTAGCTGGGCATGAAGTTTCTTTTTAATGTCATAAAATTAGATGTGATGTGGTTGACAACTCTATATATTTAATAAATGTCACAGTTAAACTGGGTAGATTTTATACTAAGTAAGTTATACCTCAATTAAGCTGTTAAAAAAAAATCCAGCCTAAATGAATTGATGGAAAAATTCAATCTGTGTGAAGATATTGATTAAATGTCATCCTTCCTATGAGGCCTATTTAAAAAAAATCTTTCCAGGCAGAATGAACCGGTCATTCTCTCTTTTGTTCCCATTAATCTTTGTATGCAATACTCATCCAATGAACAGTTAAATGATAATGAGGTTTTGGGCACCGAGGATTGAGAAAGAGCATAAGAGAAGGACATCTCTTGCTTCCCTCCCCTTTTCTTTTTACTGTGGTAACATATCCGTAAGTTATGATTTTAACATGTTAAGGTATGCAGCTCATTGGGACTAAGTACATTCACTTTGTTGTGTAGTTGTCACTACTGTCTGCCTCAGAACTTTTTCATCATCCCACGCTGAAACTCTGGACCCATTAAACACTAACTTCCCTTTACCCGTCCCCAGCCCCTGGCAACCTGTAGTCTCCTCTGTCTCTAGGAATTGGACTGTCCCAGGTACCTCACATAAATGGAATCACACAATATGTGTCCCTTTGTGTTTGACTTATTTCATTTAGTATAATACTTTCAAGGTCCATCTAAGCCATAGCACGTATCAGAATTTGCACATGTTCTTTACCCATTCATTCATGCACTGATGGACACTGAGATTGTTATTTCTCGGCTATTGTGAATAATGCTGCCATGAACATTGCTGTACAAGTAGCTGTTTTAATTCTTGTTTTCAGTTCCTTGGGGGTATATACCTAGGAGGGAAATAGCTGGATCACATGGTAATTGTGAGTTTAACTTTCTAAGAAGTTGCCATAGTATCTTCCAAAGTGGTTGCAGCATTTTACATTCCCACCAGCATTGAAGGAGACTTTCCATCTCTCTACATCTTTCCCAACACTTATTATTACTTTTTGATAATAGCCATCCTAAACAGTATAAAATGGTATCTCATTGTGGTTTTGAACTGCATTGCCCTCATTATTACCAGTGTTTGAGCCACTTTTCATGGGCTTAATGGTCATGTGTATCTATTCTTTGGAAAATGTCTAATCGATCCTTTTGCTCAGTTTTAAACTGGGTTCTTTTGTTCTTGACTTGTAGGCATTCTTTATAAATTCTGGGTATTATTCTCTCATCAGACATATGATTGCATATATTTTCTCTGATTCATTATCTTGATAGTGTTCTTTGGTGCATAAATCTTTAAGTTTTGATGAAGTCCAATTTATCTTTTTTCTCTCGTGGCGTGTGCTTTTCGGTGTTGTGTCTAAGAAATCATTGCCAAATTCAGTGTCATTGAGCTATCTTCCTGTGTTCTATTCTGAGAGTTTTATAGTTTTAGCTCTTACAGTTAGGCCTTTGGTCAACTTTGAGTCAGTTTTTGTACGTGGTATAAATAAAGGGTTTCGCTTAATTGTTTTGTATGTGGATGCCCAGTTTTCCCAGAATCATTTGCTGAAAATACCGTCCTGTACTCATTCAGTGATTTTGGCATCCTCATTAAAAATCACCTCCCCATATTTGCAAGGGTTTATTTCTGGGAGCCCTACTCCATTTCCATTAGTCTAAATGTCTGTCTTTATGCTTCAGTTCAGTTCAGTCGCTCAGTCGTGTCCGACTCTTTGCGACCCCATGGATCTTTATGCTAGGACCTCATAATTTTGATTACCATAGCTTTGTAATAAGATTTGAAATCAAGAAAATAGAAACCTTGCAACTTTGTTCTTTTTAAAGATTGCTTTGACTATCTAGGGTTTCTCGAGGTTTCATATAAATTTATGGATCGATTTTTCTGTTCCTTCAATAAACATCATTGGGGTAGTGATAGGAACTGTGTTGAATCTATAGATCACTGACTAGTAGTGATAACAATGTTTTGATATATGGACAGTATTTATATTTTGTAAGCGTAGTTTTCGTTGCATGCTGCTGCTGCTGCTAAGTCATTTCAGTTGTATCCTACTCTTTGTGACCCCATGGACTGTAGCCCACCAGGCTCCTCTGTCCATGGAATTCTCCAGGCAAGAATACTGGAGTGGGTTGCCATTTCCTTCTCCTTTTGTTGCATATGTGTCTTTAATTGTTTTATCTTTTTGGTGAATTGACCCTTTTATCATACATAATACTATTCTTTGTCTCTTGTAAGAGTTTTTGACTTAAAGTCAATTTTGTCTGATATTTGTATAGCCACTCTTTCTCTCTTTTAAATACTGCTTTCATGAAATACCATTTCCCATCCTTTCAATTTCAAACTATTTTTGCCCTTTATCTAAAGTGAGTCTCTTATAGACAACATACAGATGGATCGTGTGTTTTTTTTTTTTAATCCATTCTGCTAGTCTGTGCCTTTTGACTGAGGAATTTAATCCATTTACACTTAAACTATTGATAAAGACTTACTTTTGACATTTTGCTGTTTCTTTTCTGCATGTTTTATAGCTTTTTTGTCCCTTATTTCTTCCACTGTCACTTTCTTTGGGTTTAGTTCATTGTTTTGTTATTTCCTTTTTTGAATATTCTATGAATATTTTATTTGTGATTACTATGTGCCTTACATATAACATCCTGAAATTATAAAATTATTTTAAATTGATAACAACTGAAATTCACTTGCATACAAAACTCTACCCTTTTGTAGCTTCTTCCCTTCCCCTTTTCTCATTCATATTGCAAATTACATCCTTTTATATTGTGTACCCATTTACATAGATTTATAATGATTTTTATATATTTATCTTTTAAACTGCTAAAAACCAAAATTACAACAATACGTTAAAAAACTATTTGACCACGCCTTTACCTTTTACCAGAGAATTTTGTTTTTGAGTTACCATCTAGCTTCCTTTCATTTCGATTTGAAGGACTCCATTTAACTTTTCTTATAGGACAGGTTTAGTGGTAATAAATTCCTTCAGCTTTGGTTTATCTGAGAGTGTCTTAATATTTTTGAAAGATATTTTTACTCGTTGTAGAGTTCTTTGTTACTATGTTTGCTTTTTTTTTTTCTTTCATCAGTTAAAATAATTTCATTACACGTCTTCTGGCCTCCAAGGTTTCTTGCTGGGAAATTGGATGGTAATCTTACAGAGGTTAATATGTATATGATGAGTCACTGTTCTCTTACTGCTTTTGAGATTCTCTTTCCATAGTTTATAATGTGTCTTGGTGTTTCTCTTGGTGTGTGGATTTACCCTACTTCCAGTCCCTTGAGCTACTTGGATGTGTAAATTCATGTCTTTCCTCAAATTTAGGACATTTTCATCTATTATTTTTTCAAATAATCTCTCCAGTCCTTTTTCTCTTATCTTTTTGGGATTTATATAATGTATATTCTGGTCTACTTTATAGGATTTCATAAATCTCTTAAGCTCTGTTCACTTTGTTTTTTCCTACTCCTCAGACTTGATGACATCAAATGTCCTGATTAGATATTTTTCACTAATGTTTTTTTCTTATGCCTGCTCAAATCTGCTGTCAAACCTTTCCATTGAAATGTTGTATTCAGTGCTATTTTTCAGCACCAGAAATTCTATTTTTTAATAGAATTTTCATATTTAAAAAAATATTTTAATAGAATTTTTGTCTTTGTTCATATTCTTATTCTCTTATCATTCTCCTGGGTTTCATTAGTTTTTTGTTCATGTTTTCTTTTAGTATTTTGAATATTTTTGTAACAGTTGTTTTAAAGTCCATTACCTGTGCTTCTTCTGGGATAATTTCTGCTACTTTATTGTGTTCCTTTGAATGGGGTGTGTTTTCCTGGTAGTCTATGCACCTTATGTAAAATAGGGCATTTGAAAAAACATCCGCCTTTCTCAGACTCTGCGTACCAGTCCTATACGAGAGAAGTCTTTCAATAATTAACTGGTCTGATCTGAAGCTTGAAATCAGTCCAGGGAGAAAATGTAAGCTTTTCTCATGTGTCTTGGCTGAGCATGCATTTTGCCTGGGCCTGTGGACAGCCTTTTATGACTCTCCTATGTACACTGTGTGCTAAGTTGCTTCAGTCTTGTCCAACTCTGTTTGACCCCATGGACTGTAGCCTGCCAGGCTTCTCTGTTGACGGGATTCTCCAGGCAAGAATACTGGAGTTGGTTGGCACGCACTTTTCCAGGGGATCTTCCCCATCCAAGGATCGAAGTCACGTCTCTCACTCAGTTACTTTAAAAGTCTTAATTTCCCAAAGAGTCCACTTCAGCTTCTGTTCACAGCCTTAGGTGGCCTCTTGTACTCCTTTACCCATCCTCTTCTGTCCCAGGCATCTGCAGGTCTGTAGTACCCTGCAGCTTTCATGAGCAGTGCTAGCTGCCTCTCCCTACCTGAGCTTTGTGTTAGGCACAACAGAGCCCTGTCCTTTAGAAAGTCCCCAGATATTAACTGGTTAGGATATTGCAAAAAAGGTCTTCTTTGTTCCCTCTGGTCCATGGGATAGAATTACGAACTTTGCTGCCACCTCCTCCAGATTAAGACCATTTGCAGTGTGTTCAGGACAAGTAAAACACTATGGAATTTACTACCATTTTGAATGTGTGTTTTTATTGATTAGGTGTTCACTTGGTTGTTGTAGACTTTAGTCACTTAATAGAGTTCTATATAAGGTTATCTGAGCCAGTTTTGGTTTGGTTTTGATGCCTCTGTGGAGGAATGATGGCTTAGAGCTTCTTAGTCCACAGTTTCGTTTTATCTCTGGCTTTTGAAGGGAGAATTATACATTGCAGTTACAAGGCACTGGTTTGGAGATACACACAGGGTTCTAGAGAAAAGGGGAGGAGTGCTTGGTAATTGTTAGAGTAGTTAGGAAGGGTTGCTAGAGGAGTAATAGTTGATCTGAGACTCCTAGGATGTTCTGGTAAAGAAATTATTAGGAACACAAGCAGAAGCTTGAGAAGGGTGCAGGTGCTGGGGAAGAAATTAGAATTCAAAAAGTGAGGAATCCAAGGAGACCAAGAGGTACAAAGGGATCAATTACAAACGAGTGTGTTTGCCAAGCCAGGTAATTTAGATTTGGTCCTGACAGTGATGAGAAAGCTTGAAAATTAAGTAGAGCCGTGACATGATCAGATTAGCCTTTGAGAATAAATCACTCCGGCAGAAGCAGCATATAGAATGTATTGGAGCTGGTAAAGAGTAAAGCATGGTCACTGATTTAAAAATGTCTAAGATAGTTGAGAAAGACAATGATGGTATGAACCATGATGGTGGTGAGATAGAGAGGAAGAGATATTTAGAAGGAAGAACTGACAGAATTTGTTGATTTAGCACAGATTGGGAGCTGGGGAGAGAGGTGGAGATCGTGGTGCCATTCTTGAAGTCAAGGAGGGTAAGAGGAGAGATCTGAAGAGGAAGAAGCTAGTGAATTATTTTAAAATCATGCAAGACATAGTATATTGTTTTCATGATAAAAAGCAAAAATGAAACATAGATGAGGCTGATTAGACCAAATCCCAGTCTTTTCCTCAGAGGTCACCACTGTTACCAGCTTGGTGTGTGTCCTTTCAGACTCTGTGTATTTTTATATTTACTTGGAAAAAGTGTGGATAGTGTCACCTTATAGATATCTAACTTATGTATTTCATACTCTCTTATCACTTGATTTTTTCTTCATACAGCAGATGTTTTAGAAGTTCTGCTAAGTCAGTGTGTATGAATTACTTCGTTATTTTTGACTGCTGTATAATATTCCAGAGCATAAAGTTGCCTAATATGTCCACTGGTATTTAATTTTGTATCAAATTTCCTGTCCTAACAAATGATGTAATAATGGATACACATACATTCTGTGTATATCTTTGTAAATTAGTGTGATTTTTTTCCTCTAGGAGTAATTTCTGAGAAGTGGAATTATTCAGTCTTAGGATATTTACTCTTACTTATATGGCTATTTCCAAACTGCTCTCCAGTGGCTGATCTGACTGTATAGTGTTGGAGAGTGTTCCTTATACTACGACATTCTCAACAACATGTGACATGATCATGATTTTTCTCTGAGTGAAACTGGGAGATCACTGCTTTAATTTGTATTTCTCTGATCATGAGTGAGCTTAGGCATGGTTTCTTTGCCATCTGTGTGTCTTCTGTGGCTCACTTGCTTTTATCTTTCCCCATTAGTCTGTTGAATTATATTTTTCTTATGGATTTGCAGAAGTTAAAACATTTTATAACCTAATCCTTCATCTGTTTTATGTCCTCAGTATCTTCTTTAGTCTTCTGTTTATCTTTTAAATTTGTTCATGACATGCTATTAATTTTGATGGAGGAAAATCTATTCCTTTATGGCTCATGTTTGCTAGGAATTGTTTTTTTTTTAAACCTTGCTGACTCCCATTGTCAATGCATATTCACTCTATATTTCACTCTATCATTCTGATGTTGTAAGGTTTGAAATTGAGGTGTCAATGGGAAATTTGAGGTGAATGATCTAAATGCCAGGTTATTTTGTTTTTCCAAAATGGAACAGAGTCAAAAGCTGCACTTGAAACATAGATTGGGGCTTTTCCAAGTGGAGGAGTTGGTTGAAAACACTGATATAGATTAAGACTGCCGAGAGAAAGCATGCAGAGTTGAAGAGAAATGGGTTGAGAACACAGATGAAAGGAACACCTGTATGAGCAGAACTGGCTGAACAAAAGGATATACAGGAGACCTAAGACGAATAGCCAGAGAGGCAGGATGAAATTCAGGGATTGATGGATATGGGAAACCAAGAAAGGCACGTTTTGACAAGGCTGGAGTAGACCTTGGTGTCAACTGTGATATCTATCAACCCATACTGTAGCAGTTATTTGTCTTTTTCAAGGAGGCAACTTTACGGAGAAGGACCCTTGAGGTCTTATTCACTTCTCTATGCCTAGCACTGAATGTGGTGCCTGCCCATAATGGCATTCATCCATTAAACACATATTAATCTATAGATCTGTAAATCTCCTAATTAATCCATATAAGTCAGGTTGAATGAATACATTTTGAAATCTTCCCCTTTTCCTTGAATCAATTTATCAAAGTAAATCGCACAACCAACCCAGAATTTTGAGAGGTCCTGGGACCTTTTCACTCACACTATATAATTAGTATTCCTTTGGTCCTGGCCTTTTTAACAGACTGAGGTGGATTCCATGAAGGCACAACTTGAGGAGACAGGTGGGGCTCGACTATAAATCTGTTAAGAGGAATTTTAGGAGTGTCCACCAATGCCAGCTACTCTTTAATGTACCTTGTACCTACCCCAGAGGCTTCATATTGGCCACTGTTCTCCTGACATTAGTTATTTTGTGGATTTATGAAGCACCTTTCCGTGAACTGTCAATCTCTAAATTGTCTGTAAAATATGGTCCATTGGGTAAAGGATTAGAATTATTCATAAGATAGTTTCTACCTCAGTTGGTGCTGAAATTACTCACTCAGGGTATAATTAAGTCATAGATACATTGGCCTTCATGTGGATAAGGTGGAAAGGAAATAATTTCTGTTCCGATTGGGTGTTTTCTGATGTTTGACAAGCATATGGTGTGTTAATCCATGAACTGAGGAAAACTCAGAGTCCCTGTCAAGTTTTTTGGTTTTTGTTTCTTTTCTCCCAAGAGAATTGGAGAACTGACTAGGGAGGGAAGGAATAAGAACTGAAAAAGCTTGAGGTTGTAAACAGGATGATAGCAATGAAATCTGATGGATATGGACAAAGTAACAAAGTTGCAGCTTGAGAAAGAAAGCAGCAAAAAGAGGGACTGGATGCTAAGATTCTAGGCTGAGCAGGCACAGGGCTTGGGTGTGCCAGGGTCTTGGCCTCCCTCCCATGTACCGAAGCCTTAACAGAGAGCGTTGCATTTAGTTACCCCCTTGACTTGCCCAACCCTTCTGCAGAGATGATGTACGAACATGGCCTGGTGAGTGCACGTGAAAGCTAACAAAATACAAATGCTCAGACATTGCAGACAAATTAAAATTTATTGAGACAAACAAATGCACCTACTCAGGACTACAGTTAAGCATTTACTATTAACCAAAAGAGTTGTGTTCACATTCCAGATAAGTCTACATGGGAAAGCATTCAGAATTTACTAGATTTTTCTACTTCACTATTTCATCTACAATAGGGACAACAAACTTGACACTCAGAAGTTGGTGGGCTCTCGTTACATTGCTACACATGGAACAGAGACAGACAACAGTGACTTTGAGAAAAAGGTATAAAAAGACCAAAACCACCCACTGTAGAAAGGGCTCTTGGATGTTACTGTACAGTGTGGTCAAGGTTAAAAACAAAACTGTAGATGGCATCCTGGGAGAGGAGAGGGGCAGACCTGGACAGACACGTTGTCATTCACTGCTGGGTGTGGGAAGATGGGCATAAAGGAGGAAGAACTGGTTCAGTAGGAAGGTGTTCCCTTATCTTGCCTACATCATGCCTAGAATGTTGGTGGAAACAAAAAGACTCTAATATGGTAGACAACTAACCATTGTGGAAGAAAATTCTGGTGCTTAACTTAGATGCTAAGGAAATGGTATCAAATAAAAGAACCATTTATAGAATAAGCATAAAACTATTGACTAAGGAAGTTCCAAAAATGAGTCATTGAAGTTTCAACTGCATACCTGTCTCCAATAAGGGAATGATTATCACAGTACTATATTTTTTAAATCAAGATTTTGATGGATACTTTGTCACTATCTAAAGGACTCCTGCCAAAATAAAGAAAAGCAAAAATTCCTCTAAGGACGAAGTAACTAAAAAAATCACATCTTTAGTACTTACGCAAAGTATCTTTGCAAAAAACTAATGCTGTCTTACCAAAGTGAGGCATGAAAAGTGGCATTAATGTTGTTCCACTGATTTTGGGTTCCAGTCTTAGGAGGGCTTTTTATTTAATATTTTAATGAATCAAAATATCTTCTTGGAATATCTCTGAAAATGAGCATCTCATTACCTTCCTGGGAATTGACTAGTGAGCACTCTTCTCCATCATTAAGTTAATGCTAAGGATCTTTAAGTGTCATCTTAATTTGACACTTGTCATAAGATAATTAGGCAAATTAAAATCAGTGGTTCACTCTGTTCCTAGAAGTTTCTCTAAGTGAAACCAATTTGTCGATTTTAATTTGTTCTCTTGTGCATTTTTCTAAGCTCAGAGGAGACAATAACAATGGTTTTCTCCGATGGCCTAGACTGAGATTTTTTAATATGTCTCGATTCTTTTATATACGTGATTATAATTTAGCTGCAATTAAGCACCTGTTTTTATAAATTATCATCTCAGAGTTTTGTTCAAGTGAAAAAAATTGAAACAGAAGTGATGGAGTTGACATCCCAATACAGAGTTTGCCTATGGTTACCTGATACCTAGGGTCCTGGCTGTACTCATGTCTTTCAGACCGAACAAATTCAGTGTATCAAGTAAGTTCATGTCCCATCTGAGCCAACTCCAGGGATAAGGCAAGTGGACCTGGCCAAATCCCTGGCCAACAGGGATTTGAAAATACTAGTTTGAGGTGGGCTGGTAAACTAGAGTCAAATGGTCAGTTTGGAGTAGGGGTTGGTCAGCTGCCACTGTAATCATAGTTTGGCTGAATATATTTTTTGCCTGAGTTTGTGTGGTCTCCTTGTGTACTGGCTGGAGCACAGGAAGGGAAGAAAAACAAATGTGGGCCACAGAGCCTTGCTGGGTGGCTGGTGAGGAAGGTGGAAACCAGGTGGGGCAGGAGCTTAAGGCCCATACTGAACTAAATGGGGCCGCTTGGAAGACTACTCTTTGGTACTTGTATCGTAAGAAATCGTAAAGATTGTAGAGATGATGACCCTACCAAATTTGGAGATGGATTCTAATCAGGAGTTGACTTAGAGCAAATAATTGCAATGGTGAAGGGCTTTCTTCATGAGTCCCGTGACACGTGTATGGGGGAGGGAATGAGGGCAGGATTAGCTCTTAAAAAAATCCCACCCTGGCTTCCCATGTGCTGTCATAAAGTTATTTCTGGGCCTCCATCTGAGATGCTTTACAAATGTTAGGTGATCAAAGAAAATCTGTAGAGCTTTTGAGGCCTCATCATGACGTGTAGATAGATAAGGGCAAAACTGAAAGATTGAGTTCAGGATGCAAAATTTTCTTCTGCTAAGGAACAGCAAGGAGACTGTCTTCTTAGAGAGCAGGGGATATGTGTACATGCTTTACAAAAAGCCCTTGAGTAGGTAGGGGAGAGAGGGGCCTGCCATAGACAGGACTGCCACAGCCCGAAATGGGGTTGGAGCTGAAATGAGAGCAATGGCTTGTGAAGCTGCCCACGTGGGAGTCTCATGGCTTCTGCAAGGAAAGCGATTTAGGCAGACAGAGGCTTATCCAAATCAAAGAGGCTTCCAGTAACTCCGCCGCTGCAGATGGAAGCAGCCTCCTCAGCCTTTAGGCTACAAGTGCCAACTGGTAGTGCAAAAAAAAGAACTTTGATACAGATTTGCTATTCCAGAAATGACGATCCAGGTCTGGACAAGCTGACAAATGTGTAATTGTTTTTCAAATAAGTTTTTTAATAGATACCCAACCCCCTCTTTTTTTTCTGAGTGGTGTGTACAGTGTCTTCTGTATATACTTACCTATTTATGCACATACAGACAGAAGTATCCAGATACATTTTTTAATAAAGAAAATCAATTCCCCAAAGGGACTCTTGACTGAATTAAGGCTGTTATTTGTAGGAAGCCAGATCGAGTGAAGTGAAAAACTGATTTATAATAATAGACACCAGGGGTGGCAGGGGGTGGGTTGGGCAGGGGGAAAAGGTACAGTGTGGTGTGTTTTCCACAACATCTACAGGACACAAGAAAAGCACTTAGACACGGTAAGGCTGGGAACCATGCTGTAATAACCACCCGTGTGGGTGACTAGAAAGGGTCTTTGACGTTTAGAGGGTGGGGGCTCCCTGCACTGTCAGAATCCCACATACATCACATGCTTGTTGTAAAAAATCTCACAGAAGGGAAGGCAGCTCTCATTCAGCCAGCCATTCCCCTGTCTAAAAAACAAAGCACAACACCCTTCTTCCCACACGCCGTATGCAAAATCAGCATGATCCGGGAACAAGGAGTTGTCTTCCAAAACCCTAGCTTGGGTGGAGAGGGTGGCGATGGAGAAGAGGCTGTGTGCTGTGGAGTCTTAGAGACAAATGCAGGAACGGGACGTGACTTGCAATTCTGTGCAGATCTTGTGTCCTCCTCCGCATGGGGACTACCATATGTACCCGACCTCATCCTCTTTGTCGTCGTCCTCATCCTCGTCATCCTCCGTCACTGCCCGGGCACGAACCCGCGGCTTCCCCAGTCTGTCCTTGGGTCCCAGCTCCTGCTCATCCTCCAGGTCATCCAGCAGAACCACGGAGCCACCGCTGCCAAAATCCCCCGAGGTCTCCTGCTCCTCCTCTGAAAGGAGGAAGAAGAGATGGGAGGTAAATTTCTGCTTATGCTTCACGACCTCCTTAGCTGTAGGGCAAAACCATGCAGTTTACCTTCTGCACATGGGAGCATCCCCATCTACCTGGTAGGGACCACAAGCTTTAGTATGTTAAAAGCTCCAGAATTCTAAGGAGGTTTATCTTGAGAATCACTCTTGGCCTGCAGCCAGTCCCTGACTGTCAAAATCTGCTGTCCAGTTCAATGGTCATGGTGAGCTCCTGCCACTCAAAAAACTAGCTATGCATCATCTCATGTGATTCCAGGTTTACCGTGTCTCCATTGTCAACTTGCTCACTGTAGACCACAGTGACTTCTTGAGATTCTTCTGCCCAGATCCTCATATAGTCAGTACCTACGAGTCTCTAGAGGTCACTGAGGGGCAGGTGCAGAAGGCCTTACTCACCACAGTTCACAGCGCCCTGTTTCCTGGAGCCAGCTAGCTCATTGCCATATTTATCCACACACCAGCACTGCCCCGTGCTGCCATGGCACTGTGTGGCTTTGTAATAGCCCTCCTCATTACACCGAGGGATGAATGCTCCTGGGGGAACAAAAGGTACAGCTTGAATCAGAAAGTCAAAATTCTTCAGTTGTGTCTGACTCTTTGTGACCCCATGGACTATACAGTCCATGGAATTCTCTAGGCCAGAATACTGGAGTGGATAGCCTTTCCCTTCTCCAGGGGATCTTCCCAACCCAGGGACCGAACCCAGGCCTCCCGCATTGCAGGTGGATTCTTTACCAGCTGAGCCACAAGGGAAGCCCAAGAATACTGGAGTGGGTAGCCTATCCCTTCTCCAGTGAATCTCCTGACCCAGGAATCATACATACTCAGGTCTCCTGCATTACAGGCAGATTCTTTACAAACTGAGCTTGAATCAGAGAAGTGCACAGATAGAGTTAATGCCTTCTGAGACAGACTACTTCTGTAGAAAAACATCTTCTTCTGCTTTATTGATTATGCCAAAGCCTTTGACTATGTAGATCACAACGAACTATGGAAAATTCAAGAGATGGGAATACCAGACTATCGTACCTGCCTCTTGAGAAATCTGTATGCAGGTCAAGAAGCTACAGTTAGAACTAGACATGGAACAACAGACTGGTTCCAAATCAGGAAAGGAGTACATCAAGGCTGTACATTGTCACCCTGCTTATTTAACTTATATGCAGAGTACATCATGAGAAATGCCAGGCTGGATGAAGCACAAGCTGGAATCAAGATTGCTGGGAGAAATATTAATAACCTCAGAAACACAGATGACACCACCCATCTGGCAGAAAGAGGAGAGGAACTAAAGAGCCTCTTGATGAAAGTGAAAGAGGACAGTTAAAAAGCTGGCTTAAAACGCAACATTCAAAAAGCGAATACCATGGCATCGGGTCCCATCACTTCATGGCAAATAGATGGGGAAACAATGGAAACAGTGAGAGATTTTATTTTCTTGGGCTCCAAAACCACTGCAGATGGTGACGGCAGCCATGAAATTAAAAGATGCTTGCTCCTTGGAAGAAAAGCTATGACCAACCTAGACAGCATATTAAAAGGCAGAGACATTACTTTGCCAACAAAGGTCCATCTAGTCAAAGCTATGGTTTTTCCAGTAGTCATGGATGGATGTGAGTTGAACTATAAAGAAAGCTGAGCACCAAAGAATTGACGCTTTCCAACTGTGGTGTTGGAGAAGACTCTTAAGAGTCCCTTGGACTGCAAGGAGATCCAACCAGTCCATCCTAAAGGAGATCAGTCCTGAATATTCACTAGAAGGACTGATGCTGAAGCTGAAACTCCAGTATTTTGGCCACTTGATGTGAGGAACTTACTCATTGGAAAAGACCCTGATGATGGGAAAGATTGAAGGTGGGAGGAGAAGGGGACAATAGAGGATGAGACGGTTGGATGGCATCACCAACTCAATGGACATGAGTTTGAGCAAGCTCCACGAGTTGGTGATGGACAGGGAAGCCTGGTGTGCTGCAGTTCATGGAGTCCCAAAGAGTCAGACATGACTGAGTGACAACTGAACTGAAGACATACAAGAAGGTTCACACAAATCGGACGGTATTTGCTGTCAAGCCAGCGAGAAAGAATGGCATGCTTCATTATAACCTAGTCAAGGTTTCACAGGCCTAGGACTTACTCAAGGTTAGACAGGATTCCTTCTTTGATCATGAGTTCTACTTTTCCCTGTGGTTCTACTCTACTTTTATTTCAGAAGTTTTCCAAATTTTATTGAAATATAATCGATATATAATTGGTATGGTCTTCCCAGGTGGTGCTAATAGTAAAGAATCCGCCTACCAATACAGAAGACACAAGAGACATTGCTTCAACCCCTGAGTCAGGAAGATCCCCTGGAGGAGGAAATGGCAATCCATTCTAGTATTGTTGCCTGGGAAATTCCATGGACAGAGGAGCCTGGCAGGCTACAGTCCATGGGGCTGCATGGATTTGGACACAGCTGAGCAACTGAGCACACACACACATAATTGACATATAGCACTGTAGAAGATTAAGGTGTACAGCATAATGGTTTGACTTATATACTGTGAAATGATAACCATAATAAATTTTGGTTACATCCAACATCTCATATAGAAAAAAAGTTTTTTTCCTTGTGAGAACTTTCAGGATTTGCTCTCTTAACACTTTCATATCTACTATACTGCAGTGTTAACTACAGATATTGTATTGTATATCTTCAATATTTATTTATCTCTTAACTAGAAATTTGTACCTTTTGACTACCTTCATTCACTTCTCCCACTGTCGATACCCTGCCTGTGTTTACCACCAGTCTCATCTATTAATATTTCTTCATGAGTTTGTTTTAAGATTAGACATACAAGTGACCATAGCACAGAGTCAGACATGACTGAAGCAACTTAGCAGCAGTAGCAGCAGCAGACCATACAGTATTTTCTTTCTCTGACTTCTTTCACTTAGGATAATGCCTCAACATCCATCCATGTTGTCACAATTGGCAGGGTTTCCTTTCTTTTTTATGGATGAATGATATACTGTTATATGTATATATATATATATATATATATATATATACACACACACACATATACTCGCACATGCACACACACACACCCGTGCATACACTTCTTTATCCTTTCATCCATCAAAGAACACTTAGGTTGTTTTCATATCTTGGCTAATGTGAACATGAGTGTGCAGATTTCTGTTTAGTATATTCATTTCCTTTGGATATATCCCCAGAAGTGAATTTCTGGATCATATGCTGCTGCTGCTGCTCTCACTTCAGTCGTGTCCGACTCTGTGTGACCCCATAGACAGCAGCCCACCAGGCTCCCCCGTCCCTGGGATTCTCCAGGGAAGAACACTGGAGTGGGTTGCCATTTCCTTCTCCAATGCATGAAAGTGAAAAGTGAAAGTGAAGTCATTCAGTCATGTCCAACTCTTAGCAACCCATGGACTGCAGCCCACCAGGCTCCTCCGTCCATGGGGTTCTCCGGGCAAGAGTACTGGAGTGGGGTGCCATTGCCTTCTCCGCTGGATCATATAGTAGTGTGTTTTTAATTTGGGGGGGAACCTCCATACTCTTTTATTCCATTGTGGCTGCACCAATTTATAATCCCAGCAACAGGGCACAACAGTTCTCCTTTTCCCACATCCTTGCCAGCATTTGTTATTCCTGTTACTCCTTTTTCACCATAGCCATTCTCACAGGCAGAAGCTGATACCTTATTGTGGTTTTGGTTTGCATTTCCCTGATGATTAGTGATGCTGAGCACCTTTTCATGTCCCTGTGGACTATTGAAAATTATATCATCTGCAAACAAAGAAAATTTTACATATTCCTCTCCACCTTGGATGGCTTATTTCTTGCCTAATTACTGTGTCTAGGACTTCCAGTATTACATTGAATAGGAGTGGTGATACCTTTGTCTTTTTCTTGATCTTAGAGGAAAAGCTTTAAACCTTTCACCATTGAATAGGATGCTAGATGTGGCTGTCATATGTGGTCTTTATTAAATCAGGGTACATTGCTTTAATACATAATTTACTGAGGTTTTTATCATGAACAGACATTCAGTTTTGTCAAATGGATTTACTGCATCTATTGAGATGATCATGTAATATTTTTCTTTCATTCTATTAATGTGATGCATCACTTGGCTGATTTGTATGTATAGAACCATCATTACATCCCAGGGATAAATCCTACTTGATCGTGGTGAATAATCCTTTTAATGTGATGCATAATTTGGTGCACTAGTATTTTATTGAGAAATTTATTTCATGGGGTCGCAGAGAGTCGGACACAACTGAGTGACTGAACTGAACTGAACTGATATTCATCTGGGATATTGGCCTGTAGTTTCCTTGTAGTGTTTTTTCTGGCTTTAGTAGCAAGGTAACTCTGGCTTCATAAAATGAGTTTGGGAGTGTTCCGCCCCTCTGAAATTTTTGGGAAGAGTTTGAGAATGATTGGTATTCTTCTTTAAATATCTGGTAAAATTCATCAGTGAAGCTATCTGCTCTTGGTCCATTCTTTCCTGAGAGACTTCGTTATTGATTCAATCTCCTCATTAGTCTGTTCAGATTTTCTATTTCTTCCTGATTAAATAAAGTTTTTTTAATACTTGAGAGACTCATAGGATTTTTTAATCCTTTATATATTTCTAATGAGTGGCACAATTTTTAAAAAAATACCTGTTTTCCTAGAATAAATACTACTTGGTCATGATATATTGGATTTAATTTGCTGATCCTTTTATATCTGTGTTACTCAGTGATACATGTATATAATTTTGTTCAATTTCTGTATCAAAGCAACTATTTTGTAAACTGATTCAGGTACTTTTCTTTTTCTATACTCCAGATGTTTTGTATAAAATGAGAATGATCTCCATAAAGTATTCAGCTGTAGAAATAAGTTGAGTCTAGTGCCTATTTTAGGAAGTGACAGTAGTATTTTTAAATTAATTTTTTTTCTTAGTTTAGTTGAGTCTTCTTTTTCTTCATGACCCAAATGTGGTAATTCATAGTATCCTTTTCAGTCAAGTTTTCATAATTGCTCTGAGTCGGTTTATAGCAATGGTTTTCAAAATGTGGGCCCAGAAGCAGCTGCAGCATCAGTGGGAAATAGCTTAGAAAATTTTTGAGCCTTTGACAGTAGGGCCCAGAAAACTGTAATAAACTCTCCAAGTGTTTCTGATGCACAGTGAAGTTTCAGAACCAAAAATTTATAGTATGCATCTATATCTGTGGTTATAAGCCTTCCCAGGTGGCTCAGTGGTAAAAGAATCTGCCTGCCAATGTAGGAGTTGCAAGAGATGTGGGTTCAATCCCAGGGTCAGGAGGATCCCCTGGAGGAGGAAATGGCAACCCACTCCAGTATTCCTGCCTAGAGAATACCATGGATACAATCCATAGGATTGCAAAGAGTTGGACACAGTTGAGCATGCACATGTGCATATCAGAGGTTACATCCCATTTTTAAATTCATGAGAACATTTGAGACTTTCATGTTGTCAAAGGTTTGTCTATCTGTTTTTGCTTCAGTTTTAACTGTATTGTCCTTACAGCCTTTTTATTTGAAATTTTAGGGTTTTTTTTTTTTTTCCAGAAATGCATTTGAAGCCATGAATGTTCCTCTCAGTTTCATTTTAGTTGCTTCTCTCTCTCTCTCTCTCTTTTTGGCACACAGTGCTTTCATCTTCATTCAGGTCTAAATATTTTGTATATTTACTCATTTTTGACTATTAAAAAATCTAGACATGTAAGATTGGACAATCACTTTTTTGACTTCCACTTGTAGAGAATGAATATGATCTATGGTAATTTTTGAGATATTTAGTTTTAGCGTTTTTTTTTTTCTTTCTGTGACTCTATTTCTGCTTTTTCTTTTCTTTTTAATGGGAGGCAAGGAGATCCAACCAGTCCATTCTAGAGGAGATCAGTCCTGGATGTTCACTGGAGGGACTGATGCTAAAGCTGAAGCTGCAATACTTTGGCCACCTCATGCAACGAGTTGACTCACTGGAAAAGACTCTGATGCTGGGAAAGGTTGGGGGCGGGAGGAGAAGGGGACGACGGAGAATGAGATGGCTGGATGGCATCACCAACTCTGTGGACATGAGTTTGAGTGAACTCCGGGAGTTGGTGATGGACAGGGAGGCCTGGCGTGCTGTGATTCATGGGGTCGCGGAGAGTCGGACACGACTGAGCGACTGAACTGAACTGAACTGAATTACTTCACAATATTGTGCTGGTTTTTGCCATACATTCACATGAATCAGCCATGGGTGTACATGTGTTCCCCATCCTGACCCTCCCTCCCACCTCCCTCCCCATCCCATCCCTCAGGGTCATCCCAGTGCACCAGCCCTGAGTACCCTGTCTCATGCATCGAACCTGGAGTGGCAAACTATTTCACATATGATAATATACATGTTTCAAAGCTATTCTCTCAAATCATCCCACCCTCACCTTCTCCCACAGAGTCCAAAAGTCTGTTTTTTACATCTGTGTCTCTTTTGCTGTCTCGAATATAGGGTCATCGTTACCACCTTTCTAAATTCCATATATATGCATTAATATACTGTATTGGTGTTTTTCTTTCTGACTTACTTCACTCTGTATAATAGGCTCCAGTTTCATCCACCACATTAGAACTGTTCTCCGTAGTGGCTATACTAGTTTGCATTCCCACCAACAGTGTAAGAAGGTTCCTTTTTCTCCACACCCTCTTCAGCATTTATTGTTTGTAGACTTTTTGATAGCAGCCATTCTAACCGGCATGAAATGGTACTTCATTCTGGTTTTGATTTGTATTTGCATTTCTCTGATTATGAGTGATACTCAAGCATCTTTTCATGTGTTTGTTAGCCATCTATATATCTTCTTTGGAGAAATGTCTCTTTAGTTCTTTGGCCCATTTTTTGATTGGGTCGTTTATTTTTCTGGAATTGAGCTGCAGGAGTTGCTTGTATATTTTTGAGATTAAGTCTTTGTCAGTTGCTTCATTTGCTATTATTTTCTCCCATTCTGAAGGCTGTCTTTTCACCTTGCTTATAGTTTCCTTCATTGTGTGAAAGCTTTTAAGTCTAATTAGGTCCCATTTATTTACTTTTGCTTTTATTTCCATTACTCTGGGAGGTGGGTCATAGAGGATCCTGCTATGATTTACATCAGAGAGTGTTTTGCCTATGTTTTCCTCTAGGAGTTTTATAGTCTCTGGTCTTCCACTTAGATCTTTAATCCATTTTGAGTTTATTTTTGTGTATGGTCTAGTATCATTCTTTTACAAGTGGTTAACCAGTTTTCCCAGCACCACTTGTTAAAGAGAATTGTCGTCTCCATTGCATATTCTTGCCTCCTTTGTCAAAGATAAGGTGTCCAGAGGAGGGTGGATTTATCTCTGGGCTTTCTATTTTGTTCCATTCGTTGATCTATGTTTCTGTCTTTGTGCCAGTACCATACTGTCGTGATGACTGTTGCTTTGTAGTATAGCCTGAAGTTAGGTTGATTCCTCCAGTTCCATTCTTCTTTCTCAAGATTGCTTTGGCTATTTGCGGTTTTTGTATTTCCATATAAATTGTGAAATTATTTGTTCTAGTTCTCTGAAAAATACCATTGGTAGCTTGATAAGGATTGCATTGAATCTATAGATTGCTTTGCGTAGTATAGTCATTTTCACTATATTGATTCTTCTGATCCATGAACATGGTATATTTCCCCAACTATTTGTGTCATCTTTGATTTCTTTCATCAGTGTTTTATAGTTTTCTATATATCCATGACAAATGTGTGTTTGAAAAGACTATCTATTCTATGCCCGTGTACAAGAAGAATACATATATTAAAATGCTAATAAATTATATTGTTCATTTCTTCTTTTGTCTCCTTGTACTATAAGTTTTCAAGAAGAGGTATATTCAAGTCTCTGAATAGGTTAGATGTGACAGTTCCTCCTTGCAGTTCTGTTATTTTTATGTGTGTTTGTTTCCTTTTAAAAAAATTTATATTGGACTACAGTGGATTAACAATGTTGTGTTAGTTTCAGGTTTATAGTAAGGTGATTCAGTTATACATATACATATGTCTGGATTCTCTGGTGGCTCAGATGATAAACAGTCTGCCTGCAATGCAGGAGAAATGGGTTCGGTCCCCATGTCAAGAAGATCCCCTGGAGAAGGAAATGGCAACCCACTCCAGTAGTCTTGCCTGGAAAATCCCATGGATGGGGAGTCTGGCAGGCTATAGTCCAGAGGGTCGTGAAGAGTCAGACATGACTTGAGTGACTTCACTTTCATTTATTCTTTATTAAATTATTTTCCTATTTACTTTATTACAGAATATTGAACAGTGTTCCCTGTGCTATACAGCAGATCTTTGTTCACTATTTTAAATGTAGTAGTGTGCCTATGTCAACACTACAATTGTCTTTCTTTGTGTGATCTTGTCTGGTTTTTGTATTAGGGTGATGGGGGCCTCATGGATAGAGTTTGGGAGTGTTCCTTCCTTTGCAATTTTTTGAAAGAGTTTCAGAAGGATAAATGCCAGCTGTTTTCAAAATATCTGAAGAATTCACCTGTGAAGCCATTTGATCCTGGACTTTTGTTTGTTGGGCGTTTTTAAATCACAGTTTCAATTTCAGTGCTTATGATTAGTCTGTTCATATTTTCTATTTCTTCCTGGTTCAGTCTTGGAAAGTTGCATCTTTCTGAGAATTCACCTATTTCTTCTTGGTTGTCCATTTTATTGGCATATATTTGCTTGTAGCTGTCTATTATGATCTTTTGTATTTCTGTGATGTCCATTGTAACTTCTCCTTTTATATTTCTAAATTCACTGATTTGAGTCCTATCCCTTTTTTTTTTTCGTGATATGTCTGGCTAAGAGTTTATCAGTTTTATCTTTTCAAAGAATCAGCTTTTAGTTTCATTGATCTTTTCTATTGTTTTCTCTTTTCCATTTATTTCACTTCTGATCTTTATGATTTCTTTCTGTCTACTAACTTTGAGTTTTGTTTGTTCTTTCTTTAGTTGCTTCAGGTATAAGGTTAGGTGGTTTATTTGGGATTTTTCTTGTTTTCTGAGGTAAGATTGCATTGCTATAAACTTTCCTCTTAAAACTTTTTTTTTTTTTTTTGCTGTGTCTCATAGGTTTTGGATGGTCATGTTTTCATTGTGATTTGTCTCCAGGTATTTTTTTATTTCTTCTTTGATTTTTTCAGTTGTCCATTGGTTGTTTAGTAGCATATTGTTTAGCTGCCACATATTTGTGTTTTCACAGTGTTTTTCTTGTAGTTGATTTCTAATCTCACAGCATTGTGGTCAGAAAAGGTGCGTGATATGATTTCAGTTTTCTTAAATTTACCAAGGCTTGCTTTCTGGCCCAGCATGTGATTAATCCTGGAGAATGCTCCATGTGCATTTGAAAAGAACGTGTATTCTGCTGCTTTTAGATGGAATGTTCCATAAATAAAGTTCATCTGGTCTAATGTATCATACAAGGTCTGTGTTTCCTTATTGATTTTGTGTCTGGATCATCTGTTAAAGTCCCTTACTTTTACTGTGTCACTATCAATTTCTCCTTTTATGGCTATTAATATTTGCCTTATATATTGCAGTGTTCCTATGTTGGGTGCCTATATAGTTAAAATAATGTTATATTTCGTTTTAAAATTATAGGTATACCTGTTGAGATGTAGTAATAGTATAGTAAAAGAAACATTTCAGCAAGATAATATTACATTGTTCTCTTAAGAACTGAAAACCAAGTAGGCAGCTTTTAATAGTCTCTGTCTCATCATAATTGAGTCTGGCCCGTTCACATTTATTGTGATTACAGATATGCTTGTTTTTATATCGACCACTGTACTTTGTGTTTCCTAGCTTCCCTCTTTCCTTCTTTTTGGTGATCAAATTTTATTTTTTCCATGGTTTTCATACATTTAAAAACTATATATTATTTTTCCAATATTTTTGTTACCTTAAAATACACAGAAGTATATTTTCCCTAATTAATTCTAATCTGTGTTTTATTTATGCATAAATAAAAAGCTTAACATATTTTTTTCACTGACCCCAACAGTCTGAAATGTTGATTCTACCTTGCTATCAAAATATTTTTATTGTTCTTGTTTATTTAGATTTAGCAGCATGCCTTATTGAGATAAAATGTGGAAAAGAAATAATTCCTTCTGGGATTATTTGTTTTCTGCATATTAAAACCTTTAGTGATATTTTAGTAAGTCTTGGGTTAGTAAACTTACTGAATCTGTGGTTTGAGAATATCTCTGTCATCACACTTGGATGATCACTGTGATAAATTTAATATTTCCAGTTCAAAGTGATTTTCTTCTCTTAAATCAGTGATACCAGTCTGATTCTCACTCAACTGTAGGTAATATTTAGTTATGACAGTTGTTTTTTCCATTTTTCTTAGGATGTGTTTGATGATTGTGTGCTCATCTACTATGGGATAATTCTCCTCAGTGTTATCTAAGTAGTAACATTATATGTCAGTCATCTGAGGCTAGAGGTCTCTGCTTACCACTCTAGATTTCTACTGCCTAATTTTGTGATTTTTTTTTTTTTTAGAATGACTGTTTTTAAATTTACCTTTTATTTCTCAGACTAGACCTGGAAATAAGGGTGATAAGGCACACAGTAACCTCAGATCCAGCTACTACTCAAACAAACTACTCAGTTCTAGCAACTACTCAAACAAACATTGATCACTATTCCAAGATGACTAGGCTCCCAAAGATCAATTAAGATCACAGAAAGGACATTTCCCCCAGTGAAAAGTAATTCTGCTGGTGCCACAAAGAAGTAGTGCTCATATTCTAACTTAGATGTTCAGTCAGTGCACAGTACTCCTGGTCTGCAGGGAACAGGAGAAAGGGGGAAAAAGAAGATGCTTTCAATAAACAAAAAGCAGGGAAGATTTTGCCAACAAATAGAAAGCTGAGGAAATGCTGATCCTTATCCTTGAGCTGCAGTTGGAAAACAAGAGCACTTAATAGAGCAAAAGAAATGCATACCAGGTTGAGCCCCCAGGATGGTTAGAAGCAGGTGCTGTTCTATATCTATAATGTAATAAAATTATCATTTTTCCTAAGTAGGCAGTAATTATACCTGATTATAATTTGTTATTGCTTGTTTTTGCTCAGAATGTGAATGCCCCTGAATACACATTTATTAGATTTCCCCATGCAAAAAAATAATTGGTAGGCAGATAAATGCTATTTTTATGAGTGAGTCAGTATTTTTATGTGGAGAGGTGTGATAAAGTGTGTTTCAAAACTAGGTGGGATTCACAGTAGGAAAGAGGTAGGCCTTTTATTTCTATGAACTGGAGAAAATAAAAGATGAGACATATTATCCCAGACCACATTACTTTACAAATATATCATTATTAATGAAGCAGTAAGAAGATATCCATGTATCTAAAATACATTTTTAAAAACAGCACTATTAGTTCCCTTAAGCACATCACTCAAACTCAAAATAACCTCCCACGTGGAAGCATCAGATCATTAAACACAAGTCCTTGCACTGGAGGAAAGCCCCATGGAAGAGAGATCCAGAAAGATGCTTTTATGTCTTTCAACATCAGGGAAGAACCTACACTCATGTCCAGATCACAAAACTCTTAAGTTCTTGGTGAGTTGAAAAGGGTTTTATCAGAAATGGAAAGTCTGAGGCAAGCCAGTGAAATAAGTAATTTTTAAAAGTAGAAGGAAGAAATAAGATCCACTTTGAGGTGACCCAAAAAACAGATGACGAGAAATGGCCCAAATTCGCAGACCATCTCCATTTGACAATCTGCAACAACCTTGCCCATTCCCTTCAAGAAAATAAAGAGATAACTGCCTGAAATGTCAGGCTGTTTAGGGGATGCACCTGCTCCTGAATGCTTAACGAGAATAATCCTGAATTATTGTGTTGTGGCCGTCAGTTCTCTTTTTAAAAAGCAAGGGAAGCAATGCAGGCTCTTTTTGGGCAAACAAATGATGTGTTTGTGATGATCTCAGCAGTACTGATCTGAGTACCACAACTGCACTTGAGTGCTGCAGAAAGGAGGGTATGGGGCAAAAGGGAACCTTCAACAGCCAGCCACAGATGTGCATGCCAGGGAAACACACACACATACCCCACTAGCTTCCACCTCAGTGTTTGGATAAAAGGTAAGAGGAGAAATGTAGAGACAGGGTCCAGGGATCATTCTGCAAATGAAACAGAAATGTGTTGAAGTGCACTCAAGTCCTTGGACCCTGTCTGGTAAATTTAGAAGGGAATCAGCTCGTCTTCCTCCTTGAATGGACAACTTGATCTGGGGAATATACGAAATTCTATAATTTATAGACTTTATCATTTTAACTTGGAACACTTGAGAGCTGCATTTAATGGCCATACTTGAAAGAAAAAAAAAAAATCCAAGATCAGGGAGGAGTTAGCAGTAAAGACAGTGCTCAATTTCAGCTCTGGTGACCTGCCCACTGGTCCTGGGCTTACCTTTGATCTCTCTTTCAACTGATGGAGCATGGAGCATTTCTCAGCCAGCTCTCTGATCCTCAAGAGTATGTCCTGTGGCCTGTGGCATATTACAAGCTTCCTAGAAGAACCTTGTCTTGGGTAAAATGAGGCATTTCTTTCACAAAACACTGGTCCCTAATTGAATAACCATTGCTGTGCTAGATATTACATGAGACACGGATGGTTTAATTAGTTGTTTAAATAGAGTAGCAAGAAATGGTACTTACCCAACAGGCTTTTCCCCTTGCTCAACTTCTGGATCCTGTTCATTTCATTCTGGCAAGGGAGACCTAAAAAATAATTTATGAAAGTCAGTTTCCAGATGGTAAGGGATATAATCTCTAATGATTGGCCTCACTCTTGACGTGAAATGTAGACAATGACACACCTGGGAGTGGAAATACTCCATCTGCTGTTACTATACAGCAAAACAAATTCAGGCCATTAGTGTTACTAATTTAAAAAAAACATCCTATACCACTAGGTACTTAAAATAGTATTTGGGGGCTATTTGCATGTATAGGAATCTTTCTTCTCACCACCAGTTTAAGCAGATATCAAATGTCTAGTAGGGTTATTTCATTATTTACTTCCTCATATTTACCACCTCAGGTGGTATGGTGGTAAAGAATCTGTGTGCCAATATAGGACACACAAGCGACCACTCAGGTTCGCTCCCTGGGTCAAGAAGATCCTCTGGAGTAGGAAATAGACATCTACTCCAGTATTCTTGCCTAGAAAATTCCATGGACAAAGGAGCCTGGCTGGCTACAGTCCATGGGGTTGCAATGACACGACTGAGTGACCGAGCATATAAGAAAAAGTCTCCTGTCAGCCAAGATTATATGAACTGAGAACCAGGATGAAAGGTTATTAGTGGGTACATGTGCTGAATCCACAGACTGGGACAAAAACTTAATCTATCCCATGTCTTGCTGCAGGATAGAAATAGGATTACAATGGCTACTTCTGACTTCATGACTCACTACCCCAGGAAAGTCAAACACAGGTCTCTAAGGACAACTCTGAAGGTACAGAAGAGATGTAGAGAAGCAGTGAGTATAGAAGAGTAAGACCTTAATTCTGGATTCTGCCACCTCCTCAGTTCAGTTCAGTTCAGTCGCTCAGTCGTGTCCGACTCTTTGCGACCCCATGAAACACAGCACGCCAGGCCTCCCTGTCCATCACCAACTCCCAGAGTTCACTCAAACTCATGCCCATTGAGTCGGTGATGCCATCAAGCCATTTCATTCTCTGTCATCCCCTTCTCCTCCCGCCCCCAATCCTTCCCAGCATCAGAGTCTTTTCCAGTGAATCAACTCGTCACATGAGGTGGCCAGAGTATTGGAGTTTCAGCTTTAGCATCAGTCCTTCCACCCACCTCCTAGCTAAGTATTAATACTTTGGACCAGTCTCTTTATCATGCTCAGCCTCCAAGTCTTCATTTAAAAAACATTACAAACAAACTCAAGTGCAGGGCTGATACAGTGGGAGCCACATGGCTAAGGAGGGCATGTGGAAGTGTGTGGTACCCTTTTGACTTCCACTCCAAGCAAAAAGAAGGGGGATCTCAGTAATCTTAAATTTTACCATGACCTGCCATTGCAGATGCTATGGCCCTGGGAGGCTCTGCTATTTGCTTACAGTCTTCCCACAAAGACCACAACATTCTGATTCTCAGGGCACTTACATACCTCTGGTTAAGGCAGTCACCTCATTCTAGGGGCCTGGCATTACACCCCCAGGTGATCATTAGACCTGAGACGTTGCTTCACTCAGCCCCCACCTGGACTCTGGGGCTAAAACCACATGATTTTCTATGAACTCAGCCCAAAGCTATCACTACGGTTAATGATGAACCACTACAAGCATTCCTATTGAAGTAAAAATCATGGCTGTTATTAACATCGATTTGGGAGGACCAGCTGATGTGATTAGAAAAGAGAAATAAATGAGGTATAAAAATTGAAAAGAGAAAAAATTATCACTCTTTCCAGCTAATATGACTGCACACCTGAAAAATTCAAGGAAGCCAACCAGAATAAGTATCATAAATAAAATGAGAAAAATGGATTTTGTTTACACTGGCAACAATAAACACAAGGGAAGTATATCTGTGAGAACAAAACTTACAGCTCCACTGGTTAACAGACAAACAGTGTTCTAGAATAAAAGGAGTCAATATTATATAGCTCTCAACTCTAATTTTGTCTAATTCTAAAGAAATACCAGTAAGATTTTTAAACAGAATAAACTGATTATAAAATTCAAAGAGTTCAAACCTACAGGACATATAACAATAAAAACAAGAATATTCAGGAAAATTCTGATAAAAAGATTAATGGTAGGAGGCTGTGGTGGTTGTTGCTGAGTCACTAAGTCCAACTCTTTGCGATCTCATGGATGACAATGCTCCAGGCTTCCCTGTCCTTCACTATCTCCCTGAATTTGTCATCTGCTACCCCCTACTCCTTTTGCCATCAATCTTTCCCAGCATCAGGATCTTTTCCAGTGAGTCAGCTCTTTGCATCAAGTGGCCAAAGTATTAGAGCTTTAGCTTCAACATCAGTCCTTCTAATGAATATTCACTGTTGATTTCCTTTAGGATTGACTGGTTTGATCTCCTTGCTTTCCAAGGGACTCTCAAGAGCCTTCTGAAGCATCAAAATTTGAAAGCATCAATTCTTTGGTGCTCAGACTTCTTTGTTAATGGCAGAAATCAAAGAGGAACTAAATAGCTTCTTGATGAGGGTGAAAGAGGAGTGTGAAAACTGGCTTGAAACTCAACATTCATAAAACTAAGATTGTGGCATCCATTCCCATAACTTCTTGGAAAATGATGGGGAAAATGTAGAAACAGTGACAGATTTTATTTTCTTGGGCTCCAAAATCCCAGCCATGAAATTAAAAGATGTTTGCTCCTAGGGAAAAAAGCTATGACAAACCTAGACCGCATATTAAAAAGCAGAGATATCACTTTGCCGACCAAGATCTGTAAGTCAAAGTTATGTTTTTTTCACTAGTCATGTATGGATGTGAGAGTTGAACCATAAAGAAGGCCAAAAAATTGATGCTTTCGAATTGTGGTACTAGAAAAGAGTCTTGAGAGTCCCTTGAACAACAAGGAGGTCAAACTAGTCAATCCCTAAGGAAATCAACCCTGAATATTCAGTGGAAGCACTGATGCTGAAGATGAAGCTGCAATATTTGGGCCACCTGATGTGAAGGACTGACTCACTGGAAAATGTCCTGAAGCTGGGAAAGATTGAGGGCAGGAGGAGAAGGGGGCAACAGAGGATGAGGGGTTGGATGGCCTCATCAACTCGGTGGACATGAGTTTGAACAAACTCTGGGAGATGGTGAAGGAAAAGGAGACCTGGCATGCTGCAGTCCATGGCATTGCGAAGAGTTGGACACAACTTAGTGACTGAAAAACAACAGCCTTCTAAATGGTCTAATTCACATCTGTATATGACCACTAGAAAAGCTATAGCTTGGACTACACAGACCTTGGTTGGAAAAGTGATGTCTTTGCTTTTTAGTATGCTATCTAGGTTTGCCATAGCTTTTCTTCCAGGAGCAAGCATCTTTAATTTCATGACTGTAGTCATTGTCCATAGCAATTTCGGAGCCCAAGAAAATAAAATCTGTTATTGCTTCCACTTTTCCGCTTCTATTTGCCATGAAGTGATGAGAGTGGATGCTATGATCTTAGTTTTTTGAATGTTGAGTTTCAAGCCAGCTTTTTCACTGTTTTCTTTCACCCTCATCAATAGTTCCTCTACATTTTCTGCCATTAGAATGGTATCTGCATATCTAAGGTGGTTGATATTTCTCCTGGCAATCTTGATTCCAGCTTGTGATTCATCCACTCAGGCATTTCTCATGATGTATCTGGTTCATTAAGACCTTTTTGTCAAGTTCTTCTGTGTATTCTTGTCATCACTTCTTAATCTCTTCTGCTTCTGTTAGGTCCTTACCATTTCTGTCCTTTTTGATTCCCATCCTTGCATGAAATGTTCCCTTGATATCTCCAGTTTTCTTAAAGAGATCTCTACTCTTTCCGATGATACTGTTTTCCTCTATTTCTTTGCATTGTTCATTTAAGAAGACCTCTTCTGTCTCCTTGCTGTTCTTTGGAACTCTGCATTCAGTTGGGTATATCTTTCCCTTTCTCCCTTGCCTTTTGCTTCCCTGCTTTCCTTAACTATCTGTAAAGTCTCATAGACAACCACCTTGCCATCTTGCATTTCTTTTTCTTGGACATGATTTTGATCACTGCCTCCTGTACAATGGTACAAACCTCTGTCCATAGTTATTCAGGCAATCTGTCTGCCAGATAAAATCTGTTGAACCCATTCATCACCTCCACTATATAATCATAAGGGATTTGATTTAGATCATACCTGTATGGACTAGTAGTTTTCCCTACCTTCTTCAATTTAAGCCTGAATTTTTCAATAAGAAGCTGATGATCTGAGCCACAGTCAGCTCCAGGTCTTGTTTTTGCTGACTGTATAGAGCTTCTCCATCTTCAGCTGCACAGAACATAATCAATATGATTTCACTATTGACCATCTGGTAATGTCCATGTGTAGAGTTATCGCCTATGTTGTTGGGAAAGGGTGTTTGCTATGGCCAGTGCATTCTCTTGACAAAACTCTGTTAGCCTTTGCCCTGCTTAATTTTGTATTCCAAGGTCCAACTTGCCTGTTCTTCTGGCTATCTGCTGACTTCCTATTTTGGCATTGCAATCCTCAATGATGAAAAGGACATCTTCTTTTGTGTTAGTTGTAGAAGATGTTGTAGGTCTTCATAGAACTGGTCAACTTCAGCTTCTTAGGTATCAGTCGGTTGGGGCATCCAGTTCCTGCTCAGTCGTGTCCAACTCTTTGCGACCCCATGAACTGCAGCACGCCAGGCTTCCCTGTCCATCACCAACTCCCGGAGTCCACCCAAACCCATGTCCATTGTGTCGGTGATGCCATCCAACCATCTCATCCTCTGTCGTCCCCTTCTCCTCCTGCCCTCAATCTTTCCCAGCATCAGGGTCTTTTCAAATGAATCAGCTTTTCGCATGAGGTGGCCAAAGTATTGGAGTCTCGGCTTCAACATCAGTCCTTTCAATGAACACCCAGGATTGATCTCCTTTAGAATGGACTGGTTGGATCTCTTTGCAGTCCAAGGGACTCTCAAGAGTCCTCTCCAACATCACAGTTCAAAAGCATCCATTCTTCGTGGCTCAGCTTTCTTTATAGTCCAACTCTCACATCCATACATGACCACTGGAAAACACATAGCCTTGACTAGATGGACCTTTGCTGACAAAGTAATGTCTCTGCTTTTCAATATGCTATCTAGGTTGGTCGTAACTTTCCTTCCAAGGAGTAAGCATCTTTTAATTTCATGTCTGCAATCACCATATGCAGTGATTTTGGAGCCCAGAAAAATAAAGTCAGCCACTGTTTCCACTGTTTCCCCATCTATTTGCCATGAAGTGATGGGACCAGAATGCCATGATCTTAGTTTTCTGAATGTTGAGCTTTCAGCCAACTTTTTCACTCTCCTCTTTCACTTTCATCAAGAAACTCTTTAGTTCTCCCTCACTTTCTGCCATAAGCGTGGTGTCATCTGCATATCTGAGTTTACTGACATTTCTCCTGACAATCTTGATTCCTGCTTGTGCTTCCTCCAGTCCAGCATTTCTCATGATGTACTCTGCATATAAGTTACATAAGCAGGGTGACAATATACAGCCTTGATGTACTCTTTTTCCTATTTGGAATCAGTCTGTTGTTCCATGTCTGGTTCTAACTGTTGCTTCCTGACCTGCATACAGGTTTCTCAAGAGGCAAGTCAGGTGGTCCGGTATTCCCATCTCTTTCAGAATTTTCCACAGTTTATTGTGATCCACACAGTCAAAGGCTTTGGCATAGTCAATAAAGCAGAAATAGATGTTTTCCTGGAACTCTCTTGCTTTTTCAGTGATCCAGTGGATGTTGGCAATTTGATCTCTGGTTCCTCTGCCTTTTCTAATTACAGCTTGAACATCTGGAAGTTCATGGTTCACATATTGCTGAAGCCTGGCTTGGAGAATTTTGAGCATAGATTTGAATTTTTGTGATGTTGAATGGTTTGCCTTGGAATGGGATCAAGATCATTCTGCCTTTGAAGTTGCATTCAAGTACTGCATTTTGAACTCTTGTTGACTATGAAGGCTGCTCCATTTCTTCTAAGGGATTCTTGCCCACAGCAGTAGATACAATGGTCATCTTAATTAAATTTGCCCATTCCTGTCCATTTTAGTTTACTGATTCCTAAAATGTCAATGTTCAGTCTCTCCTGCTTGGCCACCTCCAATTTACCTTGATTCTTGGACCTAACATTCCAGTTTCCTATGCAATATTATTTTTTACAGCATCAGACTTTACTTTTACCACAAGACACATCCACACTCAGCATTTGTTTCTGCTTTGACCCAGCTGCTTCATTCTTTCTGGAGCTGTTAGTAATTTCCCTCCAGTCTTCCACAGTAGCATATTGGATACCTTCTGACCTGGGGGGCTCATATCTTTTTGCCTTTTCATACTGTCCACAGGGTTCCCTAGGCAAGAATACTAGAATGGATTGCCATTTCCTCCTTCAATGGACCATGTTTTGTCAAAACTCTTCACTATGACCCATCCATCTTGGGTGGCCCTACATGGCATGGCTCATGGCTTCATTGAGTGATGCAAGTCCCTTTGCCATGATAAGGCTGTGACCCATGAGGGGGAGGAGAGAACGGACCACTAAATAATAAAACATGTCAATTAATAGGGCAGAGCACCCAGAAATAGGCATATATGGAACATATAGGAGTTGTATAAATGATAGAGGAAGGATTTCAAATTAGTATGGGAAAGATGGGTTAGTTAATAAATGACAAGTGGGCAAGTAGTGAGCCATCTCCAAAGATAGGGACCCTACTTGACTACACACAAAAAAACTAAAATGATAAGAGATTTCAATAAACAAAACCCCACAAAGGGACTAAAGAAAACAAAAGGAAATTGTTTTACTATCTCACAGTGGGAAATGCCTATGTAAGCTTAACATAAGCTGCATAGGTTCTAAGAATCCGTAAAATATAGACAGAAATTTTACTATCTTAAAACTTAAAATTTCTTCTTAGGAAAAACACATGAAGACATAATTGGGGGGGAAATACACTATTTGCAATACATATGACTAGAACAATTCTAATATCTTTGTATAGAGAGAGTCCCTACTAAAAACAAACACACAAGAACCTAATCTGAAGAAAATGTATAAAAAATAAAGATATTAAGAATCTTACGCTGACCTTGGAAATTATGTAACAGGTTTCTACACCCACTTTACAGATGGAAAAACTAAGGCACAAAGGTTAAAAAATTTTCCTAAAAGGAAGACTGGAATAACACATTCCTTGATTATGTTCTTGGGTTTTCTCTACCATGCTGAAAGTGGAGATCAATTAAGAGAAATGAGCCTTTTAGCATGCCATCAGATGGAGGAATGTGTTATTCTCTAGCTGTGTTTTTCTGCCTGTTGCTCCTGTCTGTCTCCCAGTGCATGACAGATGGCCCTTCCCTGCCCAGCATGGCAGCCCTGGCCACTGGGCCCCACTTCCCTCCTGCCTTACCTCCAGGCTTCTGGAAGCAGTAGCACCACTCATTGTTAGAGAGCTTGCCATCCTTGAAGGAGTCACAGGAATTGAAGAGAGGCTTGATACAGGGCTCATACTTATCCAGGTAGATGGCGTTGATCTCTGAGTGGTCAAGCAGGAGGTCATAGTTCATATCCAACTTGTTGAACATCCAGCCCAGGGAGTCCTTGCAGATGGGCAGGATGCTGGTGTCAAACCCTGTGATGGAAAGGACATGTCTCAGCCTGCTCTCTCCTGCGCTGCTGGCTTCCCAGCTTTCTGTCCCAAAGGGAGCCCCAGGGCCCACCCCCTCCCCAGGGATATTCTCAGCAGCCCTCTACCAGAATATGTGGTGGTGGTTGGTTTCTAAATGAAACAATTTAAAATGCACTACAATGGAAGTCAGCATTTGAGGAAAATGTGTTCTAACGGGAACAAATCCCCAGTGCTAATTTATCTGTGATATAAATAGGAGTTTTCATGTCTAGAGAGAGTGTGAAGTGAAGTGAAGTGGCTCAGTCGTGTCCGACTCTTTGCGACCCCATGGACTGTAGCCTACTAGGCTCCTCCGTCCATGGGATTCTCCAGGCAAGAATACTGGAGTGGATTGCCATTTCCTTCTCCAGGGGATCTTCCTGACCTAGGGATCGAACTTGGGTCCCCCGCAATGCAGGCAGACGCTTTAACCTCTGAGCCACCAGAGAAGCCCAGAGAGAGTATAGACTCTGTCTATACAAAGATATTAGAAATTCATAAATAGGAATTTATCAAACTTGCTTAAAACAAGGGATACCTGAAAGGAAGAGTACAAACATGGTTAGTAAGAGGACTAATGGATAATGCTGCAAACTATGCTTTTCTATTGAGGAAAAATATTTGAAAAACCAAAAGAACCCATTGTAAAAAGGATGGCAGTGAAATGAAACTAGGTGGCACAATCCAGAAGCAGTGATTATATCTCAGAGGACTGTTCAATCCAAAAGTCTGAACATTAATGGGAAAACAAGGCAGATACCTGCCTCTGTTCTCCATTTTTTTCTTTTCTGCAATCCCCTCAAGAGATACATGATATGGAATCCAAATTGACTCAGACAATCCTTTCTTTCATATTTCCCAGGGGTGGGGAGGAGGGGTAGTTTTCTTATAGAATTGTTTCTACAATGGAAACTATATGTACTCAAATAATGACACTTGGCTTAACACTGGGGATATTAAGTCTACTGCAGACAAGCCCCAGAGAAGATATGCCCCATATCTAAAACTCATCTTTCTTTCAGAATCAAAACCACCAGGCCATTTCAAATTATTCCATAATCTGGATTTCTAAGACTGGTTTTATTTTCCTGAGAAAATAGTTTACTTTTGTGTTACTTAAGGCACTCTTCTAAACATTTTGTATTTGATTATCTCACTGAATCCTTCTAACAGCTTATGAAATGATGCTTTATCCTCTCTAAAGACTTTTTTTTAAAGCTCAAGGTACTTATTCAAGGTCATACAGCTGTGGGGCTGAGACTCAAGCCCAGGTGGCCCAACCTTGCGTCTACATTCTCATTCCCTCCTCTTCTAGGGCTGCCTCTGCCTTGCATGACATGGGATACTCCTACCCTGAGGACATCCAGTAGGTTTGGGTGCCAAGCTGAGGGATGAGCAATGCAAGGGGTGATACAGTAACTGTCAATGAAGCTCCTGATGGGGTTGATTGTCCCTCTGGGGTTCTTACCTATAGCCTGTCATTGGATTCTATGTGTCTCACCAGGAACCCCTGCTTAGCCAGCATGATTTAAGATAGAACAAAGCATGCCCATCCTTTAAAAAAGTGTCTTTACATAAGAGTCTTCACCATCCAGAGGTCAGTAAACTGTTGCACCTCCTCCTCTAAGCTCTCATGGAAGCCTATGCTTCCCTCCCATTTTCAGTACCTGTAAATAAGACCCTTAGCTACTTGACAACAAAGACTGTCTTGTTTCCTTCATAGACTCAGCCTGTAGAGGCACACAGGAAGTGCCCAGTGGAATTTGTTGAGAGAGGTTGTCTAGTTATTGCAAAGTTTGCTGCTGCTGCTGCTGCTAAGTCACTTCAGTCGTTTCCGACTCTGTGTGACCCCATAGACAGAAGCCCACCAGGCTCCCCCATCTCTGGGATTCTCCAGGCAAGAACACTGGAGTGGGTTGCCATTTCCTTCTCCAATGTGTGAAAGTGAAAAGTGAAAGTGAAGTCGCTTAGTCGTGTCTGACCCTTAGCGACCCCACGGACTGCAGCCTACCAGGCTCCTCCATCCATGGGATTTTCTAGGCAAGAGTACTGGAGTGGCTTGCCATTGCCTTCTCCGTTGCAAAGTTTACCTCATTCCAATATAAAAATCCTTCCATTTTTAAATTTATTCTTTTTGATATCTTAAAACACATCTTGAGAAAAATACCCCTTCTCAAGAAGAGATACTATGGAACATAATCTGGCCTCTTCTTTGACTGAAGGTCATGACCGGACAGTCTCTGTGTTGATGATGTCCTCAGGGGCAACTGAATAAAGAAAGATAATTTACTCTGACACTAAATGGCTCCACACTTTTGTACAGAATAATTTATGTAATATTCATCCATGTTAGAGGATATTACCATTTTAATACAGGGGAAAGGGAAACTTTTATTTTTTAATGTTAACCACCCTATGGCAGAAAGTGAAGAGGAACTAAAAAGCCTCTTGATGAAAGTGAAAGAGGAGAGTGAAAAAGTTGGCTTGAAGCTCAACATTCAGAAAACTAAGATCATGGCATCTGGTCCCATCACTTCATGGGAAATAGATGCGGAAACAGTGGAAACAGTGTCAGACTTTATTGTTTTGGGCTCCAAAATCACTGCAGATGCTGATTGCAGCCATGAAATTAAAAGACGCTTACCCCTTGGAAGGAAAGTTATGACCAACCTAGATAGCATATTAAAAAGCAGAGACATTACTTTGCCAACCAAGGTCTATCTAGTCAAGGCTATGGTTTTTCCCGTGGTCATGTATGGATGTGAGAGTTGGACTGTGAAGAAAGCTGATCGCCAAAGAATTGATGCTTTTGAACTGTGGCGCTGGAGAAGACTCTTGAGAGTCCCCTGGACTGCAAGGAGATTCAACCAGTCCATTCTAAAGGAGATCAGTCCTGGGTGTTCATTGGAAGGACTGATGCTAAAGCTAAAACTCCAATACTTTGGCCACCTCATGCGACGAGTTGACTCACTGGAAAAGACTGATGCTGGAAGGGATTGGGGACAAGAGGAGAAGGGGATGACAGAGAATGAGATGGCTGGATGGCATCACCGACTCGATGGAGGTGAGTTTGTGTGAACTCCGGGAGTTGGTGACGGACAGGGAGGCCTGGCGTGCTGTGATTCATGGGGTCGTAAAGAGTTGGACACGACTGAGTGACTGAACTGAACTGAATGTTCCCAGAACTCTGAGAACTTCTTCACAAATGTTTATGACCACATTTTCTCCTTGGAAAAATGAATCATGGGTAAAAAAACGTACATCTATGCTAAGTTCAGTTTTGGGGGGTTTGTTTTTTGTTTTTGAGCTATATGTTATATAATTTAGAATCAATCATTCTTTGGTTGTAATAAAATGTAAGCAATTGATCTTTAAACTTTTTGGCATCTTGAAATCGAAAACTGACTAATGTTATCTAGACCTCAAGGAAAAATCAGAAGAAACTAAATCCTGACATCATTAGAGCTGGTCATTTTGCATACATATGTTCAAAGGATGTGTGTCCATGATGTACTGGAAACATCATGCTGGTACTTATTTATTGCATTAGTGTACTAATGCACAGTCTTCACAGTCCAGTGTACAGTAGTGCATAGTCCAGTGTACCTCCAATGTATGTCCAGTGTACATACAATACGTACAATCCAGTGTACTGTATACAGTGGTGTACAGTCCAGTGTACAGTAGTGTACAAAGGCACATCTAGGGCACATCTGGTGAATAGCTGGAACACAGCTGGCCACATCTGGACACAATTGGTATACAACCCAAATACACATCTGGACTACAGCTGGAACACAGCTGGACACATCTGGACTACAGCTGGAACACAGCTGCACACATCTGGAACACAGCTGGAGCACAGCTAGACACATCTAAGAGCACATCTGGACACATCTGGACACAATTGGCACACAGACCAAATGCACATCTGGAACACAGCTGGATACATCTGGACTACAGCTGGAACACAGCTGGACATATCTGGAATACAGCTGGAGCACAGCTGGACACATCTGGAACACAGCTGGATACATCTGGACTACAGCTGGACACAATCGGCACATAGCCCAAATGCACATCTGGAACACAGCTGGACACGCCTGGTGCACAGTTCAAATGCACACCTGGACACATCTGGTGTACAGTCCAAGGGCACATCCCACTGTGCAATGTACAGTCCAGTGTATGTCCAGTGTACATCAGTGTATGTCTAGTGTATAGTGTAAAATTCAATGTACATCCAGTGTAAACCTAGTGTGCAGTCCAGTCTGTCCAGTGTATAGTGTATATTAAGTGTATAGTCCAGTGTACATCAAGTGTACAATCTATACACTCCAGTGTACATCCAATGTCTTTGTGCCTATGTTCTCCATGTTCACAAAATTCTATGATTGGTTCTTATAGTCATTCTTAAAAGAAACGCAATGAACAAGTAGTCAATAGGTTCAAAGAAGGAAGAATAAAAGGAACAAAATTTAACTGAACTGAAAATTGTATTGCTTGACACTGAATTCAGGTCAGTGATGTGCAAGGGCAAGTCACCGAACTTCTCTGTATATCAGTTTCTCATTTTCTTCAGCTGTTTTGTAAAAATGTTAGCCACCCCTCTTCACACTTAAGTTTTTAGTAATACTTTCTTGATCTCTCAGGAATGTGAGTGAGTCAAGAAGAGCCAAAGGAAACATGAGAGTCCAATGTAATGCGTTATCCTTCATTTCTTTGCTGTCATCTGATTTGTTGGTGAGATCTGAGTTGTTCTTAATTTGCTAAGTCATTTTTTCCCACTGTACTAACTAGCTATCATGTCAATCTTTCCATTCCAATGGCTGCTTTAAGGTCTAAAGCTGTGGAAAAGGAAGGACTAGTAAATCCATTTGTGAGCATGATTCCTGACCGCCACTGGTCCTTCCTCTTCATAGCTTTTTGGGTCAGAGCCCATTTCCCCATTTTAGGGATAAGTCTGGAACAGCAACTGCTGGCAGTCCAAGATTGTGTCTCCATTCAAAGATTCTGGGAAATTTTAATATTGCTTACTGACCACCAAAAAGAAGTGCTAAACTGGTTGGGCAATAGGCTAATATCAAGCCCACCCACACCTATTTGGAAGGCTCTAGAAGACAGGCATCTGCATCTGCTATCCAGGGATGGAGGGGGAACAGACTAGCCCTTCTGGTTGGTTGGCCCAAAACTCATGGACTTCCAGGGTTGCATGGTTTCCCTTTCAGAACTCCTGGGCTGACAATGTCTCTCCCTCCTGTGCCTCATGGACGAACCCAGTGTCATTCCTTAATATCCCTTCACTCCAACTGTTTCAGAACATCACACTTAAAAACCTCTTCAGGGACTCAATTTGCTTGTGGCCAAGGGCAGGCATTTTGCAGACTCACTGGCTGTCAGCAGAAGGAGTCTCCTGGGACTGGAGGCTGTGAGGAGCAGCTCTTTCATATCAATCTGCTCTTCACTGAAAGGTTGTACAGAAAGCGCAGTGGCTCAGCCACCCCTGGAAGATCCCTGGGAAAAGCTTCCCACTGTCCACAACTCCCAAGAAAGCCTTTTGACATGAATGGGAAGAATCTTACATCCCTCTTCACACTCCTACAACCACCAGGACCCTCTCTTTGGACATATAGCATATGCTTCCCAGAATTGACCTTTCTCTTAATTGGTAAAAATTCCAACCTGGTGAGCGAATTGTCCTCAAGATCAATATTCTCTAGGTGGCTGTGAACAGCAAAGAATAACCCTGAAATTATGAAGAATATTCTGATTTGGTCTGAAAACCAGATGCTGGTTAGACTTTGGGTCCCAGCAGTTACCAGTGTCACTTCTTACTCACTTAGCTCAGTCCAGGAGCTGATTTACATTAAGAAATCCTGTCCACACAAGTGTGACATCAGGGATGGGGTGAAATACTCTCTGCTTTAAATAGCGTGTGTTATTTACCTTTTCTTTTTCATGAGATAATTTTCCTAGCATATTGTAGAGAAAATTTTAATAATTATTTTTATATATATATTTAATAATATATTTTAATATATATATTTAATAATATATTTTTATATATTTAATAATATTTTAATCATTACACAATAATACATGAATAATTAACCCTTTTTTCTGAATCATTATTTTTATGTATGAGATGATTTTTACAATCTTTATCTAAGAAAAGAAAATGAATATATGAATCTGTCATGTTTTGCTGAAATGATACTCTACTATTGGATTAATGTCCTGTTCAGTGTGGATTCTATTTTCATTAAATAAACTTACCTTGAACATAAAAAAATAAATAAAATTAAAAAAATAAATAAATAAATAGCGTGTGTTTTATATTCTGACAAATCAATAAAAATCACTACATAGAAAAGGCTGTGGCAAAGCTCCATGTATCTCAAAACTGTGTTATTGTGTTAGTCCTTCTGTACCAACCAGCCGCAGTGTAGAGAAGTGCCCCCCTAGTGGCCTGTGGGTTAGAAGCAGTGAGAGGCTCCAGCAAAGTGCAAACACACAGACCTAACCCCCAGTTTGCTCTCTGGCTTATGGAGAAGTTTGGAGTATGGTCTTCAGCCACTTCGGTGATGGTGGAGTGAACATTTGTTGGGTAGTCTATCTCTGGAAAACAAAATGCAGTCTCACGAATGTCCAAAAGCCCAAGTTATCAAAGATGTTTGCTACCGTGCTGCTTATAACAGCTGAACATTAGGAGCAACTTCAAAGCTTCAATTACATGAATTATGTTATATCAATATATTGAGATTCTGTGTCACATTTACAAAGCAGACTACTACTCAACAGTATAGAAAGATAGTCATAGTGTATTGCTGAATGATAAAAGGTGGGCATAAAATAGTCTGTAAAGTGTGCATGTGATACATACACACAGAAACATATATTTTTTTCTATGTGACAAGGAAGAAAAATTGAAGAATATACCATGCCACAAGAGCTTACAGCTGTGAAAATGGTGTGGTTCTATATATTTAATTGAAGTATCAGTCAGTTCAGTCACTCAGTCGTGTCCAACTCTTTGCAACCGCATGGACTGCAGCACTCCAGGCCTCCCTGTCTATCACTAACTCCTGGAGTTTGCTTAAACTCATGTCCATTGTGTCAGCAATGCCATCCAACCATCGCATCCTCTGCTGTCCCCTTCTCCTGACTTCAATATTTCCCAGGATCAGAGTCTTATCCAGAGAGTCAGTTCTTCGCATCAGACGGCCAAAATATTGGAGTTTCAGCTTCAGCATCAGTCCTTCCAATGAATATTCAGGACTGATTTCCTTTAGGATTGACTGGTTGGATCTCCGTGCAGTCCAAGGGACTCTCAAGAGTCTTCTCCAACACCAAAGTTCAAAAGCATCAGATCTTCATGGCTCAGCTTTCTTTTTATAGTCCAACTCACACATCCATATACGACTACTGGAAAAACCATAGCTTTGACGAGATGGACCTTTGTAGGCAATGTAATGTCTCTGCTTTTTAGTATGCTGTCAGGTTCGTCATAGCTTTTCTTCCAAGGAGCAAATATCTTTGAATTTCATGGCTGCAGTCACCATCTGCAGGGTTTTGGAGCCTCCCAAAATAAACTCTCTCACTGTTTCCACTGTTTCCGTATCTATTTGCCAAGAAGTGATGGGGTCAGATGCCACGATGTTAGTTTTCTGAAGGTTGAGTTTTAAGCCTACTTTTTCACTCTCCTCTTTCACTTTCATCAAGAGGCTCTTTAGATCTTCTTCACTTTCTGCCATAAGGGTGGTGTCACCTGCGTATCTGAGGTTATTGATATTTTTCCTGGCAGTCTTTATTCCAGCTTGTGCTTCATCCAGCCCAGCATTTCACATGATGTACTCTGCATATAAGTTAAATAAGCAGGGTGACAATATACAGCCTTGAAATACTACCTTCCCAATTTGGAACCGGTCTGTTGTTCCATGTCCAGTTCTAACTGCTGCTTCTTGACCTGCATACAGATTTCTCAAGAGGCAGGTCAGGTGGTCTGGTTTTACTGTCTCATTCAGAATTTTCCAGTTTCTTGTGATCCACACAGTCAAAGGATTTGGCGTAGTCAGTAAAGTAAAAGTAGATGTTTTTCTGGGACTCTCTTGCTTTTTCAGTGATCCAATGGATGTTGGCAATTTGATCTCTGGTTTCTCTGCCTTTTCTAAATCCAGCTTGAACATCTGGAAGTTCATGGTTCACATACTGTTGAAGCCTGGCTTGGAGAATTTTGAGCATTACTTTGCTAATGCGTGAGATGAGTGCAATTGTGTGGTAGTTTGAGCATTCTCTGGCATTGCCTTTGTTTGCGATTAGAATGAAAACTGACCTTTTCCAGTCCTGTGGCCACTGCTGAGTTTCCAAATTTGCTGGCATATTGAGTGCAGCACTTTCACAGCATCAACTTTTAAGATTTTAAATAGCTTAACTGGGATTCCACCACCTCCACTAGCTTTGTTCGTAGTGATGCTTCCTAAGGCCCACTTGACTTCACATTCCAGGATATCTGGCTCTAGGTAAGTGATTACACCATCGTGGTTATCTGGGTCATGAAGATCTTTTTTGTATAGTTCTTCTGTGTATTGTTGTCACCTCTTCTTAATATCTTCTGCTTCTGGTAGGTCCCTGCCATTTCTGTCCTTTATTGTGCCCATCTTTGCATAAAATGTTTCCTTGATATCTCTAATTTTCTTGAAGAGATCTCTAGTCGTTCCCATTCTATTGTTTTCCTCTATTTCTTTGCACTGGTCACTAGGAAGGCTTTCTTATCGCTCCTTGCTATTCTCTGGAACTCTGCATTCAGATGGGTATATCTTCCCTTTTCTCCTTTGCCTTTTGCTTCTCTTCTTAGCTATATGTAAGGCCTCCTCAGACAACCATTTTGTCTTTTTGCATTTCTTTTTTGGGGGGTGGTCTTTTAATTGAAGTGTAGGTGATTTACAATATTGTGTTAGTTTCAGGTGTACAGCATACTGTTTCTGTAGATTATCCTCCATTCTAGGTTATTATAAGAAAATGGCTATAAATACTGTGTTGAATATTATTGCCTATTATTTTATACATGATAGTTTGTTATTTGTGTATCTTTTTATGTACTTAAATGTATTTCCTAAAAATCAGTATTAAATACTAGATAACTGCAACCCAGTTTAAAAAAATGGTTGTATTTTCTTGATTCTAAGGCATTTCCTTGTCCTCCAGTATTTTAATATTTTTGAAATTGCAGTGTGTTTCAAGTCACTGTGTACATTTAACTTAGTGTTTCTTTTAACAACAGCATCTCAGGGTGGTCAATCAATATCAGTAACTCAGGAAATGTGGTGTTTAAAATGAAATAAACTAGCAAGAGGAAAGAGTCTTACTGCCTTGGGCTGTTTCAGAGCTGGTGGGCTTGATGACCCTGTTTGCATCCTCATGAAGGGCTCCAAACCAGTCCTTGAGCCGGGAAGCAAGGTTTCTCAACTCCTTGTCCGTGCAGGCTGGAGAAAAAGCAGATGGAAGAAATATTAAGTCTGTGGGCTCTCTCCCTTCAACAAGCAATGCTCCAAACAGAACTCTCTCTCCAACCAGGATGTAACTCCTTACCCCATTGTGAAAATGCCCCAAAGATGTTGCCTTCACAGGTAAAGAGTGTGACAAAGTGAGAGCCGAGACTCCCAGGCAAGCAGCGCTATGCAAACCTGAACGTGGACTGCCTTCACACTCTGAAAGCAAGCTGGGGTGATCTTAGCATCACATACCAGCCTCCAAAAGCCGTCATGGGTCCTTTTGCTAACGTGATCAAACTTGCTATTGCAGTTTGCCAGAGAAGATCACATTTTCCACTGAACTCATGCCAAGAGATAAACACTTAGGGATAGCTAATGCTCTTAGGGAAAGGCAGCTTGGGATATCAAAAGACCCCAGTATGAACAACTCTCAATTTTGCATCAGCTCACATGTGGGTTTCTGAGTGTGGCATATTTTCCCTGCCTTTGGACAGACTGATTTGAATTTCCCTTATGGACAGATGGATGCCTCGTCCCTAAAAGAGTCCTTTTTTCCAGCCCGTCTTTAACTAACCAGCTCATCTTTTAAGGTAGGACCGAGAAAATTTAATGAACACTCCTTCTGAGAACAAGAAACTCCAGATGCTGGATGGGTAAGTGCAGGGTATCTGACAGTCTCAGCAAGAACTAAGACTGGAGGAGAGGAATCCCCAGTGGAGGGACAGTGGCACAGAGAAGGGAGCTGACTTTCCCTTGCTGCTTGATTTTACCCTAATTCTAGGTCCTGAGAATCCTGACAAAGGGTCCAGGCAGTGGGCCACTAGCAAGAGGCAGAACACCCAGCACTGCATTTAGCAGTTTGCATCAGGAGGGACAGAAATCAGAGACCCAAGGAGATAAAGTCTCAATAAAGAAAAAGTGAAGCCCACCACTATCACTTTTCTCAAATTCTAAAAACCAGGCAAGTCACCATTGACACAGAGCTGCGTTCTGAATGTCTCACAGTGCTGGCAAGACGCAGATGAAGGCCAGAACCTGTCAGTGCAGAGGGACCCCAGCGAACACCCAGGCTCTCCGCCGGAAGGCACACGGGCAGTGATAAATGACCTGTGGGTCTCACTCAGACTCCCATCCAGCCTTCACTCGGCTGAGGCCATCAGCCCCCAGCTGCCCTGCCAATGGGTGAATCCTCTCCAGAAGACAACAATACTAGGCAGAGCCTCTCCTCCTGTTTACCTGGCTGCATTTAGGAGAGCCCCTCTTTCCTGAGCCTGGGGTTCGGTACTTGATGGAGAATACAGCCCAACTTCCTAAACCTCAGGCAGGAAAGGACTCTCTTGCCCTCCACTTGAGGTGAGGTGGTGAGCAGACCCAGGCCAGGTCTATGCAACCTGAGTGTGCTCATGTCTAGCTGCTACCTTCCTTCCAGCCAGGAGCCACAGCTGAACTCTGGAAAGCATGGAATGTGTGACCATTGCTTATACCCAGGTCGCTAATGACCTCAAGACAATACCTGGCTTCCAACAACCAGAACATGATTGTATCTGAAAACACCAGCCAGGAAGCGGCACTTAGGACTGTCTGGAGAGGCAGCAGAGTATTTGATCTCTGGGATGTCGCTGCCTGGTGTGAATCCCAGCTCGACCACTGACCTGCTGGGTGACTCAAACCAGCCACTTAACCCCTCAGCGCCTCTGTTTCATTATACCTGTAAACTCAAGGCATCATTATGTGACTATAAAATAGACAAGGTATGTAGCATGCTGGGGAAAACACCTGGTATATAGTAATTACTCAGCATGTGCCAGCTATGATTTTATTACCTCTACTATTATTTTTATTTTAAAATTGATGATATATAGGTAAGTGTAGAGCAACTGTCACAGCATTCAGAAAACCAGTAAGACAAATACACTAGCTAAGTTGCTTCAGTCATGTTCAACTCTGCAAAACTATGGACTGTAGACTGCCAGCTCCTCTGTCTATGGGATTTCCCAGGCAAGAATAATGGAGTGGGTTGCCATTTCCTTCTCCAGGGGATCTTCCCGACCCAGTTATCGAACCTGTGTGTTTATGTCTTCTGCACTGGCAGCCAGGTTCTTTACCACTAGCACCACCTGGGAAGCCCCAAAGACAAATATAGCTAAACACAATTGGCTTTGGCCAAACAACTGGCTTCGGCATAGCTCTGTGCTAAACTGGTTTTGGCACACACAGATACCTCTGCTATCTAGTAGAGCTGCCATGGGCCACATGTGACTATTTTCATTTAAATTGATGAAAATGAAATAAAAGTTAAAATTTAGTTCTTCATTTGCACCCATCCCATTCCAAGTTAGGAGAAGGCAATGGCACCCCACTCCAGTACTCTTGCCTGGAAAATCCCATAGACAGAGGAGCTGGCAGTCTACAGTCCATAGTTTTGCAGAGTTGAACATGACTGAAGGATGGAGGAGCCTGGAAGGCCGCAGTCCATGGGGTTGCTGAGGGTCGGACACGACTGAGCGACTTCACTTTCACTTTTCACTTTCATGCATTGGAGAAGGAAATGGCAACCCACTCCAGTGTTCTTGTCTGGAGAATCCCAGGGATGGGGGAGCCTGGTAGGCTGCCGTCTATGGGGTCGCACAGAGTCGGACACGACTGAAGTGACTTCACAGCAGCAGCAGCATTCCAAGTTGCTCAATAGTCATATGTGGCTAGTGAATGACTCCATCTGGGACAACACAGATACACAGTATTTCCAGTGTGGCAGAACATTGTATAACGAGCACTGGATGAAGCTAGCCACCTTTGGGATTTCCAGCTTTCACAGGTCCATCACGATACCCTGACATGCAAGTCTGTGCCTCCAGCCCTTCCCTTCATTCCTCAGCGATGAGCTGAGGAAGGAGATCACACGCTCACTCAAGCTGGGGACCAGCATCCCGTGTTGAGTCACGTGCACAGAAAGGAGGAGGAGGAGCTTGTGCTGACAGTGGTGACGCTCGTCTCTGCCAGGTACCAGTACCAACCCTTGGGAGAAGCCTCCACTAACAACAGCCCCAGTTCAGAGCCTCTAGGGAATAGAAGGCTCTCTTTTCTAACTTTTTGGACTTTGCACAGCTCTGTTTAGAGCTGTGGTCTGTTTTTCCAAGGAGAATGGGATGTAGGCTCTATAGTCAATCTCACGTTTACAAATGGAAAATTAATAGCATCTATTTCTTCCTGATTGCCATGCACACTGTCTATTCTAAATGTTCCTTGAGCAGAGAAAATTGCCAAGTCAACTTGCAAAGGAAATGAATCCCCATCTCATGCTGCAGGATGAATTAGTCAGTCATGTTTAACTAAACCCTGACAGATGTGCAGGTAATCTATATCTTGAGAAGACTGAATTTCCCACCGGTTTCTCAAAGTATGCAAGCTTTGGGTGGCTGATCAAGTCAGGGACTGGAGTCTTGAAGGATCAAAGCTGTTGCTCAGGGAGAAGTCCTCAAGTAGGATGGCACTGGCCTGGGTAGAGAGCGATCAGAAGCCGAAATGGAGATAGAAGGCATTCAATTACTGGGCCCTATTCATGCTTGGTGTCCTCAACCAAACAGTCCTTATAAGGAGCAAGTCAGGCACAGTCTGCCTGGGGCCAGATATGTCCCAGAGGAAAAAAATAATCAAAGACGATGACACACAGAGAGCTATTTGCTCAGATTAGGTATTCTAGCCACAATGGGCTGGCAATGGGAGAAAAGTGCTTGCCTTTTAAGGTGCCTGTTATAGCCCCCGATAAAGGCAGGAGAGGAGGACTAATGCTCCAGAAATAGGGGCCCTGAAGAGTACCTCCCACACACTCTGTTCCTTCCTTTGGAAAAGACACTTCTGTGTAGAGAAAACCATAAAACCACATATATCTGCCATCTCACACTCTGGCAAAGGTGGGCCAACCCCTGTGATTTCTAGAGGGCTGTCTGGTAGTCTCTCCTGGTGAGAGAAGCAAGGTTCTCAGGCCACCAGCATCCGATCATCAGAAGGGAAGGTGCTGATGTCTTGGGAGAGGATCTGGCCAAGTCACAAAGGCCAGGACCGTGTCCCCATCCACTGCCGTATTTCCTGAATGGTGGGTGCAGCCAGCACTCTGCCCTCCACGTGCCATTCTCTTCCCTTTCACTCCCAACCCTGGCTTCAGCTCACTTTTAATTGCTTTCATTCTCCCACTCATCTCTGCCCAACATCCTCTTCTGCAATCTTTCCATATCTGTCTTCTTATTTCTACAGGTTACTCTCTTTCTTCCATGATCTCAATCTGTCCAGCATGGCTAGTGTTGGTAGCATCTCTGAGATCGACTGACCCCCAATCTCTGCCTCCTCCTAGAATCAGAGCGCAGCCCTGCCCAGCACTCAAATCCACAGGGCAGACACCCAGGACTGCCTGTCCTAACTCCCACCAAAATCCCCTGCTTCTTGCTATCTCTGCTGCCAGCCCAGGCACCACTGGGACCTCCCACCAAGTCAAGGCTCCCTGTCTTGCGCCACACTTTTCCTTTGCCATCCAGCAGCCAAAGTGATCTTTCCAAAAGGGAGATTTGATTAAGTTACTTTCCCACTTAGCTACTCCAGAGGCTCTCAATTGTTCTGCACAAGCCCACCCAGACTCCTTAATGTGATCCCGGTGGCCTCTGCCTCCAACTCTTTGCTCCTCCTGGGCCTCGAGGCTCTGTTCTGTCTTTTGTACACACTATTCCGATGGAGCACGTTTCTTCTCTTTGTCTTGCTAATGCTTATCTTCTGTCAGATCTCTGCTTTAAAGCACACCTGTAATTTCCAGCTCAGTGTCCATCTCCCCTTCTAAATCATAGCAACATAAAACACGCCCGAGGCTGGCTTGCCCCAAGGTTCAGCTCTTGGAGCCCAGCACCTAATGCAGTCGGTTCCTGGCATAAAGAATGCTCCCAATGCATACTTATTAACTGGGCATAACAGTGCTCTTGCTGCCTTCTGTAAACTTCCATCGATCCATCTGCAAGATGGTCTAATAAAGCTTAGCTCGAAGCATCACCACATGGAGTAAGATGAGACAGTATCAGTAAAACCTAGCTCACAGCTACGGGCTTACAACGGGGACTTGATAAATTTATGTTCCCCGTCCCAACTCCCAGTTGTCTGCATAATATGTTAGAATTTTATTGTTATGCTTTTCATAAAAGCCCAAGGAAATGCCTGGGATATAAAGAATGACATCTCTCCTTCACTTATTTTGTATGTGGGTCAGTACAAGTCCAGGAGATTCGGGTTGTAATAGATGCCTGCTTCTTCCAGGTGGCAAAGCTACATGAGGGGAGGGAATATCTGATTCCGCCCACCACCTCCATTCTCAGCACTTACCATAAGGATAGAGACATAATCGTTGTTCAGAATATATGTACTGAAAGAAACTGTGGGAACATGGGTTACAAACTCCCCAAGTCAAATCTCCATCAGGTGGCGGGGACAGGATTTGGATCTTAGCTTTCTCCTTGCTGGGCTGCCCCTGGGTCCTGGACCAGCTTTCTGGATTAACTGGGCTTATGGATAGCCAGTACTAACTGAGGCAATTAATATACCTGGTCCATGCTGTGCGTGGAAAAAAATAAAAACCTCAGGCCCTCACAGGTAAAGGAAGCTCTGCCAGTGGTGCAGGAAGGCAGCTAGCTGAGCAGCAGAGAATGGAGGGAGCACGATCAGGCTTTACTGTGAGAACAGTTGTCCTTTGGAAGGGCTGACTCCAGCCTGCTGCCTTCCTGTTATGCTCCCAGGAGCATCTATCATCTGCGCAGCCACTGGAGCTTCATTAGAGAAAAGGAGAGGGCTGCTACATTATTGCATATGTGCAGGCAGACAGCTCCCTCCCCCAGGAAAGCGCAGCACTCAGGCAGAGAAGGGCCCAGGTAATTTGGTGTTCTCCCAGCAGACCTGCCCTGTTTGGAAAATATGAACGGAATGCAATAAGCAAGTGTAAATAAGGCGCACGCAGCCTCCATGGATGGTATACAACCCTGGGAAGAAAATGTGATGGCTTTTTCTACCTGGGTTCTTTCCCCCATCACAAGGCCTGGAGCTTTTAAGCGGGTATGAAGCCTGTGGGCTTTGAATGCAGACCGTGTTGAAACAAAGCTGGAAGTAAGTACATCATGAAGGCTCAGCGGATGGGAGGGAGAAGGGGCACTGTGGCCAACAGCATCGGGCAGAAAGTGGTGATGAGGTCATATAGCCCTGGTAGGGTCATGAGAGAGGAAGGGGTGCTCTGGTCGATGAGTATTTACCTGTGGAGAGGTTAGTCAAGCTGAGCATTGCTTGGGGAGAGAGGAGTGCTTCTTCACTGAATGAGTGTCAGTAGCCTGGCCCTGCCCACCCCCAGCACCCATTCACTCCTTCTTCCCTGGCTCCTCCATCTTCCTTCAGACAAAGTCAAAAGCTAGTGAGGAAGTTTCAAGATATGTAATGTCCAGGGAAGAGACAGGAGCTGGGAAACTGTGCTCCTTTGAAAAATGCTCCCAGGGGTGATGACTAGTATTCCAAACTGATCTCAGCTGATTGTTGACTTTGGGGACTGAATGACATGCTACTTATACCAAGCCCTCTTAGAGGATTAGAAAAGAGGAAGGTAAGGAAACAATCTGAGGTATAAACATATATAAGAGATGATATGAAAAATAAAGGTGGGGACAGACTGTGGACATTCTGTATTTAGAGCTACAGTGTTAATACCGAAAAGATAGAGTGTCTGTCTGTGTGTTACAAATCCTAACTGAAGGCCACATTGGAGCACCCAATTGGGGACGTTTGAAAATGGCAAACCTGACACACAACAATTTCAGGATATCTGTGAATCTCTGCTAGGAAACCAATTACTGGTATGCTCTCAAAACTCAGGAAATCTTGCAACCAAAGAACCAAATGAGAAAACCTCCGCCCCTGCACAAGGACCCTCCCTTTCTGACCCTAGCCTTGCCAATGCTTAGTTCAGGGCACCGAAGAAGCTAATATGAAAACAGTCAGAATGTAATTTAAACATTGGTGCCTCTGAAGGTAATTAAAGAGTTGGGCTGGACTGGAGTTGTTTCTGGAGCAGGCCAGCAGGCCTCTCAGAAATGGAGACCCAGTGCCGGCCCTTTCAAACTAATCTCCTTCAGCCCTCTTAGGTGCTGTTTGTGCATAATTACTTAATCAGAGCAGCAGTGGATCGATGCACTCAGAGTGTTTGCAATTAGCATCTTTTCTAAAAGGCCTTCTTTAGGGCAGAATCAGATGCTGAGCTGGATCGACACAGGGATGCCTTCCTGAACTGCCTTGCCTCCTCTTTCTACCCTGACATCCTCATGCTGCTGGGAGCCTTCAGTTACACATAGTCTTCTCCTCCCCAGTAGGGACTGGGTCCCTCAAGCTGTTGAATACCCAGCAAGCAGCAAGTGCACCAGTGCCGGCAGGGGGAGTGTGCAGGGAGCACTGAAGAGGGGTGCTGCACTGCACGGGAGCACGAAAGACAGGAAGGAAGACCTACAGTTGCTCCTTGGGCCACAACTGTGGGGCGCTGATCAGCTGGAACTGAAACAGGTGAGGGGTGATTCTGCTTAGTGCGGTTTTAGGAACAATAACCAGTCATTCTCCAGTGGTCATGTATGGATGTGAGGGCTGGACTGTGAAGAAAGCTGAGCACCGAAGAATTGATGCTTTTGAACTGTGGTGCTGGAGAAGACTCTTGAGAGTCCCTTGGACTGCAAGGAGATCCAACCAGTCCATTCAAAGGAGATCGGTCCTGGGTGTTCATCGGAAGGACTGATGCTAAAGCTGAAACTCCAATACTTTGGCCACCTCATGCGTCAAGTTGACTCACTGGAAAAGACTCTGATGCTGGGAGGGATTGGGGGCGGGAGGAGAAGGGGACGACAGAGAATGAGATGGCTGGATGGCATCACCGACTCGATGGACATGAGTTTGCGTGAACTCCAGGAGTTTGTGATGGACAGGGAGGCCTGGCATGCTGTGATTCATGGGGTCGCGGAGAGTCGGACATGACTGAGCAACTGAACTGAACTTAACTGAACCAGTCATTCTGCTTTAAAAGAATCCTGGGGAGGCAGGAGAGAGTAACTCAGCTCTGGAGGATGACAGCACTGGGCTCAGATGCCATCCTAGCTGAGACTGGACAAGGGCTTTCCCAATGGTCAGTTTCCTCATGTGCAGAATGGAGGTGATGACAGGACAAGTTTGCAGCATTATGGGAGGATTAGGCTAGAAGAGACTTAAGTGTTCAGCACTTTGAAACCACTGACTCTGAGATTATTTGTGTCTGTGGATCCACCAAATGTAAAAGGATGGTACTCCAGATCATGAGCATGGTGTTTTCACATGAAACGATCCCTGAAGCCAGCTAGTAAGATAAAATTCTTCTCTGCTGTTTCTCAGAGGTTAGGCAACATCTCCAAGTGTTACAAACCCAAGTCTCCTGATTCAACATTCACTTCATCTACTCACACACCACCACCCCAGATGCCTGCACCTGGGGGCACTCTGGCCCCCATATGCAAGGGAGACCCTCTTCTCCAAGTTAAATACCACACACCTGAAACAAAGGTCAGAACCATACTCCCTACCCTGAGTACAAACAGGAGTATAGCACTGCATTAAGAGTTCAAGATTCTAATACAGATGATCAACAGGCACATGAAAAGATGCTCAGCATCACTAATTATTAGAGAAATGCAAATTAAAACTACAGTGTGGAGGGACCAGTCAGAACGGCCACCATTAAAAAGTCAACAAATAACAAATGCTGGAGAGAGTGGGCAGAAAAGGGAACCCTCCTACACTACTGGTGAGACTGTAAATTGGTGCAGCCACTCTGGAGAACAGTATGGAGGTTCTTTGTTGTTGCTGCTGTTGTTGAGTTACTGTCCTATTTTGACTCTATTTGTGACCCCACGGACTGTAGCCCACCAGGCTCCTCTATCCATGGGACTTCCCAGGCAAGAATTCTGGAGTGGGTTGCCATTTCCCTGTCCAGAGGATCTTCCCAACCCAGGAATCAAATCTATGTCTCCTGCGTTGGCAGGTGGATTTTTTTTTACAACTGAGCCACCATATGGAGGTTCCTTAAAAAACTAAAAACAGAACCATCATCTGATCTAGCAATCCCAGTTCTGGGCATATATCCAGACAAAACTATAATTTGAAAAGATACATGTACCCCTATGTACATCCGTTTTGCACAATACTACTATGAAGTAGCATTGTTTACAATAGTCAAGAAAACAACCTAAATGTCTATCAACAGATGAATGCATAAAGAAGATGTGATATACTTATACACATATATATGTATATCTATGTGTGTGTGTATACATATATATATAGAAAGAGAGAGAGAGACATTAATTTGAACAAACTCTGGGAGACAGTGTAGGACAGGGAATCCTGGTGTGCTGCAGTCCATGGGGTTTCAAAGAATCAGATACGACTTAGCGACTGAACAATATATAAATATATAATGGAATATTATTCATCCATCAAAAGAATGTAATGCCATTTGCAGCAACATGGGTAGACCTAGAGAGTATCATACTAAGTGAAGTAAGTCAGAAAGAGAAAGACAAGGAAATACGTGGGAAAATATGATACAAATCAACATATCTGCAAAACAAAAACAGATGCACAGATTATAGAACAGACTTGCGATTGCCACGGAGAGAGAGGGTACAGGTGGGAAGGATTGGGAGTTTAGCAGATGCAAGTAATTATTATATATAGGATGGATAAACAACAAGGTCCTATTGTATAACACAGAGAACTATATATATATTCAATATACTGTTACAATATACTATGACAATATAATGGAAAATAATATTAAAAAACAATATAGTAATATAATTAATATATTAAGTATAATATATATAAAAGAATATGAATATATATTTATATGACTGAGTTACTCTGCTATACAGAAGAAATTAACACAACCCCTGTAAATCAAATGTACTTCAATGAACTAAAAAAATTTTTTTTTAATTCAAACTTCTAGATCTATCAGCCCTGAGTCTAAACACCGGCTCTCAGTTTACAAGTGGTTGCTTTTCACGTATCACTGCTCTTCTCCAAGCCTCAGGTTTTTCATCTGTAAAATGGTGATATTAACAGTCTCAACCTCACGGGGTTATGGTAGGGATTTGCTGTGAAGATGAAGCTTTCAGAAACCAGCAGGCAACCGCAAGTATCCTCTCTTCTGAGGAATGTCAGGGGCTGGTTGCACTGACCCTTGAGAGCTAAGAGATAAGCTGCCAGCCATAGCAGTTTTAATGACAGAAAATAAAACTGGGTAGATAGCAAAGTGAATCAGTTATACCTCATTGTAAATCAACTATATTCCAATAAAATTTTTAAAAAGAGAAAACACAATTGGGGCTTCTTGTGGGGATTTTATTTTATTTTATAAAATTAATTTGTTTTAATTGGAGGCTAATTACTTTACAATATTGTAGTGGTTTCTGCCATACAATGACATGAATTAGCCATGGGTGTACATGTGTTCCCATCCTGAACCCCACTCCCACCTCCCTCCCCATCCCTCCCTCAGGGTCATCCCAGTGCACTAGCCCTAAGCACTCAGTCTCATGCATCAAACCTGGACTGGTGATCTGTTTCACATATGGTAATATACATGTTTCAATGCTATTCTCTCAAATCATCCCACCCTCGCCCTCTCTCACAGAGTCCAAAAGTCTGTTCTTTACATCTGTGTCTCTTTTGTTCTCTCGCATATAAGGTCATCGTTACCATCTTTCTAAATTCCACATATATGCATTAATATACTGTATTGGTGTTTTTCTTTCTGACTTACTTCACTTTGTATAATAGGCTCCAGTTTCATCCACCTCATTAGAACTGATTCAAATGCATTCTTTTTAATGGCTGAGTAATATTCCATTGTGTATATGTACCACAGCTTTCTTACCCATTCATCTGCCGATGGACATCTAGGTTGCTTCCATGTCCTGGCTATTGTAAACAGTGCTGCAATGAACATTGGGGCACACATGTCTCTTTTAATTCTGGTTTCCTCAGTGTGTATGCCCAGAAGTGGGATTGCTAGGTCATATGGCAGTTCTACTTCCAGTTTTTTAAGGAATCTCCACACTGTTCTCCATAGTGGCTGTACTAGTTTGCATTCCCACCAACAGTGTAAGAGGGTTCCCTTTTCTCCACACCCTCTCCAGCATTTATTGCTTGTAGACTTTTTGATAGCAGCCATTCTGACTGGCATGAGATGATACCTCATTGTGGTTTTGATTTGCATTTCTCTGATAATGAGTGATGTTGAGCATTTTTTCATGTGTTTGTTAGCCATCTGTATGTCTTCTTTGGAGAAATGTCTGTTTAGTTCTTTGGCCCATTTTTTTATTGGATCATTTATTTTTCGGGAATTGAGCTGCAGGAGTTGGTTGGATATTTTTGAGATTAATTCTTTGTCAGTTGCTTTGTTTGCTATTATTTTCTCCCATTCTGAGGGGATTTTAAAAGCATACACAAGGTGAATTCCCATTTCTAATTGGAGATCATCTCAAAGAATTGAGCAAGGTTGTGCCTGCTCAAATTAAATTGCATTATTACATGTAATTCCAGTTTTTACTTTTCAGTGCCTAAAACATCGATATATATGCATTTTTCTCTTATCCTTAGAGGATGCATCATTTTGTGTAAAAACAAGCATGAGCAAAGGAATTAGGGCTCCATTATTCAGGAGCTTGCTAATAAAGTCCTTCTTAAAAAGCAATCTTTGAAAGAACTTAAAATACATTAAACTGGGAGTAAGATGAGTTAAACCAATTAGTGATACAACCTACAAGAAAAGACAGATAGATTTCCCTATTAAACCCATTACTGTTCTCAGTAACTAGATTTGAGGAAACTTTACTGTTTCTCTTGATTTTAATGATAATCCTTCATCTGGAAAAAGAAATACATTTGGAACTTGCACAACATTTGTAAATGTGCATTAGTGGAGTGGCACTTATAATAATACTCTGGAGCAGGGAGGTTAGCTTGATGAAATAAACTTTTAAAACTTCTGATAAAAATCCACAGATTTTCCATACTCTAGGACAAAACAAAATGTTATATATGCAAAATATTGGTTAAAAATTGCTAACTCTGGCTTTAATTGTGTTTGTCAGGCAGTAGGTAAGCATTTCCCTACATGGGAAACCTAGAATAGATGAGCAGTAATGCAGAAAATAGCAGTTTTAAGGAAGGATTTCATTGCCAACCACATTTCCCAGGTCCTCAACTAATAAAGACTAAACTGGAAAAAATCATCTTCTCACCTAAAATAAGAAATGGCAGAGCCCTGGGAACAAGGCAGGAATGTGGAGGGTCAGTTCCTGCCTGGCTCATCCCACTGCGGAGACACAGACTCAGTGCCTGCAAATCACTTTTGTGTTTTATTAATGTCTGAGCTCAAATGGCTGGTGGCAGTCAGGGAAGGCTTCCAGGAAGAGGCAGGACTAAAGCCAAGGCTTGTGTGCAGGGTTGACTTGGAAAAGGAGAAGACATTCCAGGCAAGTCTTAGAAATAATGAGGAAACCCGCTGGAATGAAGTGACTATTTAAATTTTACAGTTGATTTATATTTAAATTAGCTCAACTCAAGCACACCAACTTGAGCATAATTTGCTCTAATTCCAAATCATAAACATACAAAAATCAAACATATAAATGTGTGTATATATAAAATCTCCTGTAGATCTGTGTAGAGACAGTCCATTATTTTACACATTATATAAATGTTTACATGCATTTCAAGGACCCTTTTCTGACCAGGTGAAACACTGACTATTCAAGGACTGATACACAAACCTATATCTGCAAGAGGTTTTAGTAACAGAAAACATATTTTTTAGGGTACATATAAGAAGAGTCTCCATTCCTAACTGGATATTTGTGTCCAGTGTAATCTGTTCAAATTCAAGGTCCAAATTCGGGCATTTTTAAACAATTTAAGGTTCTGTGTTTTTCAACCCCTAAAGACCAATAAATGCATGTATGTTTTTACCTTAAATATGATATAAACTTTGTTGTTTAACAGGATAGGAAGCAATAAAAGATTGGTAGAAGACCATGACTGCCAAGCTTGGGATGGAGAGGTGATCCTGATGGCCTCGGATGTATATGGAACCTACTACCCTCTTCTCATGACAAAGGTCCAGAAGTACCTCCAGGGGTGCTGGAGTCTAGAGTGAGAGGGTAGAGGTTGGAGCAGGAACGGAAAACTCCCAGTGGTAACTGAGGTCAGGACCAAATGGTCATGGATGTGCCTGGAGCAGATGCAGCCTGGCATCTTCACTTTCATGCTTCTGGTGGACAACCTGATAGAGGATGAGGATAAATAAAGCAAGGTCTGGAGAAGAACTGCCTTCTGGAACCACACAGGGTGTCTTAAGCTATTCCAAGTCCTGCCAGGTTCAGTGAAAAACTCACTGTTCTCTTCACCCTTGAGGTTTTACAGCTCACTCTAAATTTGTCTCCACTGTACCCTGGTAAACTTAGGGCAGAAATGAGTACAGCTACTTGACATGATAAGATGGTATCCAGCCTCAAGGGACTTTCTTTGGACTCAAAGAGGACTTCTTACTGGCAAAAAGATGAAATCAGTCAGTCAGTCAGAAAGTTCAGTCACTCAGTCATGTCTGACTCTTTGAGACCCCATGAATCACAGCATGCCAGGCCTCCCTGTCTATCACCAACTCCCGGAGTTCACTCAAACTCATGTCCATCGAGTTGGTGATGCCATCCAGCCATCTCACTCTCTGTCGTCCCCGTCTCCTCCCACCCCCAATCCCTCCCAGCATCAGAGTCTTTTCCAGTGAGTCAACTCGTCCCATGAGGTGGCCAAAGTATTGGAGTTTCAGCTTTAGCATCAGTCCTTCCAATGAACACCCAGGATTGATCTCCTTAGAATGGACTGGTTGGATCTCCTTGCAGTCCAAGGGACTCTCAAGAGTCTTCTCCAGCACCACAGTTCAAAAGCATCAATTCTTCGGTGATCAGCTTTCTTCAAAGTCCAACTCTCACATACAAAAGATGAAATAGTAGCTATTATTATTTCTGTTTCTATAAATATTTCTATATTTGGTCACAATAGACTGTTTAAAGATTTGGTACCTGAAAAGGCATAGCTAGCAACTTCCTATTTCCCCTCCTAAATATCATAATAAACAAAGTAAACAGAAAAAAAGTTATAAATTCCATTTTCAGTAAAACTAGAAAAGATATCATCCATAGCTTTAAACAATATAGCAGAAACAACCCAGATGGAAGTAAAATGTCCAGGTAGGCCAGTAAAAAATATCAAAAATATGTTTCTGATATGTGAAGGACTCCTCCTGAGGTGATAGATCCACATTTCCTACTCAACAAGAACTAAGGGACCTGAAGAAAGGATGGGGCACAGATCAAGCAGGTGCTACACAGGTAGAAAAATGAGTAAGAAAGCAGGAAAAGAGTGTAGTGGCCTAGGGGCAGCAGGTCTCAGAAAATGCTCATAGCATTGTTCTTTCTGTCAGTAAGAAGCACTCCAAAGTGTAACTTTGGTACAGCAAGAACAGTGGAGATAGCTGATGAGAGAAACCCTCTTAGGGCTCATCTATTTCAGAGAAACAGAAAAGAAACACAGAGCAGCCATCTTAGCAGGAAGCCATCTATCACTGGTAACACTGAAGTGAGTGCTTTTGGAATGTGGGGGCTATAGAAGAAACAGGTTTCACCCCCTCCATCCCTAGGACTCCCTTTTGAACACGTAAGCAATTAAACTCTTAACTTATTCTAATAATATGTTTTTAAAGATGCTGACATGTAGATATTGTTCTTGTTCAGACGCTCACTGGCATCAGACTCTTTGCTACCTCATGGACTGCAGCACACCAGGATTCCCTGTCCTTCACCGTCTCCTGGAGCCTGCTCAAACTCATGTCCATTGAGTCAATGATGCTATCCAACCATCACATCCTCTTCTCCTTCTGCCTTCTATCTTTCCAAGCATCAGGGTCTTTCCCAATGAGTCAGCTATTTGCATCATGTGGCTAAAGTATTGGAGCTTCAGCTTCAGCATCAATCTTTCCAATGAATATTCAGGATTGATTTCCTTTAGGATTGACTGGTTTGATCTCCATGCAGTCCACTCCATCTCTTCTCCAACACCAAGGTTTGAAAGCATTAAATCTTCAGCTCTCACATTCATATATGACTACTGGAAAAAAATGTAGCTTTGACTGTACTGACCTTTGTTGGCAAAGTAATGTCTCAGCTTTTTAACACACTGTCTAGGTTTGTCATAGCTTTTCTTCCGAGGAGCAAGAGTCTTTTAATTACATGGCTGCAGTCACCATCTGCCATGACTTTGGAGACCAATAAAATAGTCTTTCACTGTTTCCCCATCTATATGCCATGAAGTGATGGGACTGGATGCCATGATCTTCATTTTTTGAATGTTGAATTTTAAACCAGCTTTTTCACTCTCCTCTTTCACCTTCATCAGGAGGCTCTTTCATTCATCTGTGCTTTCTGCCATAAGGGTGGTGTCACCTGCATATCTGAGGTTATTGATATTTCTCCCAGCATCTTGATTTCAGCTTGTGCTTCTTCCAGACCAACATTTCTCATGATTTACACTTCATACAAGCTAAACAAGCAGAGTGACAATATACAGCCTTGACATACTCTTTTCCCAGTTTCGAACCAGTCCATTGTTTTCTGTCTGGTTCTAACTGTTGCTTTTTGACCTGCATACAGGTTTCTCAGGAGACAGGTAAGGTGATCTGGTATTCCCGTATCTTGAAGAATTTTCCATAGTTTGTTGTGATTCTCATAGTCAAATGTTTTAGTGTAGTTAATGAAGCAGATGTTTTCTAGAATTTTCTATGATCCAGCAGATGTTGGCAATTTGACCTCTGGTTCCTCTGCCTTTTCTAAATCCAGCTTGTACATCTGGAATTTCTTGATTCATGTACTGTTGAAGCCTAGCTTGATGGATTTTGAGCATGACCTTGCTAACATGTAAAATTAGCACAATTGTATGGAAGTTTGAACATTCTTTGGCATTGCCCTTCTTTGGGACTGGAATGAAAACTGACCTTTTCCAGTTCTATGACCAGTGCTGAGTTTCCCAAATTTGCTGGCATATTGAGTGTAGCACTTTCACAGCATCATCTTTTAGGATTTGAAATAGCTCAGCTGGAATTCCATCACCTCCACTAGCTTTGTTTGTAGTACTGTTTCCTAAGGCCCACTTGACTTCACTGTCCAGAATGTCTAGCTCTAGGTGAGTGATCACACCATTATGGTTATCCAGGTCATGAAGATCTTTTTTGTATAGTTCTTCTATGTATTCTTGCCACCTCTTCTTAATATCTTCTGCTTCTGTTAGGTCCATACTATTTCTGTCCTTTATTGTGCCATCTTTGCATAAAATGTTCCGTTGGCATCTCTAATTTTCTTGAAGCAATCTCTAGTCTTTCCCATTCTATTGCTTTCTTGTATTTCTTTGCATTGTTCACCCAAAAAGGCTTTCTTATCCCTTCTTGCTATTCTTTGGAACTTTGCATTCAAATGGGTATATATTCCGTTTTCTTCTTTGCCTTTCACTTCTCTTCTTTTCTCTGCTATTTGTAAAGCCTCCTCAGACAACCATTTTGCCTTTTTGCCTTTCTTTTTCTTGGGATGGTTTTGATCACTGCCTCCTGTACAATGTTATGAACCTCCAACCATAGTTCTTCAGGCAGTCTAATAGATTTATTCCCTTGATCTATTTGTCAACTTCCCCTGTATAATCGTAAGGGATTTGATTTAGGTCATAGCTGAATGGCCTAGTGGTTTTCCCTACTTTCTTCAATTTAAGTCTGAATTTGGCAATAAGGAGTTCATCATCTGAGCCACAGTCAGCTCCCAGTCTTGTTTATGCTGACTGTATAGAGCTTCTCCATCTTTGGCTGCAAAGAATATAATCAATCTGTTTTCAGTGTTGACCATCTGGTGATGTCCATGTATAGAGTCTTCTCTTGTATTGTTGGAAGAGGGTTATTTGCTATGACCAGTGCATTCTCTTGGCAAAACTGTTGGCCTTTGCCCTGCTTCATTTTGTACTCCAAGGCCAAACTTGCCTATTACTCCAGGTTTCTTGTGACTTCCTACTTTTGCATTCCAGTCCCCTATAATGAAAAGGACGGCTTTTGGGGGTATTAGTTCTAGAAGAACTTGTAGGTCTTCATAGAACCATTCAACTTCAGCTTCTTCAGCATTAGTGGTTGGGGTATTGACTTGCATTACTGTTGTTTTTGAGGTTGCCCCAGTATTATATTTTGGACTCTCTTGTTGACTATGAGGGCTATTCTATTTCTTCTAAGGAATTCTTGCCCACAGTAGTAGATATAAAAAGTCATCTGAATTAAATTCACCCATTCCGGTACATTTTAGTTCACGGATTCCTAGAATGTCGATGTTCACTCTTGCCATTTCCTGATTGACCACTTCCAATTTACCTTGATTCATGGACCTAACATTCCAGGTTCCTATGCAATATTGTTCTCTACAGCATTGGACTTTACTTTCACCACCAGACACATCCACAACTAGGCATTGTTTCTGCTTTAGCTTAGCCTTTTCATTCCTTCTGGAGCTATTTCTCTGCTCTTCTCCAATAGTATATCAGACACCTCCTGACCTGGAGAGTTCATCTTTCAGTGTCATATCTTTTTGCCTTTTTATACTATTCATGGAGTTCTTAAGGCAAGAATGCTGAAGTAGTTTGCCATTCCCTTCTCCAGTGGACCACGTTTTGTCAGAACTCTCCACCATATCCCATCCATCTTAGGTAGCTCTACGTGGCATGGCTCATAGTTTCATTGAGTTAGACAAGGCTGTGATCCATGTGATCAGTTTGGTTAGTTTTCTGTGATTGTGGTTTTCATTCTGTCTCCCCTCTGATGGATGAGAATGAGAGGCTTGTAGAAGCTTCCTAATGGGAGGGAGTGGCTATGAGAACTGGGTCTTGCTCTGGTGGGCAAGGCAATGCTCAGTAAATCTTTAATCCAATTTTCTGCTGATGGGTGGGGCTGTGTTCCCTTCCTGTAGTTTGGCATGAGGCCAAACTGTGGTAGAGAGAATGGCAACCTCTTCCAAAAGGACTTATGCCAGCATGTTGATATTATATATATATAGAATATGTGCTTTCCATATATATATTATTTCATAAAAATTATGGAAAAGAGCAACAAAACAAAGCTTACCACAGAACATTCAGCATAAAAATGGTAACAGTGAAAATATGTATAACACCATGAATGAAGATAAAACAATTACTTTTATGAAGAAGACAATAAAACGATATTCAAGGACTCAGACAAGAGTTGAAGAGACAACAGATGAGGCAGCCTGTGAACATTCCGGTCCCAGGAAAGAAGTAGAAAGAACAATCAGAATCATCATAAAAATGAAGCTGAATTGGAAGAAGCACAAGGGAGGACACTGAGGGAAACTCACTGAGAGAGAAGGATGCTAAAATGAAGAGAGTAAACAACATGAAAAGGAAATAAGAAATTACAAAGGATTAGAGAGCAAACTACAGTTATAGCAAGGAGGCAAGGGAAACCCTACATGCGCATAATTGGAGCCTCTGGAGACACAAAAGAAAACACTGGAAGAGGATATATGTTTAAAATGTAATTCATTAAACCATTCCTAAAATAAAAGAAGAATTGAATCTACATATTGAAAAGGCACAGCATGAGCCAGGGAAAATCAGCCCAGAATAGTCGACTCAGACATTAAAATCTACCCTAATGAAATTTGCTGTTGTTTAGTCACTAAGTCATGTCTGACTCTTTTGCAACTGCATGGACTGGCCCACCAGGCTCCTCTATCCATGGGATTTTCTGGGTAAGAATACTGGAGTAGGCCATTTCCTTCTCCATGGAGTCTTCCCAACCCAGGGACAGAACCTGTGTCTCCTGCATTGCAAGCAGAATCTTTGCCTCTGAGCCACTGGGGAAGCCCATCCTAATGAAGTTACTAGATTGTGAAAAACAAATAAATGGTGACTTAGTAGCAGAAAAGATGACTAAGAAACTTAGGAAAGGTAAAAGAAATAAGGCTACCTGCAGATTTCAGAACAGCAATATTCAAAGTCAGAATCCAGTGAAGCAATATGTATAAGACAGTCAAGAAAAGAAAACTGAACCAGGCTTTATATCCACCTGAGTTACCATCCAGGAATAAATACTACAGAAAACCAGTTTTGAACCCTTAGTGACTTGGGGGATATGGTTTGCATGGGCCCTTCAGAGGAGGTATGAGAGCATGCACTGTGGCCAACCATAGAGATGACTTGGGAAATCCATTTACTTGTGAAGGAACGAAGATGGAGATGAGCGTGAAAGGTAAGAATGCAGATGCTACATGCCCTGATAACGCAGAAATGACACAACTACAAAAAAAGAAGAAAGCACAGGAGGGAGGGAGGAAAAAGATACAGGTAGACCAAATTTCCTGATTTCCTCTTTGGGTCATAAAAGCATCAAAAGATGACAAATCAAGTATTAGAAGAGTGAATATTTTTACAGAACAAAGACAAGCTCTAAGAGAATAATTATATAAACAACCATCAAGTAATAGAAGAAGGGGAGGAAATGTGAAAAGAAGGGAAGGAACAAAGAGAAAGAATATTAATTTTCCAAACTTTTAAAGGGATGACATCCCTGAGTATCAGAAGAATTATACATGCACCTGCCCCCCCACAAACAAATAAAATAGAGCATACAGTGGAAGGAAAACAAAAAAATAACAGAGTTGATAGGACCAAACAATTTTTTATATCAATAAATCTAAATGGGTTAAAATTCATCTCATAAAAGAATAATATTTTAATTTCAAACTAGGTCACAGAGAAAAACCTAACTCCATATGGACTGCAAGAGTCATAAGAACTGCCAAGCAATTCAGAAAGGTTGCTAGATACTTTGACTCCAGAATTCCCCTTTGGGACTAGAATCTCCAATTATGAACATTCCATGCATTTGAAGTAACGTGTATAAAGCTATCTGCTACAGGATTACTTGAAATAGCAAAAGGCCGAAAATAATTCACATGTGCATGGTTAAATCCACTATATACATCTGCCTGATGGAACACTATATGGCTATTTTTGTGATATGCCAGAATCTCTGACATACATTAAGTAAAAAAGCAAGGTACAGAATAGAGTATATTACGTTTACTACTATGTCTCTGTTAAAGGAGGGAATAAGAGTCTGTATTTGTGTTTACTTCTGTATGCATCAAGAACTCCTCAGAAATATGTGGAAAACTAATTATAATGGCCTCTATTTGGGGGGGAAGATGGGGAAATGGGAGGAAGGACTCCTGTCCTCCTTTTCATGCTTTCTGGCTGTGATGTGAATGCACACCTCTTCAAAAAGTGAAGCTCTGTTTTCCCAGTCTGTCTGTCTCCCCGTTCCCCACTCACTCAGAAGGGTCCTCAGTGCTGGGCTCAAGGTGAACACCGCACAGTGCTGAATGAATGAACAAATGCAGTGCAGGGCAGTAGCCCTTAGGTGGGATAAAGCTCCAGGGATAGGACCTCGAGAGGCCCATGAGCTGTGTAACTCAGGACAGTGTATGCCCCTCCTTCCATTCTAATGCCACCTACTAATGTTTGCCTTTTTAACCCAAAGGGGAAAAATAATCCCTAAACACATATTTTTTAATCAACTTGATCTGTGTGCTGTTCACTATCCTGCCTTGTGACCTTGGGCAGGTCTAAATTCAATTTCAGCACTCCCTGAGCCAGACACGCAGGGGGATGCGAGATGATTAAGACATGGCCCTTGCCTGGTGTTCAGGCTCCCCTCTCCTTATTTGTAAAAGGACAACGTTTTCCATTCACCGAGTCAGAGGAATTTTAACGACAAAGACCTTTCTCCCAGAATGTTCTCTGCTAGAGAACCAAGGCTCAGCACAAATGTGTTCCTGTGTGGGATCCTCTCTTCCACCCACCCAGGAAGGTGCGACCATCCCTTCATGGGATGTCCCCAGAGCCCTCTACTTAGAATTCTGCTTTTCTGTGCTTTGTCACAACCTATTGTCCCTTCTGGACTCTGAGTCAACACAGCAAGGATTCTGCAACAGTCACATCTATACTTACTCCCAGTTTCCAGCAGAGTGTCTGGTCAAAGGTGGACATTTACATATTTGCAGAAGGCATAACAGAAGTAATCTGAATACTCTGAGCTAAGTGAAAGCACTATTTCCATCACCATAGAAGTATCAAGAATAAACATGGTAAAGAAATCAAATAAAAGAGTGCATTTGAGGATAAGGGGGAGAATTATAACCACCACCACAATGAATAACTTCTAGCCAAAAGATGACTAGACTTGGAGGGGGTAAGGGATGGGAGAGAGACGATACATGGGTGCCTGACTCTATGATGCTGCTAAATATAAAGACACACTATCCTAGTGATGCCTCAGGAAGCCCGGGAGGGTAATCCTATGCCCGCCTCCCCCGACACTTGGTATTTGAGAAATGCCAAGGTCTAGAAGTAGGAAATGGCAACCTGCTCCAGTATTCTTGACTGGAGAATCCCATGGACAGCGTAGCCAGGCGGGCTATAGTCCATGAGGTCACAAAGAGCTGAACATGACTTAGTGATTGGGCACATAAACACACTAAAGACAGGTTGAGGCCTTGCCCATTCTTGCCTGTACACACATGTAAAGGCCAAAGCTGGCATTTGAACCCATGATCAAATGATTCTAGTTCCTGCTGTTTACTCCACCCATGCTGATTCACTTACAGGAAGGCTGGGCTGATTCTTCCACTGCAGATATCATTTTGACTTCCCCTGCTCAAGGAAAGAAATTACCAGAAAGCCTAGTAACTCTGAGTTCAGGGTTCCATAGGCTGAAGTCTGTCTCACGGGCTTACAGATTGGCACTAACCCATTCTGTAAACACCTCAAGCTGGGGGTCCCTGGGATCTCACTGTCCTATTTCTTTGAATATTGTGATGGAAGGATGCAGGAAGGACACCACACATCTGGCTTGTTTCAGCACTGGCTTCTCATTTCTGTCTGGATAGTTACCTTTAAGTAATTTAGTTTATCTGTGTCTCCGTGAGCTTATTTGGAAACCATGGAACACTGCTTACAGAAAATTAAGCTTCGTTTTCTTTAAGCATTCAGCCAATAGTACAGGCAGGAGGTGGTGATCTGGAGGTAACTGGCTTATGCATATGTAAACACGATACATTTAGCAGATTATGTAGACTTCACACTTCAGAGCATTGACAAAAACAAAAGTACCTTCCAAGGAAGCTTTAGTGCAATAGAGCCATTCTGAAAGGAATAGAGTTATTGGTTTTTAAGAATAGCTCAACTCAGATACAAATGGAAAATAATGATTTACACTGTGGAGCAGGGGGTGGGCATAAGCAGAATTTGAACAGGTCTAATTTGAAGTGGTGTTAAGGTGTCTCTAAGGACTTTGAAAGAATTATGGCCCATAACATGCTTTGAGATTGAATTCATGGTGTGATGAGGTTGTACATTTCAAACTCAATTCCACTGTGACTCCTCACGTTTCACACAATTTCCCAGCATATGTTTTTCTCCCCGAGTCTAGAGAAAGAATTCTAGATGTACCTTTAGCTCAAAAACAATTGCCATAGTTAAAGTATGCCTTAAATCCATTATCTTTTCTATTCTCCACTAAGACCTGTTGCCTAAGTCCCTTATAGTATCTCATCAGTAATTAACTGCACTGAAAATTTAATTGTAAATATCACTCCACGAAACGCAATCTTACAAGTCAACACTGGATTTCAGAACTCTTGGACAGGGCAGGTCAGAGTGCCTGAATGTGAGGGTTTCCAACCTGCAGACCAAAGTGGAGGTGCTGCGTGTGTCCGCAGGCACTTCATCCAAGGGACCCACTAACTTGCAGGGCCCGAACGGCCCATCATTGACTGAAAGAGAGGGGGCATCAGGGCAGCTCAACTGCATTACTGTCATCAATACTAACCCCACTAGTAATAACATGTTCCAAGAGCGGCCATATATTAAATATCTATTATTGTCAAGAACCATGCTAGCACTCTGCCTTCAGTTAATCCTGGTAATAACTCATCAAAATCATTACTGTTACTCATCTTTTACTGATAGAAATAGGTTAAGGAGGTTAAGTAACTTATTTTCTGGCTGCCACTAAGTGCTTATGATATGAAAGGTGCTATCCATGCAAACAGTATCTCACTGAATCATCATCCCAAATCAACAAGGTAGGGAGTTTCATTAATATCCATTTGCAAGGTTGTGAACCAGAAGGAAGTTACATTGCATTGCAGGTCAAGCTAAAAGAGGGCAGAACCAGCAGTCGCATTCAGGTCATAGCCACAGCCATGTGTGTCCCACTGTGTGCTGCATTTGTACCACTTGAAAAGAGGTCCCCATTGCTGGAAAAGGAGAAGGAACAGAGGCATGAGCACCCTAGGCAAGTAGAAGTCACGGTGGGTCTCTGGTACCCAGTTCTTCTCCTCCCACCCTGCCTTCCACCACAGCATCCTCCCAAACACACACACACTCCACCCCCATTCCAAATGATAGACTTGTAAAGGCTCACAAGAATTCTTTGAGGAAGTTACTATTATCATTATAATTTTATAGCTGTGGAGACTGAGGCTTGGAGAAGTTACACCAGTCACTCAAAAATTCAGAGACCTATTAAGCAGCAGGGGCAGGGACTGCATCAGGGCTGTCTGATTCTGGTCCTGTACTCCCAGTCAGGCTGCAAAAGAGCTAGTCTAATCATGAGAGACATGGTATTGATGACCCAAGAGTTGGTCCTAATTAGAATTCTGTCTCAGGATAAAGAATGCACAGTGAAAATTATGACCCTTTAACAAATTTAATATGAGACTTAAGTAAAGCAAGCACAGATGGCTACAAAGATTTAGTTGTATTCTTACAAATAACTATAATGGTCTACACACACACACACAAAAAAAAAACCTAGAAACAAATGTCCAATAATAAGGATTAAATTATGGTTCACAAATATGCTAGAAAACCTACAAGCTATTAAAAAGTATGACAAAAAGGATATTATGACATACAAAATGTTTATATTAAATGAAAGGATTGATCCCACTTCTGTAACACAAAATACATACTGTGGACAGGTAGCGAATGAGAGAGACAGATGGAGACACAGGCAGAGTCAGAGATGGGAAAATATAAAATAAAAGGCTACAAATAAGTCGATTATATGGGAGGATTCTCTATTGTGTTTCCATCTTTGGCTTTTTGATGTTGTCTGTTAACAACAAATACCCATTATTTTGTGATGTTTAAAATGTTTTGTAGGCATAAGATAAAAACAGTCCACTAAGGCTCAGAAAGTTATGACCAGCCTAGATAGCATATTAAAAAGCAGAGACATTACTTTGCCAACCAAGGTCCGTCCAGTCAAGGCTATGGTTTTTCCCGTGGTCATGTATGGATGTGAGAGTTGGACTGTGAAGAAAGCTGATCGCTGAAGAATTGATGCTATTGAACTGTGGTGCTGGAGAAGACTCTTGAGAGTCCCTTGGACTGCAAGGAGATCCAACCAGTCCATTCTAAAGAAGATCAATCCTGGGTGTTCATTGGAAGGACTGATGCTAAAACTGAAACTCCAATACTTTGGCCACCTCATGCGACGAGTTGACTCACTGGAAAAGAGTCTGATGCTGGGAGGGATTGGGGGTGGGAGGAGATGGGGACGACAGAGAATGAGATGGCTGGATGGCATCACCGACTCGATGGACATGAGTTTGAATGAACTCCGGGAGTTGGTGATGAATAGGGAGGCCTAGCGTGCTGTGGTTCATGGGGTCCCTAAGAGTCGGACACGACTAAGCAACTGAACTGAACTGAACTGAAGGCTCAGAAAAGACTGTTGGAAACCAGAACGGTATTTACCAGAGTTTGGAGTGCACAGATATTTCAAGAATATTTCAAGAGTTTCATAGATAAATTCATTTGGTAAACATTCTACTTATCTTTCGTGACTTGCAGTGAAGAGTCTCATGTTAAGATGCAGGAAGAATCAGGGTTCCTGACTGCATACTATACTACAAAGCTACAGTCATCAAAGCAGTATGGTACTGGCACAAAAACAGGACTATAGATCAATGGAACAGGAAAGTCCAAAGATGAGCCCATGCACTTATGGGGAGCCAATCTATAACTAAGGCAAGGATATACTATGGAGAAAAGATAGTCTCTTCAATAAGTGGTGCTGGGAAAACTAGACAGCTATATGTGAGAGAATGAATAGTATGTAAAAGAATGAGAAGTAGAATACTTCCTAATACCACACATTAAAAAAAAAAACAAAACTTAAGATGGATTAAAGACCTAAATATAAGGCTGGAAAGTATAAAAAGAAGAAACAAAGGTAGAACACTCCTTGACGTAAATCCCAGCAAGATCTTTTATAATCCACCTCCTAAACTAATGAAAATAAAACCAAAAATAAACAAATGGGACCTAGTTAAACCTAAAAGCTTTTGCATAGCAAAGGAAGGGGCTTCCCAGGTGGCACAGTGATAAAGAATCTTCCTGCCAATGCAGGAGACGAGGAGATACAGGTTTGATCCCTGGATTGATCCTACTCTAAAATCCCATGGAGAAGGAAATGGTAACCCACTCCAGTATTCTTGCCTGGGAAATCGCAGGGACAGAGGAGTCTGGTGGACTACAGTCCACGGAGTCACAAAGAGTCAGACATGACTGAGCAACTAACACCCAACAAATGAAGCCATAAACAAAATGAAAAGACAACCCGTGGAATGGGAAAAAATATTTCCAAAAGATTAACCAATCAGAGATTAATTTCCAAAATATACAAATAGCTCATGCAGCTCAATATCCAAAAAACAACCCAATCAAAAAATGGGCAGAATATTTAAATAGACGTTTATCCAAAGAAGACATAAAGGCTGCTAAAAAGCACATGAAAAGATGTTTAGTGTCACTAATTATCATTATTGTTGTTGTTCAGTCACAAAATCATGTCTGACTGTTTACAACCCCATGGACTGTAGCCATGCCAAGCTCCCCTGCCCATGGAATTTCCTAGGCAAGAATACTGGAGTGAGTTGCCATTTCCTTCTGCAGGGGATCTACCCTACCCAGGGACTGAACCTGTGTCTCCTACATTGGCAGGCATATTCTTTACCATCAAGCCACCAGGAAAGCCTGATTATTAGAGAAATGCAAATCAAAACAATAATGAGGTGTCAGCTCACACTTGTCAAAATGGCCATCATCAAAAAATCTACAAACGATAAATGCTGGAGAGGGTGTGGAGAAAAGGGAACTGTTCTACACTGTTAGTGGGACTGTAAATTGAAATAGCAACTATGGAGAACAGTCTAGAGATTTCTTAAAAACCTAAAAATAAAGTTACCATATGATTCGGCAATCCCACTCCTGGGCATATATCCTAAGAAAATCATGGTTCAAAGGGATACATGTACCCCAATGTTCATTGCAGCACTGTTTACAGGATCCAGGACATGCAAGCAACCTAAATGTCCATTCCAGAGGAATGGATAAAGAAGCTGTGGTACATATATACAATGGAGTATTACTCAGCCATTAATAAAACTGAAATCATGCCATTTGCAGCAGCATGGATGGACCTAGAGATTGTCATACTGAGTGAAGTGAGACAGAGAAAGACAAATATCATATGATATTGCTTAAATGTGGAATCTCAGAAAAAAAAAAAAAGGGTACAAATGAACTTATCTACAAAACAGACAGAGACAGAAAGCAAACTTATGGTTCCCAGGGGGAAGTGGGGGGACGGATAAATTGGGAGATTGGGATTGATATAAACACTACTACATTTAAAATAGATAACCAACAAGGACCTACTGTATAGCATATGGAGCTCTACTCAGTACTCTCCTATGGCCTATGTGGGAAAAGAATCTAAAAAGATTGGATAAATCTACATGTATTACTGATTCACTTTGCTGTACACCTGAAACTAACAGAACATTGTAAATCAACTATACTCCAATAAAACTTTTAAAAAATTAAGAGTGTTTATTTAAATTTTGCCTGGAGGTTCTTCAATTTTTATGGCCACAGAACACTTATTTTTTTGCATATAGGACATAATTAATATCTATGGGCTCTGAGAAACACAGTCTGGAAAATGTCTGCCTACAATTGCAATTTACTCATCTCTATAATCTCTTCCATAGTTCAAATACAACCTCCCTCTCCCAGGAATTTCCTTTCTCTAATAACTGCGACACTAGTGAGCTTTTACTTCTACATGTCCCCCATACTTTCAGAATCTAAGTAAAAAAAGGATATTCTTATTTCTTTTAGACATGGGACACCTGCACCTGTACACATCATCTCAAGTCAAAATATTTTGTCATGCGAGAAATTTTTTTCTTTTTCAGTGTTGCTGCTGTTACCACCAGTATTATCACCAAGTGTATACTTTTATGTAGTTTTAAGCTACAATTTGTTTTGAGCTACATCAGCAAGCCTGTTTACCCCTCAGAGATCAGTAGGCTGAGACAATGGTGGCTGGATCCAGTAGCACAGCATGCAGTGGGGCGGGAATGATGGCTCTGATTATATGGCTTCCTTATTGTACCCAGTTTTCCTTGGCCAAATGGTCCCCAGTTGTGGTGTGGCCTAAAGACATTCCTTGCAGGCCATGGGTGTGGGTCTCAGGGCATCAGTGTTTGGGGTCTTATTGGAAATGTGGCCTCTGACATAATTTACCAGCTATGGAAGCCTACAGTATCCAGATTATAAGTGCCCAAGCTAGAGAGAGAGGTAAGAGAGACTCTTAGGTCCCTGAGCTCTACTGGAAAGGGGACTTTCTATGTCAATATGTTTGAGCTTACAGCCCATAATGAAATATGTACATAGCTAAGACTCATTAATCCAATTTTCTATCTCAAAGGATATAAAAATCCTGACAGGAAGAAATTCCCAAAAGGCCCATGATACATCATCTTTTATTTAGTTTGTTTTCCTTTTTAAGTCCTGTGCATATGAAAACCCCCAAGGACTCTGACAGAAACCATCCATTTCTCTGACAGGAGTTATTCTGGAGGCAGCAAGGGTCTCCCCAAGATAGCCTGGCAGGGGGAACAGGCAAAGGCCAAATCGTTTGGAGGCGTCTTCCCCAAGACAGATGATTCTGATCCTGGGAAATAAGTCTGGGGCTGATGCAAAAAGTCTTCGGGGGTAAAAGTCAATTCTGAAAGACTCATTGTTCCACTTCCACCAAGAGGTTGCTTAAGCAGCTGTGAAGAAGGGTTTGTAATGTGGTTATCACATTCGTCTTGGGAAAGAGACATCACTGTGCTTTATGGAGAGCAGGGCAAGTCATGTCAGTAATGCTCACGTTCACATCAGGGCCCCTATCCCTCCTGAGAGCCTCCTCTCCTAACAGAAGGCTCAAGGAGCCCAAAGACCTGCAGTAAGGACCAGTCGGAGCCCTAAGAGGTCATTATGCTTCTGATACTGTCTCCTCCCTTCCGAGTCTTAGTGGGGAAGGCTAACGGGGCCTGCTTAGCTGTGTGCACACATGTGAATGTCACAGACCACAGTCACACACCCATGAGTGGCCAGATCAATTCTGGGCCATAAGTGTGGTCCATACCTCTGGACGCAGGGGGAGGGGAGAAGAAAACATATGGTGGGACTGTTCTTTTATGCCACCAGATCAGGACAGCATTTCAGAAGACCCCAGTCACTGGAGGACATGATGCTGAACCTGACACCACAAGCTCTGAAGGGAACCCACTGGGTCAGGGTGGTGTGGACAGAAGGAGTCACAGCATCCACACCCTGGATCCAAGATCTGGAATCTGAAGGATGCTCTGGGTGAAATGGCTACAGTCCAGGCAGATCTTACTGCTGCTGAAATGGAGGGAAGCTGGGGCAGGGGAGGGTGAGGACTCAGGACACACATGACCCTCTGTCACAAGGCCACTCTGCTTTGTACAAGCAGACCACTGACTAACACCTGTGCATCTATCCCTGGCCCTCGACAGACATGAGCATCGCTAAAGGAGCTGTTGTGCTTTTCCATGACCTCCGAGACAGCATCATGTGGACACCAGCAGAACAGGGTTTCCACCTCACAGTCTGCCATGAAGAGTACATGAAGGCCCCACAAGGCTTCAAGCAGGAGCACAGCACGTGGTGGGGCTTGGTATCACTAGACGGCTCACTCTTGGGCTTGTTTACTTAGGACCCTTCACAAGTGAGGAATCAAAGAACCAATAAGCAGTCTTAAGTTCAAATTCAAATGCATGTCCAAAATAACTAGACTTAGTAATCAGTGGAAAACAGATTCATATCAAAAGGCAGACCTCCGATTATAAAACCTGGGAAAAATCAGATAGGTCAACTCAATACCCACTAGCATCTACCGACAGTTAACAGGAAGAAAGTGCCTAGTTCTCACATCATTCTGACCAAAGGGGTCTGGTATGTTTTTCTAGAATTCTGGAAGGAAACCAAACTTAGGGTTAAAAGTTAGGTCAAGGAAAGCTTGTTCAAGAACCCAATGAGGCAGCCTGGGACTTAAGACATTTGAGGTACTTTAAGAGAACAAAAGACTCAGAAGTACCAGCACAACGTGGCCCCATGTAGACAGTACTGTGAGGCTGTCTCCCAAGAATAAGGGGGCTCGGTTCTGGGTCCAAGATTTGAACCAATTGTGTGCAGTCAGGCACATCAGGAATGTAGGACAGCGGGGCCTCCTCTGGCAAGTACATCAGGCCAGAAATCATCCTATGGCAGACACGGTGTCCCTCCCCTGTTCTCCTAGTCATCATTACCGACTGGAGGAACAAAGGAGTGAGAAAAGACTGTCTTTTTCACAGTGGAACCTTGACATGGGAAAAAGCTTAATACACAGCTGCTGCTGTGACCCGTGGAGGGAGGTTCAGGCTGCCATTCTTGCTTCTTTTCTGAATCAAATTCCAAGGGATTTTAAAAATCACAAGAGAAAACTAGGATCAAATTTTTACATTATGTTATTCCCAACACTTACATGTATGTGTGTGTAAACAAATACTGTGTAAGGAGCTTCTTCACTATAATAACCTTAAAAAGAGAAAAACCATGAGAATCTTTAGACAGAACCAAGAAACAGAATATACAACTTTGTGAAAACAGAATCTATTAACTCCTTCTCTTAAGGAACACCATAATGAAATTGCTCAACCCACGGCATGACCACATTTGTAGAAAAATAAAGAAAAAAGTTAAAGCCTCACCTCCTGATACACATCAATATAAGTTTCATGTGGATTGAAAGCTTAAGGTAAAAACAATTAACAGTACCAATTTTTGCACAATCAATAAAGAAGGACTGTGCATATATCAAAGCAAAAGAAGAAATTACAAAAGTGTTAATAGAATTGACTACTAAAAAAAGGTTCATTAACAGACTTGCTATAGGCAATAGCAAGTACCCTATATGGAGTGGGTAGCCATTCCCTTCTCCAGGGTATCTTCCCGACCCAAGGATCGAACCCATGTCTCCTGTGCCTCCTGCATTGGCAGGTGAATTCTTTATCTCTGGACCACCTGGGAAGCCCTAGGGTACCATATAGGGATCGTGAATAACCCTTAGAAGGGTATAATGATAGTCTGTTAAATATATAGCCATAATGTATGGATCAGTACATCCACAGAGAGGCAAGTGATGAGACAAACCGCCACCGTCTTCCTATCAGTTAAAAACTCTTAAGAGAATACTCTTCCTTCTCTCCCCACTGGTAGCCGCTCATTTTTTCTCTATCCTTGTGAGTCTGCTGCTGCTTAGTTACATTCACTAGTATGTTGTAGTTTTTAGATTTCACATGTAAGTGATATCAAATGGTATTTGTCTTCGTCTGACTTATTTCACTTAGCATAGGATCCTCAAGACCATCCATGTTATTACAGATGGCAAAGCCATTCTTTTCATGGCTGCATAGTGTTCCACTGCACATATTTAGCCATTCATCCACTGATGGACAGCACTTAGATTGCTTCTATATCTTGGCAACTGTATTTAAATGATGCTGCTATGATCATTGGGGTGCATATATCTTTTCAAATTTGTGTTTTTGGTTTTTTGGGATTTATACCAAGGAGTGGGATTGCTAGATCATATGGCAATTTTAGTTTTAGTGTCTGGAGAAATCTCAACAATGTTTTCCACAGTGGCAGCATCAATTTATATTCCCACTATCAGTGTATGATGGTTCCCTATTACTGGAATCTTTTTTGAATGCATATTTCACCTTATTTATAATTATTCCTCTTTTTTCAAAATGTATATCTGAATCATTTTAAAAATGAAATATTAAAAACAACCAAGTGATACTTAAAAGACAAGTTGGAAAATATTCTGAAAAAAGACAGGGTCAATATTCTTAATATATAAAGAGTTCTTTCAAATCAATAAGAAAACCATTAAGAATGTAATTGAAAAATCAACAAAGGGTTATGAACAAATCCTCTAGTGAGAGAAGAAATTGAAATGACCAATAAACACACAAACACAAAAGCATTCTACTTCAATACTAATAAAAAAATGTAAATGGAAATAACAATGAAAGACTAGAGTATACTTATAAAATTGGCAAACATTAAAAATATAGATGCTACTCATACACTGCTGGGGTGGAATGTGAGTGTTAATGATCCAATCTTCTTGCAAATCATTTTGATTATGGGTAATTTTTAAACTAAATAACTGGTTCCTAGTTATAAATGCTATGGAGATGGTCCCCACCTTATAATGGTTTGACTTAATGATTTTCCAACTTTATGAGGGTATGAAAGCAGTGCATGTTCAGTAGAAACCATACTTCAGCTTTTGAGTTTTGACCTTCCCCAGGGCAAGTGATCTGCAGCCTGAGACCTTCTCATGATGCTGGGAGTGGCTGGAAAGCTCTCACCCAGTCATGTGACCACAAGGCAGTGGCTGGAGGGCATGGCTCCCACACAGCCACATGATCATGGGGGTGAACAACCCACATGCTTACAACCATTCTGCACCCTTACAACCACTGTGTTTTTCACTGTAAGTCAGTATTCAATAAATTACATGAAATGTTCAACACTTTATTATAAAACAGGCTTTGTGTTAGATGACTCTGCCCCACTGTAAGCTACTGTAAGTATTCTGAGCATGTTTAGGTAAGCTTGGCTAAGCTGTGATGTTTGATAGGTTAGGTGTATTGAATGCGTTTTCAGTGCCTGATGGGTTTATGAGGACATAACCCCATTGTAAGTCAAGGAATATCTGTACTTGCTTTTGCAGGAAGTTTATACACTATATACACTATTTAAAAGTATAGCAATGATGATCAGAGCCACTAGCACTTCAATACCTGAGAAACAAAGAATTTTAACTGTTTGCCATATTTTCTTCGTCTTGTCTAAGGGTATTTATGTGAGCATGTGTACTAATTTATGTGAGCATTTGGTGTGCTGTGTTTTTTTTTTAATATTGTTTGTGAGTGTGACCTTATACCATTGCATTATCTCTAAAAACATAACAATTTATGATTGTATAATATATCATATGGATGAATTTGTACCATAAACCACTCCCCTTCTGTTGGACCTATAGGTTTTTCACTATGTGAAAACATCATTCTGACTCCATGTTTTCTGTATCTTCAATAATTGCCATTTGTATAGGTTATTCTTATAATAGCAGAGAAACAAAGACATTGTGAGACAAACAAAAAACTGGATTCTTCACCACCCACAGACCCTCATCACAAGAATTTCCAAAGGATATGCTGTACACAGGAGGACACCAACCCCAGATAGAACTTCTAAAGTTCAGAGTGATAATGGGCAAAGAAAAAGGCAAATATCTGGGTAAAATCAAATAAATATTAAGTGTATACAACAATGATAACATCTTAGATGTTCAAAGCATATAGAATTCAAGCACATACCAACAACAGCATGTAAGTTAGAGCAGAAGTACCTTAAGGCTCTTCCCAGTACCTCCCAGGAGTGAGAAAAAGATACTAATCAACTTCAGACTCTGACAAATAAAGTACAACGTCAAAATGTCTGGATTAATCACTAAAAGAATAGAAATTGCATGACTAGCTTCAAAAATAATGGACCAAATTAGAAAACAGAATTAGAAAAAAATTAATCCAGAAGAAGACAAAGGGGAAAGAAAAAGAATCCTGGAAAAGGCAAAATAAAAAGCATAAAATATTAATGAAATGGAATTATCATAAATACATGTGTGCAGAATGATTTAGTTAAGATGAAGATTGTAACACAATGTAAAAAATAAAACCTAACTATTGGTTGTTAACAGACAACTAAAAGACAAATAAAGAATCAAAAAAGGAACCCTAGGCTCATGCTAATTCAGAAAGTTGATGTAGCTATATTATCAGAATTATTGAAATTTTTGACATCAGAGTCCTTAAATTATCAAATTTTAAAGCTTAAGGACTACGGAAAATAAAGATTCAAAATACAGTGACATAAGATTCACATCCCCAGGAAAGCAGTCTTCCTAAATATGCATGCACTTAATAATAAAAAAGGCAATCCAAGTGTACTGAACACATACATATCAAAGAAATCAGAATAAAGCATACAGAAGAAACTGTAAGAGAATGTATTTCCAACCTCAAGGTAGGGAAGGATTATTAAGGTTAAGACACAAAAATGCCTATATCAGGAAAATATTTACAAATTCTAAGTATTAAATGAACAGTTTCTCTGGATTAAAAGACACCACCAAGAAAGTTGAAAGCAGCAGCCTGCAAACTGGAAAGCGAATATTTGGAGCACAGAGCTGAAAAAAGATCAGTGTCCAGAAGAGAATAATAATACACCTCTAAAGAAGAAAAAGACACTTCACAATACAAAAAGCAACAAAAGACTTGAACAGGAACGTAATGAATAAGAAAACAAGAATGAAAGATAAATATAAGAAAAGATATTCATATACACAAAAGAAAACCACAATAAGACAACACTTCATACAAATCAGGTTGACAAATACTTTAAAAAGACCACAAATAGAACAAGAACTTTCATATAGTGATGGGACAGATGTAAAGGGAACAATCACTGGACAATTTGACATTTCTGATAATTTTGAAAGTGACCATTTTTTCAGTCAGTTCAGTTCGGTCGTTCAGTTGTGTCTGACTCTTTGTGACCCCTTGGACTGCAGCACTCCAGGCTTCCCTGCCCATCACCAACTCCCAAAGCTTGCTCAAATTCAGGCCCACTGAATCAGTGATGCCATCCAACCATCTCATCCTCTGTCATCCCCTTCTCCTCCTGCCTTCATCTTTCCCAGCATCAGGGGCTTTTCCAATGAGTCGGTTCTCCCCATCAGGTGGCCAAAGTTTTGAAGTTTCAGCTTCAGCGTCAGTCTTTCCAATAAATATTCAGGATTTATTTCCTTTAAGATTGACTGGTTGGATCTCCTTGCAGTCCAAGGAGCTCTTAGGAGTTTTCTCCAACATCACAGTTTGAAATCATCAATTCTTCGGTGCTCAGTTTTTTTTTTATATAGTCCAGTTCTCACATCCATACATGACTACTGGAAAAACCAGTAGTTTTTTTGTCAAAGCTTTGACTAGATGGACCTTTGTTGGCAAAGTAATGTCTCTGCTTTTTAATATGCTGTCTAGGTTCATCATAGAAAAGCTTGGAAGCTTTTCTTCCAAGGAGCAAATATCTTTTAATTTCATGGCTGAAGTCACCATCTGCAGTGATTTTGAAGCCCCCAAAATACAGTCTCTCACCTTTTCAATTGTTTCTCTATTTGCCATGAAGTGATGGGACCAGATGCCATGATCTTAGTTTTCTGAAGGTTGAGTTTTAAGCCTACTTTTTCACTCTCATCTTTCACTTTCATCAAGAGGCTCTTTAGTTCTTCTTTGTTTTCTGCCATAAGGGTGGTGTCATCTGCCTATCTGAGGTTATTGATATTTCTCCCGGAAATCTTGATTCTGACTTGTGTTTCATCCAGCCTGGCATTTTGCATGATGTACTCTGAATATAAGTTAAATAAGCAGGGTGACAATATACAGCCTTGACATACTCCCTTCCAAATTTGGAACCAGTCTGTTGTTCCATGTCCAGTTCTAACTGTTTCTTCTTGACCTGCATACAGATTTCTCAGGAGGCAGGTAAGGTATTCCCATCTCTTTAAGAATTTTCCAGTTTGGGAGAAGGAACAAGATGGCGGAGGAATAGGACGGCGAGACCACTCTCTCCCCCACAAATTCATCAAAAGAACATTTGAACGCGAGTAAAGTCCACAAAACAACTTCTGAATGCTGGCAGAGGACGTCAGGCACCCAGAAAAGCAGCCCATTGTCTTCGAAAGGAGGTAGGAAAAAACATAAAAGATATAAAGCAAGACAAAAGAAGTAAGGACGGAGCTCCGTCCCGGGAAGGGAGGCTTTAAAAAGAGAGAAGTTTCCAAACACCAGGAAACAGACTCACTGGTGAATCTGTGGCGAGTCTTGGAAGCTCAGAGGGCCACATAACCTTCTTTTTTTTTTTTTTAAGATTTTTTAAAACCCACAGACTACCCGCCAAACGGTAACTCCCAGCTGAGAAGCAGCGCAGACGCCTGCATACGCCATTCGCAAGCGAGGGCTGGGCAGGGAGGAGCCGGCTGAACTGCTTAGAGAGAGGACTAGGCTTGAATGCCACGAGAACAATTTGAGAGAACTGGGGAGAGCAAAGCAGACTGTGGGATAGCTTCCCCACGAAAAGGCGGAAAGCTCTAACCTATGACTCGGCCAGCCCCGCTCACAGAATAAAGGACTGAGCAGAGTGAGCCGGCTGCGGCTGGCCCATCCCCCATCCCCCGCCGAGACAGGCAGGGAGCACAGCCAGAGCCGGAGCGGGCAACCGCGGCCCCAGAAAGGCATCTGATACAAACTGCAGACAGGCTTGTTGCTAATCAGGACTTCTTGGGCTCGGGCCGGTCGATATCCCCCTGAGAAGGTGCACCGGTTGTACACCCAGAAAACTGAGTGGCGGGGACTGGGGAGGCGATAAGTCGCAGAGACCGCGCTCGCCAAACACCTGGTCCCCTGAGCTGCTCGGACCGGGGAAGGCACAAAACGCAGGCCCAACCAAGTCTGCGCCTTTGTCGAGTACCTGAGAACCTGAACTTGAGCCGCTCAGACCTGGGAAGTGCATACAACTCGGCACCAGCCTCAGACAGTTCCCGGCAGAGCAACCTAGAGCCTGTGCAGTATAGACTGGGACAGCATACGTGCTGTGAGCGGGGGCAAACCCAGTGTGGCCGAGACGTTGCGAGCACTCCCCACAGACGCCAGAGATATTCGTCTGCAGCGTTCCTCCCTTCCCAGAACAGGACTGAACAACTGAGCCTTAAAAAGTGTCCACCCACCCCCTAGTATCAGGGCGGAAATTAGACACTGAAGAGACCAGCAAACAGAAGCTAAAACAGAGAGAACCACCTTGGAAATGGCAGATAGAGACGTCTAGAGACTACTCCAAGAATAAGACCAAAAACCAGAGGTAAGAGGCTTAAGCCCGAATCCTGAGAACACCAGAGAACTCCTGACTCCAGGGAACATTAATCGATAGGAGCTCATCAAACGTCTCCATACCTACACTAAACCCAAGGGTCAACAAGTTCCAGAGCAAGACATACCACGCAAATTCTCCAGTAACACAGGAAACTAGCCCTGAGCTTCAATATACAGGCTGCCCAAAGTCACTCCAAACCCACTGACATCTCATAACTCATTACTGGACACTTCATTGCACTCCAGAGAGAACAAATCCAGCTCCACCCACCAGAACACCGACACAAGCTTCCATATCCAGGGAACCTTGACAAATACCTGTCCAACCCCACACACAGCAAGGAAACTACATAATAAAGAGAACTCCACAAACGGCCAGAAGAGGGAAAGGCCACCCCAAGCAAAGCATTATAAGCAAGATGAAGAAGCAGAGAAATACCCAGCAAGTAAAGGAACAAGGTAAATGCCCACCAACACAAACAAAAGAGGAAGATATAGGGAATCTACATGAAAAAGAATTTCGAATTTTGGTGGTGAAAATGATTCAAAATCTTGAAAGCAAAATGGAGTTACAGATAAATAACCTGGAGAAAAGGATTGAGAAGATGGAAGAAAGGTTTAATAAGGACTTAGAAGAAATAAAAAAGAGTCAATATACAATGAATAATACAATAGATGAGATCAGAAACACTCTGGAGGGAACAAACAATAACAGAGGCAGAAGACAGGATAAGCGAGCTAGAAGATAGAATTGTAGAAATAAATGAAACAGAGAGGAAAAAAGAAAAACAAATTAAAAGAAATGAGAACAATATTAGAGACCTCTGGGACAATGTTAAACGCTCCAACATTCGAATCATAGGAATCCCAGAAGAAGAAGACAAAAAGAAAGACCATGAAAGAATACTTGAGGAGATAATAGTTGAAAACTTCCCTAAAATAGGGAAAGAAATAATCACCCAAGTCCAAGAAACCCAGAGAGTCCCTAACAGGATAAACCCAAGGCGAAATACTCCAAGACACATATTAATCAAATTAACAAAGATCAAACACAAAGAACAAATATTAAAAGCAGCAAGGGAAAAGCAGCAAATAACACACAAGGGGATTCCCATAAGGATAACAGCTGATCTTTCAACAGAAACTCTTCAGGCCAGGAGGGAATGGCAAGACATACTTAAAGTGATGCAAGAAAATAACCTACAGCCCAGACTACTGTACCCAGCAAGGATCTCATTCAAATATGAAGGAGAAATCAAAAGCTTTACAGACAAGCAAAAGCTGAGAGAATTCAGCATTACCAAACCAGCTCTCCAACAAATGCTAAAGGATTTTTTCTAGACAGGAAACACAGAAAGGGTGTATAAACTTGAACCCAAAGCAATAAAGAAAATGGCTACAGGATCGTACTTATCAATAATTACCTTAAACATAAATGGGTTGAATGCCCCAACCAAAAGACAAAGGCTGGCTGAATGGATACAAAAACAAGACCCCCATATATGTTGTCTGCAAGAGACCCACCTCAAAACGAGGGACACATACAGACTGAAAGTGAAGGGCTGGAAAAAGATATTCCATGCAAATAGAGACCAAAAGAAAGCAGGAGTAGCAATACTCGTATCAGATAAAATAGACTTTAAAACAAAGGCTGTGAAAAGAGACAAAGAAGGAAACTACATAATGATCAAAGGATCAATCCAAGATGAAGATATAACAATTATAAATATTTATGCACCGAACATAGGAGCACCGCAATATGTAAGACAATTACTAACAAGTATGAAAGGGGAAATTAACAATAATGCAATAATAGTGGGAGATTTTAATACCCCACTTACATATATGGATAGATCAACTAAACAGAAAATTAACAAGGAAACACAATCTTTAAATGATACAATAGACTAGTTAGACCTAATAGATATCTATAAGACATTTCACCCCAAAACAATGAATTTCACCTTTTTCTCAAGTGCACATGGAACCTTTTCCAGGATAGATCACATCCTGGGCCATAAACCTAGCCTTGGTAAATTCAAAAAAGTTGAAATCATTCCATGCATCTTTTCTGACCACAATGTAATAAGATTAGATCTCAATTATGGGAGAAAAACTATTAAACATGCCAACATATGAAGGCTGAACAACACGCTGCTGAATAACGAACAAATCATAGAAGAAATCAAAAGAGAAATAAAAATATGCATAGAAATGAATGAAAATGAAAACACAACAACCCAAAACCTCTGGGACACTGTAAAAGCAGTGCTAAGGGGGAAGTTCATAGCAATACAGGCACACCTCAAGAAACAAGAAAAAAGTCAACTAAATAACCTAACTCTACATCTAAAGCAACTAGAAAAGGAAGAAATGAAGAACCCCAGGGTCAGTAGAAGGAAAGAAATCGTAAAAATTAGGGCAGAGATAAATGCAAAAGAAACAAAACAGACCATAGCAAAAATCAACAAAGCCAAAAGCTGGTTCTTTGAGAAGGTAAATAAAACTGACAAACCACTAGCCAGACTTATCAAGAAACAAAGGGAGAAGAACCAAATCAATAAAATTAGAAATGAAAATGGAGAGATCACAACTGACAACACAGAAATACAAAGGATTATTAGAGAATACTATCAGCAATTATATGGCAATAAAATGAATAACCTGGAAGAAATGGACAAATTCCTAGAAAAGTACAACTTTCCAAAACTGAACCAGGAAGAAATAGAAAATCTGAACAGACCCATCACAAGCAGGGAACTAGAGGCTGTAATCAGGAATCTTCCAGCAAACAAAAGCCCAGGTCCAGACGGATTCACAGCCGAATTCTACCAAAAATTTAGAGAAGAGCTAACACCTATTCTACTCAAACTCTTCCAGAAAATTGCTGAGGAAGGGAAACTTCCAAACTCATTCTATGAGGTCACCATCACCCTAATCCCAAAACCTGGTAAAGACCCCACAAAAAAAGAAAACTACAGGCCAATATCACTGATGAACACAGATGCAAAAATCCTTAACAAAATTCTAGCAATCAGAATCCAACAACATATTAAGAAGATCATACATCATGACCAAGTGGGCTTTATCCCAGGAATGCAAGGATTCTTCAATATCCGCAAATCAATCACGTAATACACCACATTAACAAACTGAAAAATAAAAATCATATGATTATCTCAATAGATGCAGAGAAAGCCTTCGACAAAATTCAACATCCATTTATGAACAAAACCCTCCAGAAAGTGGGAATAGAAGGGACATACCTCAACATAATAAAAGGTATATATGACAAACCCACAGCAAACATTATCCTCAATGGTGAAAAACTGAAAGCATTTCCCCTAAAGTCAGGAACAAGACAAGGGTGCCCACTCTCACCACTACTATTCAACATAGTTCTGGAAGTTTTGGCCACAGCAATCAGAGCAGAAAAAGACATAAAAGGAATACAAATTGGAAAAGAAGAAGTAAAACTTTCACTGTTCGCTGATGACATGATCCTCTACACAGAAAACCCTAGAGACTCTACCAGAAAACTACTAGAGCTAATCAATGATTACAGTAACGTTGCAGGATATAAAATCAACACACAGAAATCCCTTGCATTCCTATACACTAATAATGAGAAAATAGAAAGAGAAATTAAGGAAACTATTCCATTCACCGTTGCAATGAAAAGAATTAAATACTTAGGAATATATCTACCTAAGGAAACAAAAGACTTGTACATAGAAAACTATAAAACACTACTGAAAGCAATCAAAGAGGACACTAATAGATGGAGAAATATACCATGTTCATGGATTGGAAGAATAAATATTGTAAAAATGAGTATACTACCCAAAGTAATTTATACATTCAATGCAATCCCTATCAAGCTACCAACGATATTTTTCACAGAACTAGAACAAATAATCTCACAATTTGTATGGAAATACAAAAAACCTCGAATAGCCAAAGCAATCTTGAGGAAGAAAAATGGAACTGGGGGAATTAACCTGCCGGACTTCAGGCTCTACTGCAAAGCCACAGTCATCAAGACAGTATGGTACTGGCATAAAGACAGAAATATAGATCAATGGAACAAAACAGAAAGCCCAGAGATAAATCCACGCACTTGTGGACACCTCATCTTTGACAAAGGAGGCAAGAATATAAAATGGAGAAAAGACAGTCTCTTTAACAAGTGGTGCTGGGAAAACTGGTCAGTCACTTGTAAAAGAATGAAACTAGAACACTTCCTAACACTATACACCAAAATAAACTCAAAATGGATTAGAGAGCTAAATGTAAGACCAGAAACTATAAAACTCCTAGAGGAGAACGTAGGCAAAACACTCTCCGACATAAATCACAGCAGGATCCTCCATGACCCACCTCCCAGAATATTGGAAATAAAAGCAAAAATAAGCAAATGGGACCTAATGAAAATCAAAAGCTTCTGCACAGCAAAGGAAACTATAAGTAAGGTGAAAAGACAGCCTTCAGAATGGGAGAAAATAATAGCAAATGAAGCAACTGATAAAGGATTAATCTCCAAATTATACAAGCAGCTCCTGCAGCTCAATTCCAGAAAAATAAATGACCCAATCAAAAAATGGGCCAAAGAACTAAACAGACATTTCTCCAAAGAAGACATAAAGATGGCTAACAAACACATGAAAAAATGCTCAACATCCCTCATAATCAGAGAAATGCAAATCAAAACCACAATGAGATACCATTTCACACCAGTCAGAATGGCTGCTATCCAAAAGTCTACATGCAATAAATGCTGGAGAGGATGTGGAGAGAAGGGAACCCTCTTACACTGTTGGTGGGAATGCAAACTAGTCGAGCCACTATGGAGAACAGTGTGGAGATTCCTCAAAAAACTGGAAATAGAACTGCCATATGATCCAGCAATCGCACTCCTGGGCATACACACCGAGGAAACCAGAATTGAAAGAGACACATGTACTCCAATGTTCATCGCAGCACTGTTTATAATAGCCAGGACATGGAAGCAACCTAGATGTCCATCTGCAGACGAATGGATAAGAAAGCTTTGGTACATATACACAATGGAGTATTATTCAGCCATTAAAAAGAATACATTTGAATCAGTTCTAATGAGGTGGATGAAACTGGAGCCTATTATACAGAGTGAAGTAAGCCAGAAAGAAAAACACCAATACAGTATACTAACACATATATATGGAATTTAGAAAGATGCAAATGATAACCCTGTATACGAGACAGCAAAAGAGACAAAGATGTATAGAACAGTCTTTGGGACTCTAAGGGAGAGGGTGTGGGTGGGATGGTTTGGGAGAATGGCATTGAAACACGTATGTTGTCATATGTGAAACAAATCACTAGTTCAGGGTCAATGCATGTTATAGGATGCTCGGGGCTGGCATGCGGGGATGACCCAGAGGGAGGATAAAGGGAGGAGGGAGGTGGGAGGGGGGTTCAGGAGGGGGAACTTATGTGAACCTGGGGCGAATTCATATCAATGTATGGCAAAACCAACCAATATAATATTGTAAAATAATTTGCCTCCAATAAAAAAATAAATTAATTACCAAAAAAAAAAAAAGAATTTTCCACAGTTTGTTGTGATCCACACAGTCAAAGGCTTTGGCAGAGTCAAATAGATGTTTTTCAGGAACTCTCTTGCTTTTTTGATTAGCCGATGGATGTTGGCAAATTGATCTCTGGTTCCTCTGCCTTTTCTAAATCCAGCTTTTATATCTGAAATTTCTTGCTTCACGTACTACTGAAGCCTGGATTGGAGAATTTTGAGCATTACTTTGCTAACATGTGAGATGACTGCAATTGTGCAGTAATTTAAATTTTCTTTGGCATTGCCCTTCTTTGGGATTGGAATGAAAACAGACCTTTTCCAGTCCTGTGACCACTGCTGAGTTTTCCAAATTTGCTGGCATCTTGAGTGCAGCACTTTCACAGCGTCATCTTTCAAGATTTGAAATAGTTCAACTGGAATTCCATCACGTCCACTAGCTTTGTTCACAGTGATGCTTCCTAAGACCCACTTGACTTTGCATTCCAGGATGTCTGGTTCTAGGTGAGTGATCACACCATCGTGGTTATCTGGGTCATGAAGATCTTTTTTGTATAGTTCTTCTGTGTACTGTTGCCACCTCTTCTTAATATCTTCTGCTTCTGTTAGGTCCATATCATTTCTTTCCTTTATTGTACCCATCTTTGCATGAAATGTCCCCTTTGTATCTCTAATTTTCTTGAAGAGATCTCTAGTCTTTCCCATTCTATTGTTTTCCTCTATTTCTTTGCATTGATCACTGAGGAGGGCTTTTTTATCGCTCCTTGCTGTTCCTTGGAACTCTGCATTCAGATGGGTATATCTTTTCTTTTCTCCTTTGCCTTTTGCTTCTCTTCTCAGCTATTTGTAAGGCCTCCTCAGACAACCATTTTGCCTTTTGCATTTCTTTTTCTCAGGGATGGTCTTGATCACTGCCTCTTGTACAGTGTCACAAACCTGTGTCCATAGTCCTTCAGGCACTCTGTCTATCAGATCTAATCCCTTGAAGCTATTTGTCACTTCCACTGTATAATCATAAGGAATTTGATTTAGGTCATACCTGAATGGCTTAGTGGTTTTCCCTACTTTCTTCAGTTTAAGTCTGAATTTTGCAATAAGGATTTCATGATCTGAGCCTCAGTCAGCTCCTGGTCTTGTTTTTACTGACTGTATAGAGCTTCTCCCTCTTTGGCTGCAAAGAATATAATCAATCTGATTTCAGTATTGACCATCTGGTGATGTCCACATGTAGTCTTCTCTTGTGTTGTTGGAAGAGGGTGTTTGCTATGACCAGTGTGTTTTCTTGGCAAAACTCTGTTAGCCTTTGCCCTCTTCATTTTGTACTCCAAGGCCAAATTTGCCTGTTACTCCAGGTATCTCTTGACTTCCTACTTTTGCATTCCAGTCCCCTATAATGAAAATGACATCTTTTTTTTGGTGTTAGTTCTAAAAGATCTTGTAGGTCTTCACAGAACCGTTCAACTTCAGCTTCTTCAGCATTACTTGTTGGGGCATAGACTTGTATTACTGTGATATTGAATGGTTTGCCTTGGAAACAAACAGAGATCTTTCTGTCATTTTTTAGCTTGCATCCAAGTACTGTGTTTGATACTCTTTTGTTGACTATGAGGGCTGCCCCATTTCTTCTAAGGGATTCTTCCCTAGAGTATAGATTTAAGGGTCATGTAAGCATTTGCTATACCCCAACAATTTCATTCCTAGGTAAATAAACTAGGAAACGTTTGCACATGTATACCTGGAGACATCTAAGGATGTTAATATTAATATCAGCATTGTTTGTGAAAGAAAAAATGGAACATGACATGTTCATTAAACATCTAAATTACTGCTTATAACACTGAATACTACATAACAATGAGTGTGATTAAAATCCAACAACATGCAACAGCATAGATAAATCTTGAGAACAAGATATTTTTGAAGGAATATTTCTAAACTATGAAAATGTTTGGAAGCAAGCAAAACTAAACTAAATATCTTTAAAGGATACCAATATGTGTCAAACTGTAAAGAAAATTAATGTGGCAGTAAACACAGAAGTCAGGGGTTACTTTCAAGTGGGGAGGGGAAGAGATGATAGGAGGTGACTTCAAAGTAAATGGCAATGATCTATTTCTTACTGTTGCTGGTAGATACACTAGTGGTTTTGTATTGTTAATGTTTCTTTAATATGTTTCATAGATTAAAAAATAACCTATTTTATAATCAATAAAAATAATTCTAAAAATGAAAAATAGTTTAAGTATGGTAGTCAAAAATATTTATTTATTAAGGAAGGTCTGGCCTAACTTTACTCACAACAATATGGTAACCATGAGGGAACATCCCTCTGTGAATTAGAAAATACCAAGATGGAACACAGTTATACTACAAATTCTGGTTATATTCACCATTCCTTGAATTAATCTGAATTAGTTATGCTTTGCTTAGGATGAAAATGTTTTCAGTTGGTTCATATTGCTTGAGATGCATACTTGATTTTTTTATTACCCAAAATGTCTCACTGAGGAAACAGCTGATATGAATGATGAGTTTAAAGAGAAATATCTATGCTGACAGAAATGCTTGCTTAGTGTAGAAGTTTCAGCTCTAGAAGGTAATACATATATACCCCCAAACAACAACAACACACTTAGAAAAAGCTATGTGGCAGATTCTATTTTCCAAACATGGCCAAAATATGTTCTTCCTTATTATGTGATCTTGATACAACTCATACCGGGAGGTCCTTCTCCTTGCACTCAGAGCTTTGTGTTGACCTATGGGAGGTATGATGATCTGCAACTTCTAAGTCAGAGAATGTGATAGAGCTTCTCATCCTCTCTTCCTCCCACTCTCCCTCCCGTCCCCTTTCCCTTCCTCATCCCCTTTCTCTCTTCCTCCCTGCTTCCCTCTATTCCTTCCTCCCTCTCTCTCTCTGCCTACATGGTCTTGGAATCCAGCTGCCAAGTTCTGAGGGAGCCCAAGAAATGCACAAGAGAAGTTCAAGAAAGCACACATGTGGATATTCTAGCTGAAGCTGACAGCCAGCATCGATGCCAAACACACAAGAATGCTTTCAGTAGGACTCCAGTCCCAGTTACCATCTGATGACAACCACACGAGGGACGCCACACAAACCACCCAGCTGAGCCCAGTCAAGCCCTGGAACCTCAGCAGTAAAAACAATAAGAGATTTGTCGTTATTTTATGCCACCAAAATTGGAGTGGTCTGTTACATAGCAATAGATAAACTGGAACAAACTATATTATTCAGTTCAGTTCAGTTCAGTCGCTCAGTCATGACCGACTCTTTGCAACCCCATGAATCACAGCACGCCAGGCCTCCCTGTCCATCACCAACTCCCGGAGTTCACTCAAACTCATGTCCATCGAGTCAGTGATGCCATCCAGCCATCTCATTCTCTGTCGTCCCCCTCTCCTCCCACCCCCAATCCTTCCCAGCATCAGAGTCTTTTCCAGTGAGTAAAGACAATATAGAATATTAAGTGGATGCCAAAAATCCAGAACATAAAATTCAGCTTTGCCACTAACTAGATGTGTACTTCGTTAACTACTGTGAGTCTTAATTACCTTAAAATGAAAAACTGGGGATTATTATCAACTTGTATCTCTCAAAGTTTTTTAAGCAAGGGATATGATATCCACTATACTGTACACTGTACAGAAGTGACATCAGAGACTAATGATACTCATATATTGTTAGGCCAGCATTGGCTCCCATTCTCCGGACCTCTTCCATCCCTCTATGAGCCATGGATACAATTTTCCATGGCCAACTGTCTGAGGATACATCTACTGTGTCTGTAGCTCTCACATGAGGGATCAATTGGTTACAATTTTATCTCCGTATTTTCTTTCATTTCCTCCCATTCTAGAAAATTGGTCATGGTTCCTGAACAGCAAAACCTAGCAAGTAAGAAAGGCAGCATAACACAGTGCTAACAGCACAGTGTCTGGAGCCCAGCTGTCTGAGTTCAAGTCCTAACTCTGCCTCTTACTGGTTTTGTGATCTTGGACAGTTCATATGCTCTCTATGCCTCTATTTCTTTATCTAAAAAATAGAATTAATAACATTATCTATTGCATTCTCCAGGTCAGAATACTGGAGTAGGTAGCCATTCCCTTCTCCAGGGCATCTTCCTGACCCAGGGATCAAACCCAGGTCTCCTGCATTGCAGGCAAATTCTTTACCAGCTGAGCCACAATGCGGGAGACCTGGGTTTGAGCCCTGGGTCAGGAAGATACCCTGAAGAAGGGAATGGCTACCCACTCCGGTATTCTAGCCTGGAGAATTCCATGGACAGAGGACAATGGCAGGCTACAGTCCATGGGGTCGCAAAGAGCAGACATAACTGAACAACTAATACACATACATACACACACACACACACACACACACACACACACTGCATAGGTGGATGATGAGGATTAAGTTAAATAAATTGACACACGGAGTGCTTTGAACCTTGCCTGACACACAGCAAGTTCCTCACAAGCATTTAGAGTGCTTGGTCACTGAGCTGGAGGGGGTGACTTATTTTGGTCGTGCCAAGAGAAGAACTCAATAAAAGCAGAAGAGCTGGCTTCATTCCCAAACAGCCACCACCAGAGAGCAGGAGGGCTCTGGTCAGAGGATACAGGCCCCCTGTAGTGCCATCCTGAAGAGAAACCTCAGTAGCCATTGTTCCAAAGGCACTAGGGACAGACCTGGGGGAAGGATATGATCAGCTAACAGCTGCTGTACTTCTAATGTCTGCAACAGACAACACGTGCCCAGAAATAATCGACACAAAAAAAATGTGACTCACATACCAGACAGCGCCTAGAAAAATAGTCTAGAAAATGAGAATCAAAGAGTGCTCCCAGTGGGGAGCAAGCACAACGAGAAAGGCATCATTTCTTCTGCAATACAACACCCAGACACGTTCAATACTCGAATTATATTAGAGGAGAAAAAAATGCCATTCTTTGTCATCCTAAGTGATGTCCCTCCCCTGTCCCTCACTCTGTCTGCTTTCACAGAAATGAAGGAGAACACAACTGATTTGGCTCTTTTAAAAGATGGCTCCTCCTCCCCAAATATACTGAGTATCATTAGCAGGAAATACTTCTATAGCACAATGCAAGTACAGGTAGTAAAATTCACATAACCATAGCAGGCTGCATGGCATTATTGGATCTAATTAGCAAATGTCAATATACTATTCCTTGCCAACTTTAACACTTGCATCCTTGGCTGTTTCAGAAAGTCTATGAAAGATTCCATTAGACAAGTGACCTAAGGGACTGTATTTCCTATCAAGTCTCTATATTAATAAAGTGGGCTTCCCTGGTGTCTCAGTTCTAAAGAATCTGCCTTCCAATGCAGGAGACTTGGGTTCAACGCCTGAGTCAGGAAGATCCCCTGGAGAAGGAAATGATTACCCACTTTAATATTCTTGCCTGGGAAATCCCATGGACAAAGGAGCCTGGTATGCTACAGTCCCTGGGAGTCAGATATAACAGCAACTAAAGAACAACAAATATTAATAAGGGAGCTTCCCTCTGAAATTCAAGGGTCAGGAAGCTCCCTAAATGACAGGAAAGCTAACTCTGGCTTTTGAGAAGCAAGATCCAGCAGCATAGCTAGCACCACTCTGATAAGACTAGCCCAGAATGAAGGAAGGCGGCCGAGGGTGACAGGTGTAATTAAAATTATGTTCAGTTGCTGATCTGCCAGACAGATAAATTCCATAAGCACTAAATTGCATCAGTTTACTGAAAAAAGTTACAATTGACTGCTCGTTTTTGTTGAATTCAACATTGATTCAAAGCTGGGATCCTGGAACTCTTCACTGTGATTAATGAAATCTCACCAGGTCTTTGGAATAAAAACAACTCCAACCTTTGACCCAAAGAAATGCTTAAGATATTAATGCAGATGATGTGAGAAAAAATTTCCTGGTTATTGCTATCCACTCCACTATTACTCTGCAATTTGGACACCTTAGTCATGAAAGCTAACGTCCTTTTAGTATAGAAAAATTCCTAGGAAGGGGGCTACCTGCCATGTGAGAAAAAGGGGAGAGCCAAAGAGTGAGGCAGGGGAAAGAAAATGACTGATTAGCCAGTGATGTCATATGTCAATCATCTCTACTGCGCAGGTGATACAAGGCTAGAGGTAGCACAGGTGAGACAGACCTGGGAGCAGGACCTAATGACAGTAGTGGGAAAGACACCTGCACTTGCAATATTTGCCACATACTAATAACCCTGCCTACATCACCCCCTTTCAACTTACTCATTCAACATTTAATCAACAGATATTTCATGAGCATCTATTATATTCTAATGACTATTTATACAACGCATAGTTGTGTCATACAAATACAAGAACAAGCAGACCAAGAGGAAATTCCAAAACTGAATAAAACGTGCTAAAAGAATACCATGAGTCAACTGTTCCCCCATTTTACAGATAAGAAAACTGAGGTATAGAGGTTAGAACTGGCCAGCAACAGAACCAAGGTTGCAATCCACATGTGTCTGACTCCAAACCTGTGATGTTCCCACTCTGTCACGAGCAAGGGTTCCTTCTAGGTACAGTGTGGAGAAGAAACTACTGAAGGCAGATGGAAAAATGGTACCCATACTTGGGACTATATGGCCAGTGAAAACTGGGCTCAAGAAATCATCTGTAAAAAACAGCTGAGGAAGTGGCTTAAATGGTGAAACAACTGATAAACAGAAGACATGCAGAGACACATCTGCAAGAAGTGTATTTCTATATGCTGAAGTCTTCTAGACTTCATGCTGGACATCAAAAAGAGCAGGACTGGCCTGAACACAGAACCACAGAAGAAAGAACATCCTTATACAGTGTGGTAGGAAACAGGACAGGACCAGGATAAGAACTGTATCCCAAGTCCACCAAATGGAGAGAAGAAAACACTACTGGAATAGGATGGTCAATTTTATGTGTCAGCTTGGCTAGTCCATGGCACCCAGATACTTGGCCAAACATTATCCTAGATGTTTCTCTAAAAGTATTTTTAAGATGAATTAACATTTAAATCAGTATACTTTGAATAAAACATTATATTTCATAATGTGGGTGGGCCTCATCCAATCAGTTGAAAGCCTGACAAGAACAAAAACAGACTTTCTCTGAAAAAGAAGAGGAATTCTGCCAGCAAAGTGTCTTTGGACTTGAACCACAGTATCAACTCTTCCTGAGTCTCCAGCCTACCCATCTACCTTGCAGATTTTGTGCTTTCCAGCCTCCACATCTGCATGAGCCAATCCCTTAAAACCCATCTATCCATCATTCTCTCTACATATATGCACATGTATACACACACATATACACACATACAAATACACACCACACACACACACATCCTATTGATTCTGTTTCTCTGAAGAACCCAAACTAATACAACCACATTAAAACATGGAACTAGAAAATCAGCTTCAAAGCCATGAGAATCGCACCTATCTAGAACAGGATGACTCTGTCTCCCAGGTGCTATTCTGGGTAACTGGGCCAATTACCCCCACTGTATACCCCAAGATATATGGGATGCAAAAAGGAAGACCAGACCAAATGGCTCACTGGACATTTTCAGAGTGAATAGTTCATTCATTTGATACATATTTATTGAATTCCTACTATGTGCCATGCCCTGTGTTAGGTGCTAGAGAATCCGGGCTCTTCTTGATACAGAGTAGGCATTCAACAAATATCTACTGAATAAGTAAGATCTTCAACTCTAAAAAATTAAACTTACTCATTTTTATGATTGTTATATTTTATAAAGAATTCTGAACCCAGGTGACTAAATTTGGAACTCAGGTCAAGACACCAGGAGGGCAAGGATCTCATACAGGCTAGGGTGACAGTGACAAGAATTCCTAATGAAAGGAGAAGGGTTCTGGGACCTTCTTTCACAATCTGGAGATTTTCTCCTCAAACCATTTTTATTTTTTGAACTTAATTCTTACTAGTGGAAACAATGTGTGTCAGAAAGACAAAGTCTTCAGAGACAAACAGGCCCCGCTTTATACAAATAATGTAGTCACCAAAAGCTCTAAGGCCAGTTTTATGTAAATCCCATGTTTATTAAAGTGTTCTATTACTAAAAGACCTCCAAGGTGAATTCTTTTGTATAGTCAATGATCACTCCCTATGGTGGTGTCAATAGAACTTTCTGAGGCAATAGAAATGTTCTATATCATGGTATCCAATATGGTACCCACTAGGCAAGTGGTCCATCTCTCACACCCATACATGGCTACTGGAAAAACGATAGCTTTGACTAAATAGCTCTTTGTCAGCAAACTGATGTCTCTGCTTTTTAATATTCTGTCTAGGTTTGTCATAGTTTTCCTCCCAAGGAGCAAGCATCTTTTAATTTCATGACTACAGTCACCATCTGCAGTGAGTTTGAAGCCCAGGAAAACAAAATCTGTTACTGCTTCTACTTTTACCCCATCCATTTGCCATGAAGTGATGGGACTGGATGCCATGATCTTAGTTTTTCTAATGTTGAGTTTCAAGTTGGAACATAAAGAAAGCTGAATGCTAAAGAATTGATGCTTCTGAATTGTGGTGCTAGAGAAGACTCTTCAGAGTCCCTTGGACAGCATATTAAACCTAGACGACATATTAAGCCTAGACAGCACACTAAAAAGCAGAGACATTACTTTACCAACAAATGTCTGTCTAGTCAAAGCTATGGTTTTTCCAGTAGTCATGTATGGATGTGAGAGCCAGACCATAACGAAGGTTGGGTGCTGAAGAATTGATGCTCTCAAACTGTGATGCTGGAGAAGACTCTTGAGAGTTCCTTGGACAGCAAGGAGATCAAACCAGTCAATCCTAAAGGAAATCAACCCTGAACATTCATTGTAAGGACTGAGGTTGAAGGTTAAGCTCCAATACTTTGGCCACCTGATCTGAAAAGCGGACTCATTGGAAAAGACGCTGTAGCTGGGAAAGACTGAGTGTAGGAGGCTACAAAGTGAGCTGGTTGGATGGTATTATTAACTCAATGGACAAGAGTCTGAGGAAACTCCAGGAGATAGTGAAGGACAGGGAAGCCTGGTGTGCTGTAGTCCATGGAGTCACAAAGAATTGGACACCACTGATGGACTGAACAATAACAACGTGGTGGGGATAAAACTTATCACCATAAATGCCTGTCTCCTTCAGATTGTAAGAAACAAACTTTCCTGTTTTCTCCATAATGTGATGGTGGGGTTGGGGGGATTTTCTGCCTGGACGCACACACACCTCCTTTGCTTTTCTTTTGAAGTCAGAATGACTCTGACACATCAGATGGGCCAGTTGTCAAAAGAGACTTGTCCCTACATTCTGTGCTGTGAGTCTCCTCTGGGAGAGGCACGCTGCCTTCCCAGGAACGGAGGTGGAGGGCTGAGTGAGTGGCAATTACAGGGATAGGACGCATGGTTTTCGCCCATGGGAAATGGAGCAGAAAAATCATTTCAGCCAGACTCTCTCACTGGGCAAAAAGCTGTGTCCCAGAGGAAATGTAACTCATACCACTACCACTTGCTGACTCTACAGGGTGAAAAATGGGACCCAGCAGAGAATGTTTGCACAGCCAGTATGGCAGCACAGGGCTTGTGGCTTGTAGTATGTTCCCAAACATAGTCGCCAGCACATTGAGCAGCAGGAGGCCACTGAGGTTTCTCCCAGCTTTCTGGGGACAACAGATAACATATGTGTCGGTGGTGATGTCATTCCTGGAGGTGGCTTTTGTATCCCTACCACTGCTTAAGGGAGCAAGTTTGCTGGGAAAGGTCATGGGATAGGGGGGCTTCCCCAGTGGCTTAGCTGTAAAGAATCTGCCTGAAATGCAGGAGACCTGGGTTTGACCCCTCCAGTGTTTCTTGCCTGGAAAATTCCATGGAGAGAGGAGCCTGGTGGGCTACATCCCACAGGGTCACAAAGAGTCAGACATGAATGAAGTGACTGAGCATGCATGGGGTAGGGAGGACAGTAAGGTATGTGCCTCTCACCTACCCACCCACTCAAGGGCTCTCTAGAAATGAAACTGACCTCTGAGAAGTCAATGACAGAAGTGATGCTCAAGGGGACACATGCAAAATCCCCTACAGAGACTCAACCCTAGAATGAAAGGTTTATTGGTAACTAACAGCTGGTCTAAAGACAATGTGGAAAAGGTAATGGTAACCCACTCCAGTATTCCCGCCTGGAGAATTCCATAAACAGAGGAGCCTGACAGGCTATAGTCCGTGGGGTCGCACAGAGTCTGACATGACTGAGTGACTAACACTTAAAGACAATGACACAGCCAGACAGGTAATGTGTTAATCAGTAAATGAAAATGGTCAATGGAGAACCAAGAAGAAAATGAGAGTTTGAGAGGCAATTATGGGCAGTGCCCATCAAAACTTTCCCTAGAGGATGCACAGTACATAGATGGTCAGGGAAGACTAATCCTATAAGAAGCACAGATCACCAAGGTATCTTAGCTGGAATGTGGGTGGGGAAGTTGGCTACTTAAGTTCAGTTCAGTTCATTTCAGTCACTCAGTCGTGTCCAACTCTTTGCGACCGCATGAATCACAGCACGCCAGGCCTCCCTGTCCATCACCAACTCCCGGACTACACTCAAACTCATGTCCATCGAGTTGGTGATGCCATCCAGCCATCTCATTCTCTGTCGTCCCCGTCTCCTCCCGCCCCCAATCCCTCCCAGCATTAGAATCTTCTCCAGAGAGTCAACTCTTCGCATGAGATGGCCAAAGTATTGGAGTTTCAGTTTTAGCATCAGTCCTTCCAATGAACACCCAGGATTGATCTCCTCTAGAATGAACTGGTTGGATGTCCTTGCAATCCCAGGGACTCTCAAGAGTCTTCTCCAGCACCACAGTTCAAAAGCATCAATTCATCGGCAATCAGCTTTCTTCACAGTCCAACTCTCACATCCATACACAACCATGGGAAAAACCATAGCCTTGACTGGACGGACCTTGGTTGGCAAAGTAATGTCTCCGCTTTTTAATATGCTATCTAGGTTGGTCATAACTTTCCTGCCAAGGAGTAAGCGTCTTTTAATTTCATGGCTGCAATCAGCATCTGCAGTGATTTTGGAGCCCCCCAAAATAAAGTCTGACACTGCTTCCACTGTTTCCCCATCTATTTCCCATGAAGTGATGGGACCAGATGCCATGATCTTAGTTTTCTGAATGTTGAGCTTCAAGCCAACCTTTTCACTCTCCTCTTTCACTTTCATCAAGAGGCTTTTGAGTTCCTCTTCACTTTCTGCCATAAGGGTGGTGTCATCTGCATATCTGAGGTTATTGATATTTCTCCCAGCAATCTTGATTCCAGCTTTTGCTTCTTCCAGCCCAGCGTTCCTCATGATGTACTCTGCATATAAGTTAATTAAGTAGGGTGACAATATACAGCCTTGACGTACTCCTTTCCCTATTTGGAACCAGTCTGTTGTTCCATGTCCAGTTCTAACTGTTGCTTCCTGACCTGCATACAGGTTTCTCAAGAGGCAGGTCAGGTGGTCTGGTATTCCCATCTCTTTCAGAATTTTCCAAAGTTTATTGTGATCCACACAGTCAAAAGCTTTGGCATAGTCAATGAAGCAGAAATAGATGTTTTTCTGGAACTCTCTTGCTTTCTCCATGATCCAGCGGATGTTGGCAATTTGATCTCTGGTGCCTCTGCCTTTCCTAAAACCTGCTTGAACATCTTACCATCAACTAAATCTCCTTGCTCTCATTCTCTACTCACCTAAGGAGCACTACTTGTAATCTCCTCTCACAGAGCTCTCCTAGAGGAGAGGAAGTCTGACCTGTGCTGTGCATATCCAGTCCCCACCTATCTGACAATGGGATGGACCTGATAAGCTATCTTGTTTGCCATTTAAACAATGGTCTTCTATTGCTGTTCAGTCCTTCAGTCTTGCCCAGTTGCGACCACATGGACTACAGCATGCCAGGTTTCCTTGTCCTTCCCATCTTTGGGAGCCTGCTCAAACACATGTCCACTGAGATGGTGATGCCATCTAACCATCTCATCCTCTGTGGTTGCCTTCTTCTGCCTACAATCTTTCCCAGCATCAGGGTCTTTTCCAATGAGTCAGCTCTTCACATCAGGTAGCCAAACTGTAAAAGGAGGGAAAGACACAGGGTACAACCTCTGAAAGAATGAGATATCCCAAGGACACACTATTTCAAATCCTAAAAGATGATGCTGTGAAAGTGCTGCACTCAAGATGCCAGCAAATTTGGTAAACACAGCAGTGGCCAAAGGACTGAAAAAGGTCTGTTTTCATTCCAATTGCAAAGAAAGGCAATGCCAAAGAATGCTCAAACTACTGCACAGTTGCACTCATCTCACATTTTAGTAAAGTAATGCTCAAAATTCTCCACGCCAGGCTTCAACAGTACATGAACTGTGAAATTCTAGATGTTCAAGCCAGATACAGAAAGGCAGAGAAACCAGAGGTCAAATTGCCAACATCCACTGGATCATTGAAAAAGCAAGAGAGTTCCAGAAAAACATCTATTTCTGCTTTATTGACTATGCCAAATCCTTTGACTGTATGAATCACAACAAACTGTGGAAACCTCTTAAAGACATGGGAATACCAGACCACCTGACCTGCCTCCCGAGAAATCTGTATGCAGGTCAAGAAGCAATAAGAAGTTAGAAGTGGACACGGAACAAGAGACTGGTTCCAAATTGGGAAAGGAGTATGTCAAAGCTGTATATTGTCACCCCACTTATTGAACTTATATGCAGAGTACGTCATGAGAAATGCTGGAATGGATGAAGCACAGCTGGAATCAAGATTGCCAGAAGAAGTATCAATAACCTCAGATATGCATATGACACCACCCTTATGGCAGAAAGTGAAGAAGAGCAAAAGAACCTCTTGATGAAAGTGAAAGAGGAGAGTGAAAAAGTTGGCTTAAAACTCAACATTCAGAAAACTAAGATCATCGCATCTGGTCCCATCTCTACATGGCAAATAGATGAGGAAACAATGGAAACAGTGACAGACTTTTTTTGGGGGAGAGGTTCCAAAATCACTGCAGATGGTGACTGCAGCCATGAAATTAAAAGACACTTTCTCTTTGGAAGAAAAGTTATGACCAACCTAGACAGCTTATTAAAAAGCAGAGACATTACTTTGCCAACAAATGTCCATCTAGTCAAAGCTATGGTTTTTCCAGTAGGCATGTATGGATGTGAGAATTGGACTATAAAGAAAGCTGAGTGCCCAAGAATTGAAGCTTTTGATCTGTGGTGTTGGAGAAGACTCTTGAGAGTCCCTTGGACTGCAAGGAGATCCAACCAGTCCATCCTAAAGGAAATCAGTCCTGAAGATTCATTGGAAGGACTGATGCTGAAGCTGAAACTCCAATACTTTGGACACCTGATGCGAAGAACTGACTCATTTGAAAAGACCCTGATGCTGGGAAATATTGAAGGCAGGAGGAAAAGGGGATGACAGAAGATAAGATTGTTGGGTGGCATAACCGACTCAATGGACATGAGTTTGAGTAAACTCTAGGAGTTGGTGATGGACAGGGAAGCCTGGCATGCTTCAGTGCTTGGGGTCACAAAGAGTCGGACATGATTGAGGGACTGAACTGAACTGAACTGAAGGACACAAGAGAAACTGATCAGAATCAAATGGGACCAAGATGGCAGACAAGACTAGACCTTGTTCCTGAATCAGCAAGTGAAATGACACACCCAGAGCTGCCATGACAGTTTCAAGGCACTGTTAAAAGACCACGGAGTGGGCGGTGGCCCAAATCCAGGAAATCTCTGCCCTTTCCCAAAATAGTTGGAATAGTCCTCCCACTCATTAGCATATGAAATTACCCAGGCTTTAAAAGCTAACCATGCCATATTTCACAGCCACATTCGCCCTCTGTGATGGCCCACACTCTGTCTGTGGAGTGTGCTTCTCTCTGTATCTGAATAAATCCACTTCTTACCTATCACTTTGTCTCTCACTGAATTCTTTCTGCGATGAGACTTCAAGAACCTGAGCTTCATTAGGTCCTGAAACCAGGTACTGTGGGTTTTGGCTGGGTTCGAATCCCAGCCATGTCGGTTCAAGTCTAAAGCAGGGTTTTGACTGGGTTTGAGTCCCAGCCATGTGGGTTTAAGTCCCAGTCTGTGGTAAATGGTTTCAAAACTATTGGAGGTTCAACCTAAGCATCAGTTCCTCCAATGAATATTCATGGTTGATTTCCTTTAGGATTTACTGGTTTGACTCCTTGCAGTCCAAGGGACTCTCAAGAGTCTTCTATATTACTGCAGTTCAAAAGCATCAGTTCTTCGGGATTCAGCCTTCTTTATGGTCCAATGCTCACTCCATACATGACTACTGGACAAACCATAGCTTTGATTATACGGACCTTTGTCAGCAAAGTATGTCTCTGCTTTTTAGTATACTGTCTAGGTTTGTCATAGTTTTTCTTCCAAGGAACAAGCGTCTTTTAATTTCATGGCTGCAGTTGCCATTTGCAGTGATTTTGGAGCCCAAGAAAACAAAATCTGTCATGTTTCCATTGTTTCTCTATCAGTTTGAAACAATGGGACTGGATGTCATGGTCTTAGTTTTTTAAATGTTGAATTTTAATCCAGATTTTTCACTCTCCTCTTTCACTTTAACAAGAGACTCTAGTTCATCTTTGATTTCTGCCATATGGGGGGGATCATCTGCATATCTGAGGTTATTGATATTTCTCCCAGCAAGCTTGATTCCAGCTTGTGCTTCATCCAGCCTGGCATTTTGCATGACTTAATCTGCATGTAGTTAAATAAGCAGGGTGACAATATACAGCCTTGACATACTCTTTTCCCAATTTGGAACCAGTCTGTTGTTCCATGTCTAGATCTAACTGTTGCTTCTTGACCTACATACAGGTTTCAAAGGAGGCCAGTAAGGTGGTCTGGTATTACCATCTCTTTAAGAATTTTTCACAGTTTGTTGTGATCCACACAGTCAAAGGCTTCATGTAGTCAATGAAGCAGAGTACACTTTTTTCTGGAATTCTCTTGTTTTTTCTGTGATCCAATGTATGTCAGCAATTTGATCTCTGGTTCCTCTGCCTTTTCTAAATCCAGCTTGTATATCTGAAATTTCTTGGTTCACATAATACTAAGCCTAGCTTGAAGGATTTTGAGCATTTATTTTGCTAGCATGTGAAATAAGTGCAATTGTGTGGTAGTTTGAACATTCTTTGGCATTGCCCTTCTTTGGGATTGGAATGAAAACTGACCTTTTCCAATCCTGTGGCCACTGCTGCATTTTCCAAATTAGCTGGCATACTGAGTGCAGCACTTTAACAGCATCATCTTTGAGGATTTGAAATACCTCAACTGGAATTCCATCACCTCCACTAGCTTTGTTTGTGGTGATGTTTCCTAAGGCCCACTTGACTTTACACACAAAGATGTCTGAATCTAGGTAAGTGATCACACCATCATGGTTATCTAGGTCATTAAGATCTTTTCTGCACAGGTCTTCTCTATATTATTACCACCTCTTCTTAGTATCTTTTGCTTCTTTTGGGTCCATACAATTTCTGTCCTGTATTGTGCCCATCTTTGCATGAAATGTTCCCTTGGTATCTCTAATTTTCTTGAAGAGATCTCTAGTCTTTTCCATATCTATTGTTTTCCTCTATTTCTTTGCATTATTCACCTAGGAAGGCTTTCTTATCTCTCCTTGCTATTCTTTGGAACTCTGCATTCAGATGGGTATATCTTTCCTTTTCTCCTTTGCCTTTTCTTTCTCTTCTTTTCTCAGCTATTTGTAAGGCCTCCTTGGACAACCATTTTGCATTTCTTTTTCTTGGGGATGGTTTTGATCACTGCCTCCTGTACAATGATTTGAAACCTGCATCCATAGTTCTTTAGGCACTAAGTCTATCAGATCTAATCCCTTGAATCTATTTGTCACTTCCACTGTATAAGCATAAGGGATTAGATTTAGGTCATAGTTGAATGACCTAGTGGTTTCCCCTAGGTTTCCTAGTGGTTTCCCCTTAAATTGTTCAATTTAAGTCTGAATTTTGCGATGAGGAATTCATGATCTGAGCCACAGTCAACTCTCCGTCTTGTTTTTGATGACTGTATAGAGCTTCTCCATCTTTGGCTGAAAAGAAGATAATCAATCTGATTTTGGTACTCACCATCTGGTGATGTCCACGTGTAGAGTCTTCTCTTCTGTTGTTAGAAGTGGGTGCTTGCTATGACCAATGTGTTCTCTTGGCAAAACTCTATTAGCCTTTGCCCTGTTTCATTTTGTACTTCAAGGCCAAACTTGCCTATTACTCCAGGTATCTCTTGACTTCCTACTTTTGCATTCCAATCCCCTATGATGAAAAGGACATCTTTTTTTGGGTGTTAGTTCTAGGAGGTCTTGTAGGTCTTCATAGAGCCATTCAACTTCAGCTTCTTTGGCATTAGCGGTTGGGGCATAGACTTGTATTACTGTGATATTGAATGGTTTGTCTTGGAAGTGAACCGAAATCTTCCTGTCATTTTTGAGGCTGCCCCCAATACTGCATTTTGGACTCTTTTTTGACTATGATGGCTACTCCATTTCTTCTTAGGGATTATTGCCCACAGTAGTACATATAAGGGTCATCTGAATTAAATTCACCCTTTCAGTTAATTTTAGTTCACTAATTCCTAAAATGTCAATGTTTACTCTTGCATCTCCTGTTTGACCACTTCCAATTTACCTTGATTCATGGACATAACATTCCAGATTCCTATGCCATATTGTTCTTTACAGCATTGGATATTACTGTCACCACCAGACACACCCACAACTGGGCACTGTTTCTGCTCTGGCTCAGCCTCTTCATTCCTTCTGGAGCTATTTCTCTACTCTTCTCCAGTAGCATATTACACACCTGCTGACCTGGAGAGTTCATCTTTCAGTGTCATATCTTTTTGCCTTTTCATATTGTTCATTATATTTTCAAGGCAAGAATGCTGAAGTGGTTTGCCATTCCCTTCTCCAGAGGATCACAATTTGTCAGAACTCTCCACCATTACCCATCTGTTTTGGGTGGACCTACGTGGCATGGCTCAAAGTTTCATTCAGTTAGACAAGGCTGTGATCTATGTGATCAGTTTGTTTTCTGTGATTGTGATTTTCTTTCTGTCTTCCCTCAATGGATGAGGATAAAAGGTCTGTGGATGCTCCTGGGACTTTGGTTAATGTGCTCTCATACCTGAGAGACTGAGCCACTCTCAATGAGAAAATAAAATCCAGTTTCAGATCTGTGAAACCAAAGTCCAAACAGAGCCAGAATTTGGCCAGTGAGTTGAAGTAAAAGCCAACTTAGATCTTTTTCATAGCCAACCATAGGTTTCCTTAATGGTAAACGTATATGACTTTACCCATGTAATGATAAGAGCTATTATTTAGTACCTATTTTACACCAAACACTTTAAATCATCATCTTGCCTGATCCGTAAAACTGCCCTGATGAGATAAGCGTTATTTCCTTGTGTTTTATCCTAGGAAATGGCGACCCAGAGAAGATGAATCATGAGCCCAAGAACTAAGATGAGGCTCTGAGTCTACCTGGATCCAAAGCCCTTACACACCTGACTCCAGCAATGATTTTCAAGCTTAGATTGGCCGAGAGGTCAGAGATCAAATGAACAGGCAATATGGAGGCCAAGAAGAAACCACACTTTTTAGCTAGTACAAAAAAGTGCTAGAGGAAGTTTGGAATTGTTTTCTACAAGTTGAATTTGACCTGTTTGATGCTGATTTGCCTCTCAGAGAAAGCACTTAAGAAGAGGAGGGGAACATACCCTCCAAAATAAGGTGAGCTAAGAAGTTTCTGCCTGTTGATGAAAACGTGCATTTTCTAGGGTCAAATGCATACTTTGGCCACCTCATGTGAAGAGTTGACTCACTGGAAAAGACTCTGATGCTGGGAGGGATTGGGGGCAGGAGGAGAAGGGGACGACAGAGAATGAGATGGCTGGATGGCATCACTGACTCGATGGACATGGGTTTGAGTGAACTCCAGGAGTTGGTGATGGACAGAGAGGCCTGGCGTGCTGTGATTCATGGGGTCGCAAAGAGTCGGCCATGATTGAGCGACTGAACTGAAGAAGAACTTGTCTTCTGAAGGGTTTCCGTTAGTGAATTAGCACACTGTATATTAAACGCCTCTCCTTCAGACTAAAGTTCTTGAGAGTAGGAACTAAAAACCTAAAACACAGCCCAGCACACTTAAAAATACATAAGGAGCAGAATGATGGGTGAACGAGGAAGAAAGGGAATAATACTCAGCCACTAGTTGGGGGAGCAGCCAGGGGCCATCCACCTACCACATTATGATCCTACAAACAGTGATTGTTGGACAAATGACCGGTTTAAAGATCTGATCCAAGCCATGTTTCAGCACGGCTTAATGAACCATCAGTGACTACGCCTCAGCAATTCAGTGCAAGAACAAAGATGTTTAACACGGCCTCTAAATACAAAGGACACAAACAGCAGTTCACACAAGAAGAGCTATAGATCGCCAAATAAAAAAGAAAAAGGGTGCAACCTCTCTCGTGATCAAAGGAACACAAACTAAACTAAGAATCGATTTTAGGGGATCTAGCAAATAGGCCACATTTAAAAAAAATGTTTGTGTCTTTTAAAGGAATACTCAGGATTGGAAAGGATGTCAGCAAATGGCCAGTATGACAGATTGAAAGTTGAGCCAGCATTTTTGGGCAGATAAGTTGGCAGTATGGATTGAAAGATCTAAAAGTATCTGTATCTTTGAATCTGTGTTTTTACTATAACTATTTATCCTATCAAAGGTGGGTACAAAAACTTATGTATAAAGATACTTATTTAGAATAACAACAAAAGAATTGGAGCTAACAGCTTAAACCAACTGCTACTGCTGCTGCTAAGTCACTTCAGTCGTGTCCGACTCTGTGTGACCCCACAGATGGAAGCCCACCAGGCTCCCCCGTCCCTGGGATTCTCCAGGAAAGAACACTGGAGTGGGTTGCCATTTCCTTCTCCAATGTGTGAAAGTGAAAAGTGAAAGTGAAGTCGCTCAGTCATGTCTGACCCTTAGCGACCCCATGGACTGCAGCCTACCAGGCTCCTCCATCCATGGGATTTTCCAGGCAAGAGTACTGGAGTGGCTTGCCATTGCCTTCTTCGGCTTAAACCAAGGAACTGATTAAATATATCATATAACAGAATGCTATGCAGTCATCAAAACCAATTTCTCAAAAGATTGATTTGGAAAATGTTTGCAACATCTCAAAGTAAAAAAAGCAGGTTTCAAAGCAATGCCTAGAAAACCATTTGAGTTTTTTCAGCAAAAATCTACATTTACTATATTTTTCTCTGTATTTTCTCCTCTATGCTCAAGTATATACAGACTTAAAAAATAAAAATTTATAGTTTTATTTTGAAAATAGTAGGTCTCACAAATCCAATCAACAGTAACCTTTGACACTCAGGTGGGACTTCATCCTATCTCCTCACTCTTTATTCCTGACAGTAGCCCTGATTTTGAAAGAGATGAAATGACTTGTCCATACTGGCTTCACACTCATCTCACTCACATCAAGAGTATAATTCTTTTCATTACACTAGAGCTAAATTTACCCTTGTGGGTACTCAGTTCTGTCCGACTCTTGGCAATCATATGGACTGCAGCCCACTAGGCTCCTCTGTCCATGGGATTATGCTAGCAAGAACACTGGAGTAGTTTGCCGTTTCCTCCTCCAGGGGACCTTCCCGACCCAAGGATGGAACCCACATCTCCTGCACTCCTTCACTGGCAGGAGGATTCTTTACCACTTGAGCCACCTGGGGAGTCCAATAGGTACACATTTCCAAAATTCATCAGATCTCACGGTGAACTTCTCAGAGTTCACATAACCCAACTGCTTTTGAAAATGGCAAATGTAATTATGTCATGTGCTGAGATGTAAATATTCCCCAATGGGAGACCCCAGTAGCTAGCATATGTTTTAAATTCAAATTATTCCAAAAGAATTTTTTTAAGTTATAATATGTACAGTAATGAAGAGTTTTGTTTTGTAAGTGTTTCCCCAGAATCATGAAAGTACATTCTTCTTTGTAAATTATACATGGCATAATTACAACAAGACGGGCCATGCTTTGGGTCTCATTTCAAAGTGATTCCATTTTAAAGCATTCCCTTTAATAAACACAAAACAGCAGCCTCCACTATGAAACTATTTGGAATTATCGAACTATATTTTTAAAGGGTAGATACTAACTGTAGGATTAATAACCAGTTTTCAAAGCCTTACTTTATTCTATAAAAATTCTTTTTATCCTAATCATAAGATCAGGAATTAAGAGAGTTGTAAAAATGGCAGTGGCAAGAACAGTCAACAACTGGAGAGTATGCAGTCCTAGCGTGTGGGTGAACCATCAAAGAATATTTTAGAATATATCAACATATACCATCATTTCTCCAGAGAAGGAATGATTTCTCTAGCTTTTTCTACAACTGTCCATCTCCTCAAATACATGAAACGTTTCTGGATGGCCTGATACATGATAAGAGCTCGATAAATGTTTGCTGGCTAGCTGTGAAGGCCAGTGAGAAAGACCCCCTCCCCTCACCCCTACTCTTATTGCAGATTAGATATCCCTGTAGGTTAGGGAGGCTTCTTGGATTGAGAAGGGAAGAGGGTATTTCGAGACTTGGGAACAAGATACGCGAGAGTGAAAAATGAGTAAATGAGCTTCATTATACCAAAGGGGAGGGACAGATGTTCCTCCAAGCAGTGATTTTAAAAGACTGATCTGGAGGTGCGGTACAGCAGAGCAGAAAGGAAAGGAGAAGATGAAGGAGCCCCTGTGAGCAGATGCCGCAGTGCAGGAGGTGGATGAGGACCAAGGTGAGGTCAGTGGGAAAGGTGCAAGAGACATCAGATAAATAGAAAACGTGAACCAGCCAATGTGAAGATAGTACAGGCGAGAAAACCAAAGAAGCAGAGATGTGCACAATTTGTGGAGAACCCTGGCAATCCACCAAGGAGAAGGAAGGAGAGTTTTCAGAAGGAAGAAGGTGGTCACCATCCCCAGAGAAGCCATGGAGTAGGAAGACAGGAAGCCAGGATTCAGCATCAGGACTGCTGCTCTGGACCCGGGGACCAAAAGGCAGGGTTCGGAAGGGGTGAGTGGTGAAACAAGGGATGCAGTAAGTATACTGTACAGAATGAACTGAGAAGCTGCAGAGTTTTCAAGACTGGGGAGACCCTGTTGGGGACATAAGATGGAAGAACAAGCAGAGAGGGAGGGGTGAAGGAAGAAGGTATAAGGGATGAAGGAAGAATGGATGGGCACCCGAGGGCTGAGAACCAAAGAGCTCCGCTCTCACAACCTCAGGAGGAAGTCCACCTGGTAAAGGGACAGGACAGGCAGCGAGGCAGGCCTAGGCTGGCAGAAAAGGAAAGGAAGTGCCTTTCCCTCACTGCTCCTCCTGCAAATTGAATCTGTTCTTCCTTCATTCTAGGAACTGCAAGAGCCCCTCAGACACAGGAAGGTGCCTCCCCACTAGCAGCTCAGTTGACACTTCTCCCTGGGCCTTGTGGCTGAGTGCTAATCCCTCCAGCCTCAGGCCGAATGCCCTTTCCTTCCTGCCTGCCTGCCTCCCTCCCTTCCTTCTTGATGGAGGCCTCCTCCCCTGAGCACACCCAGTAGAGCTGGCTCTGCCCTCCTCTTCATTAGGCACCGGGCACCTGTCCCCTGGCGCTTCCCTTACAGGCTCACCACCCCCTAACCAGTGATGTGTTCTCTGGTCATATCACAACTGTCTTCCCTCATGTTAGATGGAAACGTTAGACTGTAAGCTCCATGAGGGCAGGGACCTGTTCTTTTAACTCACTGTTATACCCTAGACCCCAGCACAGTAGCTGGCCCTGAGCAGACGCTCAGAAAGCCCCTTCAGGTAAACAAGTGGGTGGGTTAGACTCTGTGCCTCCTACTCTTGCATTCATGGGGTGGACCGTCTCGGGCACACATGGGGTGGACCGTCTCGGGCACCAGTGGCTCCCAGGATCTGGCCCCCAGGAGGTATTCCCTAAGAGCCTGCCTGCTGATGAGCTGCCTGCCTGGCTGAAGATGGTGCTAACTTCCCCCCATACCCACACAGGGCTTCAGTTCCCTGTTGGGTATCAGGACAGCTGGAGATCCCAAGCTCTCAGACCCTGTGATGATAAGGGACCTGTGAGAAGAGTTCTTCAGGCTCAGTACCTTCTCCTCAGGGCCAGGTCCCATCATGGGTGCAGGGAGATGGAGGAGAGTGAGAGAGCTCCTGTCCTCAGGGGCCTCTGGGCTTCTGGAGGGAGACAGAAACAGGCTAAAGAATAAAGCGAGGGTATGTACAGCACAAATACAGAGGGGGGACCGCTCCCGCTTATGGAGAACTTAGCAGGTGCCAACTTCACTGGAAATGCTTCACAACGATGGTTTCATGTAACTCCTCACAAAGCCCCTAAGTGAGTCCAGAGATGGGGGTCTCCGGGTGGGCTGTAACCCCCACCAGCAGCTGTTATAACAATGGTGATGGCAGATGGCATGACTGACCATTTATTAGGGTCCAGGCCCATATGAAGCCTTTTATAGGCAGCATCTCATGGCTGTCACACTCTCATGAGCTTCGTATGAGAGTACATGAGCTCTCATCACATACATTGTACATTTGAGACACCTGAAGCTGGCTCAGAGAGGTTACAAGATTTGTCCAGGCTCAAAGCTTGGATGTAACAGAACTGGGATCAAACTAGGTGTGTGGGACTCCAGAGTGAACTATGAGGCTGCAGGTAAGGAAACATGTAGCCACTGGTAGAACCACGAGGAGATGATGGATCATTGCTAGTTGAGAAAGGGCACTGCAGACCTGGCATGCTGGGCAGAGTTGGCATAGGCGATGGGCATGGGTGATGGGCAGCTTTCTCTTTCAACTTGAGGAAAGTCAGGTGGCACAAAAGAGTTAGTGCAAGTGGCCCAGACAGGTCCAGGCGCAGGTCTGTCCAGCCTCAGTGGGAGGACGCAGCTGCAGTCAGCTGGCCACCACCAGTCCTTCCATACAGGACTTCTTTCCCTATGAGTCAGACCACAGGCGGCTCCGCAGACCCTGGGCCTGGCGTGGAGAGGACTGCGCATGTTAGCACCTGAATTCAATCCAAGCCAGATTCACGCTATTCCTGCACGTATCTGTGTCACAGCTTCTTTTTTTCTCTCCCTGTGTCCAGGGCAGGAGAGGGAGATGGTGAGGAGACCAACAGCACCACTGCATCAGGACTGGAGCCAGCTACCTGCAGGCCAGCTCCCCCAGACAGGGTGCTGTAAGCTGGAATCAGAGAAGACCTGGGGAAGACACAAGATCTTCACAGCACCCAGAAAGCCACTTCCAAGCAGAGACTCCTGTCTACAAGGCACAGTGGCAGATACTTCTCTGCAAGGTGGTTATTTTTCCAGAAGAAATGGGCAGATGGAGAGAAGAACGGCCCAACTGGAACAGGGCAAGTGTAGGTAGGAAGGGACGAATGCATAGCCACAACCAGAGAGAATGCTCTCTTGGGCCTCCGCTCTCCCAAGCCTCTGGCCACAGTCCAACATGGCTGGCCTGGCCTGTTCACCGCAGCCTAGGGGTGGTGCATCCAGCACCTACGACTGGTTGGGAGGAAAGCCCAGCCCTCAGGTCACTGTGGACCCTTGCCCTCCCTTGTCATGTGAATGAATCTCAGCCAAGCCTTGCTGGTGAAAGCAGCTCTACTGCCCATTTCCTGTTTGCCCATTTATGTTTAATCCTCTCTAACACTGAAAGAAGCTATTAATAAATATAGGAATGAGACTACCAGGCAACTTAACCCGACTTCTGACTTACGCTCTCCTGAACGCACATCATGCCTGCTTGCCTAGCCTGTTGATTCTTCTCCTAGATTAAGAAGTAAATATGAAGAATTAAAGAATGACTAGCTCTCTTCTCCCATTAGCCCCCTTAGCAGTTCTTTGGGAAGATCACGTGGGCAAGACCACACTGAAGAATCAGCCAGTCTGCACGAGCGGAGGATGAGGCAGAGTCCAACCTCCTGCTTCAATGAGTCACTGTCATGCTCAGTCACTCACTCATGTCTGACTCTTTGCAGCTCCACCGACTATAGACCACCAGGCTCCTCTGTCCATGGGATTCTCCAGGCAAGAATGCTGGAGTGGGTTGCCATGCCCTCCTCCAGGGGATCTTCCAGACCCATGGATCGAACCCGTGTCTCTTGCATCTCCTGCATTGGCAGGCGAATCCTTTACTGCTACCACAACCTGGGAAGGCCCAACGACTCACTGACTTTCCCTCTTCCCTTTATGAACTATCATGGCTGGGACATGAGTCTATCAGAAGATTGCCAGCTTTTCTGATTAAAGTAACTTTCCATTCTATTGACACTTGCCTTTTGATTATTGACTTTTGAGTGGCAAGCAGCTGAACCTGGGTTTGGTAACACTGAGACCAGGCCTAACTCAAGCTGGGACATTAGGGTGGGTCATGGGTCTGAGGCACCTCACCCACAGTGCCTGGTTGACCACCCAAGTCACTCTCTCTCTTTGGCTAAGCTCTACAAGGGTGGTAAAGGAACGCTTAGAGAGGAAAGACCAACTGCGAAGGTGGGAGCAGGGCTGCATTTTCTCTCTGCTTTGATGCCCTCTGTGTGTCATGAGAAATAGAATATTTCCTGCCATATCTGTAAACAAAGGAGATCACAGTCATTAGCAACTGCATCCACCACAGAGGTGAGCTGGGGAGCCCTGAGGGAACTCAAGAAGGAAAGAATGCCTGCCATCTAGTAGCCAGACTGCAGATAATCCCTATGATGAGCCCTGAAGCAACTCAGCATGAGAAAATACAAAGTACTGGCCCCAATAGCTGAGTGTACATCAAAGGAATGATTTTAGTGAGCTCAGACTCTAGCATCTTCCCATATATAGAAAAGCATTAAATTCCTTAATTTGAGATATCTGCTGCTGCTGCTAAGTCACCTCAGTCGTGTCCGACTCTGTGTGACCCCATAGACAGAAGCCCACCAGGCTCCCCCATCCCTGGGATTCTCCAGGCAAGAACACTGGAATGGGTTGCCATTTCCTTCTCCAATGTGTGAAAGTGAAAAGTGAAAGTGAAGTCGCTCAGTCGTGTCCGACTTGTAGCGACCCCACGGACTGCAGCCTACCAAGCTCCTCCATCCATGGGATTTTCTAGGCAAGAGTACTGGAGTGACTTGCCATTGCCCGAGATATCTGGTTTTCCTTAATTAACAATAATCTTTGATGTTCAGACTAACTGCCCTTTGTTGCAAAACTTCTATATTACCTGGATCCTCTCCTCGCCTTCTTGGAGCAGTTCTCTCAGAGTCACTTGAGATGCTGTCTCCCGAGCTTGAAGTCCTAAAAATTCTTACCAAATAAAACAGAACTCTCAACTTTTCTATTGTGAATATTTTTTAAATCCACAGTTAGATGCTGCTCTGTACTGGGAATTAACTAGGGAACAAGATGGATGTGGAGTTTGCTCCATAAAGCCCTCCACTAAGGGACAGAACCCAGAGCCAGGCAAAAAGGAGGCCACCATGAGAATGAACCTGATGGTGGGAAGAGAGAAAGCTGGGCCAACATAAGAAATCCTGTGCCCTGGCAGCAGCAAAAGGACGAGCAATACTCAGGAGCAGAGGCTGAGGAATGGTCTATCCATTTTTCTGAAGGGAAGGGACCTACCTAGACCTGCTGGGCCCCACATTTTTTGTTGTTGTTCAGGCAATCAGTCGTGTCCAACTCTTTGTGATCCCACAGACTGCAACACAGCAGGCTTCCCTATCCTTCACTATATCCCAGAGATTACTCAGACTCATGACCACTGAGTCAGTGTTGCCATCTAACTGTTAGGTAGTTAGAATAGGAAAAAGGAGTCCAAAATAGTGGTGGCTAAAGGACAAAGAGAGGAAAAAGCCTGTGAATATAGAACAAAGGAAGGTCTGAGGACCAGAGTGAGAACCTCAGATAAAAGAAACAGCCCTCCTGGCTAGCCCAATTTACATAGGGCAGGCTCAGGGAGAGGAGAAAAAAAAAAACATATAAAAAGAGGAGCCAAAATTGAGCTTATCTCTTCTCCTCTCTTCTTTTGGGTCAGCCTGCCCTCACGCCTCGAGGATATACTTTCCTTTGCTTGCCAAATAAAACTGAGCTAAAACCAAGCTGTAACACTAGTCCACAGTTTAAACTGAGCTTTAATCGAGCTGTAACAATGATCCATCCATCACTTCAAATTTTTGCTGCAGCGAGACAGAAACAAGGAAATTACACACTCCCATTACACAACCATCTCAAATCTGTCACTCCCTTCTCCTCCTGCCCTCAATCTTTCCTACCATCAGGGTCTTTTCCAGTGAATCAGCTCTTCCCATCAGGTGGCCAAAGTATCAGAGCTTCAGCTTCAGCATCAGTCCTTCCAATGAATATTCAGGGTTGATTTTCTTTAGGATTGACTGGTTGGATATCCTTGCAGTCCAAGGTACTCTCAAGAGTCTTCTCCAGCACCACAGTTTCAAAGCATCAATTCTTTGTCTCAGCCTTCTTTATGGTCCAACTCTCATATCTGTACATGACTACTATAAAAACCATAGCTTTGACTATACGGACCTTTATTTTCTATCAATTCTTTTCTGCCAAGTAGCCTGAGCAGGGGCTGATCACATAATCGCAGGTTTCTGCTTTCCATGTCCTGACCAGTGTCTTTTGCCCAACTTAGGAGTTCCAGAGAAATGGAGAGAAGAGTAGTCAACAAAGACTTCCTCCTTTCCTATCCAGGAAGCCCCTTCTGACTCTCCCCTGCCCCTCCTTCCCCCAGGCTCCTTCTCTGGGCTCCCCCAGCCTCTCTTCCACCAGGACACATATGACACAACTATCATGACTGATCTGTCTCCCTCCCTCCAACAGGGAGCTCTCTGAGGGCTGGGGGAGTGTGCCCAGCTACCAGCACAGAGCTCAGAAGAGGTACTGCAGTGAGTGAATGAATACCACCATTCCTTCTCCTCTCCCAAGCAGGTGGATGCGCTCTGCAGCTCAAAGAGCCCAGGCCACTCGGAGCAGGGAAAGAATAGGGTAGGAGTGAAGCCCTTCAGCCTCAGCAGCTTTTCCTGCTCCAGGCGTTCTGGCTGCCCTGAGCACTGCCCCAGGCTAAGTCTCCAGGGAATCTGCTTCATAAACACTTACTTAGCAAGACATTTAAAACGCTATTGATTTCTCTTCTCCAAAGCAGAGGTGAGACAGTGATAGACACGGTGAGCAGTTAGCAACAATGAGTCCCCTCCACCCCCTAAGCAGAAGTTATTTCCCTTTCAGATTACCAGCCTGGCAGCCCTGGGAGAGATGCAACACACTAATGGAGGCAGCCGCTAGAACCAGCAGGTGCTCCGGCTCCGATAGCGGCAATTAGAGGCTTAAGCTCCCCTTTCTATGAGACAATGAAAAATAAAGCTGATTTCAGACAGTATATTTGCTTGCAAGGCATCTTTCTCTCCTATTAAGGAAAAAAGACAGGAGGCCACACCTCTCTGGGATCCAGGATCAATGTCAGGCCACCATGAACAACACTTTCAAACCCATCCTAGGTGTTGAACAGGTAAATCCACAGGACCCAGTAGCAGGGACATGAAGGTGCATAAAAACAGAGCCCTTGCCTTGCCGTGGCCAACCTACATTGAACAGAGCAGCTGTGCATCACCAGACAATGCCACACCAGAATAACAGCCCCATGGCAGCAAATCTTCCTCCCTATTCCCTAGTACTGGGGTCTGCTACAGACTGAATGCTTGTGTCCCCCCAAATTCATTAAAGCCCTGACCCTAAATATGATGATGGCATTAGGAGGTGGGGCTTTCGAGAGGTCATGAAGTTTAGAAAATGTCACAAGTGTGGAGCTTCCCCAATGGGATTAGCTCCCCTATAAGCAGCAGCAAGAAGAGGAAAAGGCCACAACCCCAACTCTCTCCACCATGATGTGAACAGACACAGAGCGTGTGGCAGTCTGGAAGCCAGGAAGAAGGCCCTCACCAGTAATAGAATCCACTGTTCCCTGCGTCACAGACTCCCAGCCTCCAGAACTATGAGAAATAAATGCTGTTTAAGCCACTCTGTTGATGGTATTTTGTCACAGCAGAACTGAGCTGAGATGGGGTCCCAGACTTTGCACAATGCCTGTCTCATAGCAGGTATACCATCAACATGCTCTGAATTAATTTCTACATGAGTTAGGGTAATGGTAGCTACTGCCACAGATAATCTGCAACATCTAAGTGGTTTAATGTAAAAAGTATATAACCATTCACTGTCCCCTCCAATGAAGACAAGGGAGTTGCAAGACCATCAAAAATATACTCTTGGCCTCATTCACAGATATCTCTAAGGTGGGCTCTGCCCCTTAAACTCATAGTCTCCTGATACATAAATATGCACTGCCAATAATAAACACAGAAGGCAGCCTCAGAAACCCCAGTCAACTTACAACCGGTATTGGAGGGCCAAGGCACAGTGCAGAAGCGAGAGGTAAACCAGAGGTGCCGGCCTCAGTCACGGATGGAGTACTGTCAGAGGCTGCATTTACATATTTTAATGAGCACGTGGATGGGGTTTCGTGGAAGAAGCAACATCAGATTTGTCACAGAATAGAAAGATGCCGCTGGGAATGAGGCACTAGGGACCAGCTGAGACGTGTGCTCTCGCCTGAGGGGGGAGCCATCTCTCTGGTTGGCCTGTCATTTGAGGAACGTTATGCAGAAGCCCTCAGGAGTGGTTTGAAGGGGGAAAAAGCACTGAGTTAATTCTCTCTCTGCTTCTGACATGGAGAGGGCAAGACAGTTGAAGCAGCTATTCTAAATCCATGCGTCGGGTCACCAAACTCTAGGACTCATGAATGATCTCACTGGATCCCAAATTGCTCTGTCTCGGGGGAAATGTGCACTCCATGTCCCCAGGAACCTCCCAGGATACAGGATGCTAGTATCAGGCAGGGAAGGAGCAGGTGAGTGACAACACCCAGAAGTAGGGCCGGGAAGAGAGAACAATCACAACACACAGGATCTACATCTTTCCTTTTCTTCCCAAAGAAATATTTCCAGTGCCAAGGTTTCAACTGCCTGTGTGGTTTGGAAGTGAATAAAGAGGGGGTGGAATTGGGATGATTCAGGAGGAAGATAAGGAAGAAAGCAGGAAAGAAGAAAGGGAGTATCTACTTAGTGCCAAAACAAACGAATGCTGAGAAGCTTTGCAGCGGCTTTGGTTTGCTTCTCTCCTCTCTGGGTCTGCAGATCTTTTCAGGGCAACAGTCATTTTCCAACAAAGATTGACAGTGATATAAACCAAGGTAAGACCTTGTGGGCCAGGGCTGTTTGTGAACAAATGAGCACCATTTCTTTGGCATTTTGAGCAATTAATAACCACACATGCATGTGTGCTAAGTCACTTCAGCCATGTCAGACTCCTTGTGACCCTATGGACTGTAGCCCACCAGGCTCCTCTGTCCATGGGATTCTCCAGGCAAGGATACTGGAGTGGGTTGCCATGCCCTCCTCCAGGGGATCTTCCTGACCCAGGGATCAAACCCACATCTCCTATGTCTCCTGCATTGGCAGGCAGATTCTTTACCACTAGCACCACCTGGGAAGCCCTAATAAGCACATATAACAATGCTTATTTTTATACTTGTCATTGAAATGTAATAAATGTATGAAGTTTCACCCCTGGAAGGTGTAAGTGCTCTGAGAGCAGAAACTTATGCTGTCTACATTTGTCTGGATTCCTGCATACAGCAGGGATCAGGATGGGCTTTACAATTTTGATTTAAGGCAAGGTGCTGATGACAGAGACTAGAAAGGCTGCTGTTCAATGGACCCTCCTATTACCAGCTGTAACATAGCTGACGATGGAGATGACAACAGTGACGCTAATAATGGTGTCGACTGTGAGGTGATCTTTCCAGGCCCCTTTCCAAGCACTTTACATTGATGATTCCATTTACAACTCAAAACAACTCTATGAGGCCATAGCATGATCCATATCAACATTCTTCCAATGAAGACATGAATTCAAATGGGTTAAAGTATTTTCCCAAAAGTCATCCAAAGAGTAGAGTTCTAGACTAACACAGATCTGTCTGAATCCAGAAGCAAACTTTCTCCCTACTCTGCTTTTCTGCCTGTCATGCCATGGTTTTTACAACAGGGACATTCCACTCACACCAGGAGCCCTGGGCATAAAAAAGGACACTCAAGGCATGTTCAGACAAAGCAAACTTGAGTTTCAAGATTCAAACATGAATCTTGATCCTGGGGGACTTCAGTGCCCAGGTCCCTGGTGGCCTGATGGATGCTTGAATTTCAGATAGTACTTTTCTGCAATGTCACCCCAGCCTGCATGCTATCCTGCAGAAGACCTGAGTTGGAAGATGCAGTTCAGATCATAAATTCTCTTCCACTATCCTGATTCCCCCACAAACGCAGGGCATCCCTGCATGAGGGCCCTTCAGCCCATGAGCAGGGCCCATAGATTCAGCAAGCATGTCTTTTTTAACTATGGCCCAAAGGAAGACACAGCCCAGGCGTCAGGGCCTGAGCAGGATTTAGGCCATCCACCCACTGCTGCTAGAAGCTACTACTGAGCAAGGCACAGGGCAGGCCCTGCAAGAGAAGAACAGAGCACTCTAAGGGAACTCTGGCTCCTGCCACCCCCCCGCCAGAGGGAACCCAGGCACCCAGGACAAGGCTGCACATTCACAGTGTTCAGGTGACTGGCTGGTCACTTGAACAACAGCCTCCTTCCCATGCCAGGTTTCCTCAGGTTATGGTTGGACCAAATGCCCCCAACAAGGAACCAATTCATTGCAAAAAGGTTTGAAAAGGAATAACCCAAGCTGCTGCCTTGGGTCGGCCAAGGCTGCCTTCCAGGAGGGGTTCTCTAAAGGTTAATGTGGAGCTGTCATGCACAGCTTCCACTCAAGGCGTCTGTTGTTCCCTGTGCACTTGTCTCCCTGCTGTGGCTCTGTCCGGCAGCTGTCCAGTGCCTGCTGATCACTGGTACCAGCAGAGACTGGGCTCAGAGCCTGGAGCAAAAGGCTGATTGGCTTCCTGCTGAAGTGGGCCCGCCCCACAATCCAAAGAGGCGGGAAGGAGGGTGTTAACAGCAGGCTAGCACTTCATGAAGGCTTGGACAACTGTTATAATGCATCCTGATGAGCTCCATCTGCTGCCAATCTACACTGGGCATATGTCTCCTCGCCCCAGCACTACATTTTGGCTAGAAAATTCATCACCAAGTATGTATCTGCCTTACAGAGAGGAGAGAAGCGCTGGAGTCGGTCTTCAAGCATAGCTGGGAGCAAAGGAAGGTAGGTGGGACAAAACATTCTGCAAAGACAGATCCACAAAATGCATAAAGGATTCACCTTTCTGAAACATCCACCAACACCCAAGCTTCCAGACAGCACCAGAGCAGAAAAGTGACCCCCACACGTCTTTACGGTGCCTGCAGGCTTAGCTGAAACTGTTTCATGAGCTGCTTTTCTCATTTCTGTTCGGTGTGGTCCCTGCTCTCTTTCTCACTCAGTTCGGGATGTTTATCTCAAATCTCTGTTTTCTGGTTAAGAATAATCATTTCACAAACCACTTCATGTTAATGATCTTCGCTGGGAATCAGTTTTCTTTGGGGAACGATGAGTGTTTATCACCTCATGAGAGATGCTGAGACATAAAAGTCCGCCGAGGTAAACATGCTTGACCATCTACTGAACTCATGCACTAGCCAATGGAGCTGTCCCCATACTGTGCTACCAAGCAATCAGCAACTGGTGAATGAGCACCTACTATGTGCTTGGCCAGCACTGGATTACCCAGACAAAGTACATGTTTCAGGCAAGAAGGCTGAGAACCAAATATACTTCCTTTTCAAAAAATATTTTGTATTACAAAATATAAAAAGAATACTGTAATACTGAAGAAGGAAATCAAAGCAAGAGTGCTTATACCACCAGATTTCAAGACTTACTACAAAACTGTAGCCTTATAACTAGACAGTATGGTAATGGTAAAAAAAAAGAAGAAGAAGAAAAAGTGATCAATGGTACAGATTAGAGGGCTGAGATGTAGATCCACACAAATAGTCAACTGATTTTTGAAAAAGGAGCAAAATCAATGAATTCCATTCAATGGAGAAAGAATAGTCTTTTCAATAAACAGTACTTGAACAATTAGACGTCCAAATGCAAAAGAATGAACCTAGACAGAGACCTTACACTTTACATAAAAATTAACTCAAAATGAATGATAAGCTTAAATGTAAATTGGAAAACTATAAAACTACTAGAAGAAAACACATGAGAAAATCTATGTGACCTTGGGTTTGGTGATAGTTTTAGATACGACACCAAAAGCACAATTCATGAAAAAAACAGATTAAGTTGGATTTTTTAAAATAAAAAACTTCTGCCCTGTGAATGACACTATTAAGAGAAATAATACACATGACAGAGCCCAAGAGAAAAGATCTATAAATGCGTATGTGACAAAAGACTTGTATCCAAAATGGAATCCTCTTACAACTGAACAACAAGAAAATAAACAACCCAATTAAAACTATACAAAAGATCAGAACAGATAACTCATCAAATAAGATGGAAAATAATCATATGAAAAGATTCTCAACATGAGCTGTCATTCAGTTCAGTTGCTCAGTCGTGATTATCTTGGTCGTGAAGATCTTTTTTGTATAGTTGTCATTAGGGAAATTCATATTAAAACAACAATGGCTTACCACCACCACACCTATTATGTCGGGGGAAAATATGTCAGGGGAAAAAATAAACACCAATTGCTGGCAAGGATGTGAATCAATAGAAACTCTCACTACGGCTGCAGGAATAAAATGGTTTAGCTGCTGCACTTTGGAAGACAGTTTGGCAATTTTTTAAAAACTAAACATCTTACCACATAATCTAGCATTGGCATTCCTGGGTATTTATTCAACTGATTTGAAAACTTGTGGCAACACACACATGCAAAAAAAAAAAAAAGCTGCAGACATAAAGATGGCTAACAAATACATGAAAAAATGCTCAACATCCCTCATAATCAGAGAAATGCAAATCAAAACCACAATGAGATACCCTTTCACACCAGTCAGAAAGGCTGCTATCCAAAAGTCTACATGCAAAAATTGCTGGAGAGGGTGTGGAGAGAAGGGAACCCTCTTACACTGTTGGTGGGAATGCAAACTAGTACAGCCACTATGGAGAACAGTGTGGAGATTCCTCAAAAAACTGGAAATAGAACTGCCATATGATCCAGCAATCGCACTCCTGGGCATACACACCGAGGAAACCAGAATTGAAAGAGACACATGTACTCCAATGTTCATCGCAGCACTGTTTATAATAGCCAGGACATGGAAGCAACCTAGATGTCCATCTGCAGACGAATGGATAAGAAAGCTTTGGTACATATACACAATGGAGTATTACTCAACCATTAAAAAGAATGCATTTGAACCAGTTCTAATGAGGTGGATGAAATTGGAGCCAATGGCAACCCACTCCAGTGTTCTTGCCTGGAGAATCCCAGGGACTGGGGAGCCTGGTGGGCTTCCGTCTATGGGGTCACACGGAGTCGGACACGACTGAAGTGACTTAGCAGCAGCAGCAGCAGCATACAGAGTGAAGTAAGCCAGAAAGAAGAACACCAATTCAATATACTAATGCATATATATGGAATTTAGAAAGATGTAAATGATAACCCTGTATACGAGACAGCAAAAGAGACACAGATGTATAGAATAGTCTTTGGGACTCTGTGGGAGAGGGTGAGGGTGGGATGGTTTGGGAGAATGGCATTGAAACATGTATATTATCATATGTGAAACGTATCGCCAGTTCAGGGTCGATGCATGTTACAGGATGCTCGGGGCTGGTATGCAGGGATGGCCCAGAGGGAGGATAAGGGGAGGAGGGAGGTGGGAGGGGGGTTCGGAAGGGGGAACTCATGTACACCAGGGGCGGATTCATGTCAATGTATGGCAAAACCAACCAATATAATATTGTAAAATAATTAGCCTCCAATAAAAATAAAATAAAAAGTTTGAAGGTCACAGACCAACTCAGCAAGACAGAAGGGACTAAAAAAATAAATTAATTAAATAAAAAAATAAAAACTAAACATCTTACCACATAATCTAGCATTAGCATTCCTGGGTATTTACCCAACTGATTTGAAAACCTGTGGCAACACACACATGCAAAAAAAAAAAAAAATGCAGTCAAACATTTTTATCAGCTTCATTCATAATTGCACAAACTGGAAGCAATCAAGATGTCCTTAAATAGGTAAATGTATGAACAAATTATGAAACATCCATACAATGGAATGCTATTCAATGTTAAAAAAGAAATGAAACATCAAGCTACACCAAAACACAGGTGAATCTTAAATGAATTGCTAAGTGAAAAAAGTACAAAAAGCTATCTACTGTCCAGTTCCGCTTATAGGACATTTGAGAAAAGGCAAAACTGTAGAGCTTATAAATGGATCAGTGGTTCCCAGGGATTCTAGGTGGGAGAGGAGCGGTGGTTGAAACAGAGACGCAGAAGCAAGTTTTAAACTATTCTTTATGATACTATAGCAAAAGAGTGGCTATATGACTGTGTGAATTTGTCAAAAGAACATTATAGCACAAAGAGTGAACCTTAATGTATGCAAATTAAAATAATCATTTAGGAGGTTAGGAGCTCCCTGGATAAAGAGTAGAATGTGACAAAACAATCTAAGTGCATTACAGAGGTGCTGACCTGAGTAGCTTTGGCAACGAGCAGAGCCCTTAAGACTAAAAGCCAAAGGACTATACATAAACACTGCGCTCTTGCTGATGAAGTCATTATCCAGGAGGTAGGGATCAGTAATTTGATACTATTATCTGTATACACATACCATAATTGCAGAATTAAGTAAATGGATGGTGAATGCTGGGAGTTTCTCACTGCTGGAGTGGGAGATTATAGACAAGCAAGGGAGAAAGCTATAATGATCTGTGCGGTGATGGATTAGGGCTGGAGACATCAGTATGAACTCATGTTTAGCTTAATAGAGATGCAGATGGACACATACAGAAGAACTTACACATGTGTATGTATACAAAGACTTCCTGTCAGCTGAGAGGGCAGAGAAGTGACATTGCAGTAGTAATGCTCAGATACCCAGATCTTGGTTTCGTGTGTGTGTGTGTGTCATTGCAGTAGTAATGCTCAGATACCCAGATCTTGGTTTCGTGTGTGTGTCATTGCAGTAGTAATGCTCAGATACCCAGATCTTGGTTTCGTGTGTGTGTGTGTGTGTGTGTGTGTGTGTGTCATTGTGTGTGTGTGTGTGTGTGTGTGTGTGTGTGTGTGTCATTGCAGTAGTAATGCTCAGATACCCAGATCTTGGTTTCGTGTGTGTGTGTGTGTGTGTGACATTGCAGTAGTAATGCTCAGATACCCAGATCTTGGTTTCGTGTGTGTGTGTGTGTCAGTCGCTCAGTCATGTCTGACTCTTTGCGATCCCACGGATCATAACTGCCAGGAAGAAAGAGGAGGACCACAGAGAAAAGTCCATGTTCATTTCATCATACCAAGGCTAAACTCATAAACTCATTCCTCTGTCCACGGGATTCTCCAGGCAAGAATCCTAGAGTGGGTAGTCAGCCGTTCCCTTCTCCAGGTGATCTTCCTGACCCAGGGATCAAACCCAGGTCTCCTGCACTGTAGGCAGAGTCTCTACTGTCTGAGCCACCAGGGAAGCCAAGCTGTTCTCTAATAAAACTGTCCAGGGCAGGCTGGAGAAACAGTTGATTTTATGGCTGGGATAAGGAATCTACAAGTTGAGTCTCGAGCAGTGTGTAGTTCCAGAAAGTAAAGAAGTACTCAAAAGTAAGCAAATAAAATAAACCACAATGGGAGTATATTAAAGGGACACAGGAGCCTCCAAAAAGAGCGCCCGGTGTCCAAAGCTGGAACAACGTGAACAACAAAACCTTCGCATTGGATTAATCTAATAGTTAGTATTAGATGATAACCTCAGGTATAAAATAAATGTCTATGAACCCATAAACTCACATTTGATTGATCAAATGAATGAATCCATTAAATAAATAATGAAATCAGGAAGAAGAAACAAATTTGTGGTGCAGAAGAATTCTAAATAATTTATGTAGACACTGTCCTCAAGGAAATAGAGCATTAAGTCCCCACTTCTTAAGTGCAGATTGTGCACGGTGACCTCCACTCGAAGAGCGCATTATGAAAAGAGGGAAAAAGAGTAATATTACTGTGGAGAAACCTGACAAACACCACCACAGCCAGATCAAGGTTCACATTCACAGTGATAAGTCAAGTTGATAGTATGTACCTTTGATATGATGAGGTGAACATGGACTTATCTCTGTGGTCCTTCTCCAAAAAACCCATCTCCCCAGGCTAATCATGAGAAAAGCATCTAACAAATCCCAACGGAGGGACATTCTAGAAAATAAGTGACCTGTACATCTCAAAACTGTCAAGGTCATCAAAAACAAGAAGAAAATAAGAAACTGTCACAGCAAAGAGGAGCCTTAGCAGATATAACAACTAATGCAATGTAGTGTCCAGGGTGGATTCCTGGAACAGAAACTGGAAATTAGGTTAAAACTAAGGAAATTTGAATAAAATGCAGATTTTAATTGAAAATAATGTATCAATATTGGTTCACTAATTTTGACAAATCCAATGTAGGATGTAAGGGAAAAATGGCTGTGGGGCATCTGGGAACTCTCTGTACCATGTCTGCAATATTTCTGTAAATCTAAAAGTTTCCTAAAATTGAAAGTTTATGTGGGGACTTCCCTGGCAGTCCAGTGGCTAGGACTTTGCCTTTCAATGCAGGGGGTGTGGGTTTGATCCCTGATCAAGGAGCTAAGACCCCACATGCCTTGAGGCCAAAAAACCAAAACATAAAACAGAAGCACTATTGCAATAAATTCAATAGATTCAATAAATTCGTGAAACGAATCTGACATGGTTGGGGGCTCCCCACCTCAACACTCTGTGGATTTAAGAGGCCATTCCTTCCGGAAGTATATAAATTAGCCTGGGATAGAACCTGCACACTGAATTTACTAATTAAGAAATGAGAAACCAGATATAAAGGTGGCATAGAAATACAAGAACCTATTCTTAAGTAATCTTTTAAAACTTTGAACAGAGTTACAGATTTTACCATTTGTTATAAACTGGTTTAAATTAAATTTAAATTTAAAAAATTCAATAAAAACTTTAAAAAAATGGTCCATGTCAAAAATATCTTTAAAAAAAGTTTAGGTAAAAAACATTAACACTGAATTAATGATTTGCAGAAACAGAATTTTGTTGGATACCAGTTGCTGTAAAGAAGAGGTACATTGTGCTATAAACATGACCAAGGATTGACGAAGCAAGGAAACAGAGAGGGCCATCTGCCATAGATGCCTGAGGAGACCAGCCACAGAGCCCAGGCCTTCACAAGCCCTGATTCACACTGGTGCCTCAGCAGAACTTAAAAATGCCATACCATGGACATCTTAGTAAACAAATATCTTATGTACTCCATTCTGGAATGTTTATCCAGGTCATGCTACGTGTGTGCTAAGTCACTTCAGTCGTGACCGACTCTTTGCAACCCTATGGACTGTAGCCCACAAAGCTCTTCTGTCCATGGGATTTCCCAGGCAAGAATACTGGAGTGGGTTGCCATGCCCTTCTCCAGGGGATCTTCTGACCCAGAGATCAAACACATGTCTCTTGCATTTCCTGCATTAGGCAGGTTCTTTACAACTAGCACCACCTGGGAAGCCCACTGAGTCCCAGAAGAGAAGTGTAACATACACACAGGCAATAGAGTGAAGTACTTAAAAGCTCAGGCCTAGAAGTCGGACGCATCTGGGTTCAAATCCTGGCTCTACCATTTGCTAGATGTGTGACCTTGAGCATTTGGAATTAACAAGGTCTATTTTCTCAGCTTTAAATGGAGATAACAGTATCTCCCATCACTGAGCTTTCAGGATGACTATATGAAAACATACACACGACACACAGTGTTTAGCAATAGTGAGAAATCCCCAAACGGCAGCAATTTCTTAAAATTTACACTGGAGAGGAAGATAAGATGCCCATTATCTGTAGATGACATAGTCTTCTCTAGAAAATCCAAAATGATAAAAAGCTGTGAGAATCAAGATTTCCTGTTTGAAAGAAATAATCATTTTAACAGAAATAAAAAACAAATCTCATTCACAAAAAGCAATGACAAACATCAGCTCTCTAGTCATAGGTGTAATGAGGGATGCAGGAGCCCATCTGAAAGGAAACTGTAGACACTTCCTGAGAAACTGGGAAGAACTGTGCCACATTTCCAGATGGAGCAACTTAAGTGTAAAGCTACCACTCATCTCAAATTACTTTGTAAATCCCATCTAAATCTCATCTTCTGCAAGTTTTCAAAATGATTTTTAATATCATCTGGGAGAACAGGCAAGGACAACCATGAAAAATGTGAAAAAGAGGATAGTTTCTTGTTAGATGAAAAGATGAATTAAGATTAAAAATCATTAAGAAAACTGGCTATTTAAAAAAGGAAAAATAATACCCCTATGGTTCCATTTCTCACAGTATACCTCAGAATAAGTATTAGATTGATTAAAATAGTATTTTCTCCAACTACTGGTCACAATGCATGTATGGGTGATGAATATAAATTTCTAAAATATGAAGTATAATGACAGAGAACAGAAAATGGCACATTTTATACAGAATACGAGTGGATATTGCCTGATGGAAGCTTTAAGTACTGGATCACAATAAAAACTGTTTTCCTTGTTTGAATGCCACTGGCCTAATGCATCAGATATGAAAAATTCAACCCTTAAAAGAACAAAATGGAAACACAGGTGAAATTTTTATCTGGCCCGAGTTGGGAGATTTCTAAATGTACATCAAAGGCAGAAACTCCAACAGCAAAAAAGAAAAATGATGGACCTATCTGGATAAAAACATCAAAATCTTAGTCTATGAGAAAACACCATTAAAGGCAAGCAACAAATTTTTTTAAATGTGATTTATATCCTTTATATGTAAAAGAACTGCCTTATAAATTATTTGGAAAAGTACTGTGAAATGGAAAGAATAGCATATATGAGACAATTCATAAAAAGAATTACAAATATTTTCATATATATATATGAAATATATATCAGTTCAGTCACTCAGTCATGTCCGACTCTTTGCAGCCCCCCCGGACTGCAGCATGCCAGGCTTCCCTGTCCATCACCAATTCCCAGAGCTTGCTCAAACTCATGTCCATTGAGTTGATGATGCCATCCAACCATCTCATCCTCTGTCGTCCCCTTCTCCTCCTGCCTTCAATGCTTCCTGGCATCAGGGTCTTTTCTAATGAGTCAGTACTTTGCGAAGTACACAGAAGCTCTGGTACTCTGCTTATATATATATATATATATATATGAAAAATGCTAAACCTGCAGTGTAGTCAAAGAAGTAAAAAAAAATCAGACTTGGACAGAGCCAGATAATGGTCTCCCAGGATCCATTTCTCTGATTTTCTTTAGTAACAAAAACTCTGATCTGTAGTTTTCCACCTTAAAACTCCATATTCCCCAGCATCTAGGTAGACCATGACACTTTATTCAAACTAAACTCAGACTAAGTCAGCCATTGATATGTAAGATGAATTATATCCAGCACAGGGGTCTGCTTGAAGGAAAGTCCTGTGCCCTCCTTTGCTCCTTCCTTTTTTCTGTTGACTGGACTACAGATAGCAATGGCTGGAGCTCTAGCAAGACCAGAGCTGAACCATAAAGAGCTCTAGCTGGACCATAAAGTTGTCCCAAGGTCATCAGAGCAATAAAATGAAAAGGTACTTGATAACTGAGATGTTCCATACCAGCCCTGGACTTCCTACCACTTGACTTACTTTATATAAAAAATAACCCTCTTTTGCTTAAGCCACTGTTATTTGAGCACTGGAGTGTTGATTATGCACTGCTAAGCCAAGTCCTAACTAATAAAAGTACCTTTTAAAACACTCACAAAATAGGAAAATACTTTAAAAATTACAGTATCCAAAGTTGATAAGTGTCTTCTAAATAGGCATTTTCATACATTGTTTATGGTATATGTTTTCTGGAAGAAATTCTGCTGGTATGTGACAAAAGACTTACAGTATGCATATCATTTTACCCAGAAATTCTACTGCTAGGGCTGTATCTTATGAAAATAATTAAGATATGTACAATATTAATACCTAATGATGTTCACAAAAGCAGTATTTATAATAATGAAAAATCAGAGAAAAGCTAAGTGCTCAATAGAGGACTAGAAATTAAAGAGAATTTATAAAATCAGACACATGGCGGCAACTAAAAATCAAGTTTTAAAAGAATAATTGATGATATGAGAATATTATTAAGTAGCATTAAGCTAATAATAATGATTTAAAAGTAGTATGTGATTATACTCAGACTGGGAGACTACAGGTAATTTTAAACTTTCTACCTGGATTTTTTTATAATTCTTTTAATGTTCTGTAACAAACATGTGAAACTTCTATAGGTTTTTTAAATGCTATTTCAAAATGTACATGTGTCTACTGCCTTTTCCCACATGCCTATCTTTTCCAGTTTGACAGTTCCTTCTGCTCACCCTCGTGTACACTGTGTTCCAGTCCAACACTCCTCGCTCACTGGTATCATGAAATATCCTTTCTGCTCCCTCCTCAGAAACCTATGCAAGACATTCAGAACATCCATACCACCATACTCACAGGTCAGATGCTCCCACACCAGACCAATTCAAGCTCCTGTGGCTGGTTCTGAGAACCATATGGTCTCCTGACACACTGAGTGATGGTCCTGAGATCAACTCAGACCTCCCCTTCCCTAGACACCAAGTTACCATTGACCCTGACTTCTTGGGAGCACCTGACTTCACACAGAAGCATGATCCATATCTAAGCAAATGATCTTTAAAGGGAAGGCGCTCTGTGTCAACTAGAAAAATGTGTTTAGCTACAAATAATAGAAAGCTTGATGAACAGTGACTGAAACCCTTTGGGGTTTACCTTGTAACATCAGTTAGGAGAGAGGCAGTCATGACTTTTACTCAGGGGGATGAAGTTTCTTTCAATGCCCCTGCCCAGTCATCCTAGGTGGGAACCCTCATAGTTATAAAATGGTTGCTCCACTGCAACCTGTGATTTTCATGAAAGCCATAGCTTTCTCAGAAATCTCCAGAAAGCTTGACTTGCATTTCACTGATCAGGACTGACTCACTGGGCCACACCCCCAGCTGGAAGAGAAACTGGGAAACTAAAGATGTCATCATGCACATTCTTCCTCAAAGAAAATCAGAATTGAACCGGGATGAGACCAACAACTAACAGTGTCTGCTAGTGTTGTCAAAACTGATTTTAGGATGCAGAGGTCTTTCAGAAGGCAGTGTACTAGCAAACCACACAAACAGCAGACCAGGATACTCACGTGTGTTACCAAAAGAAAGAAGGAAAATATATATTTATCAAGCATCCTTCAGAACCAGCAGCTTTCATAATTATCTTATTAAATTCATTTCATTCTTATAATAATCTTTTGAGACAGATCTGTATTCTCTGTTTTTTTTTTTTTTTCAGATGTGGAAGCTGATACTTAGAGAAACAGTTTTCCCAAAGCCACACAACTAAGGAGTTTGGGGGCTGGATTTCAATCGCACAATTAGTTGTCTGATTCCCCAGCCAATGTGTCTGCTAGAATATAATACTGGCTTCTTGGCAAGCCCCATAATATGTATTTTGAGGGTGAATAAGGGGAGTTACAGATGTATTTGCATCAAAACTGGAAGATACACACAGTTAGAGACCCACAGGAGGTAAGATGGAGAGAACCCTTCAACGCGCAAAAGGTACGCTAGTGACCTTGACTGTGATCTCTCCTTTAACTGCTGCTTATGGACAAGGAGGCAACAAACCATGGGCACAGGACCCTGAAAGAGCCAAGTATTCAGGATGGTTATCAAAGAAAAAGACTGGGTAAAACAATTCAGACATTTTGGACCCAATCAGAAGTCTGAGAGTAAATTGAGAAGGAGGTGTGTCTCTACTATACATAAAAAGAATAACAACTCATAACAGAATGAAGGAGGAAGGCACCAAACTGAACCTGGATATTTATGTATTTAAACACTGCTGTAATTATTATAACTATGTAAGAGAAATGCTACAAATTTATATTTATACTTAGTCATATCCACTCATGCAATGGACCCTATGCTAGGGATATAAAGACAAGTAAAATAGACAAAACTCTTGCTTTCAAGGTGATGATGATCTAGTGGATAGATAATACTTAGGTTAGGTTAGTTTCCTTGTCTCAACCACATGAGGTAAAGTCTAGCTCTTCTGACCACTGGGACTACAACACAGGTCAAAATTCTAACTAAGCACTCAGAAAAGAATAGAAGTGCCTTTGGAGCCCCAGACAGATAAACCCAACTTCATAAAGAGATGGAAAACAGCCCAGCCAGAGACAACTGATACTTTGGGACAGAAGTGAGCCCTCTATATAGACACTCAAATAACAAGTTATTGATATGTTGGGTGTTGCTTTCTTGTCATCCTGCTTAGGGGAGTTGCAGCATAGAACCTGGGGACAAAATCGGCATTTAATTAATGCTAGATGAATGAACAGATGGACAGACTCTGGGTGAATGGAGCCATACTGCTCACTATCTACAGACTCAATCACTGCCCTCAGTTTTAGGAAAAAAACAAAACAAAAAAGCTGTCAGAGTATTGTCTTAAGCTTTAAAATTTTAATTTTCATTAGGGCTTAGAAGACATCAGAATCAAGGTTCATGAAGTCACAGATCACTGTTATTCTAGTTCACTACATTTTCCCCGAATAGGCTAGTTTCCGATTGGGGGCAGAGATAATCAGTATTTAATCCAGCTATCTCACATGGAAGTATGCACTCATTTTGTACCAGAAGCTCTCAACCCAAATGAGAACAAACTCTACTGTCTCCTTTGCCTAGAAGTGTTCTCTGTGTTCTCATGAGAGCCCGTTCCTGAACCAAATGAAATGTTCTATTCCAGAGAATACTGTACTTCTGTCATCAGGGCAAAAATCATTATCTTCCTGAGACAACTTGAGGCCTCAGAAAGCTAAGTTAGAGGGAGGATACAAGCAGAGAGGAGAACTGGGTGAACTCAGGCTGGATGATGCCATCTGAACCAAACCAGAAACACACATGGTGTTATATTCCAGCATGAGCTCATGCCCCAGAATGACTAATGCAAGGAAGGCCAGAGATGGGTGTCTCAGAATCACTGCTCCCATATCTCCAACCTAGGAACCTAATTCACCTACAATCCTCAACAGTTTCAAGGGCTGCAACAGCCACAAGCTCAAGGATATCAACATACTCTGAAAACCTTAGGAGCCTATACCTTTCCTCCATGAACTGGTTCTACAGTGATTGAAGGCAGCCTGATATATGCTGCACACTGGCCCCTGCATGTGCTGGGCATGGTGCTCACAGCAGGGAGCTGCAGGGAAGGCTGGGGCAGAAGATCCAGGTGGCGAGGACAGACTGGCAGGTGCAGAATCACATGCAGGAGCCTGGGAGGTGACGAGACTCTACAGTAACCATCCTTATGAGGCATTGGTGGTAGAGTGGCTAGCATAGCTGCCTTCCCCAGCAGCTGCCTCTCAATTCCCAGGGAGGAGAAGTTGGACAGGGGCTCTGGGAGACGTGTAGGTACCAGGTCCTGGAGCCTGGGGAGGGCCTGAAGGAACTGGGCCCCAGACGGGGGTCCAAGTGCAGATCAGGCCACAGGAGTAAGGGGACATGCCCCCCCCACCCCGTGCTACTGTGTGAAGCTCTGAACACCCCCTGGACTGGCCTGGCTTGGGAGAGTCACCTAAGTGCTAAGATCTGGAGGGATGTAGTCAGGGGTCCAGATCTCTTCAGCCTCAGTAACAACCTCTCAGGGTAGTCAGTTCAGTTCAGTTCAGTCACCCAGTCATGTCCGACTCTCCGCGACCCCATGAATCACGGCACGCCAGACCTCCCTGTCCATCACCAACTCCCGGAGTTCACTCAAACTCATGTCCACAGAGTCAGTGATGCCATCCAGCCATCTCATTCTCTGTCGTCCCCTTCTCCTCCCGCCCCCAACCTTTCCCAGCATCAGAGTCTTTTCCAGTGAATCAACTCGTTGCATGAGGTGGCCAAAGTATTGGAGTTTCAGCTTTAGCATCAGTCCTTCCAATGAACACCCAGGATTGATCTCCTTTAGAATGGACTGGTTGGATCTCCTTGCAGTCCAAGGGACTCAAGAGTCTTCTCCAGCACCACAGTTCAAAAGCATCAATTCTCAGGGAGGTAGTTCCACAGAATTAGAAGTCCCCATAAAAGGGGCTATCTCTTTAAACTTGGCTTCAAGTAATGTTTTGAAAGTCATTGTCTTTGGAGTGTTACTTGGCCCTGTGCATTGGTACATGATCACAATTCTAATCAAACTACCTGTCAGCACTAATCTTTTGGTCGTTGACATTCACCTTCTAAATGCAGTTGCACAGCATGAGTGCCCCTTTGCTGAGTGATTTTAGACGCTAGAGCTAAGCAGAACACAGAGGACTCACTGGGGTGTTAGCCTCACCCCACCCCCAACACATTGCATGCTAGAAGGAGCCATTCAGGAGATTCAAGCTTGGACAAAGCATAGTCAGGCCAAGGATGCCAAAATAAATGGATGAAGTTGGGGGCTGGGGGAAACAGGCCCATGCAATAGGCTTCTTGAGATTCCCAGGCAGACATGGAATAGAACAGGTCAGCTGCACTGGTTCCTTACACAGAGACTTCTTCAGGGTGAAGTCAAATATCAAGGACATACACTACATGACCCATGAGTGCATGCATCACTGGGAACTCTGAAAACAGCAATGCTTAGATCCTACAGAACCATAATCGACCTCATCATCACCTCGGCCCCAGTGTCCTGGTGCTTCCACCTCCCAGAACTGCCCCTAAGCCATGCTGAAACTGTTTCTTTCCTTAGCTCATGCTAGGTCTTCAGTGATGAGAAGCACAGGCAGAACCTCTACTGTGTAAGGAGATCTACCATCTCTTACCATAAAGTTGCTTCTTTTCAAGTTGGGGAGAGGGACCCTGGGATGAGGAGAGGAACACAAGGTTTCACCCTCATGACATCACTGTGCTTGGAAAACATCTCACAGATCTCTCATCTCTCCTGATCTCCACAGACTGAGGAGAGCTGGCTTGTTGTTTTTGTTGTGGCTACACTCCTAAGCGATCTGAATATCTATTACCACATATGCAAACAACTGCTTATTCAAGCTTTATCTGGCATCCTTATATGTTCCTCAAGTTAAATAATCAAAGCCTCCTTTATGTCTAAGTGCCGTTTGAGTTTTTAAAGAGAACCAGTATCAAAATGATGATGATAACAGCTATATTTTTAAATTCCATTTATTTATGTATTTATTTTTGGCTGCATTGGGTCTTCATTGCTGCATGCAAGCTTTCTCTAGTTGCAGTGAGTGGGGGCCATGTTCCAGTTGCAGTGTGCAGGCATCTCACTGTGGGGGCTTCTCTTGTTGCAGATCACAGGCTCTAGGGTACATGGGCTTCGGTAGTTGTGGCACATGGGCTCAGTTGTTCTGTGGAATATGGGATCTTCCCAGACCAGGAATCAAACCTATGTCTGCTGCACTGGCAGTTGGATTCCAAACCACTGGACCACCAGGGAAGTCCAAAGCTATATTTTTTGAATTTCATATCTATAGTTGAAATTGAGCTCACCGAATTCTCACTATACCTGTTAGGAAGGTACTGCCCTTCCTTTGCGCAGTCCTCTCTGCAAGGCCCAGGTGCCCACTACAGCCCTTGACTCTAGCAAGGACAAGGACTACCGAGATTTTATGAAGCAGCTGGCTTGGTAGCAGGGCAGCCACTTGCTCTCTTTCGATTATAATTTCAATTTACTTTTGTATTGTAATGCTGTCTTTTCTTCTCACAGCAATAGATAGCAGGGCAACGGAAGAACAGTCGACTTGAGGACAGATTACAAATGAATTTTTATCTTTAAGAAGCTAGGTCAGAAACTTGTGGCTATCAGAAAGCGTAATGCAGTGGTGAGGAATGAGCCCACGCCAGGGTTTTGATAAACTTCAGAGAGCGAAGTGCGCTCGCAGAAAGAAAGAAGAGAAAGTGAGCGAGGACATTGATTCTCTCACCTTGGAGAAATCCCATCAGAGAGGGCCGTGGTATCAGTGACGGACTGCATTCTCTGAGCACTGAAAGCATGGGGAAATTTAGTTTAAAATGCATGAATGTACTTTTTTTTTTACTATTTTTCTTTTTCCACAGGAAGTCTGCCTTTTCAATGGACATTCAATTTAGGTTAAGAACACAGTATAATGTGAGAAGAGCACAGGTACTAGAAAAGACTTCAAGCCCCTGTTCTTTCATTTATTAGCTGGGTGGCCCTAGGCAAGGTACCAGAAAGCTCCAAACTCCAAATTTTCTCACCAGCTTTGTTTGGTTGCTGGAAAAATTAAACACACACCAAGGGTTTAATATACATATTAAGCACCTTCTACAGATGATTTCTTACCACAGTAAATCTCTCTCTTTTTGCCATTTTATACATCAGAATCTATGGTACATCTATATAATAGACAACACTTTCAGAGGAGTGGAATGGCAACCCACTCCAGTATTCTTGCCTGGAGAATTTCATGGACAGAGGAGCCTGGCAGGCCACAGTCCATGGAATCGCACAGAGTCAGACATGACTGAGCGACTAATACTTTCACTTTATCAGAAGAATGAGACGAAGTCAACATTTGACAAATAGTTGTTGAGAATCCAGAAAAAAAGCCCTCAAATTCCATTCTAGCTGGGCAAGTCACACAATAAACAGAATAAACATATTATCTAATATATTGGACGGTGATAATTGTTTTGTAGAAAAATAAAGGAGGGGGGACTTCCCTGGTCATCCAGTGGCTAAGACTCCATGCTCCCAATTCAGGGGGCCCAGGTTCAATCCCTGGTCAGGGCACTAGATCCCACATGCCTCAACTAAGAGTTCGAATGCTGCAACTAAAGATCCTGCATGCTGCAATGAAGATCGAAGATCCTACGTGCCATGACTAAGACCCAGCACAGCCAAATAATAAATAAATGCATAAAAATAAATATTCAAAAAAGAAGAAGAAAAGTAAAGGAGGAAAGAGAGATGGAAGTGCTGAGAAGGCAGTGTTTGTGCAGAGACTGAAGGGTGGCTGGTGAAGGGAGGTGTGTAGATGTCTAGGAACAATGTCCAGGCTGAGGCAGGAGTGAAATGGCACATCTGAGGGACCCACTGGGACCTGATCAGGGACTTGATCATGCTGGGTCTTGCAGGTCACTGGAAGTATTTACTCTTTTCCTCTTAACAAGATGGGGAAGTCAGTGGCGTGTCCTGAACAGGAAATCATACAATATGACTTCCATTTTACAGAATGTTTCACTCCTAGTTCAAAAGAGAATGTAGAGGCCGGGAAATCAACTCGGAAGCTACTGAAATAAAACTTGAGGATGTTTGGGACCACTAGGGCAGCAACCATGGAGGTGGTAAGAGGTACTTATATTAGGAAATCTATTTGAAAGCAGATTCAAATGATGATTATATGTGGCATGTGGGAGAAAGAAGTTTTGGTTTTTGGTTTTACTTTAGCAGATGGAACAGATTGAACTATGGAGATGACAGTAATTAAGGTGGCAAATACAATATAGGAGGAAGGGGCAGATATAGGGGAGATAGGGAGTTTCATTCTGGACATGTTAAGTCTGATATGCTTAGGAGCATCCAAACAGAAATGCAGAGCAGTCATCACATAGTTAAGTCTGGAGTTCAAGGGAGCAGAGTTGGCAGACTGGCTGGAAAGAGAGAGGTGTGGTGGTGGGAAGGGCCTGGGGCAGAGGGGGCAGAGAGAGAGATGTGACCTTCCATGAAAACATATCTACGAAACACACAAAAAGGCAGGGCACAAAACATTGTGTAGAATATGATCCTGGTTTTTGGATGAGTACTATTTTACAGGGGCTTCCCTGGTGGTTCAGTGGTAAAGGACCTGTCTGCCAATGCAGGAGACCCGGGTTCGATCCCTGGGTCCACAAGATCCCCTGTAGAAGGAACTGGCAACCCACTCCAGTATTCTTGTCTGGGAAACCCCATGGTCAGAGGAGCCTGGTGGGCTACAATCCAAGGGACTGCAAAAGAGTCGGACATGACTCAGTGACTTAATAACAACAACAAACAGTCTTAAAGGTATATTAGATGTTTACAAAACAAACATCTTTATGTTTCCAAAAAAAAAATCAGAAACCTATGAAGAGAAAGCTAATAGAACTGGGAATATGGGCCACTTTTGCCATAATATTTGGATTTTATATAAGAATGGGTATTAATTTATAAATAAAAAGTAATGGCAGAAGAGAGCTGTCTGAGTGAACTATCAAAGACATTAATTTCTAGCACAAGCCTCTATCTCCTTCTCTGGACTCTGGCTATGACTTTGGCCACCCTGCCCCAGTCTACTCTCCTGTGTCTTTTCGCCTGCAGCCTTGCCCCTGTCAGTTGCGACTGAGAAAGCTTCAGAATAGCCAGGAGAACCTGTGGTATACTTTCCCAGAGCCGAACTCACAGAAGAAGGATCTGAGTTCAAAGCCCAAGTCGGTATTTAACTCCAGAGTCCTGACAAGTGCGTTTTTCTTCTTGGATGTAGTTGCCAATTTGATTCTCAAGCTTCTTTTTTTTTTTTTTTAAAAAAAAAAAAAAAAGGTCATGGCATTTATAATAACAAGGCTCTAAAAATTAAATGTACCTTTACATGTTTAATTTCTGGTCATAATATAGTACTGAATAATAAGTGAGTGGACTTGAATAACTATGGAAAAGGTTAACAGAAACTGCTTTTAAACTGCAAGTTTGCAAGCCTGGGGCCTTCACCCTGTTACACAATAGGCATTAAAGAAAAATGTTCTTTCCTGGATGCAAAGATAAATCTTCATTTTGCTGGGAGCCTCAGCAGCAGGATGCTTTTAGGATTTTTCCATTGAGACATCACAGCGAGGAAGAACTCTTCATCCCGTCTCTTTGGCACCACCTCCTGTTCCCGTTTAAACACATTTCCCCAACTTGACTTGTGATAAGTAATAGAATTAGACAGCCGTCTGTCAACCCAGGACTTTTTTTCCCTAGAATCCAGCCCTTGGGTTGAAATCACCATTTGAGAAGAGAAAATCATTGTAGACTACTTTTCTACTGTTCCAAATAGCTCAGCTGGAGGGAAGTTGTTATTTCCTCTTTAGCATGCTGTGCTGGAAGGATCTGTGGAACCAAACATGGCCCCATGCTGCCCCCACCCCCTAGCAAGGTCAGGCCAGGAAACGCTGACAGCCTCACAGCCTTCTCCAGAACTCCTGAGGCCAAGTGGCTGGACCCACATCCCCGTTCCAAAAGCTAACCTAGTTTGGTGACACCAAATTCTCTTAACTTTAGCGTGTCTGTTAAGCTTTCACAATCTAGAAAAATGGTACTGATGAACCTATTTCCAGGGCAGGAACAGTGATGCATAAATAGAGAATGGACTTGTGGACACAGATGAGGAAAGAGAGGGTTGGATGAATTGAGAGAGTAACACTAACATATACATGCTACCATGTGTAAAATAGACAGTTAATGGGGAGTTGCTGTACAGCACAGGGAGCTCAGCTCAGGGCTCTGTGACGACCGAGAGGGGTGAAATGAGTTGGCGGGGGGTGGAAGGGAGGTTCAAGAGGAAGGGGACATATATATACTTATAGCTGATTCACATTGTTGTATAGCAACAACTAACACAACATTTTTAAGCAATTGTACTCCAGTTATAAAACAACACAGAGAAAAATTAAAAACAAAAATAGCTAACCTGTGACAACAGAAGCAAAGAAGGAGCTGGCTTCAGAGATGGTGCTATTTTCTCAACTTCCTCCTCTAAAGGTTGGGGGTGGGGTGGGAGCGAGTCTACAGAATGCCTTCCAAACCTGGCTGCTTGTGGGAACACAGTGACATTCTTTGCCTGATGGTTCACACTTCAAGACTCAGGCAAGTGACATCAGACCCTGGAGAAATAACTAGCTCCTGCCAAATACAGCTATAGACCCTCAACCGTCTTCAGGCTGCGGACTTGGCTGGCTGTTACCTAAGGGAGTACACACGGTGGGGGGAGAGGGGAGGACAAAGGCACAGCCCACGAGTGAAGAGGCCAGACTCTGACCCCAGCCACACCGATCCACCATCTGAGCTGAGGAGAGCCCCCAGTTTCCTCATGGAGTGAATGGAAACTGAACGATGGCTTGCCGGTGCCAAAACGCTCTTCCTGCAAATGTGATCTGAGGTGGTAAAGCAGAAAAACGGAGTCATTCTAGGGGAGACTGGAAGTCCCCACCCACTCGGCTTTCCCTGGTTCCTGTGTGGAAGCCTGAGGCACCTTTGAGGAACACCAGGGTCCCCTCAACATGGTGTGAAGGAAGTTAGGGGAGATCTTCCCTGACCGAATACCTAAAACTGTGAAATGTTCATCTCAGCCAGGAGGGAGCTCAGAGCCCCTCCTCCAGAGAGAACAAGGCTGTGGAGCACAGGCCAGGGGAAAGGGCTGTCTTGGTGACGAGAGGAGGGATGGAGTCAGGGCAGGGACAGGAGCAGATGTCCCCAGGAAGGGGGCTAGTTTAAAAGAAACGTATCTTCAAGACTAAGTATAAGAGTTAAGACTATTTTAGCCTTAAAATTTCAACCACTGTAAAAAAAATTCAAAAAATGAGTGTTTCAGACATTCCTCATATTCTTCATTGAAAACTGAAGAAAAAGCAGGAACAAAACTCAGAACTACAGTTTTCACATTAGATGTGAGAGGTAACTTCCTAGCTGGGCTGGCTGTTGGGTGCCAGAAAATACTGATAGCGTGTAGGGCCCTGTGGGGCTCCTGGGCACAGGTCTTCCTGTGTCTCCTATTTCTTTGATTATAGGAAGCAGCCTTCATTCAGCCTCCATAACCTTCCCTGAGTTCCAATGGGCAGATTCAAGCAGTAAAGTTAATTAGACAGGAAGGATGCAAGACTAGGGAGAAACAGTCAAGAGCAACCTTGGGGCAAGGTCCTGTTTCCTCATCAATGGATAGACAAAATCTATTGAGCTGTCGTGCAGATACTGAAACCCCCTCCAAGTGGGAGAAGTTGATGATTAATGATGGTATGCTGCCCACAACCACGCAGACCCCAAGCCAGTTGGACCTGAAGGTTGATGATGCTGACTCCTACTTACCCAACCACCAACCCATCAAAGAATGTCCATGAGCTGATCACGCCCTTTTTGAACAATTACTATAAAATGTCTCACTATCTTCTTCAAGTTGGAACACACCGTTTTGAGGGTATTAGCCAGCTGAGACCCCCTTTGCCTGGCAAAGCAATAAAGCTATTCTTTTCTACTTCACCCAAAACTGTCTCCAAGGTTCGATTTGGCACCCATGTACAGAGAAGCTGAGTTTTCGGCATCAATATCAGAAAAGATAGGGGAAGGATCTTTCCTGAGAAACTCTTAGAGATGGTACAGAAACCCAGGCTTAATGTGTGGATTTCAATCTCATATCCCTCTTTTTAATTTTTCCCTTCCTATGGACTATCATTACTTCATACTCCTGAGGTTGGTTTGGCATCATAGAGATGAGAGATAAAGCAATTAAGTAACTTGTCCAAGGTCATAAGGCAACTGAGATGTGAGAGGAAATATTTAGAGGTAGCAAAGGATGACTCCACCTTCTACCATCCCCTCAGGAGCCACATCAAAGAAAAGATGCCAGAAAAAACAAAGAGAGAGCACAAAATTCAACAATTTGTCTTTGATTTCCTAAAAATATTCTTGAAACCAAATCTGATCAGACAAGACACTTTTGACTTGCAAGAACTGGGTTTGCTGTAATTCAAACAGCCAAAGGCTAGAAGAAGCACAGCAAGATCAGAAACAGAGTAAGTTAGATCCTGGCCTCGCAAACCTTGGGTGTTCACACCCAGTACTGGTCACAAGTACTGGGGTTGCAAGAGGTCATATTTAGGGAAGGAGAAGCACGGGCAGAGACTGCTGCATTCCCGGGAAAGTTCTGCCCACCACAGCACTTTCCTGTCTCCAAAGTCACCTCTGGGTCCTAGGCAGGAAGAGGTGATCCTGAAACCCTCAGCAGCTGGAGCTCCACAACAAACAGCACCTGTGTCCCGCTACTAATGAAGCCCATTGTGAAACCAGTCTTGCAAAGATGTCCTCTGCCTGGAAGAGAAATGGTTGCCGGGCAGATTTGAGGAGGGATGGCTTGATAGAACAAACGCATCACAGGCTTTCTTGACATCAGAAGGTCATAGAAGGACATCCTCAAGCTTTGTGTGGCCCTGAAAAGGGCCATGGAGGGGTGGTGAGAGGATGAGTGAACCAAAAAGTGCAGGACTTGGAAGAAAGAGGACTCAGTGTGACCTGAATGACCATGTGTAGCAGAGGTCACAGAGGTCTTAGAACATCTCTCCTTGGCTGCACTGAGGGTGAGCATTGCTGGACAACTAATTAAAAATAGCAAAACTCCAGAGAGGCAGATGCCAAAGAAAGAGACACAGCAGGAACCACCTCACACCAATATGGTCGCTCATAAGCCCCCATCCCAATCCTACTTTCTAGAGTTTAGATACAATCCCAAATACATAGAATTTACCTGGAAATGACTACACTAATGTTTATATTACCAGAAGAAACCAAGGTTCAAAACAGAGGGTTCAGTTCAGTTCAGTCGCTCAGTCGTGTCCGACTCTCCACGACCCCATGAATCACAGCACGCCAGGCCTCCCTGTCCATCACCAACTCCCGGAGTACACTCAAACTCATGTCCACAGAGTCGGTGATGCCATCCAGCCATCTCATTCTCTGTCGTCCCCTTCTCCTCCCGCCCCCAACCTTTCCCAGCATCAGAGTCTTTTCCAGTGAGTCAACTCATCACATGAGGTGGCCAAAGTATTGCAGTTTCAGCTTTAGCATCAGTCCCTCCAATGAACATCCAGGATTGATCTCCTTTAGAATGGACTGGTTGGATCTCCTTGCAGTATAAGGAACTCTCAAGAGTCTTCTCCAACACCACAGTTCAAAAGCATCGATTCTTCGGCGACCAAGTAGGTTGAAAATAAAGTATCATTAACAACAATAATGTCACATTTTTGATACACCTGTATTTGTGAGACGATGAAATGTCATTTCTGTAACAGGCACAGACACAAGAGTGCTCCCAACACCGTTCAGAGCCACAAAGTGTCTCATGGACAGAGTGGCCTGTGAATGCCGCTCCCACCGCATGCAGCTTCAGAGAGGGGCGGCCACCAGGTTAAGGAAGGTGGATAGATGCGCATGGCCCTCCACCCTCCACCTTGACAGCCAAGTGGCCAAATGAAAGCTGCCCTTCATTTCATCTCTGATCCCTCTTGAGCACCCATTCCCTCTTCTTTATCCCAGTTGCCACAACCTCAGTTCAGTGCTCACTGCCTGCCACAAACTATTGTGAGAGCTACGTGGAAAGAATTGTCAACTCAAAGGAAAAAGTCAGCCTTCCCTTGGCTGATTCTGCTCCAGGTAGAATATTCTTCATTTAAATGTTTCATTTCACATAATGATCCTGGAGCTCTATCAGTGCCCTCACTGCCTGTAATATGCCCTTTGTCCTCCAGGGAAACACAGATCAAATCTGTATTAAATAGTTAAGCACCGTATCCTAATAGAGGATTATACTCTCCTTCACTAAAATATTGTTGGATATGTACTAAATTAACTACAGATGTTCTGCCTTATCACCAGTAGGTAGTTCTTACTTTCCTGCATGCTTATATAAAATATTTGCTTTAAGCCACAGCATAAATTGGATCTCTGACCAAGAAGGGCAATCTCAGAGCCTCATGGTAAGAACTGTGCCCAGTTAGTACAAGTAACGGATGCCTTTCTTGCTACAGGCTTCAAAGGTGATATTTCTTAAACAATAGCTAGATGATACTAGAGACTGAGAGGGCCGTTCCCAGACTCTGATGACTTCATGAAAGCAAACTGTTGACCCAAGGGTCAGTGGAACAAAAAGTAATTATATAAGACTGCAGGAACCAATGAAGGATATATAATTTTGATCATTGGTTTTAGAATATTGCTGGTATTATTTTTTAGTTCTCTTTTCTGATAATCATTTAATAAAATTCTTATGCTTTCTTCCTGACCTATTCTCACTATTAACCTAATAGTTACTTTTACAAACATTTGGAAATGAAATACTTTCAAGTGGTAATCTTGTTATCACCAGCCTCTCAGAATTCTACTTTTAATGCCAATGCAGTTATTTGCATACATTTGATAAGACTTTGTTCCAGTTTTCACTAATAAGTGACTAAACAAATAAATAGCACACCCAAGGCCATACCTGGCGAGTCATACTTGAGAACAAATCTCATTTAATCAGATGTGACAAGCCCACCATGAAGTAACAGGGGTTGTACTTTGTTTAAAGAACCACAAAACCTTCTCACAAAAAACTACAGGCAAATCACAGAAATGACTTCCTTGCATCAATTTGCTTGTCTCAGAACAGAAGAGTAAATAAAAGCAATAAAGAATATATTTGAAATAAGAGGTTATGGAGTCTTCCTAAGAAGGGTCTTAAGACATCTCCAAACAAGTTAATCTTGTAGATTTTGCTGCTTACCACACAGGGCTTTGGGTTTTCCAACCAAAGTTCAAGGAGGCTTATATAGATTAGTTAACATTTCTTCCTGGAGCTCTATAAATGATCAGGTCAAAATGCAATGAGATCAGCTTTTTGGTAACTAAGAGTAATCTACGGAGATGATTTGTGACCCCAGTGTTTCACAGTTTACAATGTCCTTCCACATCCTGGGTTAAACTTCCCAGAAAGCCTTGTAACACACTATTCCCTTGGTTACCATGAACAAATTTACACTTGACTATCTTCATCTCTGTTCCTTGGAGAAGACAAGACAGCTTAGGAAGAGGCAAGTGGATAAACACTCACATCCTATTCATCTTCCTCCATCACAAATAGCTTCGGACTTTAGAGCACACGTGTGTGCAGCCATGCACACACTCACACACAGATGTCCAACGTTGTTCATGGTACAGCCAGCTACAGCTGAGAAAGCCCAGCTCCACAGAAGGCAAGCTTCTATCTAGGTTTCATTACAGAAGGCTTTTAAGGGACTGAGCCCAGTGGGACAACATTACTTTCTCCATCATGAAAACATTCAGATAGGCCTGACTTTCCCACCCCTTTCAGCCATGGAAAGGAACCCACAGCCCCTGGGAAGTTATTCTCCTTCCATCCATCCCTTGGCTCTGTGCCACATGCCCGGTAGAATATATTCATAGAGAAATGCTTTTGCCAGTAGTGGGGGGGCCTACTGTTCACCATCATGACATCTCTGCAGTCTATGTTTTGAAATCTGGCTTTCAGAAGTTCAAAGGATTTAGAGATTAGAGTTCAAGGTAGACCAAGGCACACCCAGGGCAGGCCTGGTCTTAATGCTGAAACCCTGCCCTTCCTACACCAGAGCCAATTTGACCTCTAGAAAGAACCTAATGCATATCTTGGTCTAACAGAATTATTTTCAAAGACTCCCAGTTCTTTTTCTATCGAATGGAAGTTGAAGGCGGTTCAATTTGGAGTTCCTAAATGAAACCGGAGTACTCTCGCCAAGCACATCCATCTCCCCAGCCTTAACTAGATTGGTTCTGTTAAAGGCCAGGTTCCTGGTGTCTGGGGCAGACCTTGGCCACATCAGGCCACCCTGGCCACCCAGTCCCCCTTCAGTATGCCCACTCACCATTCTTTTCTGCCTTGTGTTTTGGCGGCTCGGGCTCTGGGAGACATGGACATGGCCCATCACAGAGGGTGGTGAGACTTCTGCCGGTAGAACAAGCATGGAACTCCAACTTACACTGCAAAAGACAGACAGGACAAGCTGTAAGAACACTGCCAAGTAGACCCCTCCTTTGCCTCCTTGGGAAACAGCCAGTGCCCTTCTAACCATGATTAGGCTCATAGAAGCAGAGACAAAGCAAAAGGAAATTCATCTCTGTTAAAGGCCTCAATTATAGAATGTTAACTAAGAAATGGCTTTTTATGTTTTCACAAATGTATAAGATAAATGTCTAAAAACACTGCATGGGGAGGCTTACTTTTAATAAGTGGTAAGCTCAACCATAACTGTCTATGCGAGTATCAGTATGAAATTTAACATCTGTGGTCCACAAACATGGAGGGCTGAAGGCTGCTTCACCATGTCCCCTTACCCCCACTACGGAGGCTCTGCCTGTGGAGCAAGCCTAGACCACTCAGCTGCTCAGGGAGCAGGGAGAAAGAGTAACAGTCTACTTCTGGATGCTGCGTGTGAGGCCTAGCCCTTTCCCCTGGGAGCAACTGAGGAGTGATGCTTTTGCTTCAACCATCCAAAACCTAAGTTTGAACAGTCTTTCCCCCAGAGGACGCCTGTGGCTGTCTAGCCTAGGACTGAGTGGAAACATCCACCATATTCCAGGATTCAAAATTTGAAGCCCCAAACACATACATTCTCTTGGCAATCCCTTCATCTGTAGCGATGGGAGTATTTTGGCCACTCTCTGCCAGCTGTTTACTCCTAAGTCTCAACTGATTCAGAGCAGGAGGAGAGAAGGATATCACTTAATAGATGTAGAAGACCACAACAATTAACAGCATTCTATTATCTTTACATTATGATTTAAGAAAAGGAGACTCAGATGCTAAATAATCTGTGACAGATCATGACATTCACAACCCAGGATTCCAAGCGCTGTCTGACTGACTCCAGGGCCAAGTTCTTAACAGTCCCCCATCACTGTGTCTGTCACGCAAAGGGCCCGAGAGAACAGTCTGCATTGCACTCCATGTGTGGTTAATTATGCAACTGTGCTAGGGGCCTGGGTCTCAATTGTCTAAGGGTTTCCTCCCTTTTTCACCCGCAAAATTCTCTAGATCAAGGCAGTATATAATCAGTCTTTGCAAAGGCCCACGGGCCCAGAACCACGTTGGTATCTGCTGCAGGTTCAAAGGAAGGGGAGGTAGGCAGAGGGGACAGAGCACCCACTGTGCAGGTAGCGCTTATCAGGTGCCACGGGGAATCTTTTAAAGGCAAGGAAAGAGGAGATACGGTCCTTGCCCTTAGAAAACACAAATGCATACCTTTGAAAAGGCCACCAGTGTTTGCAAAGCAACACACGAGTGCAGATGAACCCTGGCCCCTTGTGAGCGGATGGGCTGTTCAGTCCCCACACCGATTACACAACCAAGGGAAGGAAAGAGGGTTTCAATCTGCACATACTGGAGTCACTCTCGTGTAACTCCTACTGTCACCCACACAGTCACCTGAGACCCTGCAGAGAAAGCACAATGGACAAGCCAACAGGGGGCCGGCTTCCTCTCAATGCAAGGCTTCCTTTTGTGTACATTGCTGGGTGTTTGGTACATGCCCAGTGCGGTGGCAGGCATGTTGGGGGCCATGTGAAAGGAAGCCATGACCCAGGCCACAATTGTCAACTGACAGTGAAGAAGCAAAACACAAGCACAGGGAAGGAGCTAAAAATGAGCGACCTTATAGAGCCAGGTAGTCGTGACTATAAGGGAAGGAGGGATATGTGTGTGTGTGTAGGGATGCGGCACTAAGGAGCCTCCAGGTAAGGGATGTGCCTACAGGTGGTCCAAATGGACAGAAGGGGCACCAGGAGGAACACTGGAAGTTGGCAGGTGGCCACCCAGGGTGAGAAGCTTCTTTGTCACTAGCACAGCCGGTGTGCATATGCCCAGGGCTAGAGGTGAAGACCAGGCTTCCCCGGTGGCTCAGCGGTAAAGAATCCACCTGCAATGCAGGAGCCATAGGAGACACAGGTTCCATCCCTGGGTCAGGAAGATCCCCCAGAGGAAGGCATGGCAACCCACTCCACTATTCTTACTTGGAGAATCTCATAAATGGAGAAGCCTGGTGGGCTACCATCCATAGGGTCACAAAGAGTCAGACACGACTGAAGCGACTTAGCACAGCACAGAACAGAGGTGAAGACCACTATGGCCAGCTCTCCTTTCTCCTCCTCCCCTGGGCGAGCTCCCCGTAACAAGCCTCAGGTTCAGGCTAGGGATTCTCATACTATTTCTTAACAGAATCCCTAAAGCTAATTTAGAGGAACAAATACATCTTTTACATGTGAATTTAAAGTCAGAAGTAGTACAGTGACTCACTCTAAAGCCTTATCATACTGTGACTGCAATCGCCTGCTTGTGCCTCTGATGGATGGTACTCCTCTTCTTAAACATTCTCTGGCCTTCCCCAAAGACAAACCTATACTTTGTTCAGTACCTTGTGTCATTAAAGCTGATGGGGATAGCATCAACTGTCCATAAAAGCTCCATGGTGACAGCAGTCCTAGCCATAGGACTGTCTTTGGCCAGTGGCTTGTGAATAAGGAATGAGGTTTCCTAGCTGGCACTTACTGTAAAGAACCCCTCCCAACGTAAGAGACACAAGAGACTCAGGTTCAATCCCTCGGTTGGGAAGATCCCCTGGAGAAGGGCATGGCAACCCATTCCAGTACTCTTGCCTGGAGAATCCCATGAACAGAGAAACCTGGAGGGTTACAGTCCATAGAGTTGCAAAGAGTTGGACACAATGAAGCGACTTAGCACACATACATAAGCCAGGTTTGAGCAACATTCAAAGAACCACTGCTTGGTTTCACCTCCTGCTATTTCCCTCTATTATGGAAATAGCATGTGCCCCATAAGGCTGCTCCTTCGGTCTGGGACCCAGACAGCAGAGGACATGGAACAGAGCTGAAGCTAATCCACAGCTCATACACAACACGAACAAGGAACCAATGCTTGCTGTCAGAAGCTACCAGTATTTGGGAATAACTCATATAATGTATCAATCATATAATTTATCAACAGGTGACTTTCCACTAGACCCTAAAGTATATAATGGCAGGGGAAAGTCTTAGTCACAGTCTTATCCCTGACTTGATATGATGAAACATATATAGCCCTGGCACATAGTAAGTGTGCAGTAAATAGCTGCTGAATGACAAAGGCAGTTCGACAGGGGGGTCTGGTTCGCTCTGTAGCTCTAAAGCTCTGTTCCAGCCACCAGGAGCCACCAATCTGCCTGCACAAGGAGTGCAGGTGCTGGAGCTCAGCATCCAAGGTGCTTGTCGTGAACCATCACCGACCCTCCATGCTTCTGGTCCTCTTTCTGAGCTCCACACTTAAGACTCTGCCTCTCAGCCTCCCTGCTCATGCTAGTCCATCACTGGAGTCGGAATCCATCTGCTTCTCAGATACCGGAACAACTGCCCTGGATATGCCTCGGCTGGCCCAGGGACTCCAGCGCACTGCGATTCTCGCACCACGGCTTCCACGGCAGGCCCCGCTGTCCTCGCCCCACAGCCACTCAGTGTCTCAGTGCGTGCAGGCAGCCGGGCTCTTCCCTGGCTCCAGGAAGGGGCCACCAGAGAAAACAATATTTATCTGAAGTGGTGAAAATGCATGCTTCAAGGACACAGATCTGTCTTTTATCTTCCAGAACGATATGTGGCATTTAAATGAAGCTCAAAAGGCTATAATTTCATTTTTTTATAAAGCTCGAAATGTGCTATTTAGAGATATGCAATGTGTGTGGTAAAAGCTACTTTAAGGAAGCGGGGGTGTTGACAGATACCATCAGGACAGGGGTTCCCTCCAGGGAGAAGGCTGAGAACGGCATCAGACAGGAGCCCACAGAAGCCTTGTGAACACTGGGAATGGTTTATTTCATAAGCTGGGTGTTGGATTTTAAGGCTTTTTTAGTAGGTATGGCAACATATAAATAATACATACATGTCCATATGTCAAGTACATTATGATAAAATATAAAACACAGTTTATAGACTTCTATTAAGGTAATGACCAACTATAACCATGTCTCTGGAGGAAGCTGGTTAGGAGGAGGATGTGAGAGCACGTGTGTGGGGATGCCCCCCAGGGATTATCTCTAGGCAGGGACATTCTGTGGCCTGTAACACAGGCACCTCACCCATGCTCCCTCCCTGCAGCTCCTCTCCAAGTCACACCCCTGCCGTTACCCACCAGTCACTTACCTTGTCCCCTCTCCCCCAGATATATAAGACAAAAGGCGATCATTGTGCCAGCTTTACCCAGGGGGGATACGAAACCCTCACAGTACAGGGCTTCCCCTTAGACTGCGCTGTGCACCATCCCTGGGACCTTCACTCCTCCACTCCCTCTCCCAGCCAAGAGACCTAGGAAAGTTCTGGTCCACAAACCACCAATCACAGGCAGAGACAAAATGTAGATGGGGGTGGACCTGGCAGAAGCATCCTGGGTCTGTGCACACAGAGATTCTGGAGACACAAGGCAGGTATATACTACCCCTTGAGTACAGACCCGCCAAAAGAATGGGAGGCAGGAGGAACAAAGGCACATTACTTGGCCAATACAGGGATTCTGCTCCTGGCTGTAAAGATGAACCTGATCCAAGAGATGCCAGGCTCCAACACACCAGGAAATGCACAGTGTTCCTGGGAAAGGGGCAGTGGGAACAGAAAGCAAGGGAATGGAAGGATCTTCCTGCAGGGATGTGGGGAGGGAGAAATAAATGTCCTCCAACAGCACAGGGATATCATTAGCTCCTGCCCCACCTCAGGACCACAGAGCAAGTCTCAGCACTGCCACACCTTCCCCCTCACAGTGTTCTCCCAAGCAGGAGTTGAAAACCGGCAAAATTATGGATGATGGATGGTGCTTTCTCAGCAGTATGGACTTGCTCAGGAAGCCTGGGCCCACGTCTTCCATATGTGCCTTGAGGGTCCAGAGGATCCAGGCAGCCAGCCATGGTCCCGCCCCATCCCACCTCAGATGGGCTGTTGTCCTGCTTCAAAACGGGATCTGCAGAGCTCCAAATTAAACAGGGTGGGCTGTGAGTCTACCGCTTAGAGTCTGCAGCCTGGAGGTGGCTTCTATTAATAAAAAAAAACTGAAAAATGACATTCTTGGAAAGTGACACCCATAATTCCTCATTTTAGGGAAAATAATTTTGGAGTTGGAGGAGAGAAGAGGAACAGACAGGTATAAATAAAGTATATGGAGTGGAGAGCAACTTAGTCAATCCAAGCTCACAAAGAGCTGAAGACAGAGGGGCTCCCTGGAGCTTGTCCATCACACGGGGAGAGAACACAGCTTAGTCAATGTAGAGAGACCACCAGAAGGTCACCAGGGCCCAGCTGGGAGAACCTTTCCAGTCCTGGCCAATCCTGGGCGCTGGTCTGAGCAGAGAGGACTCACGACTCTCCCTCTGGGGAGTAAGCTTCACACCTAGAACTGTGGGTTGAATTATGTTGGTCCCTCATGTTGGACTCCTAATCCCCAGTGTCTTACAGTGTGGCTTATTCAGAAATACATGACAGACATAATCATGTTAAAATGCAGTCATTAGAGTGGACTCTCATCCAATATGACTGGCATGCTTAGAAGAAGGGGAAAATTGGACACACACAGAGGAAAGATGCTGTGAGGAGTCACGCAGGGGAAGGGGGCTATCCACAAGAAATGAATGAGGCTGCCAGAAGCTAGAAGAAGCAAGAGACAGCTTCTCCCTGGCAGCCACAGAAGGAACCAACCTTGCTCACACCTTCATTTCAGACCTACACCTCTGGGACTGGGAGATGATAAACTTCTGTTGTGTAAGCCACCCGACTTGCAGCACTTCATTACAGCAGCTCTCACAAACTAATACAGCTTCCATCCAGGTTTTTAAAAAGAGTCCCTACAGGATGGATCACTTTGTCTTAGGTTCATAAAGTGCAGAGCTTGTGCCAAGATGGCTCAATTCTCCTAAAAAGAAAGAAAGAAAAACATGGACCAGCAGCCTCAGGATATGGGGAAGTTGGACATAAAGAACTTGGCCAATGTATCAGCTGAGACTTGGGCCTAGAAAAGAGGAAATATGAAAAATTCATGGCTTTATATTGATTTCATGATAAAGCATCTAAATAAGTAATCAGCCTTTAACTATTGAAAGAAGCAGAGTCAAAGAAGTGGGAAATAAGTTAAGGACTTTAATCACAGTAGCAGAACCCATATCTACAAACACAAATAAAAAAAAATAAATACAAACCCCAGAAGCTTTGAGACCCCTTGACTTGGTAAGACACAAATGTCTTTCTCAATCATCACAGTAAGATAGAAGACGGAAGAAGAGCCACAGATTTTCACAAATGGTCAGAAATATTCAAAATGCTGACCTACTTAAAAATAAATGTGCTAGCAGATTTCCCAACCAATCTTCCTTTCCATTTTACATAACACGCCAACACGTCGGAATGAGTGAATGTTTTCCCGCAAATGGCCAGTAAATCTCTCTCCTCTGTGATGTGTAAAGCAAAACTAATAAACTCTCTCTGGTTCACTGCTCACGCAGGCCTCCGCCGGGCACATTCTCCACCACACCACACTCTTCCTGTTGCCTCGCCCGCTTTGGGTATTATTTTTAACATTTTATTTAAATTGCTTTCTCCACTGTATTTCATCAACCTCTTGTCTATTTTTAAACCAGACTGTTGACAGTTCACAGTTGACAATTTTGTTCACAGTTGATGAATTCTGATTTGTTTTTATTTCCCCAAAATCATGTCAAGGAAGTGGGGGCGGATAATCTTCCAGCTCTGCTGGCTTTTGTAACTGGGCGCCAAGAAAGAGGCGGCTGACGGCACACGTTATCCCAGGGACGAGAAACAGCCATCCTCTCTGCCCAGGATGGGAATGTCTCTGGTCATCTGGATGGAGCAGCAAGAAATGAGTGGGAGGGGCTCTGATCTCATACGGAACTTTACCAATCACGCATGCATGTGTGTGTTCCTTCTTGCAGGCCACAAATTCCCTTCATTGCCTATGGGGAGTCAGGGTCCACTCTAGGCTCTGAGCCAATGGGACAAAGGGCCTGTTCTCATGATGTTTATGGGGCAGGTATGACAAGGGCTATGGAGAATGCATGCAGAGAGTAAGAGACAGACAGTAATGGGGAGGGGATGGTATGTTATATGCGTGACCAGGAAAGCTGGCCAGATGACACCCGGGCAGAGAACAGAATAAAGTGAGCCATACTGGGGAAAAGGGGTTCCAGGCAAAGGGAAGTGCAAAGGTCCTGAGGAGGAAGAGGCTGACAGCTCTCAAGAAACAGCCAGGAAACTGGAGAGGCGTAAACAAGGCCAAAATAGCAGGAACCAGCTCCACTGGGCTGATGGTGGGCCTCCGCGAGAGCGCCTGTGTGTGCAGGACTCAGCCTCCAGACCTCATTCTCTGTCCGTCTCTCTCACAGACACACCCACCCGCATACATGTACACTCACTATAGCACACTCTCTCATATACACTTTCCTTTTCTGAACTAAGAGTTGCAAAGAAGGCAGAACCTGAAACTTTCAAACCAAGTTGCTAAAAATATGAAAGAAAAGCTCTTCTTTACAGAAGAATGCCAGCTAAATAAATTTAGAAGGAATGCTGGAATTAGCAAATTATCATTTTGCAATCCTTCCCCGCAACCAGTGTAATAATTGAGACAGGAAGGAATCATTTGATGTTTGCTAAAAATATTGCGTGAAAGTCTCTGAGGACATAACATTCACACAGTCTCCAAGTGTCACCCCACACAATACCCAATTACAAGTGTACATTTTTCAATAAACATTTGGCAGCCATCTCCTAACAAAGGGACCAAGGGGCCAATTTAGTGCCACTAGGAGTGGGACCACCTGGCATACATCTCCTGAAGCGCCTCAAAAGGAAACAATCACAGCGCCTTTGAAGTTTCAGTGCCAACAAATGCTTAACTTGAATCTATTCATTAGAAACCAAGTCTAAAATTGAGGACATTTTATAAGACAACTGCCTAAATGCTCAAAAAAATTAAACAAACAAAAAACCCCTGAAGTGAGTAGGTCCTTGTTCTAGAAGAAATTAAACAGATGAAATGAAGGCAGTAAGCGAGACTTGGTTGGTTCTTGAATAATAATAATTATACAAAGCTATAAAAGGCATCCTGGGAAAATGTTGTGATTGTAATGTGGATTATATGTTTGGTGATGCTGAACTATTGCTCTCGTAGGTGTAATAATACCTACAAATATGCTCATATAGGAGAATGCCCGTTTATTTTCTTATGGGTGAGATGTCACAGTCTCTACATAGTACTTCCAAATGGTCTAGAGGAAAACTGGGCATGTGTGAAAAGCAAGAGAGGAAACGGGGCAAAATGTTAAGAACTGTCGGACCTTGGCAATGGGCCCACGGCATTTATTGCAAAATCCTTTAAACTCTTCCATACATTTCGTAACTACTAAACGAACAGCTAGGGGAGAGGAAATATAACTTGCTTTACCCAGCAGTGTTTGAATTCTTTGAAAAAACCACTCTTCAGTTCAGTTCAGTCGCTCAGTCGTGTCCGACTCTTTGCGACCCCATGAATCACAGCACGCCAGGCCTCCCCTGTCCATCACCAACTCGCGGAGTTCACTCCAACTCATGTCCATCGAGTCGGTGATGCCATCCAGCCATCTCATTCTCTGTCGTCCCCTTCTCTTCCCGCCCCAATCCCTCCCAGCATCAGAGTCTTTTCCAGTGAGTCAACTCTTCCCATGAAGTGGCCAAAGAATTGGAGTCTCAGCTTTAGCATCAGTCCTTCCAATAAACACCCAGGACTGATCTCCTTTAGAATGGACTGGTTGGATCTCCCTGCAGTCCAAGGGACTCTCAAGAGTCTTCTCCAGCACCACAGTTCAAAAGCATCAATTATTTGGCGATCAGCTTTCTTCACAGCCCAACTCTCACATCCATACATGACCACGGGAAAAACCATAGCCTTGACTAGACGACCTTGTTGGCAAAGTAATGTCTCTGCTTTTTAATATGCTATCTAGTTTGGTCATAACCTTCCTTCCAAGGAGTAAGCGTCTTTTAATTTCATGGCTGCAATCAGCATCCGCAGTGATTTTGGAGCCCAACAAAACAAAGTCTGACACTGTTTCTACTGTTTCCCCATCTATTTCCCATGAAGTGATGGGACCAGATGCCATGATCTTTGTCTTCTGAATGTTGAGCTTCAAGCCAACTTTTTCACTCTTCTCTTTCACTTTCATCAAGAGGTTTTTTAGTTCCTCTTCACTTTCTGCCATAAGGGTGGTGTCATCTGCATATCTGAGGTTATTGATATTTCTCCTGGCAATCTTGATTCTAGCCTGTGCTTCTTCCAGCCCAGCGTTCCTCATGATGTACTCTGCATAGAAGTTAAATAAGCAGGGTGACAATATACAGCCTTGACATACTCCTTTTCCTATTTGGAACCAGTCTGTTGTTCCATGTCCAGGTCTAACTGCTGCTTCCTGACCTGCATACAGGTTTCTCAAAAGGCAAGTCAGGTGGTCTGGTATTCCCATCTCTTTCAGAATTGTCCACAGTTTATTGTGATCCACACAGTCAAAGGCTTTGGCATAGTCAATGAAGCAGAAATAGATGTTTTTCTGGAACTCTCTTGCTCTTTCCATGATCCAGCAGATGTTGGCAATTTGATCTCTGGTGCCTCTGCATTTTCTAAAACCAGCTTAAACATCTAGAAGTTCACGGTTCATGTATTGCTGAAGCCTGGCTTGGAGAATTTTGAGCATGTCTTTACTAGCATGTGAGATGAGTGCAAATGTGTGGTAGTTTGAGCATTCTTTGGCATTGCCTTTCTTTGGGATTGGAATGAAGACTGACCTTTTCCAGTCCTGTGGCCACTGCTGAGTTTTCCAAATTTGCTGGCATATTGAGTGAAGCACTTTCACAGCATCATCTTTCAGGATTTGAAATCGCTCAACTGGAATTCCATCATCTCTACTAGCTTTGTTTGTAGTGATGATTTCTAAGGCCCACTTGACTTCACATTCCAAGATGTCTGGCTCTAGGTGAGTGATCACACCATCATGATTATATTGGTTGTGAAGATCTTTTTTGTACAGTTCTTCTGTGTATTCTTGCCACGTCTTCTTAATATCTTCTGCTTCTGTTAGGTCCACACCATTTCTGTCCTTTATTGAGTGCATCTTTGCATGAAATGTTCCCTTGATATCTCTAATTTTCTTGACGAGATCTCTTGTCTTTCCTATTCTGTTGTTTTCCTCTATTTCTTTGCATTGATTGCTGAGGAACGCTTTCTTATCTCTCCTTGCTATTCTTTGCAACTCTGCATTCAGATGCTTATATCTTTCCTTTTCTCCTTTGCTTTTCACCTCTCTTCTTTTCACAGCTATTTGTAAGGCCTCCTCAGACAGCCATTTTGCTTTCTTGCATTTCTTTTCCACGCGGATGGTCTTGGTCCCTGTCTCCTGTACAATGTCATGAACCTCCATCCATAGCTCATCAGGCACTCTATCTATCAGATCTAGACCCTTAAATCTATTTCTCACTTCCTCTGTATAATCATAAGGGATTTGATTTAGGTCATATCTGAATGGTCTAGTGGTTTCCCCTACTTTCTTCATTTAAGTCTGAATTTGGCAATAAGGAGTTCATGATCTGAGCCACAGTCAGCTCCTGGTCTTGTTTTTGCTATCTGTATACAGCTTCTCCATCTTTGGCACAAAGAATATAATCAATCTGATTTTGGTGTTGACCATCTGGTGATGTCCATGTGTAGAGTCTTCTCTTGTGTTGTTGGAAGAGGGTGTTTGCTATGACCAGTGCATTCTATTGTCACAACTCTATTAGCCTTTGCCCTGCTTCATTCCATAATCCAAGGCCAAGTTTTCCTATTACTCCAGGTGTTTCTTGACTTCCTACTTTTGCATTCCAGTCCCCTATAATGAAAAGGACATCTTTTGTGGGTGTTAGTTCTAAAAGGTCTTGTAGGTCTTCATAGAACCGTTCAACTTCGGCTTCTTCAGCGTTACTGGTTGGGGCGTAGGCTTGGATTACTGTAATACTGAATGGTTTGGAAACCAATGCCTTGGAAACGAACAGAGATCATTCTGTCATTTTTGAGATTGCATCCAAGTACTGCATTTCGGACTCCTTTGTTGACCATGATGGCTACTCAATTTCTTCTAAGGGATTCCTGCCCACAGTAGTAGATATAATGGTCCCCTGAGTTAAATTCACCCATTCCAGTCCATTTTAGTTCACTAATTCCTAGAATATCTACGTTGACTCTTGTCATCTTCTGTTTGACCACTTCCAATTTGCCTTGATTCATGGACCTAACATTCCAGGTTCCTATGCAATATTGCTCTTTACATCATTGGACCTTGCTTCTATCACCAGTCACATCCACAACTGGGTATTGTTTTGCTTTGGCTCCATCCCTTCATTCTTTCTGGAGTTATTTCTCCACTGATCTCCAGTAGCATACTGGGCACTTAGCAACTTGGGGAATTCCTCATTCAGTATCCTATCATTTTGCCTTTTCAACCCCATGAACAGTATGAAACCACTCTTCAGTTCAGTTCAGTTCAGTTCTTAGCTGCTTCCATTAACTGCTCCCTCAGTATTGCACGTTTTCTCTTCGCCTGCCCACTAGGGGGCAAGCTCTGGCAGCAGAGAGGAATCTGCACTGCCGCCTACAGGACGCGCTCGGGATTGCAAAAGTTGACCTTTAACAAGGTTAGGTGAGAGACCTGACTCAGATTTTCCTGAAGCACACACTCTCCTCTTCTCTGACCTACGCAGGCACCAGTGCAGTGCAGGTTCAACACAGGCCCTGTGAGCTGCAGCCCTCTAGGTCTTACACCTTCTTGTTGCAGAGGGGGAAACTGAGGCTGGAAGAAGTCTTGCATCTCGTGGGAGGTCATTCTCTTAGTTTCCCTACCTGCTCCTGACCTTGCTGATTTTGTCAACAATTTAGCAAAGCCTTTTGAGCAAATAAAGATTCCCGGTCTGTTTTCAGGGGCCAAGCTGAATAAAGGTCCTCTAATTTGCATAACAAAACCAGTGAAAGGTCCTGGGCAGTAAACTCCAAAGGAAAGGGGCCAAGTTTCCTGAGGGAGCCTGAGAAAAAGATGTCCCTCTCCCCAGTACCTCCTTCGAGCTGGAATTAAACCAGCAATCTAAAGATAAGCTCATGCTTTGGCCACCTGATGCAAAGAGGTGACTCACTGGAAAACTCTTGACACTGGGAAAGATGGAGGGCAGAAGGGATGACAGAAGTTGAGATACTTGGATGGCACCCCCAACTCAATGGACATGAGTTTGAGCAAACTCCAGGAGATAGTGAAGGACAAGGGAAGCCTGGTGTGCGCCAGTCCACGGGGTCACAGAGTTGGACACAACTTAGAAGCTGAACGACAACGACCCCAAAGGCAGAAGTGACAAATTACAACTCTGAGCCATCTCCTACAGCCTTTGCTTTGCTTGGGGTATAGGTGGAGGTGGCGGGCGGTGGGGGGGGGGGGGTCGGTCTCCAGGGGTTGTATCCCCCCCTCCTGACCCAAACCTGGTGAGGAGAGTCAGGTGTCACCTCACCTCACATGCCCTCAGGCTCTCTCCACCCCCCACCCCTGCCCCCAGTGGTCCAGCTTTATTCTCCCTGATGACCACACCCCTGTGGCTTCCTGGCCTCTCATCAGCAGCTTCTCACCTCTGGGTCTTTCTCCTGCTGTCCGCCCTGCATGGGATCCTCTTAGGGCTAAACACTACTTAAAAATGTCAGATTTCTGTGGGATGTTTCCTCTTTCTGGGATTTGGAGGAGACAGCGCAGATGAGGAAGGCCTTTCGGAGCCCCCAGGCTCTGCTTCCTGTCAGCCTCGTAGGGAGAAGGCAGACCCAGGGGAGGAAGGACCAGCAGGAATGCACAGAAGAGGTGGGACCACGCACAGCTTGGCCAATCAGAGCCCGGGAGCAGCAGGGACCCCAGACCAAGAGGGACCCTGGGCCTCTCCCTGCATCACCTCGTCTTCCCCAGGCCTTTGCTCATTGTCACCCTCTCACTGAAGCCTCCCCTCAGTACCCTTTTAAAACCAGAACCTGGCATTCTGGTCCCTTTACATTGTTCTATGTGGCCCTTTTAAAATATGAAATCTGTGTGTGTTGGGCGGGGGTGTGTGTTAGTCTCTCAGTTGTGTCTGACTCTTTGCGACCCCATAGACTGTAGACCCCCAGGCTCCTCTGTCCGAGGGATTCTCCCAGCCATCACCTTGTAATATACTGCTCAAATTACTTTTTTTTTTTAACATTCGGTTTTTCTTGCTAGAATGTGGGTTCCGTGAGGACAGGGATCTTTGCTTTATTCACTGTCATATCCAAAGTTCTGAGAACAGTACCTGGCACATAGCAGGTGCTCAATGAAAATAAACTGCGTACAGGGAAATAAGGGAACAGAAGTAAGGGTCTTTGCGTGGAGGTGAGCGGCAGAGCAGCACCTCCCCCACCAGCCCAGGGTCCTGACTCTGAGCAAGAGTTCAGATAGTCGACAGGACCCGTGAAGGAGGCAAAACTCATAAAATGACAGGTCAGGTTTCCAGCCAGTCCTGGGGGAAATGGGCTCCAAGTAGAAATGAAACCAATTGGTTTAATAAAAATGAAGAGGCATGCTACTTCCCACACCTAAGCATGAGAAGAGAGACTCAGACCTGCATTCCTGCTTGCTGGCTTAATGCCCCCTCCAGGCAGGCCTCCCTGGGCTCCTGCCTCTGTGCCCTGTGCCCTTTTCCTCACTGCCCTGACCACAGACACCACAGCTGCCTCCTGAAAGACATGTGCCCCTGTGTCTCAGCCCCAGCACACAGCAAACACTATCTGCCTGTTTATTTATGCCATGTACTTCACATAACACAAGGTGAGACCTGGTATTGGTTTTACAGACAAAAAACCCTGCAAGCTGGAGAAAGCAAATGATGGCCTCAAGGTCACCAGGCTGTCAATGGCAGCTTCACTCAATCCAAGTCATTCCACCTCCCCCAGGCCCCTGGTGCGTGTGTGCTTCACAGACCCCCGCAGCCAGGAGTCTGGCCAAGGCATGCTGGGCATCCCAGGAGGGCTGGATGCAGAGGGAGAGGACAGCAGGACGGGGGAGGACCCACAGTGGGGGAGATGGAGGAAAAGGGCTGCCACGACGCTGAGCTCTGTGAATCACTGGCCACTTCTCCCTAAACTATGCCAAACGAAACCCTGGCTCATCAACTATTCAAAGTCACTTAAAATTATTGCAACTAGCTAAGATAACACACAGAAGACAAGCTGGTTAGCCAACAGACCTGGACAAGATGATGTGGGCACCTTTCCTTCCCATTCCAGAAGCTGAAGGCACCCAGGCTTACCTCCCCTGGAGGAATTAGGGCATGAAGCTATTCCAGGTTAACTGGGTAACCATCGAGGAACATAAAGGGCCTCTCTCCAGCAAAACACTTTCAGAGGCTGGCAGTCCAGACTGGCCCAGCCGAGGCCTTGAACAAGAGATCAGGCCTTGGAACCTGACTCCCGTCTGGCTGAGAAGCTCCTGCAGAGCAAGAATGGATGCTGCTTATACTCACATTCCCTGGGGCCAGACAGAAGCCTCACTCCTGGAAAGTAGGGAGCGAGGGGTGCTGAAATAATGAAATAACCCTCTTCCCAGGAACTCTAGGAGGTCACGATCAACTGCTCCCACCTTACAGATGAGGAGAAACACGGGTCAGGAGGGTGAGAACACAAGGAAGAATGAAACGGGAGGGGAAGAAGAGACAGCAGGAGAGGAGGCTTGACAGAAGCGGAGGCTGGAAACAAGTGAGGAGAAATAGGAGGAAGAGGATGCGGCAATGGTGCAAGCCTGGGAAGAAGCAGAAACCTTCAGGGAGGGGCATGGGGTGGGTGGGAGCAGGGCCTCCTTCAAGCGTCTCTCGTCCAGCCTGGCCGGCCTGGCTCAGACAGCTCCAGGAGCCGGGATGGGAGGGCCAGCACCTGCTTAAAATAACATGTTCCTACTGCTAGGAATGCTCGTGGTGTGCCTGTCTCCCTAGCTGGCCTGGCTTCCTGGGAGGCCCTGCTTGTGCTAAGCCACCGCTCCCACTCAAGGTCCCCTACACATCTGGGGCAGGGTCCCCACATGGGACTCACGGGAGGGGATGGGCAAGTCGAGTCAGGGTGTCAGCTGATTTCTCTGATGACTCTCACCTCTCCTGCTGTGATGACGGAGCAGCTTCTGCTCCCGGCCCTGCCTCCCTCTCCCAGTGTAAACCTAGAAGAGACTCTGCCACTCAGAACTCCAGCTGCTTCCTGGAGATGAGAGCTGGAGCAATGTGCATAAACTGTCCAAGCCTCCCCTCCTCCTTATCACTAAACAGAAAGAATCTCCCTCCCTCAAGTGTCAGGAGAGTAGAAAGGACCACTCCAGGATCCCGGGCGCCAGCAGCACTCCTGGCACCTGGCAGGACAATAAATCTCTCCTGCCTCCAAGGGCTTCTCCACGCCTGAGTGAGTTCTGTCAAATGCAAATGTGTTTGTGATGCTCCACCCAGCTTACAGCCCTTCCTTGTTCCCTGTCATCCTTTGATGAAAATAAAGACTTGAGCACAGCAGAAAAGGCCTCTGGTGATCTACACAGCCCACCACCACCCTGCCCCGCCCCACCCTGCGACCTCCCTCTACTCTCAGCCCTTGGCTTCTCTCCCCAGCACTCCTGCTGCTGCTACTGCTGCTAAGTCACTTCAGTCGTGTCCGACTCTGTGTGACCCCAGCACTCCTACTCTGCTCCAAAGTACAGACCCCAGAGTCTACAACCCACATTCCACTGGCGCCCCTCCTTCCTGACACTTTGCTCTGTCTGCAGCCCCGCTGAAGCCTGTGGCAGCTGTCCCCAGAGGCTGCCAACACCTGGGCCGCCCCAGCCCCCGTCCTGCAAATCATGACGGTCTCTCTCATGAGCTCCACAAACTGGATGCTTGCATCCACCGGTTTAGCTCCAGTGCCTAACAGAGCATCCAAGAAGCAGTGGGTATTAAATAAACAGTGGATGGATGAACAGATGCTTGGACAGATGAATGGATGGATGGTGGTCCCACTCCCACTCCCCCCCACCACTCCCGCTGCCTGCTGAGCCCTGGGGTCATCATGTCTAGGTAAGCTTCCACCTCTCACCACACAGCTCCAGGCCGTGATGCTCCCTGGCCCCATGAACAGCACCAGGCTGTCCAGGTCCACCAGATGCACAGCTCGGTAGGAAAGGACCAGGGCTTGGTCCTCTCTCCCAGCCAGTGGGCTCTCCCTGCTTACTGGGGAGTCAGACCGAAGAGCCCCAAATGCTCCACATGCTTCCCATTTTCTCCACATGCCCGGATTAAAGTCAAGCCCTTACTTCTGAGGCCCATCACCTCTGGTCCTGATTTTTGGGGGCAGATATATTTATTTATTCATTTTTAATTGAGGATAACTACTTCACAATGTTGTGCTGGTTTCTGCCATATATCAACATGAATCAACCGTAAGTGCATACATGTTCCCTCTCTCTTGAACTATCCTCCCACCTCATCCTACCCCTTTAGGCCATTAGGAAGCACCAGGCTGAGCTCTCTGTGCCATACAGCAACTTCTCATTAGCTAGCTACTTTACACATATATTTATTTCAATGCTACTCTGTCAGTTCATCTCACCCTCTCCTTCCTGCATTGTGCCCATAAGTCTGTTCTCTGGGTCTGCATCTCTGCTCCTGCCCTGAAAATAGGTTCATCAGTATCTGGTCCTGATGTTGCTTCTCCAGTGACAACGCCGCAATCCTTCAACCTCCATTCTCCACCCTGCTCCCCAGGTCTTTCATCACTCAGATGTTCCTCTCATCCAAATATTCTCCTCCTTTGCTATCCCAACCTCCCTGCTCAGGCCCAAGCTCCTTGAACATGCCCCAACCACTCTTGCTCCAGCAGAACCCCTGATCCAGGCATATTTCCAGCCTCCACACCCAACACTCCAGGTCCCAGGCCAGCTCCTCTTACTGCTCTGTCCCCCTAATGTGTTCTTCCCACTAATAATTTAGCAGCTGGACTTCAGGGCTCTTGTTTAATACACCTGAGCATCCTTCAGAGAAGAGCTACGAACACTAAGTTTATTTATATCCTCCACAATGCCGGCAGAAATGGATTATAAAGACTTAATCATTTATATAAATCATTTATATAATGTTCACTACAGTTAGTCGTGGAACTCCAGGCATTGTGCTAAAAGCTTTACTGATACTTCCTTCTTTAATTTTCACCCTGGTGGCTACGAGAGAAGAAGTACTGTAACAGCCATCCTACATAGGCTGAGAAACACTGTTTGCTCAGGGAAAGTCAGATTTAAGTTGTGGAGCCAGAATTCAAACCCAGGGCTTCTGACACTAAAGCCTGTGTTCTCAAGAGTTGAATTATATGGTCTCATGTCTAGATGTTTACCAAGAACTATGCTGACTATGGTCCACCTGATCAGCCCACCATGGTGCCTGCAGGAACCACTCTCTTACAAAGACAGCCGTCACATACCTGGGAGGCACTGTCTGTGAATTGCACCAAGGTGGTGCGCCCTTAGGGTGGCAAACCGGAAAGGCGAAGAGGCAGTGTCCCTCCCAAGTATCTCGGTGGGGCTCTAGTCACGATCCCACCAGACCCTGGCCTCTTGGATGGCAGGAATCTTTGACTTTTCCTTCTCTGCTGCTTCTCAAGCACCTAAATTCATGCCCAATACATACTAGAAACTATTTGTTCAATGAAAGAATACATGAATGGCAGAGAAAATAAGCAGCTCCTCTGTTTCCCATAAGCCCTGTCAGATCTATCACCAAAGGAAGCAAGAGTTTTTTGGAGAAATGAGGGGAAAAAACCACAGACCTTAGAAGTGGCTATAGCAGAGAGAGCAACTCACAGCTGCCAAAAGGCTGGGAGGACCACGTCCCCAGTGAGAAGGAAAGTCAGAGCAAGAAGTGTGTATCAGATCCACAACCTCTGCAAAGCAGCCCAGTGAAGCCTATCCTGTGTGGCTGCAAACTAATTTTCTCCTGTTCTGCACTCCAGAGAAGGCAGGCTTCATAGGGACTTAATCATTTGGGGCTCAGAAAACAGTGAAACCACCATTTTGTTCTGGTTCCTTCAGCAGGAGGATGTGCCGTCTCTTGTCCCTGGGAACCTGCCTCGTGTTGACTGCATTTCTTTGTCATCACAAACAGACAGTAGAGAGAGACTCCTGAGGCTTGGTTTCTGAGGGAATGACCTCTCGTAGAGCCTCTTCATAAAAACCCCTCTCTTCATGTAGATACTGAGAATCCACAGATGAGGGAGAAGAAATACAGACAAAGAGAAGCAGCAGATTTCCAGAGTGATAACACGTCCAGGTCACATCCCCAGCAGTCCCTGACATTCTGAAGAATGAGAAAACAGATGCCAGCTAAGCATATCCACCAACTCCTTTCCCAAAGCTAACACTTGCCAAGGTCAAAAAAAGCCATTAACATCTCATCATGGCCTCACGTAAGATAACCATCACCAGCCATTCAGCCTCACTTTACATCTGCTCTTCAGCCCAATTTCTTCCTCCCTCCTCCTTTGCTTGCTTTAGAAAATAAATCCCAAATGCCTTTCTGAATAAAGCCTGCATATGTTCCTAAGAACCAACAAAATAAAGCTATAGATAAAGATGACCAAAAATGTCAAAGTGGACTTTGACCAAGTGCAACAAGATTAAGGTGATATTTTTAAAATGAAACAGTAACTTAAACTTTGAATTACTGCCTGATTTTACTGCTTAGAGATGAAAGATCCTGTAGGGCTGAACGAAAAAGCCATACAACTCAGAGAGGATTTTCTTTGCTTGGCATCACCTCTGTGAGAAATACATTGAAGTAATAAAATGCCCTTGCAAGAGTTCATTCTCTGAAACTGGAAAGGGCCAGACAAAAGTCTGCCATGTTCCCTTTCTTTTGAGTACATGTGTTTCCCCCAACAAGTCTCATCTCATTTCTTCAAAACCTGAGGATGGAGAACCAGCTGGACCAGGTGCCCCATGAAGCTGACCCTGGCCCCAGTTCAACCCTGTGAGACAAGCATGAGCTGATGCGGCCCACTGTTCATCCCATGGCCAGAAATGTCTAAGTCCCATCAGTCACGGGGACCCTCCCACCTTTTGTTTATCGTGAGGCCAAAATTATAACCCCAGTGGTCCTGAGATGGCCATGATGACACAGGAAAACTTACAAGGGTAGCTGAGGTGTAGGTATCTGATACTGAAGAGTAGGTACCTGCCTAACTCCTTGGGATGAACAGAGAGATGGATCTGAAACTAGAAAATCAGCCTCAGGGACAAAGGGAGCAGACACACCCAGCGCCTGCATAAAGCACAGGCTCATGATGAGACATCAGGACCCAACCAGGTAGGTGGGATGGTCATGTAGGTAGATCCAAGGGGTAAGCAACTGACATGGCTCCAGGCAAGGGAAAGTGTTATTGCTCGGTCGTGTCCAATTCTTTTTGACCCCATGGACTGTAGCCCACCGGGCTCCTCTGTTCATGGAATTCTCCAGGCAAGAATACTGGAGTGGGTAACCACTCCCTTCTCCAGGGGATCTTCCCAACCCAGAGATCAAATCCAAGTTTCTGGCACTGCAGGTGGAAACTTTACCATCTGAGCCACCAGGGAGGCAGGGGAGGAATAGGGACACAGCTATAAGAAGGCATGCTTGGAGGCAAAAAGCCATTGAAAGTCCTGGTGAAGACTGCAAGGGATAATGGGTTTAGATGAGGATGCATGACAATTATCCAGGAGCTGTGGGAATGGGCCACGAGAGAAGCAGGTGGTACCACTTTTGATGGTCCTTCAGCCTTAGATCCCCCACTGGCCATGTGTCCTTGAGAATGGAACGGGACCATGAAGGCCCTAGAGTCTGGGGGGCCTTAGTCTACAGAGGTCTGAGCAAAGCAGTGCAGCTTCAAAGATCTAGGAGCTCATTACACATTCAGTCCTCAGCTCCAGGCTTCACACAAGCCTTTCCTTCCCCCGATTTCAAAGTTAGAGAATTTAAACTAGTCTCCTCCCACCCTGACCAAGTTTCTCCTTGCATATTTTGATGTCAATACAGAACCTGTGTTAATCAGGCCAAAATTCATTAACGAAGGCCAACTGTGATCTCCGGGAAGCTAGCTGCTCTCCATCTAGTATAATTTGTGTTTCATACAGCTGGGCGTTTTTTCCAACACTGTAACACTGAGCTCGGGAGGAGACCTCCGCAAACCAAATGGGGCAGCTCCCATCTCAGGGCAGCCCATTGCAATGGGCTCCCTCCCATTTCAAGGAATTCTCTGCTGCCTAGTAATAAGAAGCACTCCCATGGTGACACCCTCATCATGTCATTGCCACAGATAATTAAGCTCATCAATTATCTCCCTCCCTCTCCTGCCTTAGGATGGTACCCCTTGTGAGGCTCACAGGAAGCCCATCCATCAGCCACTCAAACCCTTGGGAACCACACCCGGCTGATGCCCCGGGAAGAGCTGACTGTTTAAAGCAGAAGCACTAGAATAAACCACCCTGGGTACCCATTCTCCCTGGCTCCAGACTTCTGAGCCATGGGAAAATCAATTATGCCTCCCGTGCCTTACTCTCCTAATATGTAAAACGGGGGCAATAATTCTTAACTGTCTCGGTGGCTGCTGTAATCCATTTGTTCAACTAAAGTTTGTTGAGCACCGACTGTGTGCTTGCGTGTGTGCTAAGTCCCTTCAGTTGTGTTCAACTCTTTGTGACCCTATGGACTGTAGCCCACTGGGCTCCTCTGGAGTGGTGGCCATTTCCTCCTCCAGGAGATCTTCCTGACCCAGGGATCGAACCTGTTTCTGTTTAGTCTCCTTCATTGGCAGGTGGGTTTTTTTACCTCTAGAGCCACCTGGGAAGCCCCACTGTGTACTTCACAGTGTTCAAGGAGCCACAGATATGGCAGGGAACAAAACAGGCAGAGCTGTTGTCCTCTCAAAGCTCATATGCTAGAGAAGGAAGCCAGATACTAGGAAAAAATTAACATGAAATGAAATGATGTGTATAAAGTAGAAAGTGCTCAGCATAACACCAAGCACAGCGCATGGGCTCGTGAGTGCTGGGCAACACTGGTTACATTCAGGCACACATCTCCCCCACCACATGCCTGCCCATGGAAGCTCACCGGGCTTCCATTCCTCTGGTGTGACAGGAGTGAACGACGACACAGGAAGACTCTTACTGGGGTCAGGAATGAGGCAGCGCCAGGGAGACGAAAGGATTCGGAGGCAGGCGAGCTTGGAGTCAAATCCCAGCTCTCGTCTGCTCAGTCTATGACCCTGAGTGTCACTTAACCCTCAGTGTCTGCCTCTGGAAAGTGGGGTTGATACGGCATCTGTCTCCTTGTGCTGTGAGGGTCAGTGGGGGCTACGGTCAGGGCTCAGCCCCGTGTCTGGCACCAGGTCAGAGCTCACCCTCTCTGCCACCCTCCCCCCGCAACTCATGCTGACACAAACAGCTGTGGCTGGCATGCTGCCTCCATTCCACCTCTGAGACTGTACCCAGAGTGACTGAGTCACTTCACTTGTCATCCTTAAAAAGGCCATGAATTCCAACCCCACCCGATGGCTTTGCCCCCTTGACTTGTAACAACAGTGCTGAGCACATAGGTGTGCCTTAAAGCCACAGAGGGACCCGGGGACTGTAAGGCAGGAGCAGTGCACAGCTTGTAACTCCCTGTTCAACCCGGAGTCACAGCAGAGGAGCACCCTCCTCTCCCTGTGAGGCTGTGAGTGGCCTGGGCATCCTTCCAGGTGCTCAGATGTTGTGGGGACACAGAAAATACCTGGGGCGGGGCAGAACCAGTCGAAGTAGGAGCAGTCCAGGGGGACATTGAGAAGCCACTTCTAGAGAGGGACTTGTCACTCCAGTTGCCTACAGTAAGTCTTCTAAGAAGCATCAGTGCGAACAAACGTTCTGCTGAAGACATTGTAGGGACACAGAGCAGAAAAGTTATACTACTGGCCCCTGAACCTAAAGCAATAGAACATCTCTATTATGTTCTTCAGTCCCCTCAGAAGTTCCCCTTCAGCTGCCATGGACCCGATCTCTGCTTTAGCTCTCCACGGCAGCCCCCACTTCACTGGCTCCAATATTTCTCCTCTGACTCCTCATATTCATATCCCACTAAGGAAGCTAAGAACCCTTTGAGAGACCCACCATCTGCATGAGACAGGGGATTTAAACAAAACATATAATTGTCCACAGCACACAAATATTCTGCATTTATTATAAGTATAATCAGAACAAAGCAATAAAGCTAGTATTAAGTAAAGTAAAATTTCCTGATATCTAGAAGACAGACAAATGTGTGATTCTAACAGGGACTTTTGGCATCCAGAGCAACGAACCATGAGAGGAGGTCACCCATAGGAGGGTTCCCTAAGCAGCACCGTTGAGAACTACCTCCACCTGACCCTCAGCCCCTCCCCTAAACACATGCAGGGCAGGTGACAGAGGACAGTGCTTGTAAAGTGGACCTAAGTAGCTGTCAGAAAGGACCCGTAAGATATTAAAAAGGAAAAAATCAAGATTTAAATTTAGGGCCACAACAATCCACCACTCTCAGGCATTTGGGAGGCAAGAGCAGGAAAGTGATATTTCCCCAAGCAGAAGTTCAGCTCCAGTGAGATGATCCCACTTGGCATCTGCAGCAGGTGTAAGCCACTCCCCTCCTGATTCTCCCACCCCAGAAGGAGGGAGGTGTGATCAGAGAGAGAGAGATCCATGTTCACCAGAAGCCTGATAAACACTAAGAGTTCCTTTGCTGGTGAGCATGAAGAGCACCTTTGCTCTCTACACTGGGGAGGAAGAACCTAACCTTTCACACAGGAACAAAGAAGGATAAAGCCAGGCGCACACCTGTACAGAGGGATGGCCGCCTCCTCTAGTGATGATGACAGTAGCAGAAGCACGAGGACAATGCTGGCTGAAAGGAGAGCTTTGCACTCGTGAGCTCGTTTGAACCTCACAATCAACACCCAAGGTAAGCATGCTTGGTTCTTAAAACACCTGCCAATCTGATGAGCAGAAAATTACATCTGACCATTGTTTCATCAACACAAGCCCATCCCTTCCTGTCGCTACACGGTAGGGACATTCAGGGCTGGGGGTGAGGGCCTCACAGTCTGGCAGACCTCACCCTAATCCCAGTTCATCTGCCTTCTGTTAGGTCTGCTTCTCCCATCTGCAGATTGGAGGCAACGAGACACCGACATCAAGGGCTGCTCAATTAAAGGCAAATGAAGGACAAATGTTCACAGAAGGGCGATCACAGGGGCTCCTCACCTGGTCTTCTTCCCGTTTCCTCACCAAGAAGGCCTGCATCTTACCGTCCCACTCCCTAGGTTAACCTGTTTCCGGCCAACTGATGATACCTGAACCCCGTGAAGGACCCAAAGAACTTCTTCTTTTTTTTTTTTTTTTTTATTTCTAAAAAAGAATTTTATTAAAAAAGCACAAATGCAAAGAAATGAACAGAGGAAAATTTATGCGTCGAACCTGGACTGGTCACTTATGATAATATACATGCTACAATTCCATTCTCTCCAATCATTCCACCTTCACCCTCTCCCACAGAGTCCCAAAGACTGTTCTAAATGCCTATGTCTCTTTTGCAGTCTCTTATACAGGGTTCAGATTACCATTTTTCTAAATTCCATATATATGCGTTAATATACGGTATTGATGTTCTTCTTTCTGGCTTACTTCACTCTGTATAATTGGCTCCAATTTCATCCACCTCATTAAAACTGATTCAAATGCATTCTTTCTGATGGCTGAGAAATACTCCATTGTGTATATGTACCAAAGCTTTCTTATCCATTCATCTGCAGATGGACATCTAGGTTGCTTCCATGTCCTGGCTATTATAAACAGTGCTGCAATGAACATTGGAGTACATGTGTCTCTTTCAATTCTGGTTTCCTCGGTGTATATGCCCAGGAGTGCGATCGCTGGATCATATGGCAGTTCTATTTCCAGTTTTCTGAGGAATCTCCACACTGTTCTCCATAGTGGCTGTACTAGTTTGCATTCCCACCAACAGTGTAAGAGGGTTCCCTTCTCTCCACACCCTCTCCAGCACTTATTGCATGTAGACTTTTGGATAGCAGCCATTCTGACTGGTGTGAAATGGTATCTCATTGTGGTTTTGATTTGCATTTCTCTGATGATGAGGGATGTTGAGCATTTTTTCATGTGTTTATTAGCCATCTTTATGTCTTCTTTGGAGAAATGTCTGTTTAGTTCTTTGGCCCATTTTTTGATTGGGTCACTTAGTTTTCTGGAATTAAGCTGCAGGAGCTGCTTGTATAATTTGGAGATTAATCCTTTATCAGTTGCTTCATTTGCTATTATTTTCTCCCATTCTGAAGGCTGTCTTCTCACCTTGCTTAGAGTTTCCTTTGCTGTGCAGAAGCTTTTGATTTTAATTAGGTCCCATTTGTTTATTTTTGCTTTTATTTCCAATATTCTGGGAGGTGGGTCTTGGAGGATCCTGCTGTGATTTATGTCGGAGAGTGTTTTGCCTACGTTCTCCTCTAGGAGTTTTATAGTTTCTGGTCTTACATTTAGATCTTTAATCCATTTTGAGTTTATTTTTGTGTATGGTGTTAGGAAGTGTTCTAGTTTCATTCTTTTACAAGTGGCTGACCAGTTTTCCCAGCACCACTTGTTAAAGAGACTGTCTTTTCTCCATTTTATATTCTTGCCTCCTTTGTCGAAGATAAGGTGTCCATAGGAGCGTGGGTTTATCTCTGGGCTTTCTATTTTGTTCCATTGATCTATATTTCTGTCTTTATGCCAGTACCATACTGTCTTGATGACTGTGGCTTTGTAATAGAGCCTGAAGTCCGGCAGGTTAATTCCCCCAGTTCCATTCTTCTTCCTCAAGATTGCTTTGGCTATTCGAGGTTTTTTGTATTTCCATACAAATTGTGAGATTATTTGTTCTAGTTCTGTGAAAAATATTGTTGGTAGCTTGATAGGGATTGCATTGAATGTATAAATTACTTTGGGTAGTATACTCATTTTTACAATATTTATTCTTCCAATCCACGAACACGGTATATTTCTCCATCTATTCGTGTCCTCTTTGATTACTTTCACTAGTGTTTTATAGTTTTCTATGTACAAGTCTTTTGTTTCCTTAGGTAGATATATTCCTAAGTATTTAATTGTTTTCATTGCAACAGTGAATGGAATAGTTTCCTTAATTTCTCTTTCTATTTTCTCATTATTAGTGTATAGGAATGCAAGGGATTTCTGTGTGTTGATTTTATATCCTGCAACTTTGCTGTAATCATTGATTAGCTCTAATAGCCACAGCAATCAGAGCAGAAAAAGACATAAAAGGAATACAAATTGGAAAAGAAGAAGTAAAGCTTTCACTGTTCGCTGATGACATGATCCTCTACACAGAAAACCCTAAAGAACTTCTTCTTGAACCCCTTTTCCCTCTGATCCTTTCGGCCGTCTCTCCCCACAAGCCATACCCCATCCAACCACAAGGTTTCTCGTAAGCGACAAAAGAAGCCACCCCAAAGACTCTAACATGTCAAGGGCTCACTGGCCCCCAGTCGGCCCTCATTTAAGAGCAGAAACTGAACAAAGATGTTCGCAGCACCCTTGGCATCATTAGCTTTCTTTGACAGATGAAGAAATCAAGACTCAGAGAAATCACGTGATCTGTCAGAGGTTATCAGAAAAATACAAAGTAAAGCTGAGACTTGACTAATGTTTCCTGAGTCCTAATCAGATACTCCTATTATGTAACAAGCTATCATTTCCCCAGTTGCTGAGGAAATACTTGAAGATATTTATTGAAATGAATTAAATCAATACAATAAGGATATACCAGGAAAAGCTTCCTAATGAAGAGAGCAGTTCAAAGTCTCTTTTTCTTTCCCTTTCAGCTGGTTAACTGCAGCAGGATCCAAGGCTAGTAGGGTCACTGAGTGACCTTCCTTCTTAAGGCGACAGCCACATCCTTAGGCTGCATCTTAAAGGGCCCCCACCTCTCAGACCTCTGCTCTGCCCAAGTGGCCCTGAGTAGGTTGGATGTGTCCTGCACACATGAATTCAGACAAGTCACCTCCACTCTGAGCTTTCACATCTTACTCCAGAAAATAGGGTAAGTACCACTGACCTTTTGGGGGCTATGTACTAAGGAGAGTGAAAAAGCTGGCTTAAAACTCAATATTCAAAAAACTAAGATCATGGCACTTGGTCCCATCACTTCATGGCATATAGATGGGGAAGCAATGGAAACAGTGACAGACTTTATTTTCTTGGGCTTCAAAATCACTAAAGATGGTGACTGTAGCTTCAAAATTAAAAGACACTCGCTCCTTGGAAGAAAAACTATGACAAACTTAGATAGCATATTAAAAAGCAGAGACATCACTTTGTCAACAAAGGTCCATATAGTCAAAGCTATGGTTTCTCCAGGAGTTATGTATGGATGTGAGACCTGGACAGTAAAAAAGGCTGAGTGCTCAAGAACTGATGCTTTCTAACTGTGGTGCTGGATAAGACTCTTGAGAGTCCCTTGCACAGCAAGGAGACCAAGCCAGCCAATCATAAAGGAAATCAACCCTGAACATTCATTAAAAGGACTGATGCTGAAGCTGAAGATCCAATACTTTGGCCACCTGACGCGAAGGGCTGACTCATTAGAAAAGACCCTGATGCTGGGAAAGATTGAGGGCAGGAGGAGAGGGGATGACAGAGGTTGAGATGGGTGGATGGCATCACCGACTTGATGGACATGAGTTTGAGCAGGCTCTGGGAGATGGGAGTCGGGTATGGCTCAGTGGCTGAAAAACAGCAGCACTAGTGAGAAAGTGGCGATAAAGCTGTGGGCGTGGAGCAGCGCTCGGTAAACAGCAGCTCTTTCATCCCCACCATCATCCACTGACACTGCTAGCTGTGCCATCAAGTTCCGCCAAAAGAGCTGTCTCCTCAAGACCACCCACCCTCCAAACCCTGCGTCCTCAGGCCCCAGTATGGTGGTGAGGGCTGGATATTTCGCTTCTCTCCCATTGAACGCGTCAGGGCAGGAAACCCGGGGAGCACTGTGACTGCGACAAGCAGGAGAAGCTGGTGACAGAAGTGCAGCATCAGCTGGATCTGTCAGGGGGCCCACACAGGGTTCCTCACACCATGCAAGAGGGAGAAGACTGAGGAGTCTCCAGGCAAGTCAGGAAACAGTCAGGAAAAGAGAAAAATATGAACCAGAGGAAATGCATGCGAAGCTCTCTTTAACTGGAACCTCCCACCCAGGCTTAAGCCAACTGGCATCTGGAAGCATTTATCACCCTCCCAAGAAAAGCTCTCAGGTGGAAGTCAGGTGACTCAGGTTCTAGTCTCTACTTGGACAATAACCTGACTTCTTGGGTCTCAGCTCCCGCATCTGTAAACATTCTTGGGGGGCGGAAGTAGGGATAAGGAGGGGCTTAACTAATTGGGTTCTAAGCTTCCATCCAACTCAAGTGCACTGTGCCTTCACGAGCCAACAGAACACCCTCCCTCAAGACTGATGTGGATTCCTCTCCAGGGAGGGGCTCCATCTGCTGCTCCTAAAGCCTCCCAAGGGATGTGACTGGAGTCTCTGAGCAGTGTTAGGAATCTGAAGTCACATCCCTGCCTCCTGCATATTCCTTAGGAAAATTTAACTTCCTAACCCCACTGGTTTTATCAATGTGAGTGGGTTGTATATTTTCCATTTTCTCAGCAATCTCTCAGGGATTTGCAAGACAAAGAATATCTGTCTCTCCAACTGGATTGTTCCTACTTGTGGATAAAAATCACCTGATCAAGTTGCTCCAAAGCATTTACAAATAAAGACAAAAATAACTGTACCAGAAAGAAAACCTATCAATGTCTTAGAGAAAGTTTAGTAATCCCCTGCCTCACCTCTAGCCCATCACCCCAACCCTTCTGGATATCCTCAGCTGTTCAGGCCAGTCACTTGTTTTGGTGGAGGTGACATGTTGAGAGATACACACAGAAGTGGCAAGGTCAAAGTCACTGCCCTCAAAGAGTCTCCAAGTAGCTTAACAAACACATCTACCAGCACGTCATACCAGGCTGGCCACCTATACATGGTAGACCATGGCGAGTGACCTTGAGCACTGCGGAGTTTGACAGATGGAAAACCCCAGTGGGGAGTGTCTTCAGGGTAACCTTGCATCTTGGTACAAAACTCTGTGGATCTGGAAAGAATGAGGCACATGGGAGACGAGGAGAGAAGACAGAGATTAGGAAAGGGACTTCAAATTCAAATTGGAGTCGGAGCAACTGTTGTGAGAAGCAAGCAGCAGCTACTGCATTTGCTCAAGGTAAGGAGATGCTCGGCCCATGCGCCAGGAGAAGAGGCCAGGAGGAGCAGTCTGGCTGTGGCAAAGAGAGGCGCTGGAGAACTGGGGAGGGACAGAAACAGGGAGGGAGCACAGCCATGCGGGCACAGGGAGAGGAAGAGCGGGTCTGTTCCCAAGTGAGCCAAGGCACTGCCACCCTCCCCGGCTTCCCACCCCTCCCCATCCCATCACAGTTCCTGCCACTCCCTTTGGATCCAACTGGAAGACCACAAAACCAACAACCTCCACAGCCATCCTGCCTCAACAGCATCTTCTAATTCTCTGAATAGCTGGGGAAAGCAAGTAGCAATGCCTTTCGGCTTCCAGACTCAAAACTATAGTGATGGCTCCTATCTCATACCGGGTGCAGGAACCCTAGAGGCCAAGATGTTAATTCCTCAGGTGTGGTCACCCTTCTCATTCTCCTGCACCTGCCACAGTGTGACTGAGGGCCTCGGTGCCAGTGACCAGAGGGCAGTGGGATGCCAGCAAGGTCTCCTTCACACCCAAAGCATGGAGGGCTGTGCTGTGTCTCTCAGTGCCTCCCCAAGGACCTCGCCCAGCCAGGCCTTCCTGAGTCACCAGGAAGAGCAGGGGCTGAACTCAGGAAGCCACGCAAAATGGACAAGGCTTTACTAAGGAATTACTATCCGCGGAGCCTGGATGTCCGCTTAACCTCAATGCTTCATCAGATGTATCACCTTAGGCAAGATGAAAAGAGCCAAATCTACACTAACTTTTAATAACAAGATAAGCAAGATAAGATGGAGATCATTTTCTCAATAAGAAAGTGAGAGGAAGCTTTGAAAACCTCAAGTTTTTAAACATGCTTTCTGAAGCCCTGGGTTAGAGGGCTTTGTAACTACAAGAGAACTCCACGGTGCGAGTACAAAGGAGGAAACGGATAGATACACCCTGGAGATGAGCCAGGAATGTGACTGAGGCCACCAGCTGGAGTTTTTCCTCCCCAAATAATCCACTGGGGTAGAAGCACAGGCTCTAATGGATGGATGCTAGTCATTTTTTGCTTGCTGACTTAGTTGGGAATCCATGGAGAAATGGCATCACAAAATCAATGTGGAGATGGTCTATCCTTTAGAAAAACAGAAATGGAAGCAACCCTTTCTCTAACAAGACGTGCAACCCCCATGTGAGACGAGATGCTAGTTTGAAGGTACTGTTTCAATGAGAAAGGGTTGAGCTTGCCACAAGAACAAAACCACTTTCTGAAAAACAGCAATTTGAAGTTCATCCCTTTGTCAACAAAATCGCTGTGTAATTTCCAAACTTCTCGCAGAGAAGCAATTAGCCAGTCAAGACACAAGGGAAGAAAGAGAAGAATCCCTACTCTGTTATCCACCCGACGATGCCTCGCTCATCCTGGCCTGGAAGAGAGCATTTCATTCCCTAGCTCTGCCTCTGGCCATATTCAGGCTGCCCTGCTCTATGCCTGGCAGGCGTCTGACACACAGATACAGATGGCTTGGGAACCCTCGAACTTCCACCTCAGTGCTGCTCACAGTACAGATGGCCGAAGTATCAACAAGTGGCAGCTAAAATTGACAATTCTTCAAAGGCAGGTGCCATGTCCAACCCATCTTCAACCTCCCCACAGCATCCCAGGCTTGAGGACCAGAACTCAGCAAGCCCTTCTGCCAAGTGAAGTTAATGAAAGAGCAGAGTCAGTCCCATTCAGCTGCCATGTGGTTTCATCTTGAAAGCATGAAGCACCTCTCAAATGCTCCACAGTCCCCACACTGGGAGAGAAGAAGAGTCATAGCACAAACAGAATAGGGAGATTTTGTGAAAGGAAAACCCCTTTGTTCCCCTGGGCTTTTAAGCAAGGAGCCTCAACAAGATGAGTGAATCTCCTGAGACTCAGGCACCTGTCATCATCATGAAGCACTTTTCTTTCTTCTGGTCCCTGCTAGCTCAGTTTCAGAATCCAGCCACTTTCCATCCCTCCCTCACTTCCTTAAGTGCTTATACAGCCATGGAACTGAGCCAAGATTCAGAGGGAAAAAGGCAATGCAAGAACAATGAAAATCAGGTGGCAAGTTCCCTTTTCACCTCTCTCTGTTCAGGGCCTGAGTATGACAGGGGAGCATAAAGGTAGGGCAGGGTGAAGATGGCCAATGGATTCGAAGATAGAGCTCACCAATCTGCTTCTTTATGAGCACGGGGACTGTGCTTCTAAATTTGACAGCCTGAAAGTCATCTCCTCCATCTTCCCATGGACTCTCTCTCCTCTACTCCATCCTTTCTTTCCGCCAGCATTTACTGAGCATACTAGCTGCTAGGCACCGGAGGAGATTGCCAGGGATATAAAGCAAGAGCTCTAGCAAAACAGGGCCCAGACAGGACGAGAAGAGCCTCCCAAGGGTGACACTAAACTGAGAAGATAAAACCCTCACTGCAGCTGAAACTAAGAAACAACCCCCTTCATAAAAAAGCGTCAATACCAGGCAGCTGAATGCCCTGGGCTGTACTTGGAAAAGGCCTGTGCACATTTCCACTGAGAGACGTGCCCATCGGCAGTCTCTATGTCTGGTATCTGGGTAAAGACAAATAAAAATAACAGTTTTGTGGACAGCCACATTTAATTTAACTGCTTGCTCTTGGGCTCTCTGAGCTTCAGAGAGCCTCAGCAGTCCAAGTGTGCTCACTGCTGGGGGATCAGGAGTCAGCCCTGTTCTCCCAATGGAGAGGCAGGAGCCTTGAATTGTTCATGTTTGTCATCCCTGGGGCTGGGCACGGGGCTGGTCACAAAGCTGGGCACAATGGTACGTGTACCTGGATGGGGAATTAAAGTTCATTAACTCCTTTCTCTATAACTGAAAGCTTGCCTAAGGGGAATTTGTCTTTGGTGGTTTAGTCACTAAGTCGTGCCCGACGCTTGCAACCCCATGGACTGTAGCCTGTCAGGCTGCTCCATCCATGGGTTTTCCAGGCAAGAATACGGGAGTAGTTCGCCATTTCCTTCTACAAGGGATGGTCCTTGTTGCTGTTGTGCTGTTAAGTCGCTTCAGTCGTGTCTGACTCTGTGCGACCCCATAGACAGCGGCCCACCAAGCTCCCCTGTCCCTGGGACTTTCCAGGCAAGGATACTGGAGTGGGGTGCCAGGAGATGGTCCTTAGATACTCTTTATTCTACTTGCTCACAAAGCTTTTCCTTACATTGAGACAAAAAAGACTCCCCATACCATGTCAGCCTGTATAGACATGATAAATTCATATTTCCATTATTTTCCTGAAAAGTGCCTTGGCAGGCCACACAGAGACCTTCATGACCTGCCCTCACCACCTCCCTGGCCTCATCTCTCCCCAACCCCCGCTCACCTGCCTTCTGATAACTTAAGCTCCTACTGAGTCATGTGTCCATGCCAGGCATCATGCAAGCAGCCAGCCAAAAACAAATACGGTGACTACTCCAAGCTGTTCATAGTTTACTGGGAGAGGGAGACTAATCAAATATTTCCACAAATATAAAATAAGATGATACTTCTGGTAAATGCCAAGGATAAAAGGTATGTGGTGCTTCTGAGACATTTAATGGCCCTGGCCAGCTTCAGGGCATCAGGGAAGGCATTCCTAAGGGAGTGACCTAGAGGCTGTGCCTGTGGGGGGTGTGGAGTTTGCTCCAGGTGTGTGAAGGGTGTTGGCACAACCAGGGCTTGCTCCCGCATCCGTGCTTTGGCCCACATTGCTCTCCACGCCAGGCACCCTTCTTGGATGCAGCTCAGCTGCCACCTCCTGAGGACGCCCTCTCTGATTGCCCAGGTGAGGTCAGATGACGTCCTGTGTGCACACAGGGTGCTCTGCACATGCCTACCTTTATCAGGCCACTTAATGTGACTGGTCGATCTCCCCTCCAGATTCTAAGAGGGCAGGGAGACCACCTAATACATTTTTCCTTCTCCCCTTCAGATTCTAAGAGGGCAGGGAGACCACCTAATACATTTTTCCTTCTCCAGGACCTAGAGATGAACAAGCACCAAGTTCATTCCTGATGAATGAAGAAGAGATGGATGGATGGATGGATGGATGGATGGATGGAGTGTTGGTCACTCCCATCTTCCTCTCCTGACTCTTTCAGGCAGAGTGTTGGCACACACCAGTTTCTGATCAGTGTCAATAGCATCTTTGTATTCAGTATGAAGCTTCTGTTTCCTCCCCGGTCTCCCAGAAGGATAATCGGAAGAGGCTGCTATCTTCCTCACTAGGCAGAAGAACAGGATTCTTCCTCAGCAACGCCCCCACCACCACCCCCAACCGCCAACCTTCTGGACTAAAAGAAGCCCAAAGCTCTAGCCAGTAGCTACTCTGGCACATTTGGAGAATTCTTTACTCCATCTGATCATTCACTCTTCAGTTCACAAATATTCAGTGAGCATCCATCACACGTTAGACACTATTTTAGAAACTCAGCAGGAAACACAGCAGACACAATCCCAGCCTTCAGGGAGCATAGAACCTTGAGCAGCAATAAAAATATATTCTTAAATAAATCCAGGTAATCAGTGTGAAGAACACAGAGCAATGGACTAAAAGTAACTGAGGGTGGGGCTGGCTCTGTTGTGTGGTATCAGAGGGAAGTTTTCAACCGAGACTGGAAGGATGAAGAACTAGTTATGTGAAGGAGAAAATGGCCATGTGAATTTCTCGGAGAAGAACATTCAGCAGAGGAAAGGACATACACACCAACTCCCTGATGTGGGACCAGCTTGGAATGTTGGAGAGAGAATAGTGCGTCGAGGTGTCCAGACAGAACAGTGGAGAGAGACACACAGTAAGATGAGGCCAGATCATAGAGATCCTGGGGGAGATGGGTAAGGATTTCAGACGTCATTCTTCAAGTGACGGGAAGCAAACAGGGTGTTTCAACTGCTCCCTGAGCGACCCTGTGAGCAGTGCAGATGGAAACAGAGGGAGCAGTGAAGAGGCCAGGACAACGGTGGTCTGCACCAGTGTTGGGGGAGGAGCAGTGGTGGTGAGAGGTCATATCAGGATACAGTTTGGAGGGAAAAAAGACAAGGCTTTTTACTGACTCATCTGCTGATAGGCATTTGGATGGTTTCCATATCTTGGCCATTGTGAACTGTGCTGCCACAAACATGAGGGTGCATCTCTCCCATCAAATGCCTGTTATCATCTCCTTTGGGTACATTCCCAGAAGTGGCATTGCCAAGTGGTATGACGTGCCTATGAGAAGGGAGGATATCCTGCTGTGCATGACACTGCGGATGGACCTTGAGTACACAATGGTAAGTGACATAAGCCAGACAGAGAAAGGCAAATGTGGTATTACATCACTTATATGTGGAATCTAAAAAAAATCAAATGTGAAAAAAACAGAGTAAAATAGTAGTTACTAGGGGATGGAGATCAATCCTGGGTGTTCATTGGAAGGACTGATGCTGAAGCTTAAACTCCAATACTTTGGCCACCTCATGCGTTGAGTTGACTCACTGGAAAAGAGTCTGATGCTAGGAAGAATTGGGGGTGGGAGGAGACGGGGACGACAGAGAATGAGATGGCTGGATGGCATCACTGACTCGATGGACATGAGTTTGAGTGAACTCCGGGAGTTGGTGATGGACAGGGAGGCCTGGCGTGCTGTGATTCATGGGGTCGCAAAGAGTCGGACATGACTGAGCGACTGAACTGAACTGAGGGGATGGAAGGTGAGGGTTAGACTGATGTCATTTAAGGGTATAAATTATGAGTAGTAAAATAGCCAAAGAGATTTAATGTACAGACTACTGGACGTTTTTTTTTTTTTTTTTTTTTGCCTTTTTGTAGTGTTCATGGGGTTCTCAAGGCAAGAATGCTGAAGTGATTTGCCATTCCCTTCTCCAGTGGACCACATTTTGTCAGAACTCTCCATTATGACCCATCCGTCTTGGGCGGGCCTACATGGCATGGCTCACAGTTTCATTGAGTTAGACAAGGTTGTGGTCCATGTGATCAGTTTGGTTAGTTTTCTGTGATTGTGGTTTTCATTCATCTCCCCTCTGACGGATGATGATAAAAGGTTTGTAGAAGCTTCCTGATGGGAAGGACTGGCTGTTACATAGACAGTAATATTGTACTATATGGATATAATGTGATAAATATCATTAAGACAACAATCATATTATAATATATAAATATACTAAAATTACGCAACACAATGTCACATGTCAAGTTTGTTCAGTTACAAAAGAGAGAGACAAGGTTTGCTAATGAACTGGTTGGAGGGGATGATAGAAAATGAGGAGTCACAGATGACGTCATGCTTTGGTTTGGGGCAGAGACACTGGGTAGAGGTTAGAGTGATGGCTGAAGGGGAAAGCCCTGGAGGATGAGGACAATCAGGAGTTCAACATCCTAGGTCAGTCAAAGAATAGTTCTAGCCAATCACTCAAAGACACCTTACAAATGCACCATGTTTCTGCAATCCACTGCTGTTAACCAGGAAGGCTCAGTATTTCATATACTTCAGGTACCGATCAAAGACCAAAACCATGTTCATGAGTGTGCAAGCTCAGTCGCTTCAGTTGTGTCCAACTCTTTGTAACCCCATGGACCGCAGCCCACCAGGCTCCTCTGTCCATGGAATTTCCCAGGCAAGAATACTGTGGGTTGCCATTTTCTCTTCCAAGAGATCTTTCAGATCCAGAGATCGAACCTACGTCTCTGGCTTTGCAGGTAGACTCTTTACCACTGAACCACCAGGGAAGCCCCCATACTGTGTGGATTTGGCTAAATCCCCCTTCAGATCCACCTGTCACTTGGGGCTGTGCCATCTTGGGTAAGGAACAATCTTTTTGTGAGCTTCAGTCTTCATCTGTAAAAGTGAGGACAACACCATTTCACCCCAGGGCAGGGAGGGCAGCCTCCACAGTGAGTGGCAAACAGCAAGCAGGGAGTGTGGTCACCAGGCAGGCTTATCACCGGGTCCTAAGGGCCAGGCCTTGCCTGACAGGAAGAAGCTGGGTGGAGTCGGTTGTGGTTTTCCATCCTTCTCATTATTTATGATTCTTTCTAGGTTGATGGAAACTTTATGAAAGAAAAAAAACAACTGAGCAATTCCAAAGCAATATAGTAATACTGTTTTGAGTGACTGAAAAAGCAGGTCAAGAAAAATGACAGCTACAGGGATAAAAATGTGGATCTACAAAACATGCAATCAGGAAAACCTGTGAGCTGTGAAAACCAAGTAACCTCAGGAACCCTCCCAGGCTCCCCACAGGACCAGCTCCCAACAGTACAGAGAAGTCAGGGTTGTGGGGTGGGCACCAGTGAGGGGGAAGGGAGTCACCAAGGAGATGAGACTTGGGGAGCTGTCAGTGCCGTCAGCACCCAGGGCATGCGACAGAAGCACTTTGTGCGACACAGTGATGGGGTGGTGTGGACAGGTTCCCCCCATTCTCAGACTCCAGCTGTCTGCTATGGCCCTGAAGTGGTCCAGTCACACGCCCATTGCCTCATCCTCCACGAGTGGGCTCGCCACTCTTCCCATGTGGCTGCCCAAGACAAAAACAAACAAGAAAGCAGGTTTTCATGACAACCACTTCTGAGTGAGGGACTTGGGATGACACCACACAGAGGCAGCCAGCGCCTGGGGGCAGCTCATGGCCCATGGAGATCCAGCCTCCACCACTCCCCATTAACCCCAGCGCCTGTGCAGGGCTCTGCACGATGTCATCCCTGGCTGGGCCCAGGATGGGAAAGAAAGGGTCCCCTGAAGGGGAGGAATTAGTACAGACACAACCACAAAAGGGACATCTCAAATACTCAGGAAAGGAGGCTGCTCGTGATACTTGAAAACAAACCACCATCAACCGAGGAATGGTTAAGGAAGATGTACTGTGGTGTGTATACACAATGGAATACTACTCAGCCGTGAAAGGAACCAAACTGTGTCATTTGCAGAGACATGGATGGATCAAGAGATGTCATAGAGCGAAGTAAGTCAGAAAGAGAAAAATAAGTATGGCATATTAATGCATAATATATGGAATCTAGAAGAAATGACACAGATGAATCTATTTGCAAAGCAACAATAGAGACACAGACATAGAAAAAACATGGACACCAAAGCGGGGAATGGGGGGTGGGATGAACTGGGAGACTGGGATTGACATATATACACTACTATGTATAAAACAGATAACTAATGAGAATCTACTGTATAGTACAGGGAACTCTACTTAATGCCCTGTGGTGACCTAAATGGGAGGTGTGTGTGTTAGTCATTCAGTCGTATCCTACTCTTTGTGACCCCATGGACTGTATCCCACAAGGCTTTTCTGTCCAAGGAATTCTCCAGACCATTCCCTTCTCCAGGTGATCTTCCTGACCCAGGGATTGAACCCGGGTCTTCTGCACTACAGGCAGATTCTTCACCATCTGAGTCACGAAATCAAAATCAAAAGAGAGGGAATATATGTAAACATATAGCCAATTCATTTTGCTGTACAGCAGAAACTAACACAACATTGTAAAGCAACTATACTCCAATAAAAGTTAATTTTAAAAAAAGAAAGAAAGAAAATAAACCATCAGAACAGCACAACTATAGCTAAAAAATTGACACGCCAGCCTAAGCCATTATCTGTGTGTATTTGCCAAGGCAGGATTAATAGCCCTTCAGGCTGCAGCCACAGTACTTCTTGAGAGCTAAAGAAAAAAATTCTTTAAAAATATGTATGATTAAAATCCAATTTTCTTGCCAATTCTAACTGAATTCAGTCCGTCCGAGATGAGTCTGAATTGGGCAGTTCTGTTGTACTGGCTTTGGCAGTGTGGGAATAATGTCTGTCTGGACACGGCGAGCTGTGAGGGTGATGTTGCAGGGAAGCCTGACTCCTTCTTTAGTTGCCGAAGGATCACAGGAGATTTAATACCTGAGTCCAACCTACTTCATTATCTCAACAAGAGGTTAAACATTAGGGCCTGTCTCACAGGATGCGTGTGAGAATTCAGTAGGATCCCATCATGTCACGGGGTGACACAGGGCAGACACCCAATGTGGTATGGACACCAGCAATCATATGATCAGCAGTGCACATGGGGGGCTGGGGTGTGACGTCCAGGCCAGGAGACATGAGCTGATTCCTGGAGAGGGGTGCAGGAGCACACCCTGGCCTCTGGCCTTGTGAGTAAAGGGACTGTTTTTGCTTAATTCCTTAAAGTAGAGGGCTTTCCAGGCTGGGGCAGGCCTGAGCCCACTTATCTACTCTCCTTGCATGGCTGGCAGACTTGGCTAGGGTCACATTTCTGCCCATCCCTTCCAGCACAGGAAGTCAGGCCAGCAACCAAAGCTGCTGGTGACTTAGACTTCCAATAGGGCCCTGTATCAGAGATACATAAACCCCAACTCAGATCCCAGCAAATCCCAGCAAAGCTACTCCAGCCCCAGAAAGCACAGCCAGCTCAGTCCACCCACATCAACAATCTGTACAGAGAAGAGGGGCTCAGCAAGCGCTGGATGGTTGGATGGATAAATTAGTGGGGTGAGGATGGGGTGACATCAGGGAGAGTCAGGTAGAGGAGTGAGCCTGCAAAAAAGCATTCCCACACTTGTATAGTCAAAGCTATGGTTTTTCCAGTAGTCATGGGATGTGAGAGCTTGACCATAAAGAAAGCTGAGTGCCGAAGAATTGATGCTTTCAAACCATGGTGCTGGAGAAGACTCGTGAGAATCCCTTGGACAGCAAGGAGATCCAACCAGTCCATCCTAAAGGTAATCAACCCTGAATATTCATTGGAAGGACTGATGCTGAAGCTCCAATACTTTGGCCACCTGATGGGAAAAGCCAACTCAATGGAAAAGACCCTGATGCTGGAAACATTGAGGGCAAGAGGAGAAGGGAACGACAGATGGTTCCAACAGTTGGATCTGTTGACAGATCCAACAGATGGTTGGATGGCATCACTGACTCAATGGACATGAGTTTGAGCAAACTCTGGGAGATAGTGAAGGACAGGGAAGCCTGGTGTGCTGCAGTTCATAGGGTCAAAAAGAGTCAGACATGACTTAGCAACTGAACAACCACCTACAACGCTGGGCAGGTATTCATCCACTTCTACTGCCTCCTCACCATCCCGTAAGACCACTCTGAATGCAGGGCCACCCTCATTTCACCAAGACACTCAACCACACCTGAACCTATTCAGCCACATGCTACAACAAGTGGCAGAATGAATGGAAACAGACCTTGGTACCATTTCACACCAACACCTGAAGCATCTGCCATGGTGAATGCTTCCATGGGACCAATAGTGAGAGACTCATGCCAGCCAGAGCCAGCTACAGAGCAGGCCTTCAGCAAGGGGTGCCTTCTACCATCATCCTCGTCACTGCCTTCACAGTGCACAATATGAAGCAACCTGCCTACCTGGGAGAAAGAGGCAGAAAAGACCTCAGGAAGAACATGCAAAGTATGATATAAAAGCTGGGTCATTGGGTCAACTCCTTGAGAACTGCCAACGCTATCTTCTGATATTGCTCATCCTGGAAGAGGCTACACAGTGGGATCTTTCTGTATGATGAAGGCTACCAGTGTCAAAAAAGAGAAACATGGAAACAAATGTGGGTACTTGGTAAAACGTGCTCATCTTAAGACACACTCCACAGGTCTGATCATCTTTTTAAAAACCGTTTAAACATTTGTACTTAGGTATAATTGGCATACCATAAACTATACATAATTAAAGTGTACAACTTGATCAATAAAAATTTATGCACACTCAAGAAACCATGGTCATAATCAAGGTAATTACCATATCTATTGATATCATAGTCCAGAGTTCCTTCATGCCCCTCCAATTCCCCACCACTGCACAGGAAACCAGTGATCTGCTCTCTCTCACTATAGATTAGCATGCATTTTCTGAAGTTTTATATCAATGTCATCAAGTAGTATGCACTATTATCTATCTGGCCTTCATGCAGCATAATTATTTTAATATTCCATCATGATGTTACACGCATTAGCAGGTCATTCATTTTTATTTCTGGAGAGTATTCAATTGTATGGATATACCACATTTGTTCATTCATTCACTTGATGGACATGTGAGTTGTCTGCAGTTTTTGGTTATTATAAATAAAGTCACTAAGAACATTTATGAACAATATTCCTGTGAACATATTCTTTCCTTTCTCTTCGGTAAAGATCTGGAGTTAGAATGGCTAGATCATATGACAGTACTTTTTTAAAGAAACTTCCAAACTGCTGTTTTCCAAAGCAAGTGGACCATTTTACATTCACCAGCAGCATGTGAGCGTTCCAGTTCCTTTACATGACAGCCAACACTTTCAGTTCAGTTCAGTTCAGTCGCTCAGTCGTGTCTGACTCTCCGCGACCCCATGAATCACAGCACGCCAGGCCTCCCTGTCCATCACCAACTCCTGGAGTTCACTCAAACTCATGTCCAGAGTCGGTGATGCCATCCAGCCATCTCATTCTCTGTCATCCCCTTCTCCTCCTGCCCACAACCATGACCATTAAAAAAAAAAAAAATGACATTCTCATGCAGTGATATCTCATTGTGGTTGTAATTTGCACTTCTTCAATGATAAATGTTGATCTTTTTTATGTGCTTATTTATCACCCCCATAACCTCTTTGATGGAGTGCCTGCCCAAATATTTTGCCTACTTTTATTGGGTTGTTTCTCCATTATTTAATTTTGAGAGTTATATATATATATACATAAATGTATTCTGGACACAAGTTCTGCATTGGATACATGATTTTCAAATATGTCGTCCTTAGGCCATGGCTTCATTTTTCATTCTCTTCACAGTGACCTTCAAAGGCAGAGTTTTTCTAAAAGTATCAATTTTTTATTTTATGCATCATGCTTTCGGTTTTTTAATCTAAGAAATATTTGCCTAATCCAAGGTCACAAAGATGTTTCTATTTTTTCCTCGAAGTACATAGCTTTAGGTTTTATATTTAAGTATATGAGATATGTATTTTAATACTTTTACAAGTTTACCACTTTTGCCTTTCCTAAAACCATCCTGCAAATATAGCTTCCTTTCTTCCACCCATGTTCATTTTCAGCATTCAATATTGGAGATAATAACATTAGCAGGAGATATGTTCTCCCCTCAAAGACTACTTTTTTTATTTAAGAAAAATTGTGAATATAAGTCAAAGTGGAGAAATTAGTATAATGAATCTCCACAATGCCAACTAAAATTGTTGCTCCCCATCTGGCCCTCTAAGGATGAAGTCACTAGTCACTATAATTGCTGAACTTCAGCACACCCTAAAAGGGGTTCAGGGTGGAGATCAGGAATAAAGACCTCTAGGCTCTGGGAAAAACTGTCAGAATAAGACTTCAGATAGTTAGTTCAGAAGATTTCATGAGCCCAAAAAGCACTAAAATCATTAACAGAGACATCTACTCCTTGTGACTAGCAGTAACCTTCTTTCAAAATATGTGCTTGATCACATGTATCCCCGTTCACCAAACTCGCCCATATAACACTGACTTTCACCACCACCTCTCTGAAGCAACTCGTCAGAACTGTCTGAGACACTGTCTCCCATGCTATAGTCCTCATTTGGCCCAAAATAAAGCTTAACTCACAACTCTTATGTTGTGATGATTTTTTTAAGTTGGCTATAACATTAGTTCAACAATTTTCAAGATTTTGCCACACTTGCTTGATCTTCAGTTCAGTTCAGTCGCTCAGTCGTGTCCGACTCTCCGCAACCCCATGAATCACAGCACGCCAGGCCTCCCTGTCCATCACCAACTCCCAGAGTTCACTCAAACTCATGTCCACAGAGTCGGTGATGCCATCCAGCCATCTCATTCTCCGTCGTCCCCTTCTCCTCCTGCCCCCAACCTTTCCCAGCATCAGACTCTTTTCCAGTGAGTCAACTCATCTGATGAGGTGGCCAAAATATTGCAGTTTCAGCTTTAGCATCAGTCCTTCCAATCAACACCCAGGATCGATCTCCCTTAGAATGGACTGGTTGGATCTCCTTGCAGTCCAAGGGACTCTCAAGAGTCTTCTCCAACACCACAGTTCAAAAGCATCAATTCTTTGGCGATCAGCTTTCTTCGCAGTCCAACTCTCACATCCATACAAGACCATGGGAAAAACCATAGCCTTGACTAGACAGACCTTTGTTGGCAAAGTAATGTCTCTGCTTTTTAATATACTATCAAGGTTGGTCATAACTTTCCTTCCAAGGAGTAAGCGTCTTTTAATTTCATGGCTGCAATCACCATCTGCAGTGATTTTGGAGCCCAAAAAAATAAAGTCTGACACTGTTTCCACTGTTTTTCCATCTATTTCCCATGAAGTGATGGGACCAGATGCCATGATCTTTGTTTTCTGAATGTTGAGCTTCAAGCCAACCTTTTCACTCTCCTCTTTCACTTTCAACAAGAGGCTTTTGAGTTCCTCTTCACTTTCTGCCATAAGGGTAGTGTCATCTGCATATCTGAGATTATTGATATTTCTCCCAGCAATCTTGATTCCAGCTTGTGCTTCTTCCAGCCCAGCGTTCCTCATGATGTACTCTGCATAGAAGTTAAATAAGCAAGGTGACAATATACAGCCTTGACGCACTCCTTTTCCTATTTGGAACCAGTCGGTTGTTCCATGTCCAGTTCTGACTGTTGCTTCCTGACCTGCATCCAGGTTTCTCAAGAGGCAGGTCAGGTGGTCTGGTATTCCCATCTCTTTCAGAATGTTCCAAAGTTTATTGTGATCCACACAGTCAAAGGCTTTGGCATAGTCAATGAAGCAGAAATAGATGTTTTTCTGGAACTCTCTTGCTTTCTCCATGATCCAGCGGATGTTGGCAATTTGATCTCTGGTGCCTCTGCCTTTTCTAAAACCAGCTTGAACATCTGGCAGTTCACGGTTAACATATTGCTGAAGCCTGGCTTGGAGAATTTTGAGCATGACTTTACTAGCATGTGAGATGAGTGCAATTGTGTGGTAGTTTGAGCATTCTTTGGCATTGCCTTTCTTTGGGATTGGAATGAAGACTGACCTTTTCCAGTCTTGTAGCCACTGCTGAGTTTTCCAAATTTGCTGGCATATTGAGTGAAGCACTTTCACAGCATCATCTTTCAAGATTTGAAATAGCTCAACTGGAATTCCATCACCTCCACTAGCTTTGTTCGTAGTGATGCTTTCTAAGGCCCACTTGACTTCACATTCCAAGATGTCTGGCTCTAGGTCAGTGATCACGTTATCGTGACTATCTTGGTCATGAAGATCTTTTTTTTGTACAGTTCTTCCGTGTATTCTTGCCACCTCTTCTTAATATCTTCTGCTTCTGTTAGGTCCATACCATTTCTGTCCTTTATCGAGCCCATCTTTGCATGAAATGTTCCCTTGGAATCTCTAATTTTCTTGAAGAGATCTCTTGTCTTTCCTATTCTGCTGTTTTCGTCTATTTCTTTGCATTGATCGTTTAGGAAGGCTTTCTTATCCTTGCTATTCTTTGGAACTCTGCATTCAGATGCTTATATCTTTCCTTTTCTCCTTTGCTTTTCACTTCTCTTCTTTTCACAGCTATTTGTAAGGCCTCCTCAGATAGCCATTTTTCTTTTTTCTTTTCCATGGGGATGGTCTTGGTCCCTGTCTCCTGTACAATGTCATGAACCTCCGTCCAGAGTTCATCAGGCACTCTATCAGATCTGGTCCCTTAAATCTATTTCTCACTTCCACTGTATAATCATAAGTGATTTGATTTAGGTCATATCTGAATGGTCTAGTGGTTTTCCCTACTTTCTTCAATTTAAGCAAATCCTCTATGTTCTTTACAACGTATCTCTTTTAAAAAATGTGTTTTCCTTACTCAACTACAATTCTATCAACACATCTAATTCCCAGTCCATCATCAATTTCCCTCAAAGTCCCCTTGGGTTCATCCTAGTAGGAAGGGCTCAAGGATGCTTCACTGAGGAGATGGTGCTTAGGCAGAGCCCTGGAGTTGAAAATCGCAGGAATGTGTTTATGCCACTTTGGGCAGAGGAAGATATAGGTAAGGGAGGCTCAATCCATTCTGAATATCCCATTACATGTGCTAAAATGCACACACACAAAAGGATGAATCCTTTCTGCTCCACCTCTATTTTGCTTTGTTTGGTGCCAGGAATTTGGGTCCTGTGGTAGTATGCTACAAATAAATGCTTAATAGAACTGATGGCACCCCACTCCAGTGCTCTTGCCTGGAAAATCCCATGGACGGAGGAGCCTGGTGGGCTGCAGTCCATGGGGTCATGAACAGTCCGACACGACTGAGCGACTTCACTTTCACTTTTTACTTTCCTGCATTGAAGAAGGAAATGGCAACCCACTCCAGTGTTCTTGCCTGGAGAATCCCAGGGAAGGGGGCCTGGTGGGCTGCCATCTATGGGGTTGCACAGAATCAGACACGACTGATGCGACTTAGCAGCAGCAGAACTGAGGACAGGTGACTGATCTAGAGAGCTCCCAGCAAGAAAACTGTGGAAGAGGTGAGAAATGTAACAGATCTTGCTCAGGACCACTTTCGGGGAGTCCCACACCACTTATGCCTACTATCATCTTTTGGTTTCTCGATAAGGAGAGGAAAAAGCAAATAAAACCTTATAAGGAACTTCATCTGGTCAACCCAGCCAGGGTCCCTAGGTTCTCGTGATACCTAGTCACCACTGCAGAGCCCGCCTTTGTGGAGGTTTGCATTTCAAAGCAATCACTAGTGCCTTTGGATAAGAACTTGGGGAAATTGCTTTTTTGGACACAGGATCTTCCCTGCTGCAGAAAATCTTCCATTCTGAGCACCTTGATGGACAGAATCTAACATCACAGGAAAGTGCCACCCTTGGCCAAAGGATAGAGCACTTCTATCCTATGCATGGTATATAAAGATGCAAAAACATTCCACTTGTTTCAGAAAGGGAGAAAACCACCAAAGTACTATGGTAAAAGGGAGAGCATCATTTAAGTCATATCTCTCAATCAGTAGTTACGGCATCAGTTCACAGTAAATTCTAACCCAACTAAAGATCCCCTCTGCAGCCATGAAATTAAAAGACGCTTGCTTCTTGGAAGAAAAGTTATGACCAGCCTAGATGGCATATTAAAAAGCAGAGACATTACTTTGCCAACAAAGGTCTGTCTAGTCAAAGCTATGGTTTTTCCTGTAGTCATGTATGGGTGTGAGAGTTGGACTATAAGGAAAGCTGAGCACTGAAGAACTGACGTTTTTAAACTGTGGTGTTGCAGAAGACTCTTGAGAGTCCCATGGACTGCAAGGAGATCCAGTCAGTCCATCCTAAAGGAAATCAGTCCTGAAGATTCATTGAAAGGTCTGATGCTGAAGTTGAAACTCAATCCTTTGGCCACCTGATGTGAAGAACTGACTCATTTGAAAAGACCCTGATGCTGAGAAAGATTGAAGGCAGGAAGAGAAGGGGACGATAGAGGATGAGATGGTTGGATGGCATCACAACTCAATGGACATGAGTTTGAGTAAACTCTCGGAGTTGGTGATGGATAAGGTGTGGCGTGCTGCAGTCCATGGGGTCGCAAAGAGTTGGACACGACTGAGCTACTGAACTGAACTGAACTAAAAGATCTTCTCATTCTCAGACATAACATACAGGTCCTAGCCCAAGGCACAGAAAGTGCCTTAGGAGCATTACCCATATCTAGCACTGAAATATTCTCTTGGAAAATGTCATGAATAAGTATGACTGTACTCATGTGAGCAATAAGCCAACAGGGAATATTTTGTTTGCTTGTTTTTAAAGAAAAACAAAAGCAAAATGAACCTGAACTTAATTAAAGTTGTTTGTAATTATTTAATTAGATTTATAACACTGAACATATTCATTTTGGCCAGGGACCCTTCTCTCTTCTAAACGATTGGTTGGCAGAGATCTCATGTGCTTTGCAATTTTTCCTAATCCTTAATTTCATCTCCTGTTGAGGTGAGGATGCTCATAATCGTGTTCAGGTAATTGCTTTATCAAATGGTTTAATTTTGCATTCAACAGAACTGACAACAAGAAGGTTATTCTTCCTAATGTGTTTTTAACAAAAGCACTAACTAATTATATGGCATTCTATTCAGAGCATTTGAGAAGAAGAAATGAAAACTTATTCTTCAAATCTTGGTTAAACACATGTTTGCATATACAGCATAAAAATAAGTGGTAAAATAATTAGTTGCATTGCTCCCTTCTTCTATAACTTCATAGCTAATCTGCATGTTGAAGCAGACCATGTAAATTCTGAGGATGCATTTTCACCATGGATGGCGTCTAAACATCTGTGCTTTCTGAAAATGTCACGATAACCATTTTGCCTGAAAGTTTATCCTTAGGAGACAAAAAGACTTATTTTGGCATGTTCCAAAAAGAAATAAAAGCTTAATACAACTGAGGACAGGTGAACCGCATGATTAGAAGGAAGTATTAAAACATTAGGCCAAATGGTTTAAAAGATTTCTGAATCAAAATGGTGCTGAATCTATTTTATTTTAGATGAAATTCCTCTTCAACTAGATAACTAACTTGTCTGGTATGGACCTGTATTACATGTTCTTTTTTACCTACCATTTCTAGAAACACGTGCAGGCCAAGTCATTTCAGTCGTGTCCGACTCTGCAACCCCGTGGGCTGTAGATCACCAGGCTTCTCTGTCCATTGTATGCTCCAAGCAAGAATACTAGAGTGGGTTGCCATGCCCTCCTCCAGGGGATCTTTCCAACCCAGGGATTGAATTGTGTCTCCAGTGGCTCCTGCATCTCAGGCAGATTCTTTACCAGTGAGCCACCAGAGAAGCCCCTCCTAGAAACACAGTACACCTTAACACATTCTGATATGCTCAAGCTAGTGTCATTTAGTTGAGCCTGTAATGACACAAATATTTAATAATATTCAATATTTTAAAAGGTGATTATGCGATACATTACTTTAAAATTTTTATTCAGTCCAGTAAACACTCTTTCCCTCTTTTTTTCTGGTAAAAAGAAAAAACACGCTACACTTGATCAAAGTGAAGGGTAGAGTCAAGAGGGTCACGTGACCATAGTATTTAATTAAAGGATGGACACACAGTTCAAAAACAGCTGATTGGAATCCTTTCCTGGGATTGAAACATAGATATTGGCAAATTTCTTTGCATTTTCTAGGCTAGAAGCAAATAAATCTGGGGCTGTCAAAAATCTATATTTCTTGCCAAGGGGAGAAAGCCTCTTGGCAGAATGAAGCCAAGCAGAGACGGACAAAGATGAGAAAGAAGGAAAGACAGTGTTGTCAACACTGAATTTCCGCTTCTTTCTCTGAGGTCTGCCTACCCCCATATATTTTCTAGCCTTGAATGCCAGTAAATCTTCATTTTTTTGATGAAGCTAAGTTTGAGTTATGTTTCTGTCACTTGAAATCAAAAGCGTCCTGATGATACAGCTGGTATTTTATATTACTTTTCAGATGGCGTTTAACTCGTAGAAGGAAAGACTGTCACTCAAGAATCAGACAGACCATGGTTCAAATATCTACTCTGCTGACAAGAGCTGTTTTGACCTTGGACAAAGTTTTACAAGTTCAGTTTTCTCCTCTTTGAGACTGCTAGTGGTCTCTACCACAAAAGTTTATTGTGAGAATTAGATGGAATAATGGAGAAAATAGAATACTACAGCACTCAGTACAATATCAGAGTATCTTACATATGTTCAATAATTAAGCATTGTTGTTTTGCTATTATTGCCACTGTTGTGACTATTTAAAATATTACTAGGGTAGAGGCTTCTAGATTACTCCAGTATACACTCCATTCTTCTTTTTAATAATACCACTCTCAAATTTTAGCTGGGTATAGAGCCTCCCAGAATGAAACCCTCATTTCCCAGCCTCCCCTACAGCTTGGCATAGCCTTATAATTAAGTTATGGCCAGCAGGATGTGAGCAGAAGGGACCTTAGTGACTTACAGACCTTGCTTCCTCTCTTTCCTCCTTCTAACTGGCTGGGCACAGCAGCCACTTTGAATCCAGAAGCTCAACAGTTCCAACTGCTGAGGATGACAAAACGATAAAGTAAAGGACACTGGTCATTGATGGTCTGGAGGCAGCATGTTGGCCCCAGGCTGCTTATCTTTAGAATGCTTCCAAGAGAGAAAAGTAAAACTGTATCCTATTTAAGACTCTGTTCCATTTGGAATTTTGCTATAGCAGCCAGAACATATATCCTAATATACAATAAATATTTTATATATTATTTATTCCTGTTCCTTCCCAAAACCCCATGAAAGAGAAGAGGTAATGATAGCCAAACAAGGACAAGAACTAATAGTTGAGGGTTTTCGCACTACAAACACTAACTTCTCATTATTTAGTGAGGTTCGGCACCCCCAGACTGAAGAAAGGATGATGAAAATCAACAAGACCTCAGGGTGTGGTGGGGGTAAAAGCAAAGTTGGGGTAACTGCCATGGAGGACTTGTCCCCAAACTTCAAGCTGGTTAATGTATACAACAAACTTGCTTAGAGTCGGTTAGATGCCGCTAAGTATGTCTCCAAAGACATAACACTTCTCATGTTAGCTTTTTTCTAAGCTACATAAAATAAATATATTAATAGTGAAATCTGACCCGACTCCATCAGACCTTTGATGTCCACGTGGTCTAGAGGCACATGATCCAACCCTCTCCTCCCACAACCACCTGAGAGCAGGTAGGGATGGGGTGGGGTAGCTCTTAGTTCCCCTACAGGGCTGTAACATGGCTGCATGCAATGACCTGCCTAATTGCTGCTATACCTCTTGTTCCTGGGACCGTGACCACCGCCATGATGCTCCAGTTTCCTCCTGCACAAAACTTGCAAAGGCAAGTCTTCCACCTCATTGTCCAATCATCTTCTCTTCTGCATAGTCAGAAGTGAAGTCAGAGAAAAATATTGTATATTAACATGCATATGTGGAATCTAGAAAAATGGCATAGATGATCTTATTTGCAAAGCAGAAATAGAGACACAGATGTAGAAAACAAATGTATGGATACCAAGGAGGAGGGAGGTGGGATGAACTGAGAGATTGGGATTGACATAAATATATACACTCTCAACAGTATGTGTAAAACAGATAACTAATGAGAACCTACTGTATAGTACAAGGAACTTCACTTAATGCTCTGTGGTGACCTAAATGGGAAGGAAATGCAAAAAAAAAAAAAAAGGGATATATGTATACATCTAGCTGATTGACTTTGCTGTACAGCAGAAACTAGCAAAACATTGTAAAGCAACTAAACGCCAATAAAAATTAATTTTAAAAAAAGTGAGGCCCTCACCAAGGAGCCATTTGCAAGTGAAGACAATTCTCACCCAGTAAGTTCTATGGAGACAGGGCTATCTAAAAATATCCCTGAGAACACTGACAGCGTTGACGCAGCCAAAAAGCAGCGGAACTGCATATAAAAACCACCCATGCCTGTCGTGGACGCAGGGCCACAAAAGCCTGCGGGAGTCTAAGAAGACACACCGAGCCTGATGCTATCTTGAGAAGACTCAGATTGAGGCCTGGATTCATGCTAACCCTCAGAACAGCCTGTTCGTGGGAAATGCTGGCCAACAGAGACTCCATTTGCCAAGAACTTCAAACATGACCTTTACTTGGTAGCAATTGTTGGAAACTATTAAGACGACTCTGAAAATAATATAATCCTCAGCGACAATATGTTGAAAGAAATGCCAAGCCTGTAAGGCAAGCTCTCTTTCCCCCTCCTTCACGTGTGAACCGTCTTCCTCCACAGCGCTTCCTAACGAGGCATCTCGCTCCTGCATCCAGACAGAAAGGAGCCGTTTGCTAATTGTTTCCCAGCATTAATGAATAAATGTTGTTGGGAGGGGAGGGGCAGAGCAGAAGAATGTTTGCCTCCTTGTTTCCCTAATCCCAACAGCCAGGCTGATGGCAGGGATGACTTCTCCAGGGCATTGAAGGCCAAATGAGAGGGTTGGGACTTCACCCTAAGAACCCTGGTGGTCTTAGGGATCTATATTTTGGCCTATATTTTGCCTCCACTTGCCCTGGCTGTGCGCCAGGAGTGATCAGGGTGGGGATGGACTTGTATGGTGGTTGCAGAGCGGGATAGAATGCAATCAGAAGAGGTACTCAGGAAGTCATAGCTGGACTTGGTGACTGTCTCAGTTTCAAATAGAGAGTCATTTTAGCTTTGAGCTCAGCAGAAGGATGTCTTCACCATCCAGGTCCCGGTGGGACTTGCAGTCGCTCTTACCAATGGCCTCAGCCTAAACCAGAGGGACCCTGGTATCTTTGAGTGCCTTGCCTTTCTCTGCTGTTAAATGCACAGAAAGATGAAAACTCCTGGGGTCCTGGCTGCTAACTTGTAATTTTACCTGTAAGAGGGGAAGCATCACTGCAGCTGGCCTGTAGGTAGTTAACCCACTATTCCCAGTCCACGTGTGACACCACCACAGCAATGCTTCAGGAGGGTTCTTGTTTCATCCTGTTTCATCTCTTCAACTCCCTCTTTCCTCTGATGAAATGAGCTCTCTATATCTCCACCCCGATCTGTACTCTGGGCAACTCCTTCCAGGTTTAAGATCTCAGTGAACCATTGCTTCCCTCTAATAAGACTACTCAAACCTCCAAACTGGTTGAGGTGGGCCTATTCCGTGTCCCGCAGCACCCCAAACATCCCTTATCTGAACACCTAGTTTAATGACAGGAGACTGCTCCAGAACTTACCTTCCTTGTGAATTCTGTGAAAACAGGGCTTTGTCTTTTGTATCATCCCCAGTATTTAGCATAATGTGTGACAGTAAGAAAGAATTCACTGAACATTTACTGAATTTCTGGACTGCTTCAGTTTTCCTCACCAGGACCTCAGGGCAAATTGAACGATGAGGGTCATCCTTACTGCCTAGAAGCCACATCGAGGGGCAGGGTCTCCACCATGCTCTACCATGCCAGGCCTCCGCGTGCCTATTCCCAGTGCTTTCTGTTCCTTATCTGTTGTGGGTTATGCTTTAGAGAGTCTGAATACAGAGTCATTTATTGCCATGTAACATCTTATATCCCTTAATCTCCAGACTCTATGCCTTCTTGTAGACTTTATCTTTGATCCTGGGGGAGTCACAGAGCTCTGAGTAGCATCCCTGGTGCCAGGTCACTGAAAGAGCCCTGCTACAAACAGAGGTTCTAAATGCATCTCCCTCTGTTCTAGGAGCTCCTGATCGTTCAGGGTCCAGAGCAGAAAGAAAGTTTGTTTGATGGAACCTGAAGACAAACGCCAAGAGGACAGAGCTGACATCCAGTCTCCATCCTCCCCCTGCTCTTGACGGCGCTCCTCAGACTTCAGATCCATCTGTGAAAGGGTTAGCACTTCCCCTGGAGGACTGTGACGGTTTCTTACAGATTTCCTTGGTGGTGGTGGGACTGGGTTGTAATATATTTTTGCCAAATTTTTCGTGAATTTGATTTATGACATAAAATCACTTCCAGTTATACATGCATCCTGGTCTCATCTGTCCTTTGTTTCTTGACCCCAATGACCTCAAAAAGGTCGTAACTCCAGGGGATGGGAAGTCATTTGTTCACTAATAGTCAACTCATTCACTCTATTAACTGCCTGTCTATTGGCGGTCCTGTGACAGCTTTGTCTGGGAGACTAAAATGTGCTCTTGAACCTCAGTAGAGAAGTGGCTGTGGATATAGGGGCAATAACTAAAGCATTCCAATAAGTGAACCTGACCAGTCTGAGATATCTCCCCTGAAAGGAAGTCTAATTGCACAGCACAAGGGTTTAGAATTGGTCTTGACTTCAGAGGTCTTGAGCAATCAATGCACACCTTTTAGAAAAAGAAAATTTCAACTTTCTAGAAGGTAAGATAGAAAACTAGGAACTCATGTACACCCGGGGTGGATTCATGTCAATGTATGGCAAAACCAACCAATATAATATTGTAAAATTAAATAAATAAATAAATAAAATGGTATCTTTTATTTTAAAAAAAAGAAAAAGAAAACTAGGAAACTAATGTCAAAAACTAATGCCCACACCATCTTCCTGGGCTTCCCAGGTGGTGCTAGTGGTAAAGAACCTGCCTGCCAATGCAGAAGAGTAAGAGACTCGGGTTTGAACCCTGGATTAGGACAGTCCCCTGGAGGAGGGCATGGCAACGCACTCCAGTATTCTTGCCTGGAGAATCCCATGGACAGAGGAGTCTGGCAGGCTACAGCCCATAGAGTCATAGGGAGTCAGACACGACTGAAGTGACTTAGCACGCACGCACACCATTTTTTCATTGCAATGATGGCCCTCCCCCAGCCCCTCCCCTCTGTTTTAACTTGATTAGAATTGCTTGACCACATATAACCAGGCAGGAAGCTTGAGAATCAAACTCTGCCACTGCACTTGACTCTTTGGGCCTCAGTCTACCCTACATGGAGGATGGGGAGAAGGGCACTACAACTTCTGATGAGAAGGCTTTAGATCTCTTCTTTTGCTCCAAGAAAAGACAGCTGACCAGGTCTGGGAAGCAGGACTGAGGCAGGTGCAGGAATTCAGGGGCACTCGAGGAATAACAGGCCGGGGCTGGAGCTGGGGCAGGCTTTGGGGGTCTGCCCAACAGACTCTAGAAGCTGTTTCTCTTTTGAGGAATCATTCTTGATTCAAAAGAACCTTCCAAATTCTGATCCTGCCTCTCAAACAAGCTATTTATCACTACCTGTAAGCAAGCAACCTTCTCTAACACAAAAAGCCAACCTTCCTGCCCAAACTGCAGGGGGGCCCTGACCAGCAAACATTTGCAGAGACATTCCCTGGGCAACTGATAGCATTTCAAGCCACATCTGACAGGTTACCACTGCTCCTTGCAGCTCAAGGGTCACGGGGAGCTAAAAGCACTTGAAGCTCCTCCTGCGAATGGGAGACAGAGGCGAGCAGGCAGGGTGTTGCTGGAGTCTGATGTCAATGTGCCACTTGCCCAAACAGCCCCTGATCACTCACTGATACTTCATGGCTGGTCTCCAATCTCAGACGCCAGGATCAGACAGTTCACTCCGGAGCTGGAGGGAATAACTGAACAGCACCAACTGGAGCTTCACAAAGACAGACTCGGTGCAAGGAACCCCTCTCTGCCAGGGCCCCCAGGCTGGGTGTTTAGCTAAGCAACTTGACCCAGGGTGGGGATGGCTGATTTCTCTCAGTCAACGAGCTCTCTGGAACCCAATCACTAAAATTCGGGAAGGGCTGCACAAACTGGAATCTCGCCATTCCTTCTCAGTGGGAATCTGCAAGGGCTCCTCTCTCTTGTGCATGATACTGGGCATCCACTGTGTGTCCTGTACCTGGTGAAGGCAGATGGGCATTGTTTCTGCCTCTAGGACCACACACTCTTAAGAAAGACAAGGGCAAGAAGGTACTTACAGTAACAAGTGTCCCACAAGCTTGGCACAGCCCAGCCACCTGCTCACCTCCCCAGCTTTGACTGAAGGTCTCCTCCTGGACCATTCTCACATCCTCTGCTTCCTCCTCCCCTGTGCCTCTCCCCTTTTTGTCAGCGCCACCATCAGGGCATCCTCTCAGTTCTTCGAACTCATCATCCTGTCTTAGAGCCTTGGCTCATGCTATTTTCTCTATCTAGAACATTTTTCTGGTTCCTTCAGGGTCAGGGGAGCAGGGAACAGGGGAAGGTGGGCATACTCAGCCAGGCTGGGCTGGGCTATCTGGCCAGGATGTTCTGGCCATGATCCTGGGTGGAGAGAGCTATAATTCACACAGCATGTCTCAGATTGGGGGGTGGGGGTAAGGATTACAGACTCAGGTCAGGAGGAAGAACCAACATGCTTGTTGCCACTACATCATATGTTCCCGAGCACCTGGCACAGAGCCAGGGGCATAGGAAGGGCTCTAGTGAAACCTGCTGAAAGAACAAAGGAATGACTACCAAACAGTAATGACGGTATTGAGCTCCTAAAGCAGATTACACAGGTCTGGGTCCAAGCGAGACAAACCTTCCGGCTTCCTGCTTTGTTACATATATTCCCTTTGGTGAGAAAAATGTGAAAAACAGAGAGGATAAAAGTCTACTTTCAGTGAATAAAAAGACATGACTCCCATCAAGACGAGTCAGTAGAAAAGCCTGGCACAGCCTCATCGTAATCCAAATAAGCTTCCAAGGACAGCAGAGGGGACCCCCGGCTTGTGCCATCTCAATGGTGTAAAGTTCAGATGGTGAGGGGACCACGGAGAATGGAAGCCATTCACCACACAGTGGGGGACAGACAGAGGTGGGACCAGCATAACAACCCAAGCCCAAGGACCACACAGCAACGTGGCCACAAACGCCCAAGGAGTCACCATCTGCGACTCTTGTCAGCCCCGACTCTATTCTGCAAATGAACCTTACACAGGAAACAAGGAGATAAAAGTGGAACAGCTGCGGCTAGAGGGGATGGGAGGGTCAGAGCCTCACTCCCTGCCCCCCACCCACATCTCACAGAAAGTTCCTGAGACTCCTGCACACAACTCTTCACACATAGCATCAAGGAGGGTACTGACTTATATTTGGTGAATAAGAGAACAAATAGGTAAACCCTCATCAATTCTGCAGTTTCTTTCTCTTCCATTCATTAACCCAGTGAAAAGTCCATTCCCAAACACAGATGGACAACCTTCACCCAAGGAGACTATTTGGAATCCCAAGTACAAAATCTCCCTACTTCACCCTGGTGATCTCTGCCCCTCTGCCTCTAATCCCTTTTATTAGAGCCCAGATGAAAAGCTCCTCTTCTTTTCCTTATCACTCCGATAAGAATAAACGACCCACTTTATCCCTAGTTCATTTTTCTATGAAACCATTTTCTCTTCATTGGTTTGAGTTAAAATGACCAGTCGCCATACCAGCAACCCCCCTCCCATTAGACGGCAAGGCCTGAAGTCCCCAGAGAAAGGAACGGCAGACCCTCTAGCCCCAGGTCTGGTGTCACACTGGACACGTTCTAGATACACGATAAATGCTGCTGAAACATAAGCTGACATCACTCGCCTTCCTTTCACCTCACCGTCCCTAAGACATGGTGTCCCCCTCATGGGTCCCCCTCATATCTTGGCTACCCATCAGCTAGGCTGAATGACTCACATCTTTGAAACAATTTTCTCCCTTATCTCCTTGACTTCAGGATCACATGCCACTCTTGGAATCACCCTTCTTCCCCTTAGCCCTTGATAACTCCAGTTACATAGATCATGATGATTTTATATCATCTCTTCAGTCAAAGAGCCTTTTCCTCTGGCAGCTTATCAAAGGCAAGACTCCAAGTCCACCGAGATTCACAGGGTCCCATTTCCGCCCAGAGAGCCTTGTCAGAACAAGCAGACACAGAGTACTTCTTGATGACCAAAAAAAAAAAAAAAAAACAATGAAGAAAACTGACCTTGGATGTATAGGTGTGGCCATCGGAGCCACAGACCATGGCTGACTGTGCCGCGGGGCAGGGCTTGCACTTGACCAGGTTCGAAGGTCCGACCCAGTGCTTGTGGACCACTGTCCCCTTCTTTTGCCTGAGGATAAAAAACAGAGGGCATAAGTAACTGTCACTTCAGTTTCCAGGGGTCTTTCTCCTCCAGGTTACCTGGATAAAGCCCAATAAAAGAGGGCTGGTCAAACAGTCCAGCGCATCCCCAAGTCCCTTGGCTAGCACCCGCATTGAGTCCAGCTCACTGACAGCAGGCAGGAGACAGTTCCAAAAACCTAGGTTCACCCACCAGATGGACAGAAGAAAGCAATGTGGCCACTAAAAATGTTGTAAACACATGACTTGTCTGTTTAAATTGGAATATAATTGCTTTACAAGGCTGTGCCAGTTTCTGCAGGGAATCAGCTATAGGTCTACATATACCCCCTCCCTCTTGGACCTCCCTCCCACCTCCTCACCCCCCACCCCACCCATCCAAGCCAACATGGAGCACTGAGCTCCCTGTGCTGAAGAGACACTGACCACGCACCAGAAGGACAATGAGAACTGACTCTGTCACTTCCTCCAGCCCCCTGTGGAGGCTGGCTGATCACAGGCACCCCACACAGCACCCAGGGCCTCAGAGGCCTCCGGGGCCGATGAGCACCCTCCAAGCAGGAGGACGCACAGACGACTCAGAGAGTAGTCTAGATAGAAGCGTGTCTCCAAACACAACCAAACGGCTTTATCACAGCTGTGGAAAAGCATCTCTGGATATGTTTTAAAGCAATTTCAGTCCAGCTTTCAATTTGCCATGCAACAGCGGCTCTGAGGTGATGTCACTTTCAGCTGCTAAAATCATCAGAATTCTACTCTTTCATTCCAGCTCCGGCATCTCCCTAGCCTAACCTTTGTCATAATGATAAATGGTGCTATTAGGATGGCTTATGTCCACGGAAAGAGCCCTGTCCTCATATCATAAACCACCAAAATCAAGGCCTGCAGTTACGGCTGCCCTTCCTCTCCTAGAGAAGCTGCTCTCCCAGGAAACCACTGGGGGCCACGTCCCTGGCTGAGGGGCCAGGGCCGGGTGGTGGACAGGCAAGTCAGGTGGGTACTGTGCCCTTGACACACTTTGCTTGGGCCATCCTGTGAGGGGTTTAGTTGGGCTCCAGCGTCAGAAAATACAAGTCCAAACCTCAGCTCTGCCACTTACTGTGCCATCGCAGCAGGATATTTCACCCTGTAAGTCTCAGTTTCCTTATCTGTACGGGGCGGGGCTGGGGGCGGCAAGGAATAGTATCTCCTTCAAGCGGATAGTATGAGGATTAAAATGGCTGATGTATGTAAATGACTCAGTACAATGCCTGGGAAAAAAGTAGTAATCAAAATGTCATTATTGTTGTTGTTTAGTCACTATATTGTGTCCTACTCTTTGTGACCCTATGGGCTGTAGCCTGCCAGGCTCCTCTGTCCACGGGATTTCTCAGGCAAGAATACTGGAGTGGGTTCCCATTTCCTTCTCAAGGAGATCGTCTTGATCCAAGGATTGAACCCACATCCCTTGCATTGGCAAAGTGAATTCTTGACCACTGAGTCATCAGGGAAGCCCATTATCATTATTATTTGCCCCATTAGATGGAGGTGTAGGGAATGAAAGCACCACTGCCACAGAAATGTGACTTAAGTCTAAGGCCCTAGGTTTGGAGTTGGTGCTGAACTCCCCAGAACTCACGGGCCACAAGGAGTAAATCTTTTCTGCCAAGTGTAGAAGGGATCTTCAGCACCTCAGGAATTCAGGTTTGGCATCTGATGTGACCTACCCTCTTCCTAATGAAGGAAAGTGAGACACAAGTGGCGTCCACCAACTTGGTTCTTATCCTCCCTCAGTCCTGTCCCAGCGATTTGTGGGAGGCAGTAAGAGGAAGGAGGTCTGTTTGGGGAATTATTGGGTTGGCCCAAAAGCTTGTTCACTTATGGGGAACCCGAATGAACTTTCTGGCCAACCCAATACCTTGGCGGCTGACATCAGGAGGGTGACCACACGCCCAGTGCACAACACTTAGAGAAACTGGGGACCCCAGGCCAGACGGGGTCATAGACTGAGCCCATCTGAACAATGAACCAGGAAAGGAAGTCCTATGAGGGCACTGGGGATGCCTGGTCCAGATGACTCATTTTACTCATAGGGACAACTAAAGCCAAGCTGGGGAAAGTTTGCCCACTGGAAAGGATCGGTGGCAGGCAGTGGTGACAATCACACAGCCACAGTGTCGGGGATGGCTTTCCTTCAACCCTCCTCAGACACACCTAGATGACTCACCTGAAAATTCGCTCGGGGCACCTACACGTTCACCACTAGGGCCCCTCTCTCCAACGCCGCCCTGCTTCCTCAGCAATGACTCACCTTGCCCCTGCCTCTCTGTCTGGAATAAAAACATCTACTGTTATCTGGTCCCATCACTTCATGGGAAATAGATGGAAAAACAGTGGAAACAGTGTCAGACTTTGTTTTTTTGGGCTCCAAAATCACTGCAGATGCTGATTGCAGCCATGAAATTAAAAGACGCTTGCTCCTTGGAAGGAAAGTTATGACCAACCTTGATAGTATATTAAAAAGCAGAGACATTACTTTGCCAACCAAGGTCCGTCTAGTCAAGGCAATGGTTTTTCCCGTGGTCATGTATGGATGTGAGAGTTGGACTGTGAAGAAGGCTGACCGCCGAAGAATCGATGCTTTTGAACTGTGGTGTTGGAGAAGACTCTTGAGAGTCCCTTATACTGCAAGGAGATCCAACCAGTCCATTCTAAAGGAGATCAATCCTGGATGTTCATTGGAGGGACTGATGCTAAAGCTGAAACTGCAATACTTTGGCCACCTCATGCGACGAGTTGACTCACTGGAAAAGACTCTGATGCTGGGAAAGGTTGGGGGCGGGAGGAGAAGGGGACGACGGAGAATGAGATGGCTGGATGGCATCACCGACTCTGTGGACATGAGTTTGAGTGAACTTCGGGAGTTGGTGATGGACAGGGAGGCCTGGCGTGCTGTGATTCATGGGGTCGCGGAGAGTCGGACACGACTGAGCGACTGAACTGAACTGAACTGAACTGAACTGTCCACATTTCTAAACCACATGGATATGGGTCTCCTATTATCTTTAACCAAACATACTTTCTTCTTTCAAGATGTGTTCTGGACTACGGAAAAAGGGATGGGAGGGGATGGGACTCCATGCAGCAGACAAGCAGGCTGCCGGCACAGGCTTTAATCTCGGAGTGGGTGATTCCTTCAGAAGAACACCACACATTTATCATCATTCTCACAGCAGATTGTCTGACGCTGATAATGAATCAGCAAATACAGGCAGCAGTTCTGTGTCTGGCAGCCTCTCTCCTGGGTCAGTCCCCAGCGTGTGCACCCACAGCCAAAGTAATTCTTGTTTTGAGTTCCCAGAAAGTGGTGATAAAGTCTAAAGAGTCTGCTTTGCTGGAGCAGACTACCATGTGCAATATTGCCCCAGAGGAAGGCAGATGGCAGGAGCTTAGCCAAAGGCAGGCGAGGGAGAAGTGAACGCTGAGTCATTGGCGTTGAGGAAAAGATAGAACTACCAATTAATCACCAGCCAGTAAAGATGGGTTATCCCTGTCTCTGGACCTGAACTTCACCATTAAATACATTAAGGACAGACAAAGAGATGAGGCTTTCTAGGGCTTCCTAGTGGTCTGGTACATCAAGGATGCTCAACATAGCCTTGCTGGGTGAGTGGGTGGATGCCTGAGTGCTGACCACTGCAGTGGTTACTAGCAGTTAATCACAAAATCACAGACTATCTGAGCCTGAAAATCCCTTAAAATTAATCTAGTCTAAGGACTTTACTTTATAAATGAGGAATTGGACATACAAGTGAATAGCAGAAGTGAAGTGCCCAGTGTCACAAAGAAATACAGCCAAGTTACCTCATATACATTTGTCAGGTTAAAGTTACCCTGAAATTGACTGCATTTCCCTGGGAACATTTTAATTCCCTACTTTGGCATCTATATTTTAACCATCAGGGCTCAATGTTATCAATAAAGCCCTTCTGAAACACTGTCCCCGACTCTACACTTGTGGAGGAGGAAGCTCTCTCATACCCCATGCCAGGTGGTCATGGATCATGCCCAGGAAGAACCACCTCTGACCCTGGGATGCCCTGGGGACTAAAGGTACAAAGGCCAAAGCATGCTGAGTTTTCCCAATTCTAATGAGACAAGCATACCTGTTACATTCAGACAAACCCAAGAGTTTCTTATTCCACTAGGACTCGTGAGAAAATGGCACCCAAACCAGTACTCTCTGTCCAGAGGCCAAATTACACAAAGAAATGTACAAGTAGATGTGAGCCCAAGGAAGCATAACTTCCCTGGTTATTGTGTATATATTTCAATCCCCACAATTCAGTGCAAACCATAAAAAATAACCAACCCAGGTGAGGCAAGGGACTAAGCTTTCAGACTCTCAGATATTTCACTTCTTGAGTCAATGAAGAGTGAAATCCGATGAAGGTGTCTTGATGGCACTGCTATTCCCAATGTCACAGACATTCATCAACTGGGGCAACACAAGCAATTTAGTCTGGGAGGCAGGTCCAGGCAGCCCTCCCTTTGGCCTCAAAACCCTAACTCCACCCCAGTCTGACTGGTGCTGGGGGCAGCCATGCCTCCTACCCTATTCACGGCCCCACACAGAAAACCTCAACTGACAAGGGAAGACAATCAGCAGATCACCAGCATTGCTTCCTCTTTTTCGGTCAATTGCTTATCCTTAATCTTTTTTTTTTTTTTAAGTTTACCAAAACTCCCAGCATGTATGCATGTTTTTGAAGCAGAGTGATGATTCTTAAGGACAAAGCTGATGATGCGATTCCCATGCTTAAAGCCTCCATCTCCTCACCTCCTAGGGCCTGTCTGAACTTCTAGTTTTGGTGTTAAACTGATCGAGCCTATCTTCACTGGGCCACTATCAGTCCACTTCCCTCTCTAACCCTCTACCACACACACCCATGCATACACACACATACCCATGCATGTACATACACAAATGCACCATGTACACACACCTCATGCACACACACGCACATCCCATGCACACACATTCTTGCATGTAGACATGGACACACACACACCCATGCATGCATGCACACATGTGTACATACATGCTGACCGCCGACACCAACTATTTTTGCTCCAGCCACTCTGTGCTACTTCCCAGAGCCAACCAAAGAACTCTGTGCCATCATGTGGATTTTTCCCAGATCTGAAATACGTTCATCCCCAACCACGTTTCTCCCCTTCACTCCTGCCTGCCTCATAACGCATTCTTCAAGGCCCAGTTCAAAGTTCCCCTCCCCCAGGAAGCCACCCAGGGCCCTTCCCACAGGCAGGCAGGCTGCACCCCCAGTCCAGCATGGTCCTGTGATCATTTGTGGTTCCCGACTAGTCTGAAAGCAAGCATCTTTATTAGGCTGGATCAATGTTAAGATGCTACTATGATTCAGACAGGACCTGGGGTACACCCAAGCTAAAAGCCTTGGAGCCCATCCTGGACATTCCCCTCCCCGCCCTCACCACTTCTCCCCATCACTCAAGTCCTACTGATTCTATCCCCAGCCAGTGACATCAGCCCCTTACATGTGTCACGCTAACTCGAATCTGTATGACTTGGTAAATAAATGCTTTCTACTCATATAGCAAATGTCTGCCCCTTGTCCAAGCTTCAAATCGAGTGCTTTCCATGGAGTTTATTTTCCCCCTGGGAGCCCTACCCCAAGAAGAATTAACCATGTGTGTGCATCTGAGCATGCTTAGTAGCTTCAGTTGTGTCTGACCCTTTGCAACGCTATGGACTGTGGTCCGCCAAGCAACTCTATCCACGAGATTCTCCAGGCAAGAACACTCAAGTGGGTAGCCATGCCCTTCTCCAGGGAGTCTTCCTAACCCAGGGATCGAACCCGTGTCTCCTGCATTGCAGGCAGATTCTTCACCACTGAGCCACCGGGGAAGCCCAGCATTAATCATGTTCATATCCAACTGTGACAGTCACCACAGCACAAAGCAGTTCACTGGGTGTCTATCTTTCACAATAAATTGCACATTCCTCAAGGAGAGTGACTGAGTCTTAATCATATTTGTGATCCTGGAGCTTGGAAACATGGTTGACCCTTGGGACATGGGTGTGCTCAATGAAATACATGAATTTATTCATTTGGACCTTCAGAATTTTCTCCTTTTATTTCTGGAAATTATTAGCACTAACTGGAAGACAAAAATAGCATGTGGTTTAAGCAGCAAGAATTCAACAGACTGAGAAATTCTAATTCAGACTTGAAAAACAATTAGCAAAAATGTCTAAAGACAGCAGGGAAGTGGGTAGAGGGCTCTCTTGTATATCTGAGGGCTAAGGGACTCCCCATCTTTTGGAAGTAGGTTGCCTCCAAAGCTAGGAGAGGACCTCCAAGGCACAGGTTCCAAATTCCCAACTGATAATAATTTTCCAATTTGGGAAACAAAAATGAGAATTCTCAAGAAATCTTAAGTGTTGCTGAAATAATTTCTTCTATATTCTTTTCCATACTATATTTAAGTGTTTTTTTAAAGCAATTAGTATATAGTAAGTTTAGTAGTATTTATAAAGAAATGTAGCTTAAAGTGAAAATTCAAATACTAGAAATTGCCAGCAAACTGGTGGGTGGTGTTCAAATTCTGTGATACTTGGATCTCCTAGCAAGTTAACAGCACGGCACAGAGTCATGTGTTGACATTTGTTCTAAAACTACTTTTTGGAACATCACTCAGAGGATTTCCATAACGTATATATGCAAATACATATATTAATATTCATTTTATTTACAAGAGCAACTCACCACTGGCAGCAGAGTGGATGATGACTACATTCTCATAAGGTGACAATAACTACAAGCAAGGCAGACCAGATCATGACTGCTCTTCCTTGTCCAAGTTCCTGGTAACATTGACCTTAACCTTCAAGTCCACTTTTCAGCATTTCCCATTCGTGCCTCCCACTGGACCCTGCCACTCCTCACTCTGAGATCCAACCCTCACCACTCTTGGCAGATCCCAAACCCTGCCACTTCCCCTTGTGACAAGCAAGGGAATCTTTGATGACATGGGTTGTAACTCAGTATTTGATTTGACCATGGGCAGAATAGGGTCATAATTAGGGCCCACAGTAAAGCAGTATCAGAACAAAGACTTCCACAGTAATTTTTCCAGCAATAAATAGATATGCCAGTATAAACTTCCTGATATCAATCCCAGAGGAGGAACCTCAACATTCTGTATCAAAAATACTTGCACGATGCAGCAGGGCTGGGGGCCACTAAGACTGTGTATAGAATTGCTGACTTCTTTTTCAGTTATTGAAGAAGACAAGACCACTTCTTTTTATTCAATACACTGTGCATTCTAAACATGTTTGTATAACTTTTGATAGAACTGTTTGACTCTGCATATGAACAGCTTGTAAAAGAGGAAAGCAAATTCCAGATCACAAATAGCAGCAGCAGCATTCCAGCTGTTTTACATGACTGCTACACATCCCTCTAAATGCTGAGCACACTTCCCTGATCCTCACCCACAATGACCCCCTGGTGGTAGATGCTGTCATTAACCCATTTTATAGAAGGAAAAAAGCAGAGGTCTGCTTAAGCAGTCCCAGTCCCATCTTCTCTGACCTGTCTTTGTTCTCTCATCAAATCTCTACGGCAGACTTGTCAGATCAGAGGCCTGAAGAACCCACCCAGGAGCCAACCCTTTCCAGTAATCACAGTGTCTTGCTGGCAGCCAAGATCACTGCATCTTATTTTCATGTTAATATCAAACTGCCCATTGAAAACCAAGATTGAATTTGTTTGCAAAATCAGAACTAATTGCTTCTGAAACAGGATGGAAGATACTCAGATAGTTGATATGGTGACTATGTTGAACCAGAGACAAAATAATGAATGCTAATTAAAAGGGAAAATATGTTAACCATTGAAATAATCTGTCCTGTAAAAGGAAGCTATAATTCCTCCGTTGTTAGGGTTATTTGAGTCATTATACTAAGTCATAAAATGATACAGGAGGAGTATAATGGCTTGTGTAATTTCAAAAGCTGCTTTGTGAGACAGACAGACTCCCACGTGAGACACGCTACATCCTGGTATCTGTGGGCTCAGGAGTCTCTTTCCCAAATGAAGAAGGTCCCAGATATAAGATCCTGTCCAGAGAGAGTTCAGGTTTCCTAATAAACAGATGCCTATTAGAGAACTGTGGAAAAAATGCCCAGTCTCCGTGGAGTAACTGTTGGGCACCTTGGAGTATTGTAAGCACCACCAGGCACTCACATGGTGCAAACACAAGCTGTTTACAGAAGCTTAAAACTTTAAAGGGCAAATATATAATAATGATCATGGCAGCGAAACATTTATTGAGGCCTTATTATTCTGCTGGTACTATTATTACTACCAGCAAGAGTAATACACGTTCTGAGCTCTCACAATGTCCCAGGCCCTTTACGTGAACCGTCACATTCACACCTGCCAGCAGCGCCAAGGAGAAAAGTGATGGCAGAAATGGGAAGGAGTGTGAGGAGTGAGCCAGGGAAACTGTGAGCAGAGCAGACCTACGGATGGGAAGGACCAAGACCACCAGGTAGACCCTGGTCACCAGGGAGAAGCACCCACTAATTCACTGACTCAGGCCTGCACATCTCTCTCGGTAAGCCAGCACACTGCGTGGCTTCATTCCATCTGGCGAAGCACCCACTAATTCACTGATTCAGGCCTGCACATCACTCACGGTAAGCCAGTGCCCTGCGTGGCTTCATTTCACCTGGCTTGGCCCAAGTAAGGAGGCTGAGCGTGTGATATCTCCCAGGCCAAGGCTCAAATGCATCATAAGAGACAAGCAGGTGCCAGAGCCAACAGAAAGCCCTCAGTGCCCTGGCATACTCCCAAGTCACCACCACATCAGCTTACTAAAGCACCTTCAAACCCATAGGAAAAGTATGTATTTTTAAAGTTTTTAGAGCAGACTCAGGACCACCAAAAAGACATGTGGCTGTTTTGAATCCAATTCCAAAAGCAGGGACATCTGTGTGTGTGTGTGTGTGTGTGTGTGTGTGAATGTCAACCTCTGGCCTGCAATTCATTTCAACTTGAGCCTCCGTGACCTGCCTTTCACCTGAGCTGTGTAATGGCCCAGGCAGCTGGAAAAGCACCTAACCTTCAAAGATGACAAGATTCAATAGCCAGAGAAGAGTTTCCAAAAACATTGTATGTGCATGTAGAAAAGAGCTGAAAATGCGTTAAGAGGGCACATACCAGGGAACACACCCTCAGCCAGGTAGGACTGAGGGTGTGAGAAAGGGAACTTCAGCTTTGTTACTCCATATGTCTAGTATTTGACTCTAGACCAGGTATTGCTGGTTTAATCTGTTCAAAATCTAAACATTGAAGGCATTTTCAGAAATTTTAAAGAAATGCATGTTGTCAAGCCTACACCTCATTGCCAGCCCTGCCTCTCTCCAGTAATGTTTGAAAAAGCCAAGGTGATTGAAACAGAAGAAAGATCTTTCAGGTGCAGGAATGAGGGCTGAATAAAGGAGGTTCATCTGCATAAAAGCATTGGGGAATACTCAAAGATTCTAGTGAAGACCAACAGGTCAGATCTATTTGAACTAAGTTTCTACATTACTGTATTTTCAGGGCCTATTTAAGCAAAGCTATCGAAGCTGAAGGTATAATTATTCCAAAGGTGGTTAGGATTCTGCTGCTGCTGCTGCTAAGTCACTTCAGTCATGTCTGACTCTGTGCGACCCCATAGACGGAAGCCCACCAGGCTCCCCCGTCCCTGGGATTCTCCAGGCAAGAACACTGGAGTGGGTTGCCATTTCCTTCTCCGATGGTTAGGATCATGGAGACAGTCTATTTACTGAACATTCGTAATAAATGTACTCCGCTGCATTGTGCTTAGTCACTCAGTCGTGTCCAAATCTTTGTGACCCCATGGACTGTAGCCCACCAGGTTCCTCTATCCATGGGGATTCTTCAGGCCAGAATACTGGAGTGGGTTGCCATGACCTCCTCCAGGGGATCTTCCCAACCCAGGGATCGAACCCAGGTCTACCACATTGCAGGTGGATTCTTTACCGACCAACCTACCAGGGAAACCCAATATACCTACTATGTGCCAGTAATTGGGTAAAGAATTCAAAGATAATACTAGCATTATGTTAAATGTACTTCCTAAAACACATATTGCAGCCATGAAATTAAAAGACGCTTACTCCTTGGAAGGAAAGTTATGACCAATCTAGATAGTATATTAAAAAGCAGAGACATTACTTTGCCAACAAAGGTCCGTCTAGTCAAGGCTATGGTTTTTCCCGTGGTCATGTATGGATGTGAGAGTTGGACTGTGAGGAAAGCTGATCGTCAAAGAATTGATGCTTTTGAACTGTGGTGCTGGAGAAGACTCTTGAGAGTCCCTTGGACTGCAAGGAGACCCAAACAGTCCATTCTAAAGGAGATCAATCCAGGGTGTTCATTGGAAGGACTGATGCTAAAGCTGAAACTCCAATACTTTGGCCACCTCATGCGACGAGTTGACTCACTGGAAAAGACTCTGATGCTGGGAAGGATTGGGGGCAGGAGAAGAAGGGGACGACAGAGAGTGAGATGGCTGGATGGCATCACCGACTCGATGGACATGAGTTTGAGTGAACTCCGGGAGTTGGTGATGGACAGGGAGGCCTGTCGTGCTGTGATTCATGGGGTCGCGGAGAGTCGGACACGACTGAGCGGCTGAACTGAACTGAAAACACATATTACATGTAACAATTCTTTGCAAACATAATGATATTTAATTACTCTGAATTACTGAATTTATTTGGGATACGTGTTACCTTAACTGTTTTTATTCTTACTCACATCTTGAGATAGTAAAGAATCTCTGCCCATGGAATTCTGCAGGAAAGAATACTAGAGTGGGTTGCCATTCCCTTCTCCAGGGATTGAAACTGTATCTTCTGCTTGGCAGGCTGATTCTTTACAACTGAGCCATCAGGGAAGCCCAAAGAGTCTCACAGACTGCTGACTTGCTCCAGAAAATTTCTAATGGCAAGATATTCCCTATTTATTTCAGGACCCCCATCACCACCCTCAGGCCATTCTACATTTAAGAGTGTCAGGAGCAGTTTGTGGTCCAATGGCTAAAGGCCAAAAGGAAAGGAAGTTGCCAGATTATAAACCCAGATCTCTGGTGTCCTCCCATTTCTGCACATTACTTGAATCAAGGTTTCCTTATACTTGAAACCAAACAGATATGTGCAGGGATCCTCATCAAACCTAAACTCACAATGCCCTCAAGCGTCTCCTGACCAGATCATGAGGATTAGTGGACAGATGTGATTATGTAAATTCCACCAAGTGCTCAGAGACTCTGTCTGCAGTCACCTTCCATTAAGACAACGACAGAGCATGGCTAGTGGCACCAGGAGCTGGGAGGAAGAAAAAGTGGGGTTTTAATTCAGAGCTCAGCTTGCTGAAGAGTTCGGCCACTGGGGCCTGCATACAAAACCAGTCTGTGTGGGTGGGTGCACATGTGCTCACACACACACACACACAGAGACATTTACAGGCCACAACTAAAATTCTGCTTTGTTAATGAAAAGTGCTAAGCCAGCAGTGTAATAGCAGCTATTAGGGAAATGTAAGTGAACAGTTAAGATTCCTTTATTCCCTTAGGATAATGGATAGCAGTGCACTGTTTTAAAAATCCATTTCTCCCTAAAAGAGAGCAGAAGAGAAACTGTCACTATTACCCACAGACCTTTGGCATCCCCATTTGATTTCTTGTTTGCTGATGTCTTTGTTTGCTGGTCCCAGAAAGCAAGGTCCCTTTCTAGCCCTGAGACCTTGGAGGAAATCTTTTAGCAATGGACACACTAATTGGGAAAAAAATCAAATGTTAAGCAAGCAAGCCTAGGACTGAGAATTTCCACTGCCTCCCTCCCTGAGCATTCCTGATCCTCCCTCTCTGCAGGAGGGAACAGAAGTACTGAGGGTTTTGCTACCACTGCTTCCAGCTAAGTGTGCGTGAGCTCAGGTGTGCACGCGAGGCTGAGTGCAGGTACCTGCAATTCCGTCACTGGCTCTGTGATGTCATCTTCGAAAATACATTCCTGGGAGGTGATTCGTTATTATGGCACATGTGCACAAGGGAAGAAATAACCACATTTGTTTTCTAGTCACCAGCAACAAAGCCCATTCTGGGAGGGCTACATATGACCTACTATAGGAAGAATAAGTCAGCAAAATTAAACAGAGGAGGGTAGATGGCATTAGGGACAGTGCCTCTCTAGGTGAGGCCCAGAGCTGAAGCTGAAGCTCCAATACTTTGGCCACCTGATGCGAAGAGCTGATTCACTGGAAAAGACCCTAATGCTGGGAAAGATTGAGGACAGGAGGAGAAGGGGATAACAAGAGGACAAGATGGTTGGATGGCACCACCGACTCAATGGACATGAGTCTGAGCAAATTCTGGGAGACAGTGAAGGACAGGGAAGCCTGATGTGCTCCAGTTCACGGGGTTGCAAAAAGCCAGACATGACTGAGAGACTGAACAACAGGAGACAGGTTGGAAGCTGATAGAGACATGACTCCAAGGAGATTCAGCTGAACACCAGTATCTGCAAACTATCAACACGACACCACTCACCACCACTACTGCAGAATGCAAGCACAGTCACATCCACATCGTAACTTTCACTTGATCTGAAAGCTTTCTCCAAGCCAAGGCTGGAGCCACTGACAAACTCCTCACCTCTGCAGCAGCCCTCACTGGTAGGGGATTTTCTGGGTGGGGAGGCCAAGGATGAAGCCTACTTCTCCTGGTCTTGGGCTTTCCCAACACCTTCTTCCAGGTTCCTTTCACCTCTTCCCAAGAACCAGCTCCATTGCCACCCCTCCTGGAAGATGTCTCAAACAGCCCCTTCCCTTCCCCCAAGCGTATCTCTCCCATGGCCACTGTTCCCAGCCCATTGTTCATGCCCCACAGCCCTTTATCACTGGCCACTTTGGACTATGCTCACTGAGGTCCCCAGCTCCTCCCACATACAGAAAAGATGCTCAAGGATGTATGGGCACAGACAGTAGTAACCCTGTGTCCAAATGCTATTCCAGAGTAGAACCTGGACCAATGTATAGAGGTTACTAACAGAAAACCTCTGACTCAATACAAAGAAGACATCTCACACAGTGAGAATTGTCCAAGGACAGAGGTTGCATCTCAGAAGGTTGGGGATGGAGGCTCTCAGTACTACAAGAGTTCAAGCAGAGATCATTTGGAGGAAGGGGATTCTACAAAAGGCACACTCTGATTTCTGTAAGCATTCTTATATATGATGGATAATGAGGAGGTTGTTTCTATTTCTATAATACTGTAGTCAAGTACACTGAACATCCTTGAATATATACATGTATCTGTATTTGTTTGCATGAGATAGGGTGTCCAAAACGGAACCAAGGGGCCAATGAGGCCAAAATACTCACCGGAAATGTACCAATTTGCACCCTGCAGGAAGCATTGATCCATTATCCCAACCCTCTGTTCTGAAGATAGCTACCAAGATTTGCAGAGTAAAGTGCTTAGATTTACCACCAAAGGTCCACAGGTAATCAGCAGAGCCATTAAGAGCAGCAAGCCAATTTCACCCCATAACATGAAGTTAAAAAAAAAAAAAATGGCGCATGAAAAAATTACTGAAGTTAGAGAGCAAATAGATGAGCAGGAAATCAAGTGTCACCCCAGTATGTGCCAGTCAGTTTGCAGGTACTCTGTGAGCTCACACGGGGACGGGGGGCAGACAGCAGCAGCTGAGGACCAAGCCCACTCCCTGGCACCAGGTGGACCAAGCCTCCTGGCACCAGGCTTCTCCCCAGGACAGAGGATGGACCCTTAAGACTGCTACCTGCTGTCTTCCCAAGTTTCTTACTGGCTGAGCAGGCACCTTGGGCTGGAGTAGTTCTCCCCTAGCTTACTCTCAAGGACAGGAAAGGCCAGTCACAAGGGCCAAGGAACAGAGGCAGGCCTCAGAGAGAGGAGATTCTGGAGCCTGCAAGCCTCCTGGATGAAGCAAGACAGTGAATTTAGGCCAGTCACCAAGAACCACAATGGAGTCGTGGAAAGTTACACAGGCTTGGTCTGTGATGGCTGGCAGAGTGCATCCCCAGTAGGTGCCCTTCTCCTTTTTTCTTCCTGAAGGTAGATCCAAAGGCCATTCTGTAGTCCTCAGCAAACACAGACCTCCAGCTCTGAGACACCCAAGGGGTGGATGAGATCGATGATACCTGACCATCAACAAGGCCAAGTCTGTGGCCCCAGAGGACAGTTGACCTTCAAATATATGTAGTCACACAGCACAGAGAGAGGGCAGGCTGTATGGAAGCCGCCAGCCACCAAGTCAGGGCAGGGAGCAGAGTCAGGGTACAATGCCTCCCCCAAGAATAGGGCCGTGTCCACACCACAGTGACATACAGGTTACCTCCAGGTTCCCCAGGGGGTTTCACAGGCACTTCTTAGTATTTTCTGGGTGTCTAGGAATGTGGTAGGTGCTATGCAGAAAATAAAGGGAAAGACGATACACTCCTGCCCTCATGATATGAAGAGCCCTAACCATCACCTGCAGCATCACTGTGCAAGTTGGCTGACCCATCAGAGCTCCTAAGTAAGCCCATCAGCTTGTCCCTGCACCTCCAGCTCCTTTCATGACTTAACTGATTCATTCCTCCATGAAGAATGTTGTGAATACCTGCAGGGTGTGAAGACCTGGAGTTACACTCCAGAGGGAACTAGACATTATGAGTAAATGGGATGAGCACGATCAGGGTGGAGTGGGGGTAGGGGACATACTCTGCTGGTAGGGTACTCACTAACCATGACAACTGACACAACCCCCACATGACAAACAGTAAGGCCTTGGCAGGTGTGAACTCACATGAGCCTGGCAAGGATCGTCACCCCCGCCTGCTGGTTCGTTGAGCATCTGGAGGCTCAGATAAGAAACTAACTTTCATTGAACACTTACTATGTTCCAGCATCATTTTAAAGTCATCCTCTGATAAGAAAATGCAGATTGCATGTAGGAAAGTACCTAGGAGTCTAAGAGGCCCTTATACAAAAGATGAGCTTCGAGCAGCCTTGCCCTGGTCCCCCATCTCTGCCACATAAAGGCTGTATAGGATTGAGCAAGTCACAGTGTCAGAGCCAGAGTCTCCACTCACTCTTAAACTCCTAGGAAAATGGTAAATACCACTGGTGCGTGCTGCCCCTTCCCTGCCTTCTACCTCTGGCCCAGCCCCAAATGCAGCTGTGAGTGGCTGCTCCCTTCTTGAAATTTTAACTTTAGTTTAAGGATTCTGACCTGCTAGCCTAGACTATATGCATCTGTGTTCCTACTCCCGTAGGCTACAAGCTCCAATGAGGGAAGCGCGCACACACACACACACACACACACATTCTCTCTCTCATACACACCTATAGTCTTCCAGCTCTTCTCACATAGCACACAGTCTGGCTTTAAGAATAAGAATTCAAGAAAATTCAGTCCACATTTTCTTGTCAATTATAAAAAACTCTACCAGATCTTTAACAATGGTTCTTTTAAATCTTCTTCAATTCATAAACAATTGTTCTTTTATTCTTACGCTTTCTTAAAAGCTTTTGCAATAAACTATAATTAAAAAGTAATTTAAAAACTCAGTCCATCCTAAGCTAAAATACTATGTCCCTCTCTGGTGTAAAGCCACATAAAAGTCCTTTTCACGCCTGGCCTGAGAGCCGACCATGTCTGTGGCCTTCAAAGCTCTGTTTGCTCTGGCTCTGCCTCCCTCCCCAGGTACTTGTAGCCAAACCCCACTCTGTCACCGCCTTTCTGCAGCCCAGGCCTCGCTCCTCTTACTTTCTCTAGGACACCAAGGCCCTTCCCCTTCTCCGTGCCAAGGCCTTTGCAAAGGCTGTTCCCCTCTCTAAGACCTCTTATTCCTGCTCTGTACCTTCTCCCCAGCTGGCACTTACACCTTTAATCCCCTTCAACCAACCTAAAGTGACTCACTTATGGTACCCTGCTGTTATCCTACTTAATACATGGCACACTTTACATGATACTTCCTTTATAGCTGTCTTTTCCAGTAGACTTTAATCTCCACAAGGGTAGACTGTGTCTATTCATTACAGAATTCCAAACAGAGTCTGGCAAGTGAAAAGCACCATAAATAATTGTTAAAGAAATGATCACAGACTCCAATTTCATGGAATCTGAATTAATGACCTCTAACCCACCATCGGAATCAGTGAACTAAAGTGGACTGGAATGGGTGAATTTAACTCAGATGACCATTATATCTACTACTGTGGGCAGGAATCCCTTAGAAGAAATGGAGTAGCCATCATGGTCAACAAAAGAGTCCGAAATGCAGTACTTGGATGCAATCTTAAAAACGACAGAATGATTTCTGTTCATTTCCAAGGCAAACCATTCAGTATTACAGTAATCCAGGCCTATGCCCCAACCAATAACACAGAAGAAGCCGAAGTTGAACGGTTCTATGAAGACCTACAAGACCCAACAAGACTTTTAGAACTAACACCCAAAAAAAATGTCCTTTTCATTATAGGGGACTGAAATGCAAAAGTAGGAAGTCAAGACACACCTGGAGTAACAGGCAAATTTGGCCTTGGAGCACAGAATGAAGCAGGGCAAAGGCTAATAGAGTTTTGTCAAGAGAATGCACTGGTCATAGCAAACACCCTCTTCCAACAACACAAGAGAAGACTCTACACATGGACATCACCTGATGGTCAACACCGAAATCAGACTGATTATATTCTTTGCCGCCAAAGATGGAGAAGCTATATACAATTAACAAAAACAAGACCAGGAGCTGACTGTGGCTCAGATCATGAACTCCTTATTGCGAAATTCAGACTTAAATTGAAGAAAGTAAGGAAAACCACTAGACCATTCAGATATGACCTAAATCAAATCCCTTAAGATTATACAGTGGAAGTGAGAAATAGATTTAAGGGACCAGATCTGATAGATAGAGTGCCTGATGAACTCTGGACGGAGGTTCGTGACATTATACAGGAGACAGGGACCAAGACCATCCCCATGGAAAAGAAATGCAAAAAAGCAAAATGGCTGTCTGAGGAGGCCTTACAAATAGCTGTGAAAAGAAGAGAAGCGAAAAGCAAAGGAGAAAAGGAAAGATATAAGCATCTGAATGCAGAGTTCCAAAGAATAGCAAGGAGAGATAAGAAAGCCTTCCTCAGTGATCAATGCAAAGAAATAGAGGAAAACAACAGAATAGGAAAAAAAAGAGATCTCTTCAAGAAAATCAGAGATTCCAAGGGAACATTTCATGCAAAGATGGGCTCAAAAAAGGACAGAAATGGTATGGACCTAACAGAAGCAGAATATATTAAGAAGAGGTGGCAAGAATACACAGAAGAACTGTACAAAAAAGATCTTCACGACCAAGATAGTCACGATAACGTGATCACTGACCTAGAGCCAGACATCTTGGAATGTGAAGTCAAGTGGGCCTTAGAAAGCATCACTACGAACAAAGCTAGTGGAGCTGATGGAATTCCAGTTGAGCTATTTCAAATCTTGAAAGATGATGCTGTGAAAGTGCTGCACTCAATATGCCAGCAAATTTGGAAAACTCAGCAGTGGCCACAGGACTGGAAAAGGTCAGTCTTCATTCCAATCCCAAAGAAAGGCAATGCCAAAGAATGCTCAAACTACCACACAATTGCACTCATCTCACACGCTAGTAAAGTCATGCTCAAAATTCTCCAAGCCAGGCTTCAGCAATATGTGAACCGTGAACTTCCAGATGTTCAAGCAGGTTTTAGAAAAGGCAGAGGCACCAGAGATCAAATTGCCAACATCCGCTGGATCATGGAGAAAGCAAGAGAGTTCCAGAAAAACATCTATTTCTGTTTCATTGACTAAGCCAAAGCCTTTGACTGTGTGGATCACAAGAAACTGTGGAAAATTCTGAAAGAGATGGGCATACCAGACCACCTGACCTGCCTCTTGAGAAACCTGGATGCAGGTCAGGAAGCAACAGTCAGAACTGGACATGGAACAACTGACTGATTCCAAATAGGAAAAGGAGTATGTCAAGGTTGTATACTGTCACCCTGCTTATTTAACTTATATGCAGAGTACATCATGAGGAACGCTGGGCTGGAAGAAGCACAAGCTGGAATCAAGATTGCTGGGAGATATATCAATAAACTCAGTTATGCAGATGACACCACCCTTATGGCAGAAAGTGAAGAGGAACTCAAAAGCCTCTTGATGAAAGTGAAAGAGGAGAGTGAAAAGGTTGGCTTGAAGCTCAACATTCAGAAAACAAAGATCATGGCTTCTGGTCCCATCAATTCATGGGAAATGGAAAAACAGTGGAAACAGTGTCAGACTTTATTTTTTTGGGCTCCAAAATCACTGTGGATGCTGATTGCAGCCATGAAATTAAAAGACGCTTACTCCTTGGAAGGAAAGTTATGACCAACCTTGACAGCATATTAAAAAGCAGAGACATTACTTTGCCAACCAAGGTCCGTCTAGTCAAGGCTATGGTTTTTCCCGTGGTCATGGATGGATGTGAGAGTTGAACTGTGAAGAAAGCTGATTGCAGAAGAATTGATGCTTTTGAACTGTGGTGCTGTAGAAGACTCTTGAGAGTCCCTTGGACTGCAAGGAGATCCAACCAGTCCATTCTAAAGGAGATTAATCCTGGGTGTTCATTGGAAGGACTGATGCTAAAGCTGAAACTGCAATACTCTGGCCACCTCATGCGACGAGCTGACTCACTGGAAAAGACTCTGATGCTGGGAAAGGTTGGGGGTGGGAGGAGAAGGGGACGACAGAGAATGAGATGGCTGGATGCATAACCGACTCTATGGACATGAGTTTGAGTGAACTCTGGGAGTTGATGATGGACAGGGAGGCCTGGCGTGCTGTGATTCATGGGGTCGCAGAGAGTCGGACACGACTGAGCGACTCAACTGAACTGAACTGAACCCACCATCACCGGGTCTTCACAGGTAGCTCAGTGGTAAAGAACCTGCCTGCCAAGCAGGAGTTGTGGGTTCAATCCTTGGGTTGGGAATATCCCCTGGGGAAGAAAATGGCAACCCACTCCAGTATTATTGCTTGGGAAATCCCATGGACAGAGGAGCCTGGCAGGCTACAGTCCATGGGGTCACAAGGAGTCGAACATGACTGAGGGACTAAACAGCAGCAGCAACACACCATTACCAGTGTGCAGAAGCCCCTTTCTGAGAGACAGTCCTGCCAACAGGTGGGACTCAAGCCTGGAAACCCTTCATCACTACCACCTTCACAGATACCTCCCTGGTGCGGAAAAGAGAAGGACACTAGTTCCAGGCCAGAGGGGAGCCCTGTCACTTGGCCCTCCACTTGGGAATCCTCAGAGCCACGAGGTTTGAGCCAGAGCCTCCTGCCTCGCCCTCAAGTCAGCTAAGTGGAAGCAGGGCACCCCAGCACCCAAGCTGCAGCAAGCCCATGGACAAGACAGGCTGGAAGAGGGGCCTTTCACATCTCAGGAAGACAACCACATTCATTTCAATGTGTATCCGTGAAAAACATCACTTAAGTGTGTGCCTTGGAAAGGTACCAAGGTCCCCAAACCAATTAACTTTCATCTCTCCTGACCCTCTGTGCGTGGAAAGCCTTGCTGACTGCCCATCCCCTCTGTGAGGAACATTAAAGACAGGACATTAGCTTGAGAACATTCTATTTAAAATAAAAGTACATCTAAAGATAGCCTCAGACACCCATTTATATCACCCCGAGTCCATTTGCCCTAGAACCCTCATGGTCAGTGCCCCAGATGGGCCCTAGTCTGGTGCCTGATATCCATAAAGAATGTCTTTCATGGTTCATTGGTTGAATTAATCTGATATAGAATGTCTAAACTAGAAACCTGTGAGTTGCGATCTTGATGAGTTTCGGCAGAGCAGCAAGCAGGCCACCGTAGATTTATTAATAAGAAAGGCGAAGGAAAGAAGTTTAAAAAACTTAAAACAGAAGTGGCAGTGGGAAAACCAACCTGATCAATTCTGTAAAAGAAGACAACGCTGTGTCCTAAGGCCACATTGACCTTGCTCCCCTGGACACAGGGCACTGCTCTCTCCAGACCCTGTAAAGTAGCCAAGAACGGGCAGGCGACACACACATGCCATGAGTCTCAGGTGGCTTAAGCTTGTCTGCTGCCTCTTGTTTAAGGGTGGATGGGCTAATATGACAACTCACACCTGTGTGCCACTCAGCACATCCTGAGCCCTGATGGAAATCACGCCTCACCATGACCTCTCCAAATTAAGCACACCCACCTCAACTTCCTTTTTTCTAATCCATCTCAATTTGATGCACGAAATGTGTTACTCTATGTGACTTAGTGACTAAACCACCACCATTCATTCCTTAATATGTAAAAGCAACAAGAAGCACAGCAATAGAAGCACAGAAACTGCAGCCCAGTGATCTGGGGCAGAACCACAGAGCAGGGAGGTATGCTTAATGCTTTCTAACAAAGCTGTGACAAAGCTAGACAGCATATTAAAAAGCAGAGACATTACTTTGCTGAAAAAGTCCGCATAGTTAAAGCTATGATTTTTCTAGTAGTCATGAATGGATGTGAGAGTTGGATCATAAAGAAGGCTGAGCCCCAAAGAACTGATGCTTTCGAACTGTGGTGCTGAAGAAGACCCTTGAGAGTCCCCTGGACAGCAAGGAGATCAAACCAGTCAATCCCAAAGGAAATCAACCCTGAATATTCATTGGAAGGACTGATGCTGAAGCTGAAACTCCAATACCATGGCCACCTGATGTGAAGAACTGACTCATCTGAAAAGACCCTGATGCCTGGAAAGATTGAAGGCGGGAGGAGAAGGGGATGACAGAAGATGAGATGGTTGGATGTCATCACTGACTGGATGGACATGAGTTGGAGGAAACTCCAGGAGATGGTGAAGGACAGGGAAGCCTGGCCTGCCACCATCCAGGGGGTCGCGAAGAGTCGGACACAACTTATCGATTGCAAACAATAACAGAGACAGGAGGGGATGGGAGAGCCACGCTCCATCAGTCCCTGTGGACAGCCACTCGCATCTCCACACACACTTGGCTCACTAGCTCTCCAGCAGCCTTGCATCTGGGCACGTGTGTCTTCAGAGAATTCCACCACAGAACACTCTCCATCTCCTCCAGATAGAACCAGGCTCAAAAAAAGAGAGACAGAGAGAAGAGACAAGGCTCCTTTGCTTTGGATCCATTAGAAACTGAACTGCCCTCTCTAGCAGGAGGCCCTTCTCTAGCAGTGCATCCAGCAGGTGGGGATGGCAGGCTGGCAGAGGGTGGTGGAGAGGATTCTCGCAGGGCAGAGGATCCAGTTCCTGAGAGCTACACCCAGAAACCGCCCAGTCAGGCAGGAGACTGACTGAGAGGCCTCACCAAGTAACCCTGCCCTCACCCACCCAGTCTTCAGACATAACTCTGCTTTGACACTGTCAGTATGGTTTAAAAAAAAAAAATGAAAGGAAACCAAGGCAGGGCAAGATATGGGTCTCGGACATTTTCTTGGCAGATGTGATTTTTAGGTAATTTTAATGTATTTATGAAACTTGCCTAGTGAATCTGCCTTCCAATGTAAAGGTCTGCCTCTTACTCCTCTCCTGGCTCCAAGGGACTACAGATTCCATATGATGATTCTCATCTCCATTATGAATTGTCTTTTTTTGTGTATTTTTCCTTTTTTAAAAAATTTCTCAAGCCCATCTAATCAATACCCTTTGCTTCAGAAAGGAAAACAAAGGTGGGGAGAAGCTAACTGGCTTGCAAGAGTTGTTCAGTCTTGCTTAGTGAAGCCCTCAGAAGCAGCTCAGGGGTGGAGGCATATGGTACTTCTTTCCTTTGAAAAAAATAGCTTTCATTTAAAGTAATTAAATATCTCTGTATTTAAGTGACATGTAGTTTGAATGATTGCCTTTTGAAAAACCACAGAGAGGAAAAACGAGTCCAGAATTACTGCTTTTGACATAGAAAGAAGGAAATGGGGTTAATAGCCGAGCTCCCCACCAACCCCTCTATAAGGGGAGAGAGTCAGGAGAGAAGTTCCCAGGCGTGTGTGTGGAGGGGATCTAGGATTAGGAACAGATCGACTCCTGGGCCACAGCCCTGTGGGCAAAAGCGACCTAGCTGGGGAGAGCTCACACCCATGGCTCCGCAGCAGAGGGGGCTGTATCCCTCCATCCCGGTTCCAAATCTGCCCCTTACGGCCCTGTGCAACCAAGGGAGTTATTGACGGAAACTCAGTAATCCCACCTGTAAAACGGGATCATAATACAGACCGACAGATCCCTTTGGGAAATCCATAAGGGCACTTCTGCTCAGTGAGCTGAACACAGCAGTGAGACAGGCTGGGACCTGGGACCCTTGCTGCAATGCTTGCACCTGGACATATCTCTTCTCCAGCAATGAAATACAAAGAAACTGCAGGGACTAAAAAGAACCCTGGGCATGTGAAGTTGGGGCAAATTCTGGATACATAAGATACCAAGAGACCAAAAAAACCCAACTGCCACTTTTGAAGTGCCTGGAGCAAAAACAGGGTGTTGGCAGTAAAAGCAGGGTACTGCACATGCGCCCAGCACACAACACTATCCAAGGGGTGGGCAAACCACCTAAGCCACCCCTCTGGCCTGAGTCCTGGACACACCCCCTGGACACACCCCTACCCTCACCCAATATAAGGAACAAGGAAGGGAAACTTTTTTATTCTCACTCCCTCCTGCTACAGTAGGGGCCCCAGTAAAGCCTTGCCTGAGTTTCTTGTCTGGCGTCTAGTAAATTTCTATTGATTGCGGGAAGGCCAAGAACCCTGGTCGGTTAACAGTAGGTGGCCAGCAAGTGGCAGCTCTGGAACCAACCATTCTCTCTGTTTTCTTTAGCACCCATAGGAAGATATTTGCAAAACAACAGACCACAGCGGTGGGTTTTCTGTATAGAAAGGTGACTGATGCAGAAGTAGGCCCACACTCAAAACTCCACTGCACGTATTCCACAAATAGCCTAGAAACAGCATCAAGCCCTCATTAGCACCCTACCTAGACAACATGGCAAACAAAGATCCCTCGAGGCTAGCATAGAACACAAGGCAATCCGTGGGCCCCTTGGAGAAAGTGGAAAACATACAAAATTACAGTAAGGAACCTGGGCATGATTTCACTTTGGTAACTGGAAACAATGCCTGAACTGTGAAGCACCAGAAAGCCATCCACGTACCTAGGAATCACCCGCCTTCCATGTGGCCCTGTGTCTCCCAAACTGAGACAGACACGTGTGTGTATAATCAACCCGTTCAAAGGCCCTGTAGCAGGAGGCAGTGCTTTGCTGTAAAACAAAACTGAGATGAAATAACCGTCATCCTTTCAAATATCCTCTGAGAGTTTGGTATTTGAGGCACATCCTGTGATGTACTTCTCTCTGACCTCAGACACTTTGATTCTGTTTTTCAAGTTCACATAAAAGGCAGAGAGCTCTCAGATTGGTCCACTGCACTGCCAGCCTCGACTGGATGTGAATTCTTCACTGGTGCCGAGAATTCGTTGTTATTCCAGATAATTAGGAAGTAGAGATAAAGGGCTATTACGTTAGAGGGGCTTGGTCCACTGGGAAGACCAGCTGTCGGCTCCTTATTTAAAAACAGATTAATTCCCACTGCTCCCAGAAGGCTTCCAAGGGTACACTCAGACATCGAGCGTCCCACCCTAACATCCTTCCCCGTCTTTCACGATGCACGTGCAGAATTTGAGAATGCAGCTTGTCTGGAAGACTTAAAACAAATGCTTCAATTTTCCATTCTCCAAATGAAAATCAATGGCAACAGAGAGGCAAAATCAATGTTCAACGCTCTGTAGGGAGAGGCCCTCCCCATCTCTCGCCCACCCAGAACAATAAATCAGAATGAGCCATCCCACTGGCAGTGAATTCCTGAGAGCAGATCCCTCTGCAGGTAGTATGACTTTCTGTCCATATTTTCATCAATCACACCCTAAGAGGGTATTCTTTTTAAGAAGAGTTGAGAGAATATTTTTAAAACTTAAGTTAGAAAGAATAACACACTGCTGTACTAAAAACTCGTCTTCCCTAAACTGATTTGCTAATAGGATCTTTGGCACCTAAGACCAGAATTTGACTTAACTGTTTCCCCAAGGTCCATTTTGAATTATCAAACATTAAAGAATGCTCAGGCACCCCGATGACCTACTTCCCAAAACAAACCATGATCTTCTGTCACCAGTGGTTAGCTTATATCCACCACAATGCCATATAAACAAAAAATCATGCAATTCATATTTTTTGTCCTCTGTCACTCAGCAGAATTACTATGAGATTCATCCATGCTGTAGCATGTATCAATAGCTTATTCTTTTTTTCATCGTAGAGTATTACTCCAATGAAATGAATATACCACAGCTTGTTATCTGTTCACCTGTTGATGAATGTTTGGGCTGTTTCCAGCTTTTAGCTATTACAAGTAAAGCTGCTATGAACATTTATGAGTCAGCCTTTACATGGACATATGCTTTCATTACATATTCTAGAAACAAATCTTTTGTTGGACATATGTTTTGCAAATATTTTCTCCCCGTGCGGCTTGTCCTTTTATTAGTCTAACAGTGTCTTTTGAAGATCAAAGTTTTTACTTTTGATGAAACCCAATTTGGTGATTTTCTTTTTTTTTTTTTTCTGGCATTTATAGTTCATGGTTTCTTTGTGCTCTGTTTAAGAAATCTTTATCAATCCCAAGATTACTACTCTGGCTTCCTTCTAAAAGCTTTATCATCTCAGCTCTTATATTTAGGTCTATGATCCATTTCAAGTTATTTTTAGTATTGTACATTATATAATCACTAAGATTTATATCTATAAAGTGCTGTGTTATCATAAAACACTTATTTGTAAATATCAATTGAAGATAACCCAGTACAACTTGTTATATACAGGATAAACACCACTCGATAAGCAAGTTTTGACAAAAACAAATCAATGGACAAAAGTAGAGGAAAGAATGAAAGGCGATGTGCTGGAATATTTTAATTACTGTTTTTAGATTCTATGACCATGGCTTGTTTCCTGTTTCTTTTTATTTGTCTATACTTTTCTGTGTTTTCTGTAATGAGCCTCAATTACCGTAGTATCAAAAATAAATTAGAATGTTAAGAAAAAGTCACCTAAGAGAAGCTGTGGTGACCCCAGGTTTCCTTCACACTGCTCTTATGTGCATCAGTGGCCCCCTTAGAGCACCTAAAAGATGAACATGCTTCCAAGAATTAACCCTCTCCCCACCCTACTCAATACAGCTCAACAGCAGGAAGAGATAAAATGCAGAATTTCTAAAGAGAATCTGAGTTTAGCTGAAGTCTCTCGATGAAACCAACTACAAGCCCAATACCATTCTAATACTGGGGGAGTGTTTGCACTGAAATTGCTAGTCCAGCCACCCTGACACCAGGTGGTCACAAATGTGTGTGTCAAACCACTTCTCCACTCACTCAGTCTCCAAGGGCAAAGAAAGCTAATGAATTCCTCTTGTGGATGCACTTACAGTTCTCCCGTCTAAGACAGCCCAAGTCCACAGCCTCACAAGCAGCCCCAGGCCAATAGGCCGCCTCTCCCTGTGTGTGTGGTCCTGACTGTCTGGCAGGCGGGATTTACCCCTTGAGCTGCTGCAGAGGCCAGACTGCCTGACGGGATTGCCTACAGATGTTTCACAGAGAGAAAGAGGACTTCCCTGATTGATGAATAAATAAGAGTTGTCAACACGGCCTCCCTGGTCAGAGCGGATCCCTGAAGTATAATGTGGAAGGACAGATGTTTCATCTGGGAAGATGTCCAAGCCCCAAGAAGAGGAGTGTACTGAGCTGATAAGGGCTGAGTAATTCAGCCTCCAGAGGGGACGGGAGGCAGGCACGACTGCAGAGCACACCGCCACAGAGCCCTCCGTGGACACAGGCCACCCCCCAACCCTGAGGAGGACACGGGCATGCCCCTCAGTCAGAGGCTCCTCTTTGGGCTGCTTTTCCAGTCAATGAATGATACCCATCATCAGAAATGCAGTTTTTGTCCAACTCCTCACCTGCCGTGAATCACAGAGCGGGCAGCAGGCTTCCATGGGCAGGAAATCCAAAGACCAGAACAAGACAGTGGGCAGGGCCCCTGGAGTGAGCTACTTATCCTCAGGAGCATGCAAATGAGGGATTTTCTGGCTGGCCTTCCAGAATGAATCAGACAATAGTAATATCTATTACCATAACTGTTTTAATCATTGTAAAACTAGTTGTCCTGATGTGACACTAAACTATGTACCTCCGTCTTTCTGACCTCTCACACAAAAATACACAAAATGTTCTATGCAAGGATTAGTAAAACTTACCACCCATAAACCCTCTCTGCAAGAATTACTAAAGGATGTATCCCAGCAAATGGGAAAGAGGAAGGGGGTAAATTCTTTCTTTAAACCCATGTTAGAGTGGCGGGAACCCAGATTCAGAAAGGTCGAGTAACTTGCCGAGGTTACACAGCTAGAAAGTAGCCAACCTGGGAATGGAGCCTAGAATGGTCTCATTCTCAAATCTATGCTCTTAGCCACTGAACACTGTAGCCACCAGAAGATGCCAGAGATGAGGATAACACTTTCAACACAAGCAAAATAATGGTGGTGTTTCCAAACAGAAACACGGCATGCCCAGAAAAGCGCCGTTTACACCTAGATATGCCGAATACCAGCAAGGCTGCTGCCTCTGACTCAAACAGATTTGCACTTATAACTAAAACTCTCTTGCCTGGGACTTACAGACAGGGCTATATTCCAGGAGGAAACAGGCAATGGACTGTCCATGTTACACACACACATAAAACCAGATGGTTGATCAACACAACACTATTCCAAGGAGTATTTGGTATTTGCAGCAAAAGGGACCACATTGTTTGTCCTTCAGAGAATGAAGAAGTCTTGTGTGGCAGGAGAATCTAGGAGAGCTTTTTCAGGGTATATATGCCTTAGAATGACTTTTGAAGAACAAAAAATAATTATTTTTCACATCCCACTCTGCATGCAGTGATCTAGATTTTCCTTGGAGTAGAAATAGGGTCTCTTGTTTACCTCTGCAGCCTCAAGGCCTAACACAGGCCTGGCACATAGTAGGTACCTAATACCTTTTTGTTAAATTACAAGGAATTAGTGGATAGACAAAGTAGATCAAACAATGTGGCCAATGCATGGTACTGACGAGAAACATAAGCTTTGGAGCTCGACAGTCCTCAACAGAGCTGCCACTTAAAACAAGCAAATGACCAACTCCTCTCTCTGCCTCAGTTCTCTCACTTTCAGAATGAGGACAAAAATAAGCACCAACTTGACAAAATCATTGGAGGAATTCAAGGCTATAGGTCCTGAGCACAATGCCTGGCATATGCTAGATAGGGTTCAGGGGCGAAACCTGGCTTTAATTCCAGCGAGAACACAGGGGAAGAGCAAAGCACATCATAATACCTTGAATCCCAGTCTTACGGAGACAAAACTTGACTATTGTTAGGTGATCACAGAGGCCAGGTCCGTGGCTGCAGGTGCTGGGTTTGCAGGGCCGGAGGGGTTGAGGGCTCTACTCTGTGCTATCAGGCCACTCCCACGAGCAGCTTCACTGCTGGACTGCCTGCCAGAGCATGGGAGCTCCCCACATGTTCTTAGGAACTGAGAGAACCATGTCCTCAAAGGAACAGCCACAGGGGCATGCATTGCTCAGACTTCAAGAACTAAGAGATGGGATAGGACTCATTCTGCATGGTCCCAGGGTCAAATTGGAACTAACCAAAGGGCAAAAGCTATAACAAGGCAGATTTATCAGAAAGGCTACTCTTCTTTGCCTAAGTTTATGGTGCAGTGCAGGTAAACAGCTGAGAAAGTCTCCAAATTCAAGTGATAATACCTAAGCGTGTGTAACTTCAATGCCTCTTGCTGCACCTCTCCACTCTAGAGTCAGTACAGGGACAAGGGTGGGAATGGCACTGAAATCACCTTTCTCCCACCCCCATCCCATCCAACCCCATTCTTGAAGAAAGTCTGTTGGGTGCATGTGTGCGTGCGTGCGTGTGTGTGTGTGTTTTCTTACTTCAAGTATTTCTTCAGGACTGAAGGCAGAAGTAGCCTGAATTCAAAGGCTCATTTGTAAAAACCTAAGCTCCAGTATTTTGGCCATCTGATGCAAACAGACAATTCATTGGAAAAGTCCCTGATGCTAGGAACGATTGAGCACAGAAGAAGAGGGCATCAGAGGATGAGATGGCTGGACGGCATCACCGATGCAATGAATATGAACTTGGGTAAACCCCGGGAGACGGTGAGGGAGAGGGAGGCCTGGTGTGCCACAATCCAAGGTGTCACAGAGTCAGACATGACTGGGCGACTAAATAACAACAAAGCCCAGCAGATGCTTAGAATGGGTGGAGGGTACAGGACAAAGGCTTTAACAACCCTGAAGATGAAGGGAGAGGCTTCCCCCTGCGCTGAGGAAGGGGGAACAGGAAGACACGTTCTCAGAGGGAAATCTGACGTGGCTGTCTTGAGGAGCAGGACCCCAAACCAGGACTCTCAGCCTGGTAAAGATGCCCACAGCCCACGGAGCGCTGAAGCAGATAAACCCCCAACTCTGACTTCAAGGGACCTTCAAGGATTATCATGGGGAGGATGTCTGTGGCAACCAGAAGACTAAAGAGAAACTTCCTGGATCCTGAGGTCATCCAAGGAGGAGGAATGGCCCCCCACAATGACCAAGAAAGGGTCTTCTGTTCATCTGCTTGGATGAGGGCTCAGAGTCAGATAAAGTTGATTCAAAGGAAATTAAAAGGTTAACTTTCTTTGCAAATGTGTTTGAGAACTGAGATACATACTACAGCAAGACTGCGTGTACCACGTACCACATAAGACACAGATCAAACACCTGTCCCCTCCTCCCCGCTGTCCCCCAGCCAGAGGTCAGGTACCCCAGATCTGGTGGCTGGAGGACACCTTGGAGCCCTTGGCTTACCTGGGGAGCAGGTGCTTGCGGCTGACACACAGGGCAGTCTGGTAGTCCTGGGTCACACACACCTTGTGAGGGCTGCATTTCACCTTCAGGCAGGGGTCTTTGGATGGGTCCAGGGCTGAGGCAAGAAAAGCAAGAAAAGAAGAGTTAGGACCCCCAGGTAAATTTAATTTATATTTATACTCAAATAAACACGTGGGAAACAAACAGACCATGTGTTTGCTACTCTGCACTGTTTACTTAGGCTGGAGGGAATTAGAATAAAAACCCAAACCACAGGGAATTCTGTGTCTATGCCACGTGTTTTTCTTCAGCATCAGGATAGCGATTCTTTTGTGCTTTGGGAGTTTCAGTATCTTTATCTTGGCCAGGAATTACTTTAGAACCCTGTGTGTTCCAAGGACCAAAAACTACATAGCACTCCTTGGTTCTTTGTCTGTCACTCCTTTATGTGACTTTGCGCCCAATTTTACTTATTTCCTATAATATACAATGTCCCAGAGGAGGAGAGTTTTGCCTTCAGTTCCATCAACACTCACTGTGAGGATCCATCAGCCTATTTTAATTTTTGTGAAGAACTTTGGGATGTACAAGACAGTTATGAGTCATACAAACTTGTGATATAATTGGGTGGGGGAAAAAAATCTGACACATAAATATTTATTGTGCAGGGGAGAATGAAACAAGGGCCATGAGAGGCATACAAAATGATAACAGAGCTTGAAAGAATAAGAGAGATCAATTTCTGGGGCAAGGATTAATGAAGCATTAATATGTGAGTTGGACCTTGAGGGATGGGTGGGATGGTAAAAAGCAAAATGAGAAAAGGCAAGATAGGCAGAGCAGTCAGGCCTACTCCAGGGTGGGGAGGCACATCTGGGGAATCCTCAGATATTCCATCTGACTAGAAAGTGTGGGCTTTGGGGGTGGGAATAACACAGGTGGTGTTGATTCAGCCAAGTCACTGGAGCAGGGTCTTCAGAGCCAGCACATCATATACAGCAGCACTTTCTAGAACAGGCAGAGTAGCTGGCCCCTGGCTAGGCAATACCCCACAGGTTGAGGGGCACACACTCTTCAAAGCAAAGAGGCCACAGGGAGTTCTCTGCAAAACAGTGCCACCTCCCAGGTCCTGGGCCAAAAAGCCTATCAGGTGGTCCGTCTGTCATGGCTGCTCTCCACAGCCAGGCAAGGTCACGCTCCCATGTCCTCCCCCAACACAAGTTCCATTAAACAAATCTGCATCCCGAGTAGGGAAAGCAAAACAACTCTAAGAAATATTAATACCATGCCCTCTCAACCCTGGGGCCCCTCAGAGATCATGAACGCTCTGCCCTTAGAGGAAGTAAGGATTCCTGTCAGGCCACCCAGGCCTAGAATCTCAATCGTTTTCTTTCAGTGGCCCCAGGGAACTCCACAAGGGACCTGAACACACTACATCTGAAGGTATTTCTTCTTGGGGCTTGAATTGCTCCCTCCACTGCAGCAGCTTCAGCTTCTGCAAACAGAAACTGGGTGCATTTGCAGGCCAGTCAGGTGAGCAACGAGACCCGGGTCTTGGTCCCAGGGGAGTCACCTGGTGGAGCCTACTCCCCAGTGGGTGTGCCCGGCTACCTGGCATTTAGCAGCAGGAAATGGACTGCAAGAGAGAGAGAGATGCCACAGGGACAGGGTGCTCACTCTGAGCTCTTAAGCTAAGGGTGTCCCCTCTGGGAAGTGAATGGCAGGGCCTGTGTGTCTGGCCTCAGAGTCTTCCCAGGCTGGGCTTTCCAGAAACTTGCAGCAGGAACTTCCTGGCTCCAGGGGGAATTCTCTGGCTTCCTGGGATGTCCTCATGAGGAGCCAGGAGGTCGGTGCATTTCAGGACAGCGGCCTTCTCCCAGTGCACTGCCCTCCATCCCCCACCTAGGGCTCGTCTAGCCAGCTGTGACTTGTTCTCCAAGACACACACGGCACAGAGCTAACAGTGCATGACAATTGGATGACTGCTAAGAATGACCATGCCAGTCCTTTACTGCCCTTCTCACACTCCCAGTCACCACAAGATGCAGACAGACACTTAGGGACCTGAAGAAATATGGGGATCAGACCCCTGAAGAAATGTGGGGACGAGGCCCCTGGCAGCCCTGGCCTCAGGAACCAAGTGAAGTATTTCCCTGACAGGTGCCAAGCGTCGTAGACCCTTTGGGATTGCCACTGGAGTGGATCTCAGAGATGGAGAACACCAGGCTGGCTGAGGCAATGGATGTCAAAAGACACAGGACTATATGACAAGCCTTATCACCCAACTTAAGCTTCTTTTAGCTTTTGCAGCCAATTTCACAGACATGCGCCATCCACACTGGGGTCCAGATGACCCCAGTGAATAGTGAGATCTAAAGGAAAGTGAGTCCACTGAGCAGAGCAGAAAGGAGCACAGCCTCTAGACACAGTGATCCAAGAGAATGCTGCCTCCACTGCTTCCTAACCTCCTACACCTCAGTTTCCTCTTCTGTGAAATGGGATAACAGAGGTCCCTACTATTGCTTTAGGTTGTCATCAGGAAGAAATAAGTCCATCTTTATCAGTGCTGCCAACAAACCTGGGAACATGTTAAGTGCCTCATAGATGTCTGTTATTTTGTGTGTTTGGATTTCATTCCCAGAGTGAATAATAAGCCTTCATAATAACCAGAACGATAGCTCACACGTATCCAGTGCTTTTGACATGCAGGCAGTGAACTAAGCCCTCTAATTGGATTACTGTACTTAATTCTCACACAAACACCTATGGCGGTGTCTGCCATTCCTATGCTCATTGTACAAAGCAGATGAGAGGGACGCTCAGTATATGACACCTGGTTGGCTAACTCCAGAACCCAAACTCCTCAACATGATACGCCAGTGGCATGGAAAGCACCCGGAGTCTCCTACAAAAGGTTGATGTGGGGCTTCCCTGGTGGCTCAATGGTGAAGAATCTTCTTGCCAATGCAGAAGACACAGGTTCGATCCCTGATCCAGGAAGACCCCACATCCCAGGGAGCAACTAAGCCTGTGTGCCACAACTGCTGAGCCTGCACGCCTACAGCTCCTGCTCTGCAACAAGAGAGGCCATGCACGCCTACAGCTCCTGCTCTGCAACAAGAGAGGCCACCACAGTGAGAAGCCCACACAACTGAAGAGGAGGCCCTGCTTTCCGTAACTACAGAAAAGCCCTCACGGCAATGAAGACCCAGCATGTAAAATAATAAATATAAAATTTATATCATATAAAAAGGCTGATGTGGGGCCTTATCTCAAACCAAGTACTGAGCCCAGATGCACCTGTTGAGAGGCCTCCAGGGCAGACTGAGTCTTCAGGAATAAAAGCAAGGGGTATCCAGGGGGGCTGGTGCTGTCAAGGCTGGGTCACATGGCCTCAATATCCCCCCAAGAATAGGAGGATGCCCACCATGGGCAATTGTGCCCTCCACCTCCTCCCTCTGAAGGCAACAACCCCTCAAAGGAGTCACATGGTCAGTGGCAGTCTATTTTCTTTCTGCAACCTTGCCACCTGTTACTCTACCATTAAGCTAATACTAAGATTGAGGGCAGGAGGAGAGGGGGATGACAGAGGATGAGATGGTTGGATGGCATCACTGACTCAATGGACATGGGTTTGGGTGGACTCTGGGAGTCGGTGATGGACAGGGAGGCCTGGCGTGCTGCAGTTCATGGGGTCGCAGAGTCGGACACGACTGAGCGACTGAACTGGTAGATCACCCTACTCCAATCATTTTGTTTTCCTTTTTGTAGTTTTTTTACGATAGCTCTTTATTTCTTTTGGCCACATAGTACAACATAGTGCACACAGTCCCTAGTTCCCAGACCAGGGGCTGAAACTGCACCCCCTGCTTTGGAAGCATGGAGTCTTAACCTGTGGACTATCAGGGAAATCCCCGTTCCTCCAATTCTTGAAGCTAACATTTCTTAAAAAAAAAAAAAAATGAAAATTAAAACAAAAATCTCCAACCAGAAATATTACTAAATAAAAATCATCAGCTATTTAACTCTATACGCATACTTACTTAACAATTTGCATATAGAAATCAAGACTGCTAAAAATTAATTACCAGGTTCTGAATACTTCAAACATGTATGGGAATTATTTAGAGTAAATGAACTTCACAGAACAACAAAACAGTAACAAATCAAGCTGTCGGCGTTTATTTAATCACCAGGACGCATCTTGTTTTTGAAAAACAGCAGACTCGGGATTGAAAGGGGATAAAGATGGTGCTGGAGCGTGCCACTTCCATGTAAATGCTGCCTCTCTTATATGCTCTTTCCAGCACCCCTGAGGCTGTGGTGACTGACAGGCACCCACACCTGTACTAGGCAGGGCGGTGCGGCTCTACTTTCTAGAGGAAATAATAGGAGACCAGAATAATAAGTGGTATTTGAGAGGCCCTTTAATAAGGTGCAGGGAAACCATGCAGGGGAGGAGGTAGTGACAGAGGGCTGAGAGTGAGTGATAACCCTGGCCAGGGGCAGAAGCCTCCTTGTCAAGGTGCTAATGGTTTCTACAGACTGTGCTCCAAGTTTCTTTCTCCCCAAGCGCATGCCTGGTGATAAGCCTCAGCAATCCCCACAAGATGCCAAAGCCCTGCCCCCTCCGTTTCTATTAAATACCTGCAGGACTCATGTGGATTCAAGCAAGAGAGTATGCCCAACAGGTACCCATGGAAGGTTAATTGCATCTTTCCTGCCCTTTCACGAAAACCAATCAAGTGTCAACTGGCATAGGATATGTGTCCAGTTAATTTTTTCAATAATCTTTACAAAACATTTTTCAAAGGGAAAAATGAATTAATTGAAACAAATTTATCAAGCTGGAAAACATCAAATTCAAAAGCCAATTAATTACAGGCTTCATGTAAGGTTTTTTTTAATTAATTTTATTTTTTAAGCTCACTGCTTGGTCTCAATTAAGGTAGTGATATTTTAATTATTGTAATTGTTTCAGAACTTATTTTTCAGTATGAGTTAATTTTTAATTAGCTATGTTGATTTTAAAACTCTAAATCAAGTCTTTTTGCTGTCCTCGGGCACATCCTTACAAGCTCACTGGCAAATGGTTATAATACAAGGACGAGCAGAGCAGGGTGCCACCTCAAAGACGCTGGGATGAGAGGATGTTCCATTCTGTGGGCTAAACAATGGGTCCCTGAGAGTTAATGTGACATATGCTGCTGCTGCTAAGTTGCTTCAGTCGTGTCCGACTCTGTGCGACCCCATAGATGGCAGCCCACCAGGCTACCCCGTCCCTGGGATTCTCCAGGCAAGAACACTGGAGTGGACTGCCATTTCCTTTTCCAACACATGAAAGTGGAAAGTGAAAGTGAAGTCACTTGGTCGTGTCTGACTCTCAGTGACCCCATGGACTGCAGCCTACCAGGCTCCTCTGTCCATGGGATTTTCCAGGCAAGAGTACTGGAGTGGGGTGCCATTGCCTTCTCCGTGACATATGCTAGGGTTTATTTACTCCATTAACATTTGCAGAGCAAATTTCAGGCTGGCACTTCTAGAGTGAACAGGATGTCATTCCTGCCCTCCGAAAGCTCACAACTCAACAGAGGAGACAGGTAAATGAGAGGAAGTTTTGTACACTGTGGGAGATAAGGAAGGTACCACATCCAACCTTTCAGTGGGTTAGGTGAAACTTCCCAGACAGACTGTTATCTATGGAAAAGTGGGTTTAACCCAGGTAGTAGGATAAGGAAGAACACTCCAGGGAAAAAGAAACTCCCTTTTCAGATGTAAGAGAAATGATGGCAAGTCAGGGGAATGGCAACATTTCATCAGGCTAGAAGCAGGCTAGAGCAGGCATGGGATGAGATGGCAGTGTCATCATGGGGGGCCTTGAAACCACAATGAGGACTTTGGGGGGCCATGGCTACCAAGTTCCATAGTGATGACAAACATGGCACACCCTCCTGTGCTGAAGCTGGTAGAGAGCGGGTAGGAAGAGCAAGACTTCTATATACATTTTACATGGAAAGTGGTCTTTTGATAAGTACAGACACACTGCACACTCTCACCCTGCAAATGAGAGGCAGTGTCAGAGTGGAGGGCCCAGTGGCCAACTCTTAGTGCCCCCTTTCCTCCTCTGAGGAACCTCCATGACCCTCTTCCCTGGGGCCATGAAGCTGCACAGGATTCTGGAAGGCAACCAGGCTACCTGGTAAAACGAAGAAGTCAAGATTTCATCTAAAACCACCATGTGAACTCATGGTCCTCTCCGGTGACTTGTGGAAACTTCCTCTGACAAAAGGCCACTCAATTCGCAATGAGTTGACAAATTAATGACTGTTTGCTGTCTCCCTGTTCCTTTTAAGGTTGTTCTCTGCCCAAATCATGCTCATGCGAGGATCATTCTGAAGAGCAAAGACACTCCCAGTGATTCATTAGGAGTGACTTAATGGATGATTGACAATGAAATTATTCCAAACTGCTAAAACCTTGTCAAGCAAAGGTCCCAAACATTTATTACGGCTTGTCTGTCCCCATGGTAACCCGTGCATGCATCTTGCTTCCCCTACCTCTCCAGAGGGGCTTGTTTACTAGCTGACGACATAGCCTCACTGAATACAAAACAGAAGATTCCACCCATAGGATTTTGCTGGAACCACGGAAGCATGGCAGATTGGAAAGACTCTGTCTCTGTTCTCAGCTTTCATATCAAGGGTTTGGCCATGCTCTTTGAGATTGAACAAAGGGGCTATTGGCTGTGTGTCTAAACAGGACAGGTGAGTAATATAGAAGGCTGGATGTGTGTGCCTAAAAACTGGAGGATGGAAGTAGGCAGGGACATAGGACAGATAAGGACAAAAAGGAAGAGAATAAAAAGGTGCTTACAACCAGAAAGACTCTCCTGGGAAGAGATTTTTTCTTTCCCTTTCAAACGAAGGATTTGAAGACATTATAACTAAAAGTATCCTCTCTCTTAAAGTAGTCTGTGTGTGTTTGCAGGAGATGGTATAAACTATGAAAAGCCTTTTTAGAAGGCAATTTTTCAACCATGTATTTAATTGCTAACAACCATAAAACATAGTTAAGATAGGTGTTTATCATTCCCTCAACTTTTGATACATATGAAAATTTTAATAGTAAATGGAAAGAAGGGCAAAAAGAATTATCCAATGACCTAGAAGATGAAAGTGTTAGGCCAAAACATATCTTTATGGTCTACAATAAGGGGAAAATGTAAACAAGTTGAAAGTTCATCTGTATCCATCTGCTCAGGTTGCTACAAAATACCAGAAATTTATTTTCTCATAGTTCTGGAGGCTGACAGGCTGAGATGAGAGCCCCAATCTGGTCAGTTTCTGGTCAGAGCTCTCTTCCTGGCTTACAGACAACCACCTTTTCACTGTGTCCTCACATGGGCTTCTCTAGGTGGACTCACAGAGCAAGCAAGCTCCCTGATGCCTCCTTTGATAATGACCCCTGTCCTATTGTATCAGGGTGCCACCCTTAGGACCTCATTTCACCTTAATCACTTCCTTAAAGACTCCCTCTCCAAATACAGCCACAATGAGGATTATGGCTTTGACATAAGCTTTAGTCCACAACACCATCTACAGGGAAATGGTTATCTTAATCACAAGACATCCATTTACGAAATATCGTCCAGCTACTATAAAGGCATACGTAGGTTTATATGTATTAACATAGGTAGATGTTTATGGTATATTAAGTGAAAGAGGAAGGTAAAGATGAAAAAATGGATTTGAAATGGATAAGTAGCTTTCTGATAATACATGGCTGCTGCTGCTGCTAAGTCACTTCAGTCGTGTCCGACTCTGTGTGACCCCATAGACGGAAGCCCACCAGGCTCCCCCGTCCCTGGGATTCTCCAGGCAAGAACACTGGAGTGGGTTGCCATTTCCTTCTCCAATGTGTGAAAGTGGAAAGTGAAAAGTGAAAGTTAAGTCGCTCAGTCGTGTCCGACCCTTAGCGACCCCACGGACTGCAGCTTACCAGGCTCCTCCATCCATGGGATTTTCTAGGCAATAGTACTGGAGTGGCTTGCCATTAATACATGGCTAATGAACGGCAAAGCCAGTGTCCAAAATCAGGGCTGTCTACATCCAAAGGAGACATGCTTTCCATTTCCTATCCTGCTTCCTTTGAAAAGAAGCACCAGCCCCAGCCTCTCCCACTCACACACCAGGGCCCTCAGCTTCTCCTGAATGTCCTTTGTCTTCTGGGGCTGTCCCTGAGATAAGCTGTGAATCAATGCAGACTGCCTGTGCCTGCGGGCCACCACCACTGCAGACTGTCATTCAGCAGTCTACAAAAGGCACAGTCTCCTGCTTCCTGAAGAATCTCTACATCAGGGAGACAATGAGTCATGACCATCGCCGGAGGCAAGAGCAAGTTTCCAGCCCTGGGAGATGACAGCACTCTTGCCTCTGAGATGGAAGAGTTAAGGATGCACTGTTCCGGGCTGGAACAGCAGTGGCAGGGACGGGCTTTAACACCCTCTTCTCCCTGCCCCCCCTCCACCACCGTTCATGCGCCAAATGAGACACTGCCAGCAAACCGGTAAGTGCAACATGGCCAATTGGCACATCCTGATCATTTGACTGGAATGCATTAAGGTGTGTCCACTAGGGCAGCTGTGAAAATAGGCGTCATAAAATCACAGGCCACAAAATGTTATCAGTCAGTGTCCCTTTCTTAAAACTTTTATTCAGTGCCTTCCCCCATCCCCCAGCTGCTCTGGAATGCTGAAGGCAAGGACCCTCACTCTGCATTTTCACCAAGAAATTGATTTCCCTTCAAAAGAGGGATGGAGGAGAGGAAGAAAATGGAGAGGAGAAGAGAAGAACTGAAGGGGGGAAAAGGGAAGAAAAGAGCATTTTATTACATAAAGCATCATCCCATCAGGGGGCTGACAACCAAGACAGTGACATCAACCGACCTGCAGAATAATGTACTATTATTCTAATTCACCACTGAGGTAACCAATACAGAGATCAGTTTAATATGAATTAACTCATGAGGAAACTGACGATGTTGAGTAACCTGTCCATGGTCACACAGCTGGTAAGTCTGGATTTCAACCTAGGTGAGTCTCACAACAAAGGTGATAATTGGAGCCACCACACCACTCATGAGAAGAGCTTACAATGGGGGATAAAAGTAATGATTACAGTGCCAAGCAGCAGCATACAGAACCCCTCTGTCCATCTCCCCTGAGAATCATGTCACCCACAGGATCCCCATGAGGACCGCCTTCTGTGAAGAAAACATGGTACCAACAGAAGTCAAAGCCAAATGCTTGGATAAGTGAATAAACTTATATGATTTGTATAATGAATACAAAAGTCAAAGTTTCTTTCCAAGTCAATGCTGATGTCCAGTGAACTTAACTTTCTCTCCCTGACATAAGAAACAACATGGAACAAGTGAACCTTCTGGTTCCTTCTGTGAGTGGGTTTTGTGAAGCATGTATATGGTTCATGTCACTGGGGATGTTCAGGATACCTGGTGGTGACATGGGACAAGAAAAGGCAGCATGATCAACAGACCTGAGAATAGTCATAGCTCTCAACAAAGGGACAAGACACCATGCACAGGGAAGTCTTAACCTTCTCATCCATTAAAACGGCCAGAATTTACTAAAATGTTGTAATAGTGAAAGCTCTCAGGTTCTATTTTACTGTAATTGACAGAAATTATTCATCAGACATTTATGAACAAAGAAGACAGAATCACTTGAGACCAGTTCCATAACCTTGGAGAATAAGAGGATATAAAAAGCACCATAAAAATCAAATATTTCCAGGAAAAAAGGTATACTTAAAAAAGTTCTAAGAATTCTACAGCTCATAAAGTCTAGCTTTTGTACCTGGGCCTCACTTCAATGTAATTAAAGCTCTTATAAAACGCATAGCTTTTCTCAGAGAACTAACTCCTTTGGTGCTAATGAGCATGATTCTACATTATTCTGCAGCCATAGTAGCTGACCATAGTAGAATGGGGAAATTTTAAAACTCTACTAATTTAAAAAAAAAAAAAAACCAAAATTATTGTACCTAGAATATTGCCCAAGGGTTTGGATCAGAGAGGCATGAGTTTGAGAGGAGAGGCACAGCTGGCTGCTTCCTACCAATGCATCTTGACAGGTCACTCACCTCGCTAGGATTCAGGGGCAGACGGACAGACCTGCCTCACTGGAGTATTGTGAGGACCTGATGAGATAATGCGTGAAGGTGCTGAGCACAGTGTTTGGCATATGGTCCATGTTATCATCCTCTTACCAGATCTTCAGGTAAAGGGAATGTACACCTAGGGCAAGGACCCCAGACATTTTAGAGACTCAAGATCCTGGAGCTGTGATGCTGTTTAGCCTTTCCAGTCTCAAATGTGAGGTTCATCTCCACAGGGAGAAGCATGAAAACTTCTTTTTGAACATCAAGCTCAGGGTCCAATTGACTCAGAACCCCTTTACTGATTAACCAGATCTGCAACACTGCTGAGGCCAGTGTGTGACAACTAAGGCATCCTGTATCTCCAGTGGAGCTGTGCTCTGCTTTGTCTCATGTCAGAGACTGTAAGGTCTGGAAATGAAGAATAAAACTCTTTCCTTCCCCTAAATTATGTTCACTAAAAGCACAACCTTCATGGTCATACTTTTTTTTTTTCTTTTTTGAGAGAAAGTCTTTGGGTTTTGAACAATTCTACTGGAGAATCAAGGGGTTTGAGTGATCAGGTATCCTAAAAGCCTACATTCAAGCACCACTGATAAAAAGCTAGCAGGAAAATAAAAGAGAATAATGAAAGAGAGAGAATCTGGCAAACAGTGTTGATCCTAGCGGCCAAGGGCTTGGGGATAAATGGACAGCAAGGTTCAGCCCGGCAGGTTTGGTGGACAAAGCTGGTGCATTTGGGTCATCAGCTAGTGGGCATCCATCAGGTTGCTTTCCACCCTGACCTACAGAAGCCAGCAGGAGCAGGTGTTAACTGAAACCAGAACAATAAAGACTGCAGGGAAAACCTTCCCCAGATTGGAGACCGAGATGCTCAAATGACCTCTCAGAGCCTTGTGCCATGTTGCATTCTCAGGAGCAGAAGCTCTGTACCAAAACTGAGTTAAGCAACATGGTGTTCATTCACTGGACACTCCCGACAAGCCTAAAAATCAGTGAAAAATAGGCAGTCCCACATCATATGTATCTATCACAGCCTCGTCTCCTCTTCCTGTTTTGCACAATCTAATCTACTCCTTGCTTCTCAGACTATGGGCCAAGGAGAATGTAAATTCAGTGACTACCCCTGCAACATCTATTTTACTAGATGGTGGGTAATTTTAGATAATTTCAAACTTTTTTTTTTTAAGACAATCACTGGTCTACCATAGACTAGAATGCAAAATTCACATACGCTCATATCAAAGAGGCTTCCAAAATGTATGGGTTCACAGTGAATTGTGCCTCTTGAGGCTGAAAGTAGATATTTGCTCTTACTTGCTCTTAGGGGCATTTTGGTAGAAAAGTTTGAAAAGTGTTTAGAGGATGTACTGAGTTTAAAGAGTCCTAGAAGGAAGTAGAGAGCTCTCCAGGGTACTGATATGTATGGTGGAAAATCAATAGCAAATTGTTCATTCTTGCAAAGACCAGAAAGCAGCTCCAGTTAAAACTGGTGAATCAAAACAGTATCCTGTGCCCCTCTGGAGGAGACCCCCACTCCACGCCATCTGTCCCAGGACTGTCACTGTCCCCCTAAAGAAAGATCCCAAGGTTTTCTAGAGAACTGACCTTGCAGAACCCAAAGGTTTTTTGAGTCTTCAGTGTGCCAAGCATGGGGTGAGGTTTATAAATGAGCTATGAAGCATTTGTGACTCTCCAGGTACAACTATCAAAATTAAAGCTGTTATCACTTTCATCCCTCCCACTGTTTTCAGAAACTCTTGGCTCTGGATTTCTAAATGGGTAATCGGAGACTATTCATTTCCAAGTCCTTTCTTTCTCCAATTAGGACAGATTCATTTCTGCTTTCTTGGGATGGTTCCCAAGGTTATTAAATTCCACTCCTTAACTGTTAACATTGAGGCAATCATGACAAAGTTAGTGCTGATTGGAGCCGAGGTTTCTTGGGGCATCTAAGCTATTAGAAACCACCTCAAGCTGAAAGAGGAATGCTTGCATCCCCCACTATAGGTTTTAGTAAGTGCTGGATCATTTAAATTTTGTGTATTCTTGATGTTCCTCTGGTTTTTGTGTCCCACACTGTTCAATCATTTCGAAATACAATTTTCCACATGCATCCAAATAAGCTGCGCAATTCACAATTGCAACCTTGCTCACAACCAGCCCTGTTTCCTGCCTGTCTCTTCACCAACGCGCTGCTCAAAGGCCAATTCCCTCCCTTCCGTTATTCTAAGCTAAGGCCGATAGTGCTGAAGTAAAATATAAATCAGGTCTAAACTGCGCATGGAAGACAGATGCAATGAAAAATTATGGGCAAGTACCTCTGAGGTTTCCTAAGACAAATGTGGAATAAACACAAGGAGCAAAATCTTTCATTTTCATTCTTTAGCAATAAATACTGGGTACCCAGCAGGTAAGACAGAGTAAGGAGATAATCATCTTTAGATACTATAAGGGCTGCAAAGTTTTTTTTGTTTGTTTGTTTTTCCCCTACTAAAGGAGGAGAATTGATGTTCTTGTTTTTGTTAAAGTTGTGGATTCTAAATTTAAAAAGAAAAATTAAAGAAAGACCTTCATGTACCATCTTCCACAATCTGGCCTCAAACTTCTCTTCCAAAATTTAGTTTCTATTCTCTGCCCAATTTCTCCTCTTCCTCCAATAGGTACTCTGCTCTCAGTTACAGCTGACAACTCATATCCCTCAAAAACTTGTTATGCTTTCATGCCTCTAAAGTCCAGGCTGCAATGTCTGATACAAAGACCCATTCCCTTCTTACAGTTACTTTATGAGGCTAATTTTATCTCCGGTTGATAGATGAGAATAAATATCAGAACTTGCCTAAGGTCAGGCAACTAATCAGTGACAGAACTGGAATATGACTCTAAGTCTGTTGAACCTAGTAGAAACCTCAGGAGACTACAGACAGTATCTTTCTTCCTCACTCCTGCTTGCCCCTCACCTCCACACAGTCTGGAATATCCCAGGGATAATAACAATTGTTGAATCAGTGAATGAATGGCCCCCTAGCCCACGGACTTAATCACTCCTTTGTCTCGCTCTGTGAGGCTAGGGACCAAGTCTGGCTCATCACTTCTGAACCCCAAATCCCCTGACATGTGTCGACTCCAAGGGATATGCTCAGTTAATGCTGAATAAACTGTCTGCACCAGAAGTATCTTTGTATCTTTGGAGAAATCTTTCATTTCTAGGTCACAAAGGTTCAGAGCTGGAGGAGTCCCTGGAGCATCTGCCTCTAGACAAGCGCGTTTGTATTTAACACAGGAAAGACTTTGGCCCATCAATTCTGCAAACACTTATGAAACTCATTTCACATGCCAAGTACCACGAAAGCACTGGGCATTCAGAGATGGGCAAGACAGAAAAAGTCCTTGCTCTTAAGGAACTGACACTCTCACAGAGGAATAACAAGAAAGAAAAGGAAGGAAGGAAGGAAAGGAGGGAGGGAGGGCAGGAGGAAAGAAGGAAGGACATTAGGAGTAAAGCTAAGCCACTCATTTTAAAACAGTGAGGCAAACGAGAGCTGCTAAGTAGTCCCAATGGATTAAGTAGTCAGGGAAAGCCACCTCTACTGCCAGCCTGGCCTTGCTGTCTGCAGCAGCCCCCACCAGTGACTGTCTCCCCAGCCCATCTCCCTGATCCCCACTGCACCCTCACCACTTCCCGTGTCAGAAACCTGCTCGCTCCACTCAGCATCCATCATCACCCAGGCAGCCAATGCGGGCTGGTGACTGGAAGGTTCTCCCCTTCCACTCAGTGAGTTCAAGCTGAAAATGCATACCTGGCACTCCGTAAAGATACTGAACACAAAGAAAAGAGAAGACAAAGGATGAAATGAAAGAGATTCCCTCTGTCCTGAACGCTGCTTCCCTATGCAAATGTGTCACAGAGATTTGTTGGCACCAGATCCCACTGGCTGGGGCTGCATCAGCCATCGGGCCTTTTGTGATCCTGAAAAAGCTAATGAGAAGATGTGTTTTTCTGTAATCCAAACAGTATCCATTTCATGCCCAATCGTTTTTTAAATGGGCAACAAATCTCCCTGGTGTGTTCCTTCCTCTGACAAACAAAAACGTCATCTGCCCTTTCTGTGAGCCCTGTCCAATCAAAGGGCCACGGGTCCCAATGCCAATTCAAAGCCGCTGTCACAAAGGCAGCCCCGCTGGGCCATCTCACTCCCTCCTAACAAGTCACCCTCATTGGAAGCCAAGCCCAAATCCAGGATTTTTAACTCAGGTTGATGAAGCAGCCCAGTGATTTTTAACTCATTTCAAAATTGCAAGCTGACAGTATTTCAGACTGAATTCACCGCTGTGTCAGGCAATGACATTAATAAGATGGAGTATGACAAAGTTTCATCAGGTATAGAAGAAGCTCCCAGAACCACAGAATCAGGGATCTCAGGGATACCTTCTTCATGGGGAAGCAGAAGTGCCTTTGCACTCTGAGAGGTGGGAAGGGGCTACGGCAGGACAATCCCCAAATCTTGCTGCAGAAATGAAGCAACACGCTGGACACGTTCTGTGTGCCCCACTGGCATCTGCCTCCGTGCACTTCCTGGGTCAGGAGTACCATCTCGACCCACCCCTTCCCCCACCAAGAGCTTCCATATTCACTGCTTAGGAGATTATTCCTTATGGGAACACATTCCTTAGCAACTCCTTTCCTAGGACTTCAATAAAGAAATCAGTAGAACACAGTTTACTTGAAAGGAGTCTGATACCTAATAATTCATCTGTTGACTAAGCACAGACCTTCACTGAGTCCTACTAGGTGCCGGCTATCATTCTGGGTGCTGAACAAGAGAGAGCCTCGCCCCATGCCTATGGCACTGACCAACCCCTGAGTGCCACCAGGTACCTGCCATATCTGCGTGCACAGAATCCCCACAGCAACTCCATGAAATGGGTGGTACCATCATGCTAGAGTTACAACTAAGATAACAGAGGACCTTGTAAAGAAAGGCCACAGAATACGCTTAAGTATCTAGAGCCACATGAGACAGGGCAAGCATTCAGACAGAAGTGGATCCAGAGCCACCCTGAGAGGCTCCAGAGAGCAGGTGGGGTTGGAGTATCCCACAGGTGTGCTTTGACCAGCCCAGACAGTGCTTTTGAAATCTGACTACAATGTTAGCAGTAATGAGTCAGAGGGAAATGTACAGGAATCCAGATGCATTCCCGAGTTATTTTCTGTTGGAAGTGCTGGCCACTCCCGGGCTTGCATTCCCACGTGGCTGCCTCCTCCACTGCATCGATTCCTCTGGGCCCCCTTTACACTCATTGTCACCTCAGTCCCTTCCCCTCTCCTCTCCTGAAATAATCACCTGCCTGGTCCCAAAGACACTGCTGTCTACACTACCCATAGCTTCAGAAGAACATGTTATTTCTTTACAGAATAAACAACAGCAACGTCCTTCCTTCTCTTAACAAAGACTCCCAAAACAATTGGGAGGAAATGTTCCTGAAGGGTTAGTCTTCTTTAGTCTAAAAGCACTTCAGTATTTAGCAAAACAACATATTTTTTTTTTTTTAGCTTTAACAGACTAATTTTTCTTCCTTTGAATATTTGCATCTGTGTAATTAATTTAGCAATCCTGTGCCCAAGAGACTTCTCCCCTCCTAACAGGCTTTACTTTGCCCTTTTTTTTTTCCTTCAAGTCTTGACTATACTGAACATCGGTTGTAGGGTGGTCAGACCCCAGAGGTGACTCTAAGAAAGGGGAGCAATTGAGGGGCCTCATTCCCCGTGCCCCAGTATTTTCCTTGAGGCGGGGCTTTCACCATCAGTCTGCCCCAGAGAGGCAGAGAAGGACATCTTCTACATGGTTTCCCTCTCTGCACAGGTTTCTACTATTTGCATGGCCTGCAATTAACAACCTCTCCACATCACAGCCTGTAGAAACCCCATTCCCTGGGCACTCCTGTCTGCAATGATATGAATAAACAGAAATTTCTTTAGGTGAATGGTTGTTAACCAGGGGTTTATGGACAGGCTTCAGGGGGCCTAAAACCTGCCCCCCAACTTTGTAGACATTTTCATGATGAAGGGATCCAGAGTGGATGTTCACCTGAGTCTTTCAATTCCCTCTTCCTAGCAGCAGCCTGTTTTCCATACACAGAATCACCTCTCCCCACTGTGCATGGGCGAGGTGGGACAGTGGTTCAAATTGCCTTCTTATCACTAAAACAGACAGGAGTGACAGGTGACAACTGATCCTTCCTCCCCACCCTGGTTCATTCAATCCCAGTGACCTTCCTGGAACTCAGCAAGGTGAAGGGAGGCCCCAGGGCAGAACGGACACTGGGCATCATTAGCCTGTGGTCCCCGCCGCCCAGCCCTCTGGCGCTGCCTTAGTCCTTTCCCATTTCCAAGCCAGGGTTTTCCACCCCAGCCTCTTGCAGCCTCCGTGAGTCCTGAATATTATTCCTGCAAGTCATCTTTGAGCCAGGCGATGTTGCTACCATCCAGAGAACCCTTAAGTAGTTGAGATTCATGGTCTCTGGAGAACGTCACAGGGTCGGTAGTTAGAAACCACAGTCTCAGGGTGTGGGATGCTCCTTGTTAGTAGAAACGAACACCTGGAAAGTTAATGCACTGAACCATCCCTGCTGTGAAGGCACAGAGTGATGGGGTGAGCAGACCCTTCTCAACATCATAGCTCTCAGAAGCTACTCTTTGGAGATGAAAAACACTGTGCATATCATGGGAACGTGGGCTGTACGATTTCTACAGGACACTCCCATGAAGGTCAGCAGGGGAGGAGGTACTAGCTGTGCCTTCAAAGGGCAGGAGTCCTGGGGACACTGTGACAAGGAGGGCCCTTGGGCAGAGGACAGGCTGGGCTGTTGAGAAGACTGCTAGACAAACCCTGCCCTCCACAGCTCCACAGGGTAGCCCTGGGATGATCTGGTCCTCAGAGTATCCGTGACTGGCACATCCAGGATCTTTTTCAGTTCTCAGTTCAAACCACCAGCTTCTCAGGCATCACAGGAGAGAGGCTGCAGAGATGCTCAGATTCCCAGGCACAGTTACAGTCCCATGCCTCTCAGTCCTAAGTTCAAAATCTCAGCCTAGAGTCAGATGAACTCAGGGGCCCACTGTGATCCAGTTGGCTATTGCCTTAGATGGTGAATCAAGTCCCAGAAAGCAAGCATGGCTACCAGGAGCCCACCCACACTCCCATGGGACATTTTCCTTTTTGATGGAGATATAATATTCCTAGAGGATGAGTGATTTTCCTGTGGGAAGATACCTCAAAGGGTATCAACCTCAAGAAGCATGAGGCAAGAAAAGACATGCCTTTTAAAATGGGATCACCTCTGTTTTGAATAGTCTAAGCCAGTGGAATCTATTAGAGTTGACACGATGTCAAGTTTATGTTGTCTCACAGATCTCCAAATAGGAATAACAAGGATCAAAACCAACCCCCCAATGCTTAAGTCAAAGTCCTTCAGGGTATCCTGTGTTCCTTGGGAATTTCTCAACTCTATCCCCAGGTAAGGTCAACTTCCCCTGTCAACTTGAGCTCACACACATATCTCTTTGGGCTTCAATGGCAATGATCACTTACGCCAGAAAAGAATTACTGCTTTCAGCTACACATTCAGCTATGGTTTCAATGTCCACCAACTTTTGTCCTGCATCATCCACAAAACTGTGAGCTCCCACCTTATAGACAGTTTTCACTTCCCTCAGAGCTGCCAGTATCATACTTCCATTGATGAAAGATGACCACTGAGTTTACAATAAACACATACACATTGTTTATAATATCCTGGCACCACTGAAAATGTTTTGTCCAAATTTTTTTGGTATTCAAGAATCTCTAGGATGCTCCTACATATAAGATATGAGCAAGACGGAATACTTTAAAAACCTATCTTTTTCATCAAGTATTCAGTGTCCAATTTCCATGATGTAAGAATAAGATCCAATAGCTGTCACAGTCTGTGTAAAATCTAAGAATTGTCATTCCCTATTCTCATCTCTAGTGATATATTATACACCGAATTATCTTGGCATGAATCCAGGGCCCCAGCACAATATTTGAGCTAGCTTTATATTTCTACTTTTAAGCAGATAAGAAAGTTGTTTTCTTTTTCTTTTCTTTTCCCCTGTCTCTAGGGGGGAAAGAAACCTCTGATCAATGCACTCTTCCCATTTGTTCTAGTCTCCTGAGAAAATAGTCTGTCTTCTTAGAATGCCATTTGAAATAAGATTATGAGAGAATTTGTGCTTACATCAGGGGTTATTTACAGACATCCCACCTCATCCCCCAAACAGAGACACTGGGCAAGGTCTATGTCACAACTGGTGGGGGTGGGGTGGGGAGGATGCTACTGGCATTTAGTGGGTAGAGGTCAGGGATGGCATTAAACATTCTACAACCTACAGGGCAGACCCTCACAACAAAGAATTATCTGGCCCTGAATGCCAACAGTTCTGTGATTGAGACAATTAGACAATCAAGATGTGTTGGCAGAAGCTTTGGGTCTGAATTCATGTCTGTGTAGGGGTGAGAAGTAGTGGAACCTGGCAGGAAACGGAGGCATGAAAAACAGGGAGCAGCAAAGTGGGGGTTACCCTTAAAGAACCTTCAGAGAACATCCATGTCCCATGGTCTTTCTGAAATTAATAAATCAATTTCCAGATGATACTACTGAAGAACCGAAGTCCAGAGAGAGGAGGCTAACACAGCCAAGGTTCCTAAGCCAGTTGGCTGAAGAGCTGAAATGAGAACCTGGTCTCATACTCCCAGCCCACTCACTGTTCCACCTACTCTGCATGCTGAGCCCCAGGAAGAGAGAAAAGGAAACACAACTCTGAAACTACGGCTGGCCTTTAAATTCATTAAGACAGATGGGAAGTAAGAAGAGACCTTTCTGATACAAGAAGGAACCAGATGAAGATTGAAAGGTAATGGATTTATTCAACATAAAATATGTATTTAGCACCTACTATATGCCAGGCTTTGGTTTAGGTGCTGGAAACATACCAGTGAACGGAAGAAACAGAGTCCCTGCAGTCATGTGACAGACCTTCTGGTGATAGATGCAAGAGTGGCAGGCATGGTCACCAGGGAAAGGCAGGAAAGCTCAGGCCAAAGATAAATAAAAGTTTAAGATAAGGCTGGTATCCTAATATCCCTTCCTGGGTTCAAAGCCCTATCAAAAAGCAGACTCCCTAAATACCTTTTAAAAGGATGTTACAGGCTGATGCAACATTTTGTTTCAAGCTCTAAAGCTTTCACAGGTCACTAACTATCCCATTACTTACTAACGACCTAGTAATGCACTACTAGGTAACGCAATAGTAGCAGTAGCAATAACGGCCAGCATTTCCTGGACATGGATGTATGTTCAGAGTACTGTGCTCTGCGCTTTACATACACCATCCTTCTCATTAAATCCTCCTAGCAACCCTGAGGAGGTATCAGTACCCCAACTGTTAGGTGCAAAAACTGGGGTCATTGATGTCAAATAACTAGGCCAAGGTCACACAGCTAGAGGAACTCACATGCTGGTCTGTCTGCCTCCAAGAGTAAAGATGAGGCTGGAAGACACAGCCTATCAGCCTACACTCAGCCTGCTGGTCACTCCACACCAGTGTGGGTCTCTCAGTTTTCCTGTCCTTCCTACACGGGACAGGTTTATCCCTCCTACAAACCACACACCTGCAGTTTATCCATAAGGTCTTATGCCACGCAAACAACTATTTTCATTAATATACATCGCATTTCTGTCTATTCAATGTGGTTTCTTAGGAAATGTAAGTTGCCGGCAGACCATCTATGTCAAAGTCGTGTATTTCACACAGATAATAAAAAGACACAGTGGCATGAGGACCACCTTGTTTGAAATGTAAATGTTCGCACACTGTTAAACTCTGAAAAGCAGGGAGGTTAGATGAAGTATTCATTTGCACTTTTGAGTACCATCAGGCAAGACAGATTGCTTGCTGCCCCATAAATTTTCACCACTAGATTAAATTTTGTTAATGGGACCAAGAACATTCAAAATAACCCATTTTTCTATGTGAAAATTGGATCTAAATCATTACTCCTCTACCAAATTAAGTTGTTGTTGTTTTTTTTTAATCCTTCTCAAGAATCTCATCAAAGGGCTATCTGCCCAGGCTCACCCCTCTGCTGACTAACTCTGCCAGCTCTAGGAATCTCTCATGGATAAGTGTGTGAGAATCTCATTCTATAAACATTTAGACAACACCCACAATGTATCAGAAAATACAGGTGCATTCACACAGGTTGTGTCATTTAAGCCTCCCCAGAAGTCTGGGAAATAAGAGTTTTCTCATCTCACTGATCAGGGAAAAAAAAAAAATAAACACAAGGCTCAGAGAGTTTCAGTCACTTCCCCGGGGGCACACAGCTAGGACATGGCCAGGCCAAGGTCAAATCTATTGTTCTAAATCCAAGTGCTTGGTCTCCTTTCATAGGTGTTTCCCTTATACCAATCACTTAAGAGATGTCAGAATTTAGCTGGTGATGGAAGCTCTGTAAAGGTTGGCTGAATGAGGAAAACACACTCATGGGCTGTAAGTAACCGAGAGCTATCTATATTTATGGGCTTCTCCGCTGGCACAGATGGTAAAGAATCCGCCTGAAATACGGGAGACCTGGCTTCGATCCCTGGGTTGGGAAGATCCCCTGGAGGAGGGCATGGCAACCCACCCTAGTACTCTTGCCTGGAGAATCCCCATGGACAGAGGAGCCTGGCGGGCTACAGTCCATGGGGTTGCAAAGAGTCAGATATGCCTGAGCGACTAAGCACAGCACAGCACATCTGTATTTACATCAAGACAACTCTCACTTATTCCTGGATCAAAACAACTGTCATAAAACACTACAAATGACCAAAAAAAGGAGGGGGGAAAGAGAAGAAAGCCTACGCTGGCACACATGGGCACGCAATAGCATCTCTTGGCCTGCTGGGCTCATCAGCTAATAATCCCTACAAAGAAAAACTCACACTGTAGTGTGAACTTCCATTCTTGACTGAGAGGGCAACATGACAGGGACTGTACCCTTCTAATAATCTTATGTTACCCATGTACCTCCAATTATAAGGTTCAGTTCAGTTCAGTCGCTCAGTCGTGTCCGACTCTTTGTGACCCGATGAATCACAGGACGCCAGGCCTCCCTGTCTATCACCAACTCCTGGAGTTCATTCAAACTCATGTCCATCGAGTCAGTGATGCAATCCAGCTATCTCATTCTCTGTCGTCCCCTTCTCCTCCTGCCCCCGAGACTTAAAATTCCAGTTGGATTACCAGAGCAGCTGCTCAGGTCCACCACGAATGTCTCATATATTACATCACCAGGAACAGCCTGCCTCCCTGGCCGGTGAATGGCCTGAGCATCTGGCCTGTGAACTGTACATTTTCATACTTTACCTCCCTAGAAGAGCATTCTGGAGGAGTTCCACGACGCCTGCCCTGAAACACTCAGCACCACAGAGTGCAGCCCTGGCCTATGCACCACCACCATTTCTCAGTTTTCCAGATGGATTGAAAAATGTAATAATTCTCCACCAGTCTGTAAAAAAGGTGGTCAGAATGGGCCCTCAGACCGAAGCCACAGGAAGTGGCTGATCCTGCATGCTGATTTCTATGGAAACGTCGATACTTTGCTGTGACCTTCCATTCATTTTGCTGTCTCGGTTACGCCAGGATAATGAGGATTTGGAGAACAAGACTCACTGAATCCATTCCTCCATTAATAGATAGGGTTTGATCCATTAAGGGGAATTGTAAGAGTATTTCCAAGCTATCTTGGTTGCCACATAGAAAAACCAATTATCTAGCGGCCCCTCTCCCTGGCAGGAGGACGAGCTCTCTGTGCATCAATATTTCATGCCCTGTCATCTGTGCATTATTTAATAAAGCAATTGAGGGGATGAGTTTATTTTATTTTTCAACCTCCCCACCAGAGACCCAGGCCTACAGTACATGATGCTAGAACGCAGCTGGTAATCATAGAGATGTATCTGCGGGTGTTCTGAAGCCAAGGGGCTGTTTCTAGCCTGAACTGTAGACTCCCAGTATCTGATATACACTCCTGACTCCAGGGACATCCAACCGCCATCTGTTCTCGCTGCCTGAGGTGAACTCACTTCAGAATCCGATCAACAGTGATGCAATTGATCACCAAATGATCAGACACTTACTGAGTGCCACATTAAGGGACACAAAGCTCATCACCTGGGGTCCCTGCCCTCCTGGAACCTAGAGGCTCCCTATGGAGACAGGATGAAAACACAAGGGCAGACAAATGGTGGAGATGGCAAACCAGCTGAGCACATGACTGGCTATCATGCTGGTGTGCGCAGGGCCTAGCACGTGAATAATGTGTCTGGATACCTGCCTTCTTTCCATCCAATATTTCACTCCTTCTCTTCTAGCACCCAGGCTCCCCTTTCCACGTGGCACTCATGGGAATGTGGTCTCCACTGATGTTTGCCTTTCTCCCCAGGGTGAAGGGACCAGATCCCTCTTTTTCCTGAGGCCTGGGGTAGCAGATAAGCATGTGGTCCAAGCCCAAGCCCCAGACCTTTTTCAGAATCTTCAGAAAACCCGAGGATCACATTCACCACAGCCAAGCACTTAGACTTGATGTATGTGAATGTATACGCCAGTGTATGACCTTCAGCAGGGCCCTTAGTTCTTGTCCAGTGTTCAAGCCCAACCCCGACCCCAGCTGTACCTTGAACTCCTGTCATCCTTCTCTCAAATAACCTGTTTCTGAAATTTTCTTAAGCCAAGGGAGTTGGCTTCGATTTCTTGCACCCAAGATGCTGCCTGATCAAGAACTGTTTGTTGAGCGAGAGATGGAAGCTGTAATCCAATTGCTTCTCCATCTCATCACCAGCCCGGATTAGTCAGCCAGCAGACAGAGCATGTGCTTAGTGTACCAAAAGTATTTTTATGACATTGATATTTCAAAGACAACTCAGCACATCAAGCTGTGGACTAGAATCAGGGTAAACATCAGAACCGTGTTGGCTTTCCTGCATTTATTTTGTAGTTCAGCACGGATTTCATTTTGATTTGACTATGGGATCAGAGCTTAAGGATCTGAAAAATCTTAGTCTGGCTCTGCCCACTGAACAGCTATCTCTGCCTTTATAACATCAACAAAATCAGGGTAAAGACTGGATGTTTCTTCTTGTAAATATTTAGCTACTGTATATTTAGAACTCTTACGTGTTATGTAGTTACTATATTCTTTGTTTACCTGTTACCACTTAATCCTCGCAACAGTGCCACAAAGTGTATTATTATTTCCATTTTGTAGTAAAGGGAAGAGATACTCAGAGAAGGTAAGTAACTTGTCCAAATTTACACAGCCAGGAGAAAGCAGAGCTAAGAGCTTTGGGTGTAACCTCACCACCAAATGATGCCACTTGAAGATTAGCCCCAGGCACCTATTACAGTGTCTTTCACAGTCAAACCCAATGACCATGTCCTGGAGGCCAAAAGAAGGTTGAGCTATACCCAAGTCAGTCCCCAGTTTCTGCCTAAGGTTTTCCTTAAGAAAGAGGGATGCCTCCTCCAACTTTGATGTGAGCAGTTTTGCAACAACTCGCACCAGCAGGGAACAATCCCACATTTATTGGAAACCCCTCCTCTTCAAGTTTAAACATACTTCTCTCCTCTCCATGGGGAAGAGGCAGGCTGACCTGACTCAGTGGTATAATTGGCTTTCATATGCTTGAAGACAATTACTAGGTCTCCCTGCAGGCTTCTTTTCCTGAGGCTACAATTCCTAATTATTTTCCATACATGCCCTAATTTCCGACTCCACAATCACATTTGTCGGTCTCCTTTGAACTATGTCCTAACTGTCCTTTGCAGTTAGCAGTCCTGAGATGTGGCATCACCCTTGGTACCCAGTCTTGTCCATCGTCTTACACCTGATTCGGGTTCTGTATTAGACGGGCAGAGGCAAAAAGATTCACGCCCAAGACAGGTGATGGCCTCCACTCCACAAGGGAGTATCTGCCTTGATCAGTGATCCTGTTCCAAAGCAGGTTCATCGGCAGGCCCAAGCATCCAGGAGTTGGTATTAGGGAAGAACACCATCCAGGCTTAGCATCAGGGAAGTCCTCACCCTTCACCAGCCCCGGTGTTCTCTGATGAGTAATGGACACAGCCAGCAAGAGGAGTCCAGCACATGTCCATGGAAAGGAATAAAAGGAGAAGCGGTACCATGCACCCCACGCAGAGGGCATGGACAGAGCCACCATTGCCTTCTTACACATGCTGTGTCTCACACACCAGAGCTCCCCCATACCTCAACACACACACACACACACATACACACACACACACCTATGCAGAGGGCATGGACAGAGCCACCACTGCCTTCTTACACATGCTGTGTCTCACACACCAAAGCTCCCCCATACCTCAACACATACACACACACACACACACACACACACCTATGCAGATCTAATTCCTACTCATTTTTTAAGTGTCTATAATTCAGCTGGTCCCTGACTTTGAGGAGTTTACAAAATTACATAAAGGTGCCAAGCGTCCAAGAGAAAAAAATTGACAGACTAACATGAAATGAGAGTCATGAAGAGAGAGAAATTGTGACCTATACCAGGCATGAAGAAGGCTCACAGAAAGGGGGAAAATAGAGGTAGGGGACTTGGAGGTGGGCTCTGAGAAATGGGTAATCTGAGACATGAGGAAGTTGTGGGCAGGTAAAACAAGTGATCACAGGTGACAATAAAGCATGCGTAGATTGGTTAGGCAGAGGGAAACTGAGGCCTTTGAGCAAAGTCATGATATAACTGTACATGATTTACAATTAAATGCAACATCTTTACAAAGTGCAAATGTTGGATTGCTATAGTTCCCACATAAGTTGCTTTGGGCAGAGTACAGCTGCACCAGGGACAAAGCACAGTAGGAGATTGATAGCTGTGTGTTATGCTTTGGTCTCTCCACTATCGGGAATTGCTGAATTGTTCTATTAAGTGTTACTGTCAGTCAATATAACGCAGAGATTAAGAACTTAGCCTCCAGGTTCTAATCCCAGCTTTAGCTTTTCCTTGACCTTGGACAAGTTACTTAACTTTTCTTGACCTCAATTTCTTTATCTTTGAAGTGAAAGAATAATTATAGCTATCTTATAGAGTTGTCAAGTAATAAGTCAGACAATCCATATAAGGTGCTTCAGAGTACCAGGCATACAGAAAGCTCCTAAACCAGCCCTTTCAGCCCCACCAACCCCAGTCCACGCCCCCAACAACCATCCATTTAGATCAACATGATTTAGCTCTGTGTATGCAGATAGACGATAACGTGATCACTGACCTAGAGCCAGACATCTTGGAATGTGAAGTCAAGTGGGCCTTAGAAAGCATCACGACGAACAAAGCTAGTGGAGGTGATGGAATTCCAGTTGAGCTATTTCAAATCTTGAAAGATGATGCTGTGAAAGTGCTTCACTCAATATGCCAGCAAATTTGGAAAACTCAGCAGTGGCCACAGGACTGGAAAAGATCAGTCTTCATTCCAATCCCAAAGAAAGGCAATGCCAAAGAATGCTCAAACTACCGCACAATTGCACTCATCTCACATGCTAGTAAAGTCATGCTCAAAATTCTCCAAGCCAGGCTTCAGCAATATGTGAACCATGAACTCCCAGATGTTCAAGCAGGTTTTAGAAAAGGCAGAGGCACCAGAGATCAAAGTGCCAACATCCGCTGGATCATGGAGAAAGCAAGAGAGTTCCAGAAAAACATCTATTTCTGCTTCATTGACTATGCCAAAGCCTTTGACTGTGTGGATCACAATAAACTGTGGAAAATTCTGAAAGAGATGGGAATACCAGACCACCTGACCTGCCTGTTGAGGAACCTGTATGCAGGTCAGGAAGCAACAGTCAGAACTGTACATGGAACAACAGACTGGTTCCAAATAGGAAAAGGAGTACGTCAAGGCTGTATATTGTCACCTTGCTTATTTAATTTATATGCAGAGTACATCATGAGGAATGCTGGGCTGGAAGAAGCACAAGCTGGAATCAAGATTGCTGGGAGAAATATCAATAACCTCAGATATGAAAATGTCACCAACCTTATGGCAGAAAGTGAAGAGGAACTAAAAAGCCTCTTGATGAAAGTGAAAGAGGAGAGTGCAAAGGTTGGCTTGAAGCTCAACATTCAGAAAATCAAGATCATGGCATTTGGTTCCATCACTTCATGGGAAATAGATGGAAAAACAGTGGAAACAGTGTCAGACTTTATTTTTTGGGCTCCAAAATCACTGCAGATGCTGACTGCAGCCATGAAATTAAAAGACGCTTACTCCTTGGAAGGAAAGTTATGACCAACCTAGATAGTATATTAAAAAGCAGAGACATTACTTTGCCAACAAAGGTCCGTCTAGTCAAGGCTATGGTTTTTCCCGTGGTCATGGATGGATGTGAGAGTTGAACTGTGAAGAAAGCTGATTGCAGAAGAATTGATGCTTTTGAACTGTGGTGCTGGAGAAGACTCTTGAGAGTCCCTTGGACTGCAAGGAGATCCAACCAGTCCATTCTAGAGGAGATCAATCCTGGGTGTTCATTGGAAAGACTGATGCTAAAGCTGAAACTGCAATACTTTGGCCACCTCATGCGACGAGTTGACTCACTGGAAAAGACTCTGATGCTGGGAAAGGTTGGGGGCGGGAGGAGAAGGGGACGACAGAGAATGAGATGGCTGGATGGCATCACCGACTCTGTGGACATGTGTCCGGGAGTTGGTGACGGACACGGAGGCCTGGCGTGCTGTGATTCATGGGCTCGCAAAGAGTCGGACATGACTGAGCGACTGAACTGAACTGAATGCAGATAGACGTCAAAACAAATACATATCTGTTTATGACAAGCAATAAAAAGTGACTCCTTTGGAAAAGACACATATTTGTTTAAAACTCACAATAAAATTAAAATGTATTTGCAATAGTAGTAGAGGCTTTTCTGGTGGCTCAGATGGTAAAGAATCCACTTGCAATGTAGGAGACACAGGTTCAATCCCTGCGTCAGGAAGATCCCCTGGAGAAGGGAATGGCTACCCACGCCAGTATTCTTGCCTGGGAAATTCCATGGACAGAAGAACCTGGTAGACTACAGTCTATGGAGTTGCAAAGATTTGGACACAACTGAGCGACTAACACTTTCACAATAAAATTAAAAACGTATTTGTAATAATAGTGAAGGCAGAAGGCTTGCATAGTGTTTTTTGACAACACAGATGCTAAGTCTAATGCTATAAAAAGAGGCTTCTGGAGCTGGGTCACAACGCCCGGGGACTGCCAACACCACTAAATTTTTACCCAATCTTCCTAATGATTGAATTAATCTAAGGCAACAACCATTAAAATCAGGAATCCATCTTGCTTTAGAAGCTCCTACAATGAAAAGTGCATAGCAAATCTCACAACGTGCTTTATTTGTCTTCAAGGGAGAAAGAGCCCGTCCCTTAATCACACAAATGGTCAGCTTGTCCTCGATTCTTTTAGGCATCTGCCATCAAGGTCATCTCGAACAGGCTCAGGCTGAGGGCTCCCTTCAGGTCTCCCAAAACTCTTGGAAGAAGAAGCACTGCTCCATCCTTGGCCACAGATACAAGAACAAGCAGGTCAATGCCAGGACTTAGAACAAACCCTAGAAGCCGGGAAGATCCGTGCCTGTGTCCAGGGACATTGAGACTCTGGTATAATGAACCTGAAATGACAGGCTTCCCGTGGTTACAAAAATCCCCCTCACCACAATCCATTGCATGTGTTTCTGTGGGTATATATACACATACAGACACTTTTTTCCATCAATAATTAAAATTGATGACAAGGACTCATCACCTGTTAAATCCTCAGAAAGATTTTTTCTTCATCAGAAAAGGCAATAATCCAGAAGTATATTCTCATCAATACAGATCAGCCAGAGGAGCAGGACGGGCTGAAGACTGATAAAAGAAAAATCGTGCTTAATATAACTGCATGCTTTATGTGTGTTAGTCACTCAGTCGTGTCTGACTTTTTGTGACCCCATGGACTGAAACTCACCAGGCTCCTCTGTCCATGGAATTTTCTAGGCAAAAAAACTGCAATGGGTTGCGATTCCCTTCTCCGGGGATCAAACCCAGGTCTCCCTCATTGCAGGCAGATTCTTTACCATCTGAGCCACCAGGGAAGCCCCAATAAACTGCATATGGCTAACCAAATGCAACAACAGCTGATGCAATACCAACAAAATTCTAAGGATCCCATGTCCTCTTCTTATGACGTTCTCCTAAAGTGCATTCTTGGTGGTGGAGGGAGTGGTGGTCGGGGTGGGCATAAAGCTGGTGATAGGGTCTGACAATATAAGAGCATAACCACAAGACCCTCTGATTTCCTTTTTTGCAAGTTCTGATCATGTGCCCTTCTGCCACAAATTCTTCAGCAGCACCCAATGCCTGGAACTGAAACCGACAGAAAGGAGTAAATCACCACAGACTAGAGGAATCCATTCATTAACATAAGGCTGGACATGGTGTGGTCAGGGAAAAGAGGAGAATGGACAGCCTGTAGAGCCATGTCTGCCCCCTTGATAATGGCATGTGGGTGTGCATTAATCTTAGTATCTGCAATTCCTTCCAGAGAAAATCCACCATGTGGACTCAAGGACAACATTTTCTTTCTTTGAAATCAGGCAACCTCAGCCAGTGGGCAAAGCAGGTGTGCCAGGGGCATCCCACATTATCAAAGGCATTTTCAAAGAGATCCAGGGTAGGAGTCCAGATGCCCCTTCTCTGAGAAAAACAGCCCTCGGCAGCAGCTGGCTGAAGGAGCTTGGGGCGCCTGGCTTGGACAAGACAGAAGATAAGAGAGAACCATGATTCAATGCATGAGTGAGGGAGGCTGGAATCAAGAGGGAGTGACAGAGAGAGGAGAGCAACAGATAAGAAAACACGACACAAAAACACTTAAGGAAAGCAGGTTTAAACAGGCTGGGGAGCGGGAAATGTGGGGTTTGGGAAGGAGGGGCACAAAACGGAGAGCTTGTAAGATAACAAAGTTTAAAACTCTCTTTCACAGGAATGCACACTAAAAAATTCTTCCACCAAAATGCTGTCAGACTCAAAGATAAGAGGAAGGGGAGCCCCGAGCATTTACTTTGAAGAGTCTTTTAAAGAAATGTCTTTGGTGTCAGCAGAGAGAGGAAGGAGGAGTTGGAGGGACCAAGATCTCTGATGGAGTGTGGAGGGTGTGGTGCGGGGGCAGGGAGGGGAGTATCATTCGCCAAGCCTCCCAGAGGGGTGCTTAGAGAAAAATCCCGTGACCTCCGGTCCTAAGTGGAGCCAGTCCAGTAAAAGGTGTGGCCGTCAGGCCAGGGAAATGGAGGACCTTCAGGGAGGGGAGGGGAACATGCCTGCTCTGTGGCCACCTTCCAGATATAGCCTCCATGCCTATGGAGAAGAGAAGGAATGACAGCTTTGGAGAGATGAATCCCTGGGGCCATTTCACCCCCCCAACCCTCGGAGCAGTCATCCCATCCCGCTGCCCAGTTCACAGCCACGGCCACCTTCTCTAGAGGTCTCCCAACCATCCAGCGGCTTCGCACCAAACCACCCAGGAATGGGCTCATCTATCATTTTTGCCAACATCCGCTGGATCATAGAAAATGCAAGAGAGTTTCAGGAAAACATCTACTTTTGTTTTACTGACTAAGCCAAAGCCTTTGACTGTGCGGAAAACAACAAAGTGTGGAAAATTCTTAAAGAGATGGGAATACCAGACCACCTTTCCTGCTTCCTGAGAAATCTGTATGCAGGTCAAGAAGCAACAGTTAGAACCAGACATGGAACGATGGACTGGTTCCAAATTGGGAAAGGAGTACATCAAGGCTGTATATTGTCACCCTGCTTATTTAACTTATATGTAGAGTACATCATGTGAAATGCCAGGCTGGATGAAGCACAAACTGGAATCAAGACTGCCAGGAGAAATATCAATAACCTCAGATATACAATTAATACCACCCTCATGGCAGAAAGTGGTGAGGAACTAAAGAGCCTCTTGATGAAGATGAAAAAGGAGAGTGAAAAACCTGGCTTAAAATTCAACATTCAAAAAACTAAGATCATGGCATCTGGTCCCATCACTTCATGGCAAATAGATGGGGAAACAATGAAAACAATAACAGACTTTATAATTTTGGGCTCCAAAATCACTGCTGGTAACTGCAGCCATGAAATTAAAAGATGCTTGTTCCTTGGAAGAAAAGCTATGACCAACCTAGACAGCATATTAAAAAGCAGAGACATTTCTTTTCTGACAAAGGTCCATCTAGTCAAAGCTATGGTTTTTCCAGTAGTCATGGATGGATGTGAGAGTGAGACCATAACGAAAACTGAGCACAGAAGATGATGCTTTTGAACTGTGAAGTTGGAGAAGACTCTTGAGAGTCCTTTGGACTTCAAGGAGATCAAACCAGTCAATCCTAAAGGAAATTAGTGGAAGGAATTCATTGGAAGGACTGAGGCTGACGCTGAAGCTCCAATACTTTGGCCACCTGATGCAAAGAACTGACTCACTGGAAAAGACCCTGACGCTGGGAAAGACTGAAGGCAGTAGGAGAAGGGGATGAAAGAGGATGAGATGGTAGGATGGCATCACTGACTCAATGGACATGAGTTTGAGCAAGCTCTGGGAGCTGGTGAAGGACAGGGAAGCCTGGCCTGCTGCAGTCCATGGGTTCGCAGAGTTGGACACGACTGAGCAACTGAACTGATCCGTTTGATTATTGACCATTGATTCTCTCATTAGAACACAAGCTCCACAAGAACAGAAATCTGTCTGTTTAATCTCTCAAACCCCTATGCTTATTAACACATGGTAAACACACACTTTGTAGAACCAGAAAAAGAAATTTCTCATCAGTCACTGTACACCTTACCAGGGGCTACAGAGGGGACCATCGTGCTGATCCTGCTCTGATGTCGATTATGCACCAAGCATCCATCTGCAAGCCATCCTGAAAATTTGCCAAATGAAAAAATGCTAGGCATACCTCACAATAAAGAGTCTGAAGCTCAGGGAGGCCAAGAAACTTGACCTTGGGAGTAACTGGATAGCAAAGCAAGAATCAAATTCAGAAACCCAAGGTCCTTTTCTACCAAGTTTGGGGGACGACAGAGTCTACGCCAGGCCAGCTGGCTCACTTTGCCCTGAGAGATCACAGCTGCAGCCCCTCATCTCAGCCCTGCACCTTCAGGGTGGGAAGGGGCAGAAATAAGCAGTGTAATTTTTTCAGACCCAGCCTACCACTGGCCCACCTCTGCACTGGCCCAACACTGATAATATCTCTGCCTCCAGATTCCCAGCCCGCCCTGGACACAGGATCAAATCTGAAATCACAGCAAGTGTCAGAAGAGAAGCTTGTGGGGACTCGAGAAGTACCTAGTACTTGTTGGCTCGAGAGGGAAAGACGGTGCTCTGGGCTTCTGTGAGGACACTGGGCCCCAGCTCTGTGGCTCCAGGCTTGACCTCTCCCAAGGGCCCAACTGCTCATCCAACACCTACATGGGTCTGAAGAGCCCACCCTTCATGTCCAAAGAAAACATTCTTGATTCTGCAAAACATGTTCACCCGGTCTTCTCCATCTCAGTCAACATGAGCACCACCCACTCGGCCCTGAAGCCAGACACTTAGGAAGTCACCGCGACTCCTCGGTCCACACCATCCATCAGCCTCACTGGTCCTCCTCTTAACCATACCCTGCATGTAGCCTCTTCTCCCTGTCCTCACGGTCTCTCTGGACACCTGCAGCAGGAGAGGACCACCTCTCCTCCCGTTCGGTCCTATAGTCTCCCTTTCAGGCAGCATCCAGAGTCATCATTCAGAAATATGAATTCCACTGAAGCATGAATCCTGCTTGAAATCTGCTCCCATGACTCAGAAAGCCTCTCCCATGGCCTGTAAGATCCTATATGATGTGGACCCTGCCCACTTCTCTGCCCTCATCCCTGGCTGCCTCACCCTCGGGTCCAGCCATGATGGCTCACCTTCCTTCTGACCCTTTGCCAGGAAGTTGATTCTAGCCTTAGAGTCTTCACTATGCTTGGAATGGTCCTCCCCAGATCATTGCTTCATGGCTTCTCCTGGTTACATATATGCTATGTGTCTCCAAAGAACCCTTTTCAACCTCGCTTTGTAAAGAAGTCACCTCCATCATATCCTGACTTTTCTTGGCAGCATTTAGCTGTCTTTGCTATCTCCTTGTTTATTTCTCTCAATAAAATACATGCCCACAGGAGCAGTGATCTTTCCTGTTATGTATCCCAGAGCCTAGAAAAGTGCCTAAAACATGGCAGGAGCTTGACATAACCTTAACAAAGGGCTAAAAGTCCCTCTGCATCCCCAGGGACTGCACAGTGCCTGGCACACCACCAGGCCAGAAGAAGAGGTACCCAGAAACATGAAGACATGTTCGGTATAGTGAGTTTCTTTTCCACACCAATTAATAGGTGACTGGTTATGGAGCATTTCTAAAGCCATTCAGGTTATTCAAACTCTGGCATTTTCCTCTGATATGAAAAATAGATTTTGATTACAAAAATGGGACTGTGCAGGAAAGGCCAACTCCATCCCAAATCTGCTAAGAGCCACACTTGTAACAGGTTAAAAAAAATTAAAGGGAGTAGTTTTCTATTTATACCTAGTGAAAAAGTAAGATATCTGTCCCCTTTTCCCCATTTGATCTAAAAATAAAGGCCCTGGCTCTGAGTCCCTGGGTGAGAGTCTGATCTAAGTTCCGATGGTGTCTGAGAAAATGTTCAGCCATTTGTTCAACCCTTAGAAGGGCATAATGCCACCAGTTAGTTAACTCACACATCTAAGTCAACACACGGTGAATTACAGGCTTCCGGAGCTGGAAGAACGGCAGGGGTCCTCCTGTCCCTCCTCTGCTTTGTTGGGGTGTCTTGAAGCCCCACGAACTATTTCTGTCTTTAAGGGAGGGATACTTTCCCATGACACCTATTTTTCCAACCACTTTCACAGCCTGAAATTCCTCTCAGTAACAGTCTAAGTCCTGCAGAGCACTAATAAATGGTCTGCCCTGCTCTTTGCCCAGCAGAGATGAACTAAAGTTCATGCCCAGGTTGGGTAGCAAGAGGGGGAGGAAGCAGAGCTGCTCCAAGCCCCAGGTGAGCACTTGCTAGCAGTGACATGTGTGTCAGGGCCCTGACTTTATTGAGAAGGATGGATTCAGAGCACTGACTCTCTTTCTAATGCTTAGAGCTTTTGTGACGATTCAGCCTAAGTGAAGTCACCCCCTTCTTGGACCAGGCACTCCTTGAGGCCACGCCTCACTCTGTCCAGGCCCCTCATTTATGTGGACTCTGCCCTCTCCAGAGGCTAGACAACACAGCTTGATAGGAATCATCTCCTTTCCTCTGTAGAATAAGCCCACAAAGGGACCTCAGCATCACGATTTTACCGTGAAGAAACTGAGACTCGAAAATGTTACATCACCCACCAAAGGTCACGCCATCACCAAGTGGCTGAGCTGGGGCCACTGGAGTCCTGCAGCAGTGAGAGCCCCCACACCGCTGGCCCAGAAAACCAGGCACCCGGGACACTCCAGCACTTATCGAGCTGAGTTTAACATACTTTGCCAAGCAAGAAAGATGACGCCATTCATTTATATCACCTTTTGTAACAATAATATTTGTAAGTCTCCGGGATCAGCCTAAATATTTGACCCTCCGAGCACCAGGCTCCTTTCCTGAATTATCACATCTTATTCCTCAGTGACTCTGGCTTTCACATTGTGATCCTCATTTTGTAGGAGAGAACATCAAACTCAAAGAAATCTCCAGCTTCCTAAGCCCAAAGCCAGTGGGTTTTATTTCCCAAAGACCCTGCTTGTAAGCTTCTTGGGGATTCCAGTCACTGCTCCAGGGGCTGTTGGATCCCCTGACACTATGCCTGTGACAACCCCACGACCACCTCTGTGATGACACTAAGACCCCTCCTCCTCCAGTGCTTGGCTGGAAGAAAACCAGGAGAGCCAGCGGCTCCAGAGCATCTGGGTCAGAGCTGAGAGGAGACCTGATTTCCCCTCCTCAGCATCCTTACTTCCTACACTCTGACGAGCACAGTCTCAAAATAGATACCCCAGAGTTCAGGCCACCAGGATGATGGGAAAAATACAGAAAGTCCATGAACGAGCCATGTACTACCCTCATCCTCAAAACAGAAAACGAAAGCAGCATGATCCAGTAGATGGCTTGCTTAGGTTTGACTTGGAACAGAATGCAACCTTGTCAACACGTGAGGTCTTGACCTGGGCAATGAGGTAGGACATGGGCTAAAGTTGACCTCAGGCTCATAAGCTCAAGCATCTTCAGTCTTAGAGCACCACCCTCATGAACAACCCTATGTGTGTGATAAGTAGCTTCAGTAGTGTCCAACTCTTTGCGACCCTATGGACTTTAGCCCACCACGCTCCTCTGTCCATGGGGATTCTCCAGGCAAGAATACTGGAGAGGGTTGCCATGCCTTCCTCCAGGGGATCATCCTGACCCAGGGGTTGAATCCGTGTCTCGTGTTTCTCCTACATTGGCAGGCAGGGTCTTTACCACTAGCAGCACATGGGAAGCCCCACAAACAAGCCTAACTTGGAGCAAAAACACACAGGGGAAACACAGGTGCTCCCAGCAGAAAGGGAAAGGCACAGTAGAGGAATGAGATTTAGCTGGGCACTGAGAAGCAAAGGTGTTTTCCAGCAGGACTAAGGCATCCTAGGGAGAAGCAGCAGGATGCACGAACACGGAAAGAGAGGAAATTGAAGATATGGAGAGGACTGCTCCAGTCTGCACGCATGTGGGGCTGGTCCAGGCCCGAACGAGAACAGAACTGTAAGCCCTGTGCTAGGCAGTTTAGACTTTATTCAATAGTCAGCATAAGCCCCATTGTCAGTTTCTAGGAAGGAGAGTGATACCAAAGGAGGGGCTTTAGGGTCCTTCATGTCATCAGTCATGGGGGAATGAGGATAAACTAGAAGAACCCACTGACAGGGGTTCTGCTGACAACATGGGGCCCTCTCAAAAGCCAGCCTTACAAAGGAACTTCTGAGCTGGATGGAGAGAATGACAGAAACAGTCAGACGGCAAGATGGAAAGGAGCCCCGAAGCTAGCTTTCCAACTCCCAAAGCTTCTAACTCGCCATCAGCTTTGCATCTCTCTTTTGCTGGATTTGAATAAAGCATTAAACAGAGCTGGAAGTGTGGTCTCCATGGAGGTTAGAAACTTAGGAGCATTAGCTGACAAACAGGCTCGCTGCTGTGTAAACTCCCAGGGCAAATGCAAAGTGTGAGCTAATCTTGCCATCATCACAAGTTCTCTGAGCTGAGGATAATGTATGATAATCTAAATCTGGCCAGGCAGACGCCTGCCTGGGAAATCTGATTAGGATTTGCTTTCTGATTCCCTTCCATCCTCTGGGAGACTGCAGGACATGGCAGATCAGACCTGGTCATGGAGCTGACACGTCCCCAGCGCTCCAGTCCCTCAGGCATTCATCTGCCAAACCTCCATTACTGGCTAAAAGGGGCCTGAGGACAACAATCTGAAAATAATTCTGCAGTGGTGGGTTCACTGGAAGAAACCCACAGCTTGATCAGCACATGGTCGAAGAGTTCAGAGTCCGCCTCTTTACACAGACCATATGTAAAGCTCAACTATGCCCCTTCTTTGCTTAATGTCTTCCAGAAGATTCCATCAACTCTGAAACAAAGTTTAAAATGCTCAGTCGGGGACTTCCCTGGTGGTCCAGTGGTTAAGGCTCCAAGCTTCCACCACAAGGGGCACAGGTTCAATCCCAAGTCAAGGAACTAAGATTCCACATGCCACATGGTAGCCCCCGAAAAAAGGGAAGAAATAATATACTCTGTTGGGCATACCTCTCAGCTCCCCACCCCCTAAAACTCCACACCTCTTGATAAGTAAGCAGCCTACAGCTCCCCTCATGGTACACACACTCCCCCATACCATGGTTCTGATGGTTCCCGCCGCTTGCGCTGCCCTCTCTGCTCCTGGCTAGATTTTGTTTGTTATTCAAAACAAAACTCAGACGTCTCCTTCTTTGGGAAGTTACCTCAACAGCTCTTCACTCTCAGTTACCCAGCTGATGCTTGTCAGTGTTTACTGTACGCACAGGCAGTGCTATTACAGTCCCTGCTTTACAACAGGAAGACCAGACAGGTTAACTTGCTGGAAGTCACGGACACAGATCCTGGATTCACCCCACACTCCAGCCTGGATTTTGGAGCCCTCATCTGAATGACCAACCTGTTTACACTTAGCGACTGCACCAGTATTTCTCTGTCTTGGTCTCTTTCCCACCAGATGGCCAAGTCCCTGAGGGCAGAGACAGCCCAATCCCTCCCTCTCGCCACTGCAGGGATACTGAGACTCAGTCAAGAGTCTCAGAGTCTCTGGTCCCACAGGAGCATCAGGCTAACACCTCCACTCCAGATGCCCTCCTCCCTGGAAACACACTCCCTGGACTCTGGCCAACCACCTTCTAGGCCTGTGTCATCAATTTTCAGAGAGACTTGATGAAGAAGTATGAACAGTTTAGTAGAGAGACACTCCATTTCAGAACAACTCTTAGTGTATTCGTTAGGGACAAGGTATCAGCACTTGGTACGAAGGGCATAAGAAGCCACCAGACTCGACCCAGAACGAACAGGTAACTCTCTGTGTAAATACTCTGTGAAATACATTTCATTATGTGTAAATATACCCTTTTTCAGTGGAGAAGGAAATGGCAACCCACGTCAGTATTCTTGCCTGGGAAATCTCATGGACAGAGGAGCCTGGCAGGATAAAGTCCATGGGGTCGAAGAGTCCAACACTACTGAGCACACATGCTGACATAACCCTTTCAAACCCCCCTTAAATGAATCTTCACACAGTGTTCACTACGTGGCAGAGACTGTACATAAAAAGAGGAGTAGGACCCCATACCTGCCACAGCATGCCTGGCAAAACAGTGACCTACCTGGAGATGAAAATGAAGGACCAGCCAACTCTGGGATATGAAAGTTGGGTAAAGGTCAGGAAAAGTGACATGGAAATATCCTGACCTGAAAACCACTATTCACGCTGTTAGTATCTGGGTGCATGTTCTAACGGAGAAGGCAATGGCGAGCCACTCCAGTACTCTTGCCTAGAAAATCCCATGGATGGAGGAGCCTGGTAGGCTGCAGTCCGTGGGGTCGCTAGGGGTCGGACACGACTGAGCGACTTCACTTTCTCTTTTCACTTTCACACATTGGAGAAGGAAATGGCAACCCACTCCAGTGTTCTTGCCTGGAGAATCCCGGGGACGGGGGACCCTGGTGGGCTTCTGTCTATGGGGTCACACAGAGTCGGACACGACTGAAGTGACGCAGCAGCAGCAGCAGCATGTTCTAAAGCCAACTGTGTAACCAAAATATGGATTCCTAGATCTCACGTCCTGAAAACAGAACCTGAGTGGGAGGGCCCACAATTCCACACTTTCAAGTTCTCCAGGTGACTCCCACGCAGACTGTCGGGCATGGGTCCAAGGTTGGGGTCCTGGAGCCACTGTTCAGGGATATAGGGGCCCTGAGAACATGGAGGGGGCTGCAGGAAGTCTGAAAAGCCTCAGACTCTAACCTATTTGCAGGGCAGGGATAGAGACATGTGGATGCAATGGGGGAAGGAGAGGGGGGGACGACCTGAGAGAGCAGCACTGACATGTATACACTACCAAGTGTAAAGCACACAGCTAATGGGAAGCTGCTGAACAGCACAGGGAGCTCAGCTCAGTGCTCTGTGACAACCGAGAGGGCTGGGATAGGAGGGTGGGAAGGAGGTCCAAGAGGGAGGAGATATACATACACATATAGCTAATTCAGTTTGTCATGCAGCAGAAACTAACACAACATTGTAAAGCAGTTATCCTCCAATTAAAAAAATTAAAAAGACTGGCATTTATACCCAGCCTCTGGTTCTTGCTGGCTGTGTAGGCGGGGGTAAACCACTCTGCCTCTTAGAACCCCAGTCCTCCCCAGCAGGCTGGAAGGCACAAAGGTTCAGAGTCAGAAACCCCAGCTCCACTATTTCACTGCAGGGTGACTTGGGGCAGGTCACCCATGCCCTCTCTGGGCTGGAGCTTTCCTTACTTATAACATGGAGTGACGACTATTATCTATTTAGAGATGATCCACGTAGTGCACTCAGCACAGCGGCTGACACCTGGCCTGCAGGAACTGCTTCCCCGCCATTATCATCATCATCCTCATCATGGCACGGCCTCGTGGCCTTAGGATTTAGCCCTGTGACCACCAATGAAGGAGGGTTCCCAGGGCAGGCAGAACTTTATCAGAATCTTAAAACAGAGCATTGTCTTCTTTGATTACCATGCAAGGGAGGCATCCTCTAGCGAGCATTTGCAGACGAGTTTTCTCCCGAGGGTCCACAGGTGTGCTGAAGAAGCCAGCAGAATCAGCTCCTGAGAGCATGTGACACACACCCAGAGTCAAAGGAGGCTGCTGAAGCAGGCACCTGCCTGGCATAAGAGTTTAGACACTCTCCTCAATGCACCCCAACACCCAGCCACGTACAGCCTTTCTCTTTCCCAGCCCCACGCGAGTTACTCCTGACCCGAACGTCTGTCCCTTTCCTTGCCCCAGGATGTCCATCATCTCCTGGTATCTGCCACCCACACTCCTGTCATTAGGGGAGGAGGTAAAGAACTCCCCAGGCTGGAGCGCCATAGGTTTCCAATAAAATCAACACCCATGTGCATATACACACACCCATGAAATCAAACGAGAGGTCACTTGCCCTTCACAGCCCAGAGCAGGGAACATGAAGGCGGCCACTCATCGCCCCGCCCGAACATGAGCAGGGAAGGCCAACAGTGCTACGACGGAGGCTTCTCTAAGAGAGTGGGGAGGTAAGTGGATCGGCGCCAGCCTCTTTCCAAGCTCCTCGACTGCCCCTCCGGCCTCCCTCCCTGTCTCACCCTCAGCGCTCCTCCCAGTTTCCAGAGGATTCCAAGATCTGCCCTGCTTGGAGGCCTTGGGCTTGCGGCTTCCTCTCAGAGCCCTGTCAGGAGAGTCTCATGCCTGCACCCACCCATCCCCTGAGGCCTCATCTTCTATGGTTCCATCTCAGAGAGGCCGCCCCTGACGACACTGTCCCTTTAACTCTCTCTCACCAGAACCTGCATGGTCCCTCCAGAGAACTCCTGGTGATTCTGTCTTGTGTTTATCTTCCCGACCACTGCATCTCTAGCACCCAGCAGAGAGGACAGCACAGAGTGGATGAATGAAAGGACCAACAGGGACTCCCCTGGTGGTCCAGTGGTTAAGACTGTGCTTTTCCTTACTCCTCACTGTACGGGGCGTGAAAGGTCACGCTGACCGCGGGCGAGAAACACAGGCCAGGAGAGCGTCATTATACACAGGCCGGAAGAGCATCAGTATTGCCGGAAAACATCCACCAATCGGTGGCCCGTTGCCAGGTCAACGGACGGGCATAAAGGCATCTCGGCGTTGGCCAATTAAAAACCCACACAAGGCCAAAAAGAACCAACCCCCCATCGCCGAGTTCAACCCATACCATAAATAATAAAGATCTGCCACATTCCCAGTCGCAGGGGTATAAAAGTGCCAGGCTCCTTTGTTCCCATCGCAGACTCCCGCCCTTGCCTGCTCGCGCTTAGGAGTGCTGCCCGAGAGCGATTGCCCAATAAAGCCTTTGTGATCACTCATTCCGGTGTTTCTTACTATCTTGCCGCGGCGTTTTTCTTACAGGGCGCAGGTTCAATCCCTGGCCAGGGAACTAAGATCCTTCATGCCGTGCAATATGGCCCAAAAAGTAATAAAAAAATTTTTGTTTAAAAAAAGAAAAGATCAACAAAGGGAGGGGGTGGGGCGAAATGAAGGCAGCTGGAGGACAGAATGAAAAGGCTCAGCTGAGAAAGGGAGGGACGGGAAGAAACAGTGAGGATGAAACAGAAGACAAACTGCTTCTGACCAGGGGTGTTCCTGTTTCTTGTTCTTGCCTTGGAAGCACTACACAGATTCCATTCCATCTACTTCAAATTGACTTGCTCTGGCACTAAGGCCACCCTCTCTGAAGCCCCCTACCACCAGGCGCCGGCCCCGGCTTCCCCCCGCACCCCTGACCCAGCTATTTCTTCCACAAGGAAGAAACCTGTGGGCTGTAACTCGGGGCAGGATCCTGACATTTCCTGAGCAGCTGGTGCTGGCTTCAGCGCTGAAGGAGTCCTAGCAATTATTTTAATTTGTTGAGTTTCTCTTTTGAATTCAGGAAACAGAAGCAGACAAATTAGCTGCACTTGTATGACTTCAATACCTGACAGTTTTGTAGCAATCGCCTTTTCAACCCAGGGCCCTCTGAGGCTCCTAAGTCTTCATAAAATAAAGGAATAAGTAAAATCTTCAGAGAGGAAAGAGACGGACACAGTGGGGACCAATGTGTGATGAGGTGATGGAGACCAAGGTGCCTGGATACCCAGAGGAGGCCGTCTTACTGCGGAGACAGAAAAGATGTGTGAGCCGGGCTGGCATCTAAGGAGGCTCCTGCAGGACCAGAGAGCCATACCACGGGGGTGGGGGGAGGGGGACTGCAAGCGGTGCCTACGCTAGATAAGGCCTTTCAAGGTACAGCCCGGTAATTGAAAACAAAATGAATGTGGGATTGCTACAAGACAGGCAGTAACAAAATACGGTGCTCCATCCTGATAAGTCATGAGAAATGAAGTCTTCTTCAGAGCCCCAACTGGGGATGGCAGTGTGCGGAAGCCAATTCCCCTTGAGATCAAATTTATCTGCACTGGAGAACAAAGGTGATTATTCGTCTCCATCAAGGGTCCAACCTCGCAGCCACGACGCCTCCCTAAGTCAGGATGTGCATGTGCAGCAGCTGAATGGGTGGGTCACCCCCCCCCCTTTAACAGCACAACACCCCCGGCCCCATACCCCCTTCAGCTGCTTTCCTCTCTCTTACCTCTCACAGCCAGCCTTCTCAAAGGAGTCTGCAGAGCAGTAACACTGACGACCATATAGAGACCGGTAAGCCAGGCCAAAGGCTTCCACTGCCTACACCCCCGCCCCACCTCCCCTGGGCCCCTCCTGGTAGAAACAGCTACATAATAGCTGTGGCTCTTGCTTCAGTTATCTGCTTGGATTACCTCTGTTGTCACCAACATTGTCCTGAAAGGACTGAGTTTCACTCCATGAAAACACTTTCAAAGCCCTGGGCCAAACTGGACAAGCTAGCATCAGTAACTTTCCCCCACCCCTCAAGACAACAGGAAAGGGACAGAAGGCATGGGCTTTGGAAGGTGTGACTGTTACTGTAAACTAATGAAGGCTCATTAGCCAGGTCAGGCTTAACCAAGGACACAGCTGACAAACAAGGGGACACTGAGATCCCATCTGCGAGCCAAGTGTTCCCCACACTCCTCTCATTATCTCAGAATCCTAGGGTGTCCAGCTTGAGGAGGGATGAGGCAGTGAGCGGGGCCCTCGTCTGCATGTGGTCTAGTCCTGCTGTTTCCAGTGCCCTGGACTCCAGCCAGCCTTCCTTCTGGATCATTCCACTCCTACTGGACACAACATTGTTCTTCCCAGGGGACTGATGACCTCTAGGCACCTAACTCCACACATATGCATCCTTACCTGGCTTGGCTCTCGGCTCCCATAGGTCCCGTGACCACACCTTCTTTTCTGAGTGTGACTCTCCCTGTGGGTTCCATGACGCTCTGGCTCTGTCCATCCCAGTCAACTTCCCTCCTTTCTGGTACCTCCTCAGTCTCCTGTGAGCACTCCTCCTGCTTCTTATCCCTTCTATGTTGCCGTTCCCTGGGATTCTCTCCTAATTCTCTCTGTCACCAGTCTGCTTTCTGTAAAACATGACTCCAGTTCATCCCATCTCACACCTGGCCCCAACTTGCTCCTGGTTCCAGCCATACCTGAACACCATTTTCCAACCATACTCCACTCCCAAAACTTGAGGACCTTTCTTACATTGTCATCTTCTTCCCGAAATGCTGTTTCCACTCTATCTACCATCCTTCAGGTGAGGTGTGACAGCCCAGAAAAGAATGACCAACTGCCTCCCTCCTCAGGGCCTCTGTGGTCTTCTTCCTCCATCCTCCATGAGATCCAGGTCACGGCAGGGCAGGGCTGCGGTCTGACCCTGCCCTGTCTACTCAGGACTTACTTCAACCTCTGGCAGGGACTACAGCCCTATATGTATTTCTGAGCAAACCAAGCAGGGCTCCTTGTGGGGTCCACCTGCTTCACGGCCAGGAGAAGCAAGCCTGCCCAGGACAAGAAGGGAGCTTTGAAAGGGCTTCCTGTCTGTGTTCCCACTTTGCAACTAAGGACAGGATATTCTAGGATGTTTTTGAAACTTCTTCTCTCTTAGTTCCTGTTTTATCTTCCCACTTAGAAGCTGCAGAGGGCCAGGACCTGGCAGATGCAGAAGAAAGACTCCAATCCTCCCTAGATACGTCACCTTGAGCAAGTTATTTAACCCCTCTGAGCACTTCCACTTCTGTAAACGGGAAACATTCAGCATCCCACAAATGGGTTGAAAGAAGAAGCAAGTTAGCATGTGACTTATAAAGGGCATAGTAAGCCCTCAGTTAGTGTGACATGCCTTTACCTCCATCCCTTTGTTCTCTAATCCTCAATAAGCAAAGCACAGCACCTCATACCCACCTGTGTCCAAAAAAGGTGTGCTCTGTGATGGAAACTCTGTGACAGTGAGCTCCATGACACAGCATGTACTTGGGGGCTAGACTGAGAAGTTCAAGGTACTTGGATTTTGGACATACAAGCCTTTGTTCAAAATAAGCTAGGTTTCATCTCAGGGTTCAAAACCTTTGCATGAATCATAAATTTCCTTTTCAAGGACTGCAGAACCTGACCTGTAGTATCAGCAGGTCAATCATACCCTTTCAGTCTCCACACAGTATCAATAGCCTCTAAGCTGGATGGGCTTGGATCTGCTTTTCCATGATGTAAAATTGGCTTGTGATGAGCCACTCACACCACTGACTGTCTCACTGCTTTCAGACAAGGTCTTATAGGCAATGAGGGGTGGGGGAATTTGAGGGGATCAGACCCTAAAATCTGTAAGTCTTAAAGGTCAGACGCTTGGCTCCTAAAATTCCCAGTGTCTACCATGCAATAAACTCATCATCTGTCTTTATGGAAGGCAAAGAAGAAATGAGTGATTAAAAAGAGAGTCGTATTAAAAAATAAGTTCAAAGAGACTCCTCCCCAGGGATGCATCCTGAATGGAGGGACGGAGTAGGAAATGATATTGTAGGAGGGCAGGCCATACATGAAAGCTCATAATAAACAAGCTCCCTAAACCTGAACACCAGGGCAGCAGAGTCCAGTGAGATTTGCTGTTCGCCCAGCACAAGCAGCCACTGCCAGCTAAGAAGAAAGAGAAGCCTAGAGTTAGCCTTTGACCACCTGATGCAAAGAAGTGACCCACTGGGAAAGACCCTGGTGCTGGGAAAGACTGAAGGCAGAAGGAGAAGGGGACAACAGAGGATGAGATGGTTGGATGGCATCACCAAGTCAATGGACATGAGTTTGAGGAAACTCTGGGAGTTGGTGATGGACAGGGAAGCCTGGTGTGCTGCAGTCCATGGGGTCACAAAGAGTCGGTCATGAGTGAGTGGCTGAACTGAGAGTTAGCCTGAGTTAGAGGATTTCTCCCACTCCCAAGGTTGCCTCTCCTGGGGGTACCTATCTGTGTTGGATTATGCAGTCCCTAGCATGGGTACAGACAAGTAAGTGGCCTGGGTTAGCCACCTCTCAGGGCACTGAAGAGTTTAAGCAAGGAAGAAATGCAATCTGATTTATACTTTGAAAATATGCCTCAGTATCCATCAACAGAAGGATGAACAAATAAATTGTTTACATAGTAGATTACTGCCCAGAAGCTAAAGTGAATGAGCTAGAACAATAAGGATCAACATGGATAAATCTAAACAAAATTGTTAGATGAGAAAGCACAGTATGATAATGTAACACGAGGTTTAGAACATGCAAAAACAATGGTATGCATGCTTACTTGTGGACACACATGTAGTAAAAACATACACATACAGTACAAAACATACAATGAGAAACTCAGGTTTGTAGTTACCTCTTGGGAGAAAAGAGGGAAGTAATGGCTGGGAAGGGCATCCTGGAGTCTTTACTAACAAATCAATGATTTTTTTCTTTAAATAAATGATCTGAAACTGACACAGCTGTGTTAAAGCTGGTTGGCAGATAGAGACATACATTTTTAAAGTTGTAGTTGTAAAGAAGAAAGTGTCACTCTGACGGCTATGGGGCAAAAGGACTGGAAGGGGTAAGACAGGAAGCAGATGAACCAACCAGGAGGTAACAGTCATAGTCCAGACAAGAGATGGTGGGAGTGAAGGGGGTCAGTGGAGATAAAGTGAACAGTCACAGCATATGTCTTAGAGGTGACAGAACAGGCTTTGGGTATTGATGGGATGTTTAGGGTAGGTGGAGGTTGATGGATGGAGAGGAGGCATTTTGATGTATGATTTCTTGGTAAGAGTAAGTGGGTGGTGGTAGAAAGCAGTGGAGAAAAAACATCTGGTCAACCCAGGGACAGATTCAGAACCAACCACCCCCAACACCATTCCCTAGCAAATGAAGTGAGACACAGACATCTCCCCAGACCCATAATGGGCTGTCACCATAGACTATCATGAGAATTCTTTTATAAACCATGTCTGGCGCCTGCCTTTGATGAAATAACCCAATTAAGAAAGGGATGGGAAGGACAGAACTGAAGCCCTCAGTGGTAAAGCAGCCGGTACTTAAATCTTCCTTCAAACCTTTGGGTAAAGCCAGCAGAGAAAAATGGGAGGTCTGGATGGTGTCCATGAATACTTGATAGCTCAATATAGCTTTGGGGGTGCCAAGGACTATGAAATATGGACAGCGCTTGGCTGCCCCTGAGAAGTTACATTAGCGGTAATAACATGGTAGGCTATAGGTAGGGTGTTGATAATTTATTTCCCCTTTAAGGATATGTTAGAAAAGGCACATTTAATAGTGTGGAAATGAGAATGGGTGAGAGATGATGTTGTAATCGCGTAGATAACCCATCAGGCCCCTCCAGCTCTGAGATAGCCCTGGGTTGGCTCTCCCTTCCCATAGACACTTGTGAGCCTCCCTGGCAAGTTTCTTCCCTCCACTGCCCCCTCCAAATGCACACCCCACTCTGTTAGGCCAAGTGGGAAAGGGATTAATTGCTCATTTCATTCACAAGCTGCCTGAGGTCTTGGTTTGCATGTATCCAGTATACCAACGTGCCTGTTTCTGACTGAATATTCCTAGAAGCAGGGCTAGAGCTGGGACCAGCCACTCTGCACAGTATCACCCACAGATGGAAAAAGAGCTAGCAACTTCTTTCCCCCCCATGTTTTAGAATCAATAACCCTCTCTCATCACCAAAGGGAGAGAAGCAGCATGGAAGACTTAGTCATTCACATTCATTAATAAGGCGTTAAGTATTTATTATACAGGGCACTGTGCCTTGCTCTCAGGGGGCTCTTGGTGCAGCGGATGGACAGATAAGTGAGGAGGCAACAAAGAACTGTGTGAGAAGGACGAAAGCACAGGGAGACACAGGGTGTCTAGGGGAGCCCACGTCACAGCTGGGAAGGCTGCCCAAGTGAAGCTGAGACATGCAGGACTGGAAAGCATTACAGACGAAGGGAGTGGAACAGTCTTTCAGGCAGAGGGAACAGCATGTGCAAGGGGCCAGAAGTAAGAAAACACACAATAATTCAGTCTTGTCAGAGTGGACAGTGGTGGGTGGCAGGTGCAGCAATGAAGGTGGTGGGTGAGCAAGGGCGCTGGTCTTTGCTTTCCCCGGACTCAGCCCCAGCTGCCTCGCACTGGGCAGAGAGAGACATGTGGACACCCCACCCTCCAGGATTTCACAGAGCAGAGCCAAGTCCTCCTCCCCAGCCCCTCCTGGCTTCAGTCTTTCCTCTCACAGCCTCCCCACCCCCTTGACCCCAGTTCCCTACACTGGGCCCCACATGATTTTCCCCGAGGAAGGCAGTTCTCATGATGCTGTCACAAAGTCTCTGCTGACTACTATCCACCCAGACCAGAGGGAAACCAGGACTCAGCAGAGCGCTTCCATCCAACCCCTCCACGAACACTACTTCCTGGGCCAGCAGCTACATTCCCATTTGGGTCAGAGCCTCCCGTGAAGGATGCTGACGCTGTATACAGCAGCACAAGGGGCCCCGGTCCTGTCTGGCCAGGGTTGACAGGTTTAACCATAATGAAAACAAAATGCTAAGAGCAGACTCCCCCTAACACGATCCAGACTCCCTCTACGTCCAACACGTGAATTAGGAAGACAGAAGAGCCTGGGAGCAGTCCGTGATTAAATGCACCAAGCAGCAAAGGGGTCATCCATCACTTCTTTTGTTTTCTTCTCACTCTAACAATGTAAAATGACCCTCTTAAAAAACTGAAGTGAGTAAGCTGATCTGGCCTCGCCTTCTAATCCCCCTTCACTGAAAGCACACCCGCTGCCTGTGCACAGATTTCCAATCCCCATCCTCTGAGTTTCGAACATACATCTTTCTGACTATAATAATTGTCTGCCTACTCAATGGTGTGGCTTCTAGGGAAGGTGCTCTCCACAGGTACCACCCTGCCAACCTGCCTCGATGTAGGCAATTAGCAATTCACCTGAATTTCACAGATATTTTAAAAGGCAACTGTGCAGAGCTCTGGTTTTGTCTAACATCAATTTTTTTTAAAAAACATAACTTAACAAAGCATATAGGTGACTGTGAAATTAGCTAAGATCCAGTCCCAATATCATCATTACCCCCACAAGGCAGGAGGCGGAGAAAACGTGGGAGATGGGGCAATGAATGAAGGAGGGCCCAGGCATGGCAGCAGCCCTATTTGGCTACAGGCTACAGCATGTCAGCCTTGAGACTAGACAGCTTCCAGTGGGCATGGCATGACATGGGAGTGGCCCACTTTTCCAGATATGTGAATTTTACCTGGGTCACCACCCAAATTTTCCACTCCAAGGAAGGTAGCTCAGCCCAGCCAGGTTCACCACCCCCTATAGTTGTAAATAAGAAGAGAGTGCCACCTACAAATTGGCACTTGCCATCTATGTCTACAAGGATTAAATCATGAGCTGTTGCAGCTGCTGACCTTCAACACCCCCTGAAAGGAGTTCAGGGTGGAGATCAGAAATAAGGCACTCTGTGTTCTCCAAAAAACTGGCAGAACAGATCTTCAGATAGATAGATATTTTCAGGAGACGATTTTTTGAGCCCAATTCTTGCATCTCCTCATATCTGGGAAAGAACTAAAATCATTCACAGTGATGCCTGCTCCTTGTGATTAGCAATAACCTTCACAACACCAGCAGAAACCTTCTATGAAAAATATGTGCTTGATTGCATGTACACCCCCTTCCCCAAAACCACATATAGACTGACCTTCCTCTCTGCCTCTTTGGAGCAGTTCCTCAGACCTGAGATGCTGTCTCCTGGGCTATATTCCTCACTTTGCCTCAAATAAAACTTAGCTCACAGCTCTCACACTGTGTATTTTTTTTTCAGTTGACAAGAGTTATGAGCATATGCTGGTTGGAAGCAGCAGAGGTAACATCCCTCCAGAGAAGGCTGGTATAGGCTCCTCCAAGCTGGGGGTGCAGATATTAGCACTCTGGGTGGCAGTGAATATGCAGAATCATGTATACCCTCTGTGATACTGTGATTTATAGTAAGAAATGTGGTCTTCAACCCCATTCCTGGCACAGAGCTCCTAAACCCTACAGATTTCCTAAGGTGTCTGTTATTATACTAAAGAGATGACTTTTGGAAAACACCCTAGCCATCCAAACTAGATAGCATATTATGACCAGCCTAGACAGCATATTAAAAAGCAGAGACAATATTTTGCCAACAAAAGTCTGTCTAGTCAGAGCTATGGTTTTTCCAGTAGTCAGGTATGGATGTGAGAGTTGGACTATAAAGAAAACTGAGTGCCAAAGAATTGATGCTTTTGAACTGTGGTGTTGGAGAAGATTCTTGAGAGTCCCTTGGACTGCAAGGAGATCCAACCAGTCCATCCTAAAGGAAATTAGTCCTGAATATTCATTGGAAGGACTGATGCTGAAGCTGAAACTCCAATACTTTGGCCACCTGATGTGAAGAACTGATTCATTTGAAAAGACCCTGATGCTGGGAAAGATAGAAGGCTGGAGAAGAAGGGGATGACAGAGGATGAGATGGCTGGATGGCATCGTGGACTCAATGGACATGAGTCTGAGTAAATTCCAGGAGTTGGTGATGGACAGGGAGGCCTGGAGTGCAGAAGTCCATGGGGTCACAAAGAGTTGGACACAACTGAGTGACTGAACTGAACTGGCCATCCAGGGAATTAACTACAAGATTTCAGTCCCTGTCTCCCCTCCCCTCACCCACCTCCAACCTACTGCCCAGGCCTCCCAAGAGGGGAGAGGATGGGGGCTATTGAGTTTAATCACCCACTGTCAACATCAATGATTTAATCATTCACACCTAGGTAAGAAGCCCCTATAAAATCCCAAAAGGACAGGGATTTGGAGCATCCTCAGGTTGGTTTTAGGGCTTCCTAGGTGACACTATTGGTAAAGAACAGAGACATGGTTTTGATCCCTGGGTTGGGAAGATCCCCCAGAGGAGGGCATGGTAACCCACACCTGGCAGGCTGCAGTCCATGGGGTCACAAAGAGTTGGACATGACTGAAGTGACGTGGCACACAAACAGGTTGGTGAACACAGGGAGATGTGGAGCAAGTGGGGCTCTTGGAGAAAGAACAGACGCTCCAGCCCCTCCCCCACACCTTGCCCCATGCATCTGTTCTATCTGGCTATTCCTGAGTTATAGCCTTCTATAATAAACTGGCAATTTAGTAAACACAATGCTTCTTTGAGTTCTGTGAGTTGCTCTAGCAAAGTAATTGAACCCAAATTGTGGGCCATTGGAACCTCGAATCTATAGCTGGTTGATTAGAAGCACAGGTGACAACATAGTCCTGAGACACATCTGAAGTGGGGGCTGGAGGTTAAGATGACTAAGATGCCCCAACCTGGGAAAGCGGGAAAGGTTCCTGAAGGAAGAGAATCACTGTCAGACTATCCAAGCATCACTGAGTCAACCGAATTAACAAAGTTGACATTACTGTGTGTCTAGCTTTCACGTTTCACTTTCATGCATTGGGGAAGGAAATGGCAACCCACTCCAGTGTTCTTGCCTGGAGAATCCCAGGGACAGGGGAGCCTGGTGAGCTGCCATCTATGGGGCTGCACAGAGTCAGACATGACTGAAGCGACTTAGCAGCAGCAGCAGCAGCAATATACTAAGTGCTGTGAAGGAGACCAAGAAATAGGAGTCTCAGAAACTCCCCTTTCTTACCCATTATCTCAACAATCACCCCCTCAGTCCCTCCTACCCCTTCCCCATACTGAGTCTATCTCCCTGTAGGCATTCCCTCCCAGCCCAACCTAAGGCTGGACCGCTGAAACAATCTCCTGACTGCAGACCCCAAACTCCAGCCCTCCCTAACCAAGCCACCCTCCACAGGGCAGCCAGTGGGCACTTTTCAAAATGCAAATCTGTCATCCAACCTCCCACCTGAAAACCTTCCAGTGGGCTGCCCTGCTGCCAGTGTCGATGGCAGCACTCCTTAAGGCACCCGCATGGCCCTGTGTTGTCCTGCCCGTCAGTTCCTCTCCCTCACCTCCTGCCCATCCCCTTGCTCTCTGCATCCTGGCCTTCTTTCAAACTCTTTTGAAACAGAAGGGGAGAGGGCAGGGCACAACCTTTACAAGAATGACATGGCCATAGGACATGACAAAAACTGATTAGAATCAACTCAATCCAAGATCGGTAGTTCCCTGGCAGTCCAGTGGCTAAGACTTCACCTTCCAATGCTCGGGCACAGATTTGATCCTTGGTCAGGGAACGAAGATCCCATATGCCTCTTGGCCAAAACACCAAAACATAAAACAGAGACAATATTGTAACAAATTCAATAAAGACTTTAAAAAATAATAATAACTAGGTTCAAGCTAGCAGAAGATTTGACTTCCAGCAGACTTTGAGCCTCATTATGCACTATTGTAATATGCTAGCATGTTAAATGATACACCCACCAGGGCTGAGACAGTTTTGAGGCTAACCATAAAAGGCCAAAAAGTGGGCGGTGGCCCAATTGTTGGAAATACCCACCCCTTCCCCCAAATAATTGGAATAATTCTCCCACTCATTAGCCTATGAATATCCAGCCCATAAAAACTAACCATGCCTATTTCAAAGCTCTCACTCACCTTCTGAGACGGTCCACACTCTGTCCATGGAGTATGTTTCTCTCAAAATAAATCCACTTCTTACTATCACTTCATCTCTGAATTCTTTATCAACAAAGCAAGAACCTTAAATGCACTGAAAACACTCTTACTTTTCCCACTACCGTCATGAGATGACAGTTAAACATTCTGTTCCCTCTGGCTGCAATGTTTTTCCTCTCTGCTTTACTTAATCAGCTCTTTCAAGTTGCAGCTCCAATGCAACATCCACAGGGAAACCTTCCCAGATTATTTCTAACTGCGTCAAATCTTCCTTTCATAATCTTCTGGAGTTCCATGTACCTAACTGGCACTTATCACTGTTTAAAGGATACACAGGCTTATGTGATCATCTCATTACTGAACTCTAAACTCCAGGAGAGCAAGAGCCATGTTTGATTTTGTCATCATTGTGTGGCCAATACTCAAGAGGGTATCCCACATACACTATGAGTTTGATGTATATTCAGAGTCAAAGAATCTTGCCTTCCAAGGACCTGCAAATGCTGTCTAGTTCATAAGATGATCCATAACTAGCTTCGTGAAAACTGACATCCAGCAATGAAAATAACACAGCCACCAAGAAAAACTGGAGAACCTGGGTAATGAGCATGACTCAAGCTGCCCTGTGACCTAAACAGAATGTTTTGGGCAAGATAGCAATGAGAGGACCATCACCTTCATCCTGACGACACGGTCAGGATCTTGGGCCCTTTGAACCACTGTAGGAAGCTCACTAATTCTGCAAAGCCCCCAGAACCCACTTAGGCATGAATGTCTCCAATCACACAAATAAAACTGACTCTGGCCCCTGTTTATGCTGGAGTTTCAGGATCCATGGGCATCAACAGGAGACACTGTCCTGAGAAAGATGCCGATGGCTGCTTGATGTTGCTACACTAAAAAAAATGTCTCAACAAACACTCAGAGAAAGACCACGACACCCTGTGGGATGAGGTATGAGGATTCCTGCTTAGAAATGAAGCAGAATCACTTTGAACCCCAGCTGTGCTATGCACAACAAGCCACAGACAAGTCATGGTGCAACTTCAGGTCAGTTTTCCTGTGCGCAGTCAGGAAAAGAAGCAGACTGTCTTATTAAATAATACAGTGTATGCGTGGCACGCCCGGCACAAAGCAGATACTCAAATTTCAGTTTCCACTATAAGAGAAAAATCCTGATACTACTTCTCAACAAAAACAGGCAAGCTTAAAAATAAAATTTGGGAACACATTGTATTCCTTAAAAAATTTTTTTTTAAATATTCTTCTTTTCTGATTATCATAGCAATGCATTTTCATTGAGAGAAAATACATAGGAGATAAGGACCCATTAAGTGGATTCAAGTCTAGCACTAACTCCTAACAGCTGTTTGGCCTTAGCCAAGCTCCTTAACTTCCTGGAATTCAGTCTCTGCATCCATAAAAATGGAGACAACAGTATCCCTCAGTTTACAGCCTAGTTGTATATGAGATAACCTACGTGAAGTTCGTGATACAATGCCGGACACACAGTAAGGACTAAGGAAACATTATCTCAATCATCATCAACACTATTGAGACTCTTTTTAAGTCAGAAAGATACAAAATATGGGCAAGATTACTTGACATTTACCATCCAAAAATAAATATTTTAACATTTTAGTTTTCTTCTAATAATCACAGTAGTATTTTAACTTTACAAAATTTGGCTCATGCAACGTAAACTTTGTTGTCACTATATTCTGATGTTTTCACTTTCCTTCAGTTCAGTCGCTCAGTCATGTCCAACTCTTTGCGACCCCATGAATCACAGCACACCAGGCCTCCCTGTCCATCACCAACTCCTGGAGCTCACTCAGACTCATGTCCATCGAGTCGGTGATGCCATCCAGCCATCTCATTCTCTGTCGTCCCCTTCTCCTCCCGCCCCCAATCCTTCCCAGTATCAGAGTCTTTTCCAGTGAATCAACTTGTCACATGAGTATTCCTTATGTCCTAATTATTAAAAACATGATGTTAAAGGTTCCATACTATTTCATCATATGGTAGGATCAAAGTTAATCCATCATAACATTCAACCAAAGGACAGTCTTATAAATAATGCTGCAATAAATGTCATTTCTATATATTCCTTTGTCCTCATTCCTAATTATTCCTTTAGGACAGACTCTTAAAGGATGAAACAGTGTTTAACAAACTTTTTTTTATTATAAGTATATGATGAATTGTTTTCCAGAATTTATATGGTGCCTTAAATAGTACTTAACCCACTTTTGACAAAAAACTGTCAAAAGGAGAGAAAAGAATAAACATTGTCTTTTTTAAAAAATACACAGGATAACAATAGGAGAAAAATTGTATATTTTTATTTTATATTTCTTTGAATGTCAGTGAGTTGAATATTTTTTCCTGTTATTTGTGCATATATTTCTTCTATTAAATCTTATATTTATGTATTTGTCCATCTTGTAAAGTTTGCTGCTGCTGCTGCTGCTAAATCACTTCAGTCGTGTCTGACTCTGCGACCCCATAGACGGCAGCCCACCAGGCTCCCCCATCCTTGGGATTCTCCAGGCAAGAATACTGGAGTGGGTTGCCATATTTTTAAATTAATTTGTAAGTGCTTTTTATATACTAAGGCTATCATCTTTTTTACTTATTTGTGATATTTTTCTCAATTAGCATTGTATTTTGTTCTTGACACAGATAATATTTTAATCTTAAGGTGATCCAAAATGCTGGTTTTACTTTAAGATCTAGGGTTCTTAGGTTAGATGTAAATTCAACCATAGCTTAGTCTTTTATGTGTTCTCATTTTTTATACATAACTCTTTTGTATAAAATTCTTAACAACCTGACTAAATGTGGTTTAGTGATTTATAGGCAAGAATTACCTATCTTAAAGTGTTTTGCAAAATCTCCCAACACCTTCGGTAAAATAATCCTTTTTATGCTGCTATTGCAAGCATATGCCAAAGACCTTCCAATGACTATGAGAGTTAATTTTTGACTTGTGAATTCTAGTCCACCGTCCTGTCCATTGATTTTTACATCATTCACACTAAACTCTTAAGGCTGGGGAGGGGAATGACTCATTTTCCTCAGAGCCGGAGTCAGTGGATCCTATGACATGATGACCTGGAGGACCTGAGCTGCCACTGCCTTCTTTCAGACGGCAAGCCCCTGTCACAGAAGCAGCCTGGGCAGTAGTATGACGATCTGAGGCTGCAGAAGGGTGAGTGTCCGTCTCACACGTGTCTCTGATACCGTTACCATCACCTAGGCCTAGCACCTCACCTCCTGGATCCTCCTCGAAGCCATGGTTTATTTTGTTCTGGGCATATTATCTAGTCCAGACTGGTCACAAAAGAACCTGCTGGTCTGCCTGAATCAATGGAGAGCTGATTTGTTGAGAAAAAAGGTGACCATGTCAAAGAAAGTTCTCAGCTGGCTATGGCTGCTACCGTCAATCCTAAGTCCTTTGATCACTTGCTTTGCCAGCTTTACCCAGTTTCTCTCTCCCTCCCCCTTGAATACCTCTCCATGTGGCTCCTAGGACGTCACACTCTCCTGATTTTCCTCCCTCTCTTGAGGAGTTTCCCCTCAGTCTTTTCTGGTGCTTACTCCTCATTTTCCTCACTTCTGATGCTGGGGAACTGAGTCATCAGCCTCAGTCATCAGACCTCTTTGCTTTTCCACCTACACTCAACTCCCACAGTGATTTCATCCAACAGCATGGTTCTAAATGCCAAATATAGGCTGACAACACCCCAAACCTTCACGAGTCCAACTTAGGTCCCTTCCTGATATTCAGACCAATATATCCATCAATCCACAGCTGGACATCTAACATGTCCCAAAGTGAACTCCTGACCTCCCCAAGGCAAACCACCTCACCCCCTTGTCTTCTCCCATCACAGTCAAATCCACCAAAATACAGTCTGAATCCAGCTGCATTTTTACTGTCCTTTTTAAGACCACCCAGGTCCCAGCCACTATCACGCCAGCCTAAATAAGAACAAGTCTCTCAGTGATCTCCCCCTTCTGCTCTGTGACTCTCCTCAGGGTAGTCTGAATCTTACAGTATCGATGTGGCCCATCACCTCTCTGTTCTCCCTTCCTGCTGTTCTCCCCTCTGCTCACCCATCCCTGATACCCCTGCGATTCCTCAGACCCGCCAGGCTCACTCTCCCCTTTGGGCCTTTGTACCTGCTGCTCCCTCTCCCCAGCGCTCCTTTCACCTGACTCTGCTACTTCCTTTGGTCTCTGCTCACTGTCACCTGCTCAGTGAGGCTTCCGCAGCCCCATCTAAGATGTTAACCCCCTCAAAAAAGTATCAACTCTCCACATTATATCTCCTTTCCCTGTCTGATTTATCTTCCTTGGTACTTACACTAAGAGATTCTAGATTTTACCTATTTAGCTTGACTGTTGACTGTCTCCCTCATCAGAATCTAAGCTTAAGAAAGCAGGCATTTTTGTCTGTTTACGGCCATAGGTGTAGTAGGACAGCATCAGAACAGCGCTTGGCACATGAGAGGTACCTAATTACCCAGTGAGTGAATGGATGCATAGCTGGATGGATTTATGAATCCCTTTTTCACAAACCAGGAAGCAGAGGCTTCGAGTAGTTAGAAAGCCTTTCCAGGTTGGAACTTGAGCCCAGAACTGATTCTACAAGAAGGCTTCTGCTCATAGCATGGTGAATATGAATTGACGGGTTGAGATGGTGACACTATGAATAGAAACGAGATCTATTTAGCAAGCCCGCTCTGTTTCACAATGCAGTAGGCAAGTTCTCCACTGACAGCTTAAGAATGTAGTTTTCTTGGGGGAAAAATATTCAAAGAACAATACAGACACAAGGCAACTGTCCTCTTGAGTTGGTCCAGGAATTAAAAAAAAAAAAAAGTCAAAAATAAGACAGTGCCCCACACTGAGTGAGAGAAAAGAAAAGGATCTGACTGACAGAAAATGAGAGGAGTTAATTCATCAGAACAAAAGAGACCGAAAGCCTGGACCAAAGGAGAAGCCCGTGTAGGGGCTCCATGAATGGAATGGTGATTACCAAACAAAACAGCCCTAATAAGATTACAGCTGATAATGAATCTGCTACAAAACTCTGGAACGATGTTAGGATTTTAATAAGCATCCCCCAAAGAACGTTCAGTCAATTTCACAAATGCCCATTCTCATCACTTAATTCTAAGGGGGAAGGAAGTCCACGCTACCTAGCTGCTTCTAAATTAATAATGTGCCTCATTCTTATTATGCCTCAGAAATAAGGCCACTGTAACATTTCAAGCTGTTTGGGGGAGAGTTTTAATATTCTCGCTGCTAATATAAACAGAACCTTATTGAGTCCCAAAGATGCCACATTTGGGATGTAATCCAGGCCACGGTGCCAATTCCAATGTTAACTTTTGAAAATGCCTCATGTACACACTTCATTTGAACAATTAAGGCAATATAAGCTGTCTCCCAAAAAAATGAAAAGGAAAAGAAAAGGTAATTCAGTGTACCCCCCATGATAAAGGCTGCTTACTTTCAATTTCAACAAAGACCACAGTGAGTGCTACATTCTGTCTCTTTTTCTGCATCATTTTCATAACATGAGCTGTACCTCAGCGTAAAGAATCTGTATTATAAATATAGCCAGTTCCAGTCCATGGAGGGGAAAATAGAAAGAGGAAATCCACGTGACTTCTATATACGTTGAAACAGAATCAGAGCAAGCCACACAACTCCCAACCCAGTGAAGACCCAAATGTGGTACCTGTGCCTCAGCCCCCACCCAGAAGCTCCCCAGGGGAGTGAAGGTGAACATGCCACCATACAGGGCTGCTCAAGGCTTCCGGGCACAACATGCTGCCAAGCCTGTGAGCAGAACACAGCCTTGCATCATTGGATGCAATCATTTCCAAATAATCCTGGTACAAGTCTCATGACTCAGTCTCTAATGACAGCCCAGCCTCCTGCAGCCACAGCAAATCCCCAGGACTTCCAATACCAACACAGGAAAAATGACAAGTAATAGGATAGTGAACGGGAGAAAGTGAAATGATAAACAAAAGTAACGGGAGGAGGTACAGTTGTCTGCTTGTTCACAGTCTGGACGAAATACTTGTCATGTGAGTATACTGTTATCCCCCTTATACTGGACACAAAAGGGGAAACCAGAGGCATCACGCAATAGGACAAACCAGAGGAGCCAGACTAAAACCCAGGACAAGGCAGCTCCCCTTGACACCTGATTTTATGTACCCTGGCAGGGATGTACACAACAACAGACACACACAACTGCACGTGACGTATCAATTTCCTGGTGTTTCCAGCACCTGTAAACGCCTCCAGGAGCAGCAATGAGTAAAAATGGTATTGAACAGCATGGAGAGGCTCAATCTGAGCTACAAAATCATTTCCTCCATTTGTTAATGAGTTAGATGCTCACAGGCCGAGATGGCTCCTTCATTCCGAGGAGCTTGGATTCTGACAAGGAAAATAACAGCAAAGCATTCTTTTCCTGAAATTAAAAACCAGGTCACAGTAAACTCAAAAATAACTTTGCAAAGGCTAAGGATGGGAATAGAAGAGTTATTCTATAAATAATCACTGACATCCATATTCATTGTGAGCCTTTGAAAGTCGCCGGACAAGTAGTTTCAGAAAAGCAGCGGCTGATCTGAACACGCTACTTGAAGAGCGTCATCCATATTCACGTCCTAGAGGCACTCTAATCAACAAATCAAAGTACTCAACTAAATTAAATGCTGATTGCTTGTTGCACAAGGGTGAAAGTCAACCATCTTCGCCAAGGTTGGAGTTATTCTAAGAAATGATGATAGTCGGGTTCTTTCAAGCCATTTTATGCTTACGGAGTACATTACCCTTAATGAAACTTCATTTAGGCTAATGATTACCTTTGGTTTAACAAATAACTAACTGATAACTTCCTGTCTTTCAATACGCTGAATTTGGTAACTGACACTGTGAACACGGCTGATAAACGCTGAACACTTTTCTGGGCTCGGCCACACTGACAGTCGAAGGATGATGATTCCCGTCCTCCAGCCCCACAGAGTGACTGCGCAGCCTCACACTGGGGGGAAAGTGGTGCTTGATCTAGTACCTTCGACAATGAGGCTCGTGGGAGCATCAGTATCACTGTCCACTTGGGATGAGGCCATTTCCCAAAAGCTAAAGGCATGAGATGACTTATGCTGAAGGGCAACACAGAGCTTCCAGCATCTTATTGTTACCTCCCTGGGGAAATCCCAAGAGCTGCTTCTAATTGCTAATGTTCAGTGTATGATTTCCTTATCATTACTGTTATTTACCCTTTTTTCCTTAGGATGGCATTACCATGTTTACCTGAAGGGTAATGTGCACTTTAGCTAAATGAGAAAATCATTCTGTCTCTCTAATCCTTAGGAATTTTGCATATGATGCTGCTTAAATCAATTTAAAGTATCTCACCAAGTCATCAACAAAAATTATTTACTCTACCTGGCTTACAACTTTTTGATTTGTGGCTTGCTTTCTAACGGTGCATGTGTAAACAAGAAACTATTTCTATCAGGAGCAACGCCACTCTTACCTAACTGTCTCTCCTTCATAAATTAATCAGGCAGATGAGAAGTACATCAGAGAAAATCCCTCTTAAGTAATGCGGGTTAATGATGTGCTGCCACTTCCAAAAGGAGGGTCAAAGTAGAATTCTTCCCAAAGCTGGGATATTGTCAACATGAGGAACACCTCTGGCTAGTGGGTAAGAGTTTAGGCTCTGGATCCCAACAGATCTGGATTTCAACCATGCTATATATTTGTTTGGGTTGGTTCATTAAATCAGCTTAAGCCTTGGTTTGCTCCTCTGTAAAATGGAAATCATTACCCCTAACTCTTGCTCTATTATAAGGAAGACCAATATAATACCTACAAAGTTTTAAGCTCTGGCTTAATAAACATAGATGCTAATGTCATTTTTAACTTTATTCTTAATACTATTAGTCATGTCCTGCCAGCAGCATAACAGTTTTCAAAAGAGCAGAGGTTTTTGTAAACTTGATCAAACAAAACCTAGAGAGTTGCTTGCATCCCTCCCTCCCCCCACTGTGTGTCCAGGAGAACACACCACCCTGCCAAGGCTGGCTCAGCTCTGATGCGGAAGCAAGCCAGCAGGCTGACAAAAGGGAAACATATTGATAGGTTTTTAAGACTCATCAATAAATAGCATCACCCCCACCTCATGGTCAAGGTAGAAATCTAAGAGTCAGCCTTCATTTCACCTGCCCTTTCCAATTCCTTTTCTTCAACACATCATGCTATTCCATAGGATCTGCCTTTAAATCTCATGCCCAATTCTCTACTCCTCTCCACTCACTTTCGGCCCTAGACCCCAGGCATCATCTATCTGCTCAACTGCAAGGCTGCAACTAACCTTGCTCCTGTCCCCACTTCTCTCACATCAACGGCAGCCAGACCAAATTCAGTCTCCATCCAACGGTCAGACTCATCAGCTTAAAGCCCCTTCATGGCTGCCCATCACCTCTGAGATCAAGTCCAACTCTGAAACAGGCCTCCACTGACCCTGCCATCACACATCCCATAATAGTCACCTCTCCCTATGCACTCCAGGGGCATTGCACCACTCCTCAAACCTTTCAGCCCGCCCCCACCCCTGGGCCATGCACATGTGTCTCTTCTGCATAACAAGGACTCCCTGGCCCTTAGCTCAACAGGTTCCCTCCTTGTCTCAGGATGCAACTAAGACATTTTCTCCTAAGAAGTGAGAATCCCAATGACTCCCAAGATGATTTATGACCTGTCACAGTGCCCCATCCCTTTCTTTACAACAGTCTTCTCCACTTGGATGCCACTCTGTCTTGTTTACCTGCATCTCTCCACTAGACCGCAGGCTTTGAGAGAGCCACTGGGACCCACCTTTCATTTGCTGTCCTGCTGTCTGCACTTCAGCAGAGTATTTGGCAAACAGTAACTTAGCAGGGCTTCCCAGGTGGCACTAGTGGTAAAGAACCCTCTTGCCAATGTGGAGACCCAGGAGATGCAGGTTCGATCCCTGGGTCAAGAAGATCCCCTGGAGGAGGACATGGCAACCTACCCCAATATTTTTGCTTGGAGAACCCCATGGACAGAGGAGCCTGGTGGGCTACAGTCCATGGGGTTGCAAGAGTCAGACATGACTGAAGCAACTTCATGCACACACAGTAACTTAATAAAAAATGAACATGTCTGGTGTTGTCATGAAGTCAAGTAAGATTTAGACTTTATTCTGCACAGTTTCAGGATAAAGAGAAACTCATAAGAGCAAAAGTTAAGAGGCAGCAGGCACACCTAAGTGAAAGGAAGGCATCCTTGTCTCAAAAGAGCTGCTTGAACTCTGAGTAGTGAGGTTTGTGTCCCTTCGAGTATTCAAGTAGGGACTAGTCAACATTTCACAGGAAAAGACTGACTGGACCACACAGTGTGGCAGGTGGTTTTCATCTCTAAGACTCTGGAGATGAGAAAGTTCAGGCCTTGGCAGCGCTGGGTCCTCCCAGCAGGGCGGCAGGAAAGGAGATGCCAGGGCCATGCACGGAGGCTCAGCAGCTGTACCAGCTGCGGCTGTGACTACAAGAGTCCCAGTGTTGTAGGCAACTAGCTTTGCTCCTGTCCCCACTTCTCATCTCACATCAACCACAGCCCCACCAAATCCAGTCTCCATCCAACCATCAGTCTCAGAACCTGAAACATGACTTCCCAGCCTCAGTTTTAGAGACATGCCCCATCAAGTCCAGCTACTAGTGAAGGCAAAATTGCACTTCTCACTGCTCAGGAAACACAGACAGAGGCCCATCTCTGTGCAGGCTGGCCCAGGCTAGTCTCTTCAACAGAGGGACAGTTAAGTAAGAGGAGAAACAAACAGCTAACTAAGCTTATTACAGAATGCTTACATGTGCCTGACAAGGTGCTAAGCCTCGGCAAAAGTTAACTCTCCTCATCCTCAGAGTTAACCAGAGCCCCAGGAGAAAAACTTATCACTGCTTCCACTGGATGGAGCAATAACACGAAGATGCCAAGAGAGGTCAACAGACAAGGCCTAAGGTCAAATATTCTACAAGTGTTAAAGCTGTGATGAAGACCTGGGCAGACCAATCAGAAAATACATGCATAACCTCAGCAATATCCTGTAGCAAAGAAACTTGAAAGGCAAGGTTCACAGTGTAGCATCCTTTTCAACTGCTCGAGAAGAACCGTGGGTGGTGTCCAAAAACCCACTGAACACATTTGTTAACGTTGGCAGACTGGAATGGATTCCAAGAAGCCAACGAGAACCCCTAAGTCAGTGCACACCGAAGGGAGGGTTCAAGGAAGGGGTTCCTAGGAACGTGAACACAAAGCCCCGGAGCGGCTGAGAGCCCAGACAAGGCCCTATAGCTCACGCACCAAGGTGCACGGACCTCCCAGACGACCCATGCTGAGGGCTGAACCCCATGAGGGCTGCCAAGCCTCAGGGCCTGCCAAACACACAGAGAGGTGCATATGAGTCCCTGCCGGCTGGAAAAGCCAGACAAAGGGAAATGATTCGAGAGAGGCTCACAGAAAAATGGGAGAAGCCTGGGCAGTAACTCGGCTGATTCCTGGCCCTTCCCTTTACCACTCGGGCACAGGAGACAAATGAACTGCTCCACTGGGTCTCTGTCCCCTCACCTGTGTCACCCAACTGCTTCTTAGGACTATTATGAGACACAATTTAGCAGGCATTTTTAGGGTATGCTAATATAATCCTACAAATTGAAGTTGCTTTTAATCTGCTACAACCAGCACAATTAATACAAGCGGGAAAAATATCACATAAATATCATCATTCAGTTCAGTTCAGTTCAGTTCAGTTCAGTCGCTCAGTCGTGTCCGACTCTCCGCGACCCCATGAATCACAGCACGCCAGGCCTCCCTGTCCATCACCAACTCCCGGAGTTCACTTACACTCATGTCCATCGAGTCGGTGATGCCATCCAGCCAACTCATTCTCTGTCGTCCCCTTCTCCTCCTGCCCCCAACCCTTCCCAGCATCAGAGTCTTTTCCAGTGAGTCAACTCGTCGCATGAGGTGGCCAAAGTATTGCAGTTTCAGCTTTAGCATCAGTCCTTCCAATGAACACCCAGGATTGATCTCCCTTAGAATGGACTGGTTGGATCTCCTTGCAGTACACGCATTTATTAAGCAGTAATCATGTGCCAGCCAACACCTTATGCAGTATACTTGGGTTGTTTTATTTAATTCTCAAATGCACCATAAAGATAGGACAATTAACCCCATTTCACAAGTAAGGAAACAGAGCCAGAAATTAAGGAAGTTACCAAAGGGTTGCTGTTGCTCGGTCACTAAGTTGTGTCTGACTCATTACGATCCCATGGACTGTAGCACACCAGGCTCCTCTGTTCTTCACTATTTTCCAGAGTTTGCTCAAATTCATGTCCATTGAGCCAGTGATGCCATCCAACCATCCTCTGTTGTCCCCTTCTCCTCCTGCCTTCGATTTCCCAGCATCAGAGTCTTAACCAATGAGTCAGTTCATCACATCAGGTGGCCAAAATATTGGAGCTTCAGCTTCAGCATCAATCCTTCCAATGAATATTCAGGGTTGATTTCCTTTAGGAGTGACTGGTTTGATCTCCCCGCTGTCCAGGGGACTCTCAAGTGCCAAAGGGACACTATACCTAATAAGCCCCAGAGCCCAGAGATGAATGACCAGGTGAGGGCAGAAGGTACATGCCAAACCACAACCACACCAGCCTCTCTGGAATAAGAGTGCATGACACGCTTTCACCAAACACATATAGCTTTAACAAGTATAGTCCTTTGTCCTAAGCAACACAGATTTTCTTGGATCCGGCCTCAGGTCACCGGAATCTCCTTTTGTCCAGGTTCTCTGATATCCAGCTTGAGGTCTCTGGCTGCTTGACAAGTCCCGTTCACTTCTGTCAGGGGCCAGTGTGTCCATCCTTCTGCCTGGGTCACTGACCCCGCCCCGAAGCCCCGCAAAGGTCATGTGCCAACCCAGAGCAAGCCTACCAGCAGAGAGGCTTCCCAGTAGGACCTGTTGTAAGCTGGAACCACGACACCTGCACCAGCATTCTCCTGATTTATTATCATGGGTAAGGGATGGAGAATAAATGGTTTATGGATGCACATAGATTTCCTTCATGATCATCTCAATCAAACTTTTTTTAAACTGTCTGGGAAAAGGCACAGGCTTCAGTTTCAGCATTTCATTGAAGACTGGCCCTGGGTTTACCTTGGCTTTACCTCCAGGTTACAACAGACCACCTGGGTTCCCACCCACCGGCGTGAGACGCTAAATGAGGCACCACCAGGGTTGAATTAAGGACAGCGGGCAACAGGCGGAGGGGGAGTGGAGGAGGGGGCTACCCTGCGTTGTGACTGAGCAACAAAGGAACTTTATCTGAGCACAGGAGATGCGCTGGGCCCTGTGCGGGATGCTTCCTGGGGCTGTTTGAGGATTAAATGAAATGGAGCATGTGAGGGCTCAGCCCACGCTCCACACACGCCGATGCTGCTTGCCTGTGATTTACTATCATGATGATTCTTTTTAATGATCATCCCCCACGAATCCCAAATCCTACATGGCTTACAATCAGAGCACAGCTTATTCATTTAACTTAAAAAATGAATTCCATCCTTTAATGTCTCTAAAAAGCAGGCGAAAAGGATGGAAATACAGAGTCCCCAGGCACAGTGATTCACATCCCGACATCCCGTCTCACCCCCACTAACTCCCCTCCCAACCCCCCAGAAGAGCTGGCCTCACCAAGCATACTCCCCACCACATCCCTCCTCCTCTCCCAATTGAAATGTCCTTTTTTCTTTGGCCCTAATTATTTTGACTGGCTTAGCCTCTCTCCCAACCACAGAGAGACATTTTTTTTTTTTTTTGCCCTATTTACAAGGAAGGAGAAGAGAGAAAAATGGGGTTGGCAATTCCAGGATTCTCTTCAGTGGCTGGCAAGGCAGGGAGCTCCATGGACGTGCTCATATTAATAGTTACACAAACAACCATGTGAACTTAGGGATACTGTCTCTATTTTTACAGGGGAGGAGATGGAACCTAAGAGGGGTTAAGAAAATTGCCCAGGCCATACTCTCACAGATCGGAGAGACTGAGCTTTTCACAGCTCCATTCTGTCTCTCTAAAAGAGGCTGTGCCATCCAAACACCTTTTCTATACCTGAAATAAAACCACACAGAACTACCCGTGGAGCAGAAGGAACACGGATGTGAGAAAGCTGCCAAACTGTGCAGCCTTGTCCCACCCCTTCCTAACAGCGTGACCATCAATCAGCAAGGTCTGACCCCTTCCATGCATTTCCACATTCACGACCCTGAGATGATAACTCTTATTTCATAGCGTTGTGGTGAGAATTCAAAGAGCACACTCAGTAAGTGTCAGTTCCTCTCTTTCACCTGATGAGCCAGATAAGAAATTCCATTTGGAGTCTCCTGAATGTGGTAGCAACAATGTTTTCTCCCTTTCAATATCAAATCCCTCACCATGGTAAGAATTACTTGCAAAGAGTGTTTACTATTTCCTATTTCCTCAATATATTTTCCATTAGGTAATTCAAAGTTATTAACACTGCCACAGCCCTAAAGAACCAGGCCACGTCTGAGCCAGCACTGTATATGAACCTCATGCTGCCAACAATTACTTCTGACCCTAAGTAGCTATGGAGGTACGTTGATGTTGCTCTGATACGACTCATATAGACAGAGACACTGTAAATATCCTTCCCAAAGTTAGAAGCAGGCAGCATTACCACTGGCAGCAAATGTGAAACCATTTTCATAATAATGTGTTGAGGCAAGAGCCGCAAGAGTGGCTTGTGTGACAGATGAGAAGGTGTCAGACTGGATTGAATCAGACCAACCACGTAGTGCTCAACTGTGCTCTGCTCTGCTTCCATTCCGGCCCCCTGAGAGTTCAGGCCCCATGTCAGTCAAACCCAACATGAAACCAAACCCAACCCTGGAAACAGCCAGGAAATTATGTTATGTCAGAAGGTGGAAAATTGATTCAAACGGTCAATTAACACATGGTTACTGGGATCAAGTTTAAAAAATGATTCACATAATACACTTCAGACACAAATATAAAACCACAAGAAAAGCAGGGAAATAAAACTCTTCCAAAAACTAAATGTAATAAATCCATAATTTGTGTTCTTGGGCATTAAGACTCAAGGACTCTTAGTGCTTTCAGCATTGTACTCAGCCTTCTCCAGCCTGTGTATTTGCCAACACAACTAGACTTGATATTCATTTCTTGTTTCAAAGCCAAGAACTGAAAGAGCTTGGGACCAAATATATGATCCAGAATGGCTGATTTTCCTCCTTGCATCTCCAATTCTAAGGAATGTTAGGGTGACATTTTCACCCTGATATACATAAGACAATGAGGCAACATGATGGGAGATGTCAATTTATAACTTCAGTTTAGTGACTTTCAGTCTCCTTTCCTTTAGCACATATATACACATACTCACACATCCTGTAACAGGCAGAAGAAACTGGGCCACGTTTTGTATGAATTCATCTCAAAGAAACACTGAAAATGGAATGATCAAAAGAACAGAGAGAGCTCCCTTACTTTCTTATTACTTCTCAGGCGAGGGATGTGTAAACTATTTAACTCGGTAGGGGACTCTTAAAGCAATATCAACATCTTCATTCTTTGGAGAATTAAGAATGAGCCATGTGCACTTGTGCCTGAAATGGTTGCAAATAATCAGGTTTGTTTGAGTCATGTCATTCTGTTCCTTATAATCTCTGAGCAACTCTGTTTATTAACCCAGGGTGGTACAGGAAAGAATACAGAACACAATTCTAATACAGTTTGGGCACCAAGTCTGGGATAAGGGATCATCTGGAGAGGGAAAGACAGCCTTAACCCAGTAAGTCATCACTGCGAGTCTGAGTTTTCAGGTTCTAGATGAGCCACCCACCAGGCAAAGGTGGGCAGGAGCAGCTGGGGTAGGGGGAAAGGTTTGCCCAGGGTTCTGTGTTACAGTTTTCATCTTCTAATTGTCTGTGTCCCCTCAGTCCTGTTTTATGCCAGTTAAGGACTGAGATCTGCCAATAAGCTTGGCCTGCACGATACGGCTAGAGTTTGAGAGCTTACTTCATCCCCTTGTAGTCTGTCTGTAAGCCCATGAGCTGTGACTCCTGCCAGTGAGCCAAAGCATATGGAAACACAGTCCTCCTCACCTCAGCTGCCAGAACATCATTGCTAGATGAGCTTGGCATAGCACTCAGCCTGATGGACACATGAAGCCCACAGATGAAGCACACCCAGCATGACAGCTCTGGAAGGAACCTCCCAACCCCACTTTGGTGCTATTTCTTTAAAGACAGGACAGGAAGGCCCAGAGAGGTAGGAAACTACAAGGCTTCACTTGAGCTCCCGTTATCCTGGGTCACATTTTAGCACAATAGTTAAAAGCAAGATCTTCAATGTCAAAGACATCTGTTTCCACCTCAGTTTCCCCTTAACTGTGCAACCTTGAGCAAGTAAGTTGCTAAGCCTCTGAGGTCCCATTACCATAACTACGAAATGAGGGGACTAATGATACCTACCTCAATAGGGGTGTTGCTAAGGATCCATGATGGATCACGTGAAGCATTTAGCACGCAGTGTCTAGCATGTAATAAACACGTGATATGTTGTCACTAACCTGATGATGATGGTGTGGTTTCTTAGCATTTCTTCAAATTGTGACAGGAATCTCTCATCCACCTTGGCCTGAATCATTTGCATGCTGCCTAGTGAACAATCTCATCTTGCTCAGGTGAGGAGGACTCCATATGGTTACCTGTTTACTCCATGACTGACCTAGAAGCCCAGAGCTGGGGCAAGGAGTCTTAGCCCTTTCAGGCTGCATTTCCAAACTTTCCTGAATTTGTATTTTGTTCACTGTCAGATTTTCTTCTCCTGCCACTGAGCTTCCTTGTAGCAGACAAGGTCAGAGGCTCAGCGTCTTACACACAAAAACAGCTCCAGGCAGTGGCCAGACTAAAGACTCTGGGCTGTCTGCTGAAGGAGGCATCCATGGCCCCAGGCTCTGCCCCTGACCACCCAGACCCCAGCTGCTGCTGTCTGGGAGGCAAGCACAGAACTGGGTCTGGGGAGGTCAAATCAATGGACCCTGGTCTCAGTGCACTGCAGCAGCCTCTGAACCTCACTGAGGACCCTTGTAGGAATGCAGAAGCTAGAGACGACACAAGGGCCAAGTCTGAGGCCCACAGTCATGGGCTTCATTCTGGCTTAGGGGGGAAGAGTGGAGAGGCAAAGCAAAGTCATCAGCATTGCAGCCATCACAGTGGCACCTAACCTTTGCTGAACACTGGCTATTTGGACTGCATGGGTTAATTGTCACTGTTCCCATTTCACTCATGAGAACGCCGAGGCTTAGCAAGGATCAATGAGGAACCCAAAGTCACACAGCAAGGAACTTGTAGAAACAAGCTTCAAACCCAGGGGGTTTCAGAGATTGCCTGCATGGCTCTACTGACAAGAGTGCCCCCAGTGGCTCATACTCACAGACTCAGGAGCCAAGCAAGCTCCATGCAGGGCCACCAGTATGTTCTCTCATGTAATCTCCAGCAAACCTCTAGCCCTGGGTGCCACTTCCCATTATACAGAAGCTCAAAGTGGGTGCCAAAGCTGGTGTCTCACTCTAAACCCTGAGTCTCCAAAGCACCAAGAAAGGACTAGTTCGGGAATTGGGAAACCTGGTTCTGGTCCCCTCCGGCCACTCACTGACTGCACATCCCAGGCTAAGTCAGTAATCCGGATGGGCCCTTGGTTCCATCTGTGAAATGGGGTAGCAGTCCCTGCTTCCCAGAGTTCTAGCAAGGCTCCAGAGGAAGAGGGCAACACGTGCATTTGGAAGAGCGGATATCACTGTGGCAGCAATGACCTTCCTCCTGGCCATGATTGCTGCTGGATGCAGCAGGGTCCCAGATCAAACCCAAATACTGTCCTGGTGCCACCATTTTCATTCATTCTATTCCTAAAGCAAGAATAGCAACAGAATATGTACCCCAAAAACCCACATATTTAATGTGCATCCATTCACATCTGCATTCAATTTATATCAGTACTAGGAAATGCAGACCAAAGAAAATTGCTACCAAAAGTCTTTAAGGATTAGGAGCTCTGTCACTGCATTCACACAGATCCCAATAATCAGCATAGCGTCCAGTCCAGGATTTATTACACAAGTCCACCAGGCTCCTCTGTCCATGGAATACTCCAGGCAAGAATACTGGCGTGGGTTGCCATTTCCTTCTCCAGAGAAACTTCTAGACCCAGGGATCAAACCTTGGTCTCCCGCACTGCAGGCAGATTCTTTACCATCTGAGCCACCAAGGGAGCCCTCTATCACACAACAGGAGCTCAAATATTTCTAAATAATACTGACTAGTTAACCAATTACTATTATTTGCTAAGAACCAGGTACTGTCTTATCTCAATATAGTAAGCCCCATACATAGAAACCCTCAAGTCGCGAATTTTCAAAGGTGAGAACCTGAATTCCATCAATGTCAGGCGTGAGTGAAACTGCAGCTTGCCATCCCATCTCCTATCACGGACGATCCTTCAGGTCTGCCATCTCCCACCCTCTTTGCCTCCTCCAGTCAGTAACTCTTTTTGCCTGTTCACTCAATGCCAGCCCCTGTCCGCCAGATGCTGTACTGTGCTACTGTACTTTTCAAAGTACACTACTGTAAGATTAAAACGGCTTTATTTTTGTTTCCTTTTTTGTCTTCTAATTTATTTTTAATTGGCCAATAACTGCTTTACAATGTTGTATTGGTTTCTGCTGTACAATGTAAGGCAGCCATAAGTATATCCCCTCCCTCTTGAACCTCCCTCCAATCCCCTCCCATCCTACCCCTCCTGGCTGTCACAGAGCATGGGGTTGAACTCCCTGTGTAATACAGCAACTTCCCACCAGCTATCTCTTTTGCATATGGTAATGTATGTTTCAGTGCTACTCTCTTAATTCGTCCCACCCTCTCCTTTCCCCGTTGTGTCCACAAGTCTGTTCTCTATGTCTGCATCTTCCTGTCCTGAAAATAGGTTCATCAGTACCATTTTCCTAGATTCTGTATATATGTGTCAATATGCAATATTTGTTTTTCTCTTTCTGACTTATTTCACTCTGTATAACAAGCTCTAGGTTCATCCAACTCAGTTCAACTGACTCAAGTTCGTTCCTTTTTATGACTGAGTAATATTCCACTGTACATATATACCATAACTTCTTTATCCATTCATCTGTCAATAGATGTCTAGGTTGGTTCCACAACCTGGCTATTGTAAGTAGTGCTGCTGTGAACATTAGAGTACATGTATCTTTTTGAATTATGATTTTCTCAAAGTATATGCCCAGTGGGATTGCTGGATCATATGCTTGTTTTTTATGTATTCTTTGTGTGAAAAGTATTATAAATCAATCACAGTACAGTACTATATAGCTGATGGTATTAGTTGAGTACTTAGGTTAACTTCGTTGAACTTACGAACACACTCTGGGAACTGAACTCATTCATATGTAAGGGACTTACTGCACTCCTCCCAACCTATGAAATAGATGTTATTTTTATTCCTATTTTATCAATGAAAAAACTGAAGTTTAGAGAGGAAAAATAAGTCAGCCAAGGCCACAGAGCTGGTAAGTGGTGAAGCCAGAATTCCAGTTCCAGCCTGTTTGAGTCAAGCCCAGAGCCCTTTTACTATACTTCCACCTAGGTACAACCAGAACCATTCAGACACCAGAAAGACATGTCACTTCTTGAGGCCAAGTGGGCCCTCACAGGGCACCAGCTTCACTATTCATTCAGAAAGAAGGGATCAAATTTATCTAGTTCACCACTGTTTCCCTAAAGCACAATTCTAGCACCTTGCGATCACTCAACAACAAAATTTTCAAGGACTGAATAGTGTTTCTTGATAGCTGTGGTCCACACCCTCAAACCAATTAGGATCAATAATGAGACAAAGGCTCAACAAAGCAAACAAAACCAGTGCCTCACACACCAAGTGCCAGTTTCAGGACATATACAATTGGAGCTACCCGGGGAGTGGAAGGAGAGATTAGTGGAGCTCAAGGAAGCCTCCTGAGAAAGAATCTGCCCTTGAGCTCATTTTGCAGGAAGTTAATATCTAAATAAGAGATAATGGGAGGCGGAATTCACAGCACATTGAATCATAATTATTTTGCTGTAGAAATATTCCATTCCTATGCAAATATATGTTTTAATTAGCAAGTTCTATCCCAATTTAAAAAAAAGAAAAACCTCAATGTTTCCATTCCAAGGGAAAAAATAAATATTTGCTCTTTAATTAGGTGCACACCAAATGAATACTGTGAACTAAATATTCACAAGCACTATGACTCAGGCAAACGAAAGATAAACCCTTACCCAATGATGAATAAATACGAGCTGGGGTTGATGGGTAGCAATTTATGTAATTTCAATGGGAGAAAATGTTTTGAACACTTACGATGTGCTAAGAACCAAACTCTGCATAGGCCTTCTCAACTTGGATCTAAGAGGAAGCTGTTTTTGCTCCGACAGAAAACAGGCATATTCCTTCTAAGAAATGTCAAAACTCTGACTTCCATCTAGGCAAAGAGGTAAACTTTCTTCCAAGCAGCCTCAGCTCCTTGCAGAACTCACCTTCCACCAATGTACAGCCTTTACAGCCCTACAGAGCATGGTTCTCCAGCAAGAGGAGAACCATGCTCCACAGGGCCCCTGAGATTAGACTCCCCCACCTTTAACTAGAGAAGATGCATCAACTAAGCTCTTGGGACAAGACAGAAAGCTGGAGTGCTACCAAACCTAATGTACAAAAAAAACCAGAGTAGCTACGGTGAAAGCAACTTTCCTGGAATGTAATGTTGCTGCTGCTGCCGCTAAGTCGCTTCAGTCGTGTCCGACTCTGTGCAACCCCGAATGTAATGTTCAGTTCAGTTCAGTTCAGTTGCTCAGTCGTGTCTGACTCCCTGCGACCCCATGAATCACAGCACGCCAGGCCTCCTTGTCCATCACCAACTCCCGGAGTTCACTCAAACTCATGTCCATCGAGTCGGTGATGCCATCCAGCCATCTCATTCTCTGTCGTCCCCTTCTCCTCCCACCCCCAATCCTTCCCAGCATCAGAGTCTTTTCCAGTGAGTCAACTCTTCGCATGAGGTGTCCAAAGTATTGGAGTTTCAGCTTTAGCATCAGTCCTTCTAATGAACACCCAGGATTGATCTCCTTTAGAATGGACTGGTTGGATCTCCTTGCAGTCCAAGGGACTCTCAAGAGTCTTCTCCAGCACCACAGTTCAAAAGCAGCAATTCTTCGGCAATCAGCTTTCTTCACAGTCCAACTCTCACATCCATACATGACCACGGGAAAAACCATAGCCTTGACTAGACGGACCTTTGTTGGCAAAGTAATGTCTCTGCTTTTTAATATGCTATCTAGGTTGGTCATAACTTTCCTTCCAAGGAGTAAGTGTCTTTTAATTTCCTGGCTGCAATCAGCATCCACAGTGATTCTGGAGCCCAAAAAAACAAAGTCTGACACTGTTTCCACTGTTTTTCTGTCTATTTCCCATGAAGTGATGGGACCAGATGCCATGATAGTGAGTGGAAATTTTACACAATCTCATACCACAATAAACACAGACATGAAGGAATATAATTCAAAATGTGTATGAATTTTTAAATATGAAACCTAAAACTTCAAAGAAATGTAAGGTTTCTGGAAGACTGCTTCAGGCTACACCCAAACTTCTCAGCAATATGGATCATGTTTCTCTACATGGGGCATTTCTGGTAGAAAGTTCTATAACGCTCTGGGTTAGTAAAATTTTGTGGCTTCCAGATCTGCCTGGAAACCACAAGGTACGTCTGGGATGACTGCTTATTTCTGATCTGATGCACAAGGGCTCATTGTGAAGGGCAATCCCCAGACACTAGGCTAGCTGCAAGTGCCTGGGAATATTTATCTTCCTATTCCAGAGTTAAAGTAACTGACATCTGAAGAGATCAGAACTGGCCCAAGGTCAAAAAGTGGCAGAGCTGGGGGGTCAATCCGGGCTCAAATTCAAAATATGGTCTCTCTCTTATAGGAATAAATGACCCAGATGGCACACTGAAATGTTCAGTGAAAGATGGCTCCTCACAAAATGCTCCCTATCAGATGAGTGGAACTCACAGAAGGATTCAAGGCATGTCAGGGGAATGGGACATTAAAGCAAAGCCTAAATGACTGAAAGGAATCAGACAGGTGAGAAAAGGTGATACATTTGGCAGGTGAAGACCATCTTCTGATGGGCGGGGCCTTGCTCAGTAAGTCTTTAATCAAATTTTCTGTTGATGGGTGGAGCTGTGTTCCCTCTCTGTGGTTTGACCTGAGGCCAAACTATGGCAGAGGTAATTAAGATAATGGCCACTTCCTTCAAAAGGTCCCATGCAGGCACTGCTGCACCCAGTGCCCCGATCCTGCAACAGGCCACTGCCAACCCACACCTCCGCCAGAGACTCCTGGACACTCACAGGCAAGTCTGGGTGAGTCTCTTGTGGGGACATTGTTCCTTTCTCCTGGGTCCTGGTGCACACAAGGTTTTTTTTTTTGTGTGTGCCCTCCAAGAGTCTGTTTCCCCAGTCCTGTGTAAGTTCTGGTGGCTCTGTGGTGGGGTTAATGGTGACCTCCTCCAAGAGGGCTTATGCCATAGCTAGGTCTGCTGCACCCTGAGCCCCTGCCCCTGTGGCAGGCCACTGCTGACCCATTCCTCAACAGTGAAGTTGCTCAGTCGTGTCTGACTCTTTGCAACCCCATGGACTGTAGCCTATCAGGATTCTCCGTCCATGGAATTCTCCAGGCAAGAGTACTGGAGTGGGTTGCCATTTCCTTCTCCAGGGGATCTTCCCAACCCAGGGATCAAACCTGGTCTCCCACATTGCAGGCAGACACTTCACTGTCTGAGCCACCAGGGAAGTCCAATACCTCAACAGGAGACACTCAAACACTCAAAGGCAGGTCTGGCTCAGTCTCTGTAGATTCTCCTGGTGCACACCAGGTTTCGTCTGAGCTCTCCAAGCATCTCTGGCGGGTATGGGATTTGAGTCTAAATGTGATTTCATGCTTCCTACTGTCTTGCTAGGGCTTCCCCTTTGCCCTTGGATGTGTGGTATATTTTTTGGGTGGGATCCAGCATTCTCCTGTCGACAGTTGTTCAGCGATGATTTGTAATTTTGAGTTCTCATGGGGGAAGATGAGGGCACAACCTCCTCCTCAACCATCTGCATCCTCAGTCAGTCCCTCCCACCCGAGGCTTCCATAAGCCTCCATTCCTCATCCATCAGAGGGCAGGTGGGATGAAAGCCACAATCACAGAAAATCATTCAAAGTGATCATATGGACCACAGCTTTGTCTAATTCAATAAAACCATGAGTCATGCCATGTAGGGCCACACAAGATGGATGAATCACGGTGGTGAGTTCTGACAAAACGTGGGCCACTGGAGAAGGAAATGGCAAAATACTTCAGTATTCTTGCCTTGGGAACCCCATGGACAGTATGAAAAGGCAAAAAGATAGGAAAGAAAGATGAACTCCCCAGGTCGGTAGGTGCCCAATATGCTATCAGAGGACAGTGGAGAAACAACTCCAGAAAGAATGAAGAGATGGAGTAAAAGCAAAAACAAAACCCAGTTATGGATGTGACTGGTGATGGAAGTAAAGTCTGATGCTGTCAAGAACAATATTGCATAAGAACCTGGAATGTTAGGTCCATGAATCAAGGCCAATTGGAAGTGGTCAAACAGGAGATGGCAAGAGTAAACATCGACATTTTAGGAATCAGTGAACTAAAATGGACTGGAATGGGTGAATTTAACTCAGATGACCATTATATCTACTACTGTGGGCAAGAATCCCTTAGAAGAAATGGAGGAGTCCTCATAGTCAACAAGAGAGTCCAAAAAGCACTACTTGGATGAAATCTCAAAAATGACAGAATGATCTCTGTTTGTTTCCAAGGCAAACCATTCAATATCTCAGTAATCCAAGTCTATGCTCTGACCAGTAATGCTGAAGAAGCTGAAGTTTAACAGTTTTATGAAGACATACAAGATGTTCTAGAACTAACACACAAAAAAGATGTCCTTTTCATTATAGGTGACTGGAATGCAAAAGTAAGAAGGCAAGAGATACCTGGAGTAACAGGCAAATTTGGCCTTGGAGTACAGAATGAAGCAGGGCAAAGGCTAACAGAATTTTGCCAAGAGAACACACTGGTCATAGCAAACACCCTCTTCCAAATACACAAGAGAAGACTCTATACATGGACATCACCAGATGGCCAATACTGAAATCAGTTTGATTACATTCTTTTCAGTCAGAGATAAAGAAGCTCTATACAGTCAACAATGGAGAAGGAAAATGGCAAGCCACTCCAGTACTATTGCCTGGAAAATCCCATGGATGGAGGAGCCTGGTAGGCTGCAGTCTGTGGGGTCGCTAAGGGTCGGACACAACTGAGCGACTTCACTTTCACATTGGAGAAGGAAATGGCAACCCACTCCAGTGTTCTTGCCTGGAGAATCCCAGGGACAGGGGAGCCTGGTGGGCTTCCATCTATAGGGTCACACAGAGTCGGACACAACTGAAGTGACTTAGCAGCAGCAGCAGCATACAGTCAACAAAAACAAGACTGGGAGCTGCCTGTGGCTCAGATCATGAACTCCTTGTTGCCAAATTCAGACTTAAATTGAAGAAAGTAGGGAAAACCACTAGACCATTCAAGCGTGACCTAAATCAAATCCTTTACGATTATACAGTGGAAATGACAAATAGATTTGAGGGACTAGATCTGATAGAGTGCCTGAAGAACTATGGATGGAGGTTCATGACATTGTACAAGAGGCAGGGATCAAGACCATCGCCGAGAAAAAGAAATGCAAAAAGGCAAAATGGTTGTCTGAGAAAGTTCTACAAATAGCTAAGCAAAGAACAGAAGCAATAGGCAAAGGAATAAAGGAAAGATATACCCATTCGAATGCAGAATTCCAAAGAATAGCATGAAGAGATAAGAAAGGCTTTCTCAGTGATCAATGAAAAGAAATAGAGGAAAACAACAGAATGGGAAAAACTAGACATCTCTTCAAGAAAATTAGAGATACCAAGGGAACATTTCATGTAAAGATGGGCACAATAAAGAAAAGAAATGGTATGGACCTAACAGAAGCAGAAGATATTAAGAAGAGGTGGCAAGAATACACAGAAGAACTGTACACAAAAGATCTTCATGACCCAGATAACCACGATGGTGTGATCACTCAACTAGACCCAGAAATCCTGAAATGCCTCAGGAAGCATCACTATGAACAAAGCTAGTGGAGTTGATGGAATTCCAGTTGAGTTATTTCAAATCCTAAAAGATGATACTGTGAAAGTGCTGCACTCAAAATGCCAGCAAATTTGGAAACTTAGAGTGGCCACAGGACTGGAAGAGGTCAGTTTTCATTCCAATCCCAAAGAAAGGCAATGCCAAAGAATGTTCAAACTACCGCACAATTGCACTCATTTCACACACTCGCAAAGTAATGCTCAAAATCCTCCGAGCCAGGCTTCAGCAGTACGTGAACTGTGAACTTCCAGATGTTCAAGCTGGATTTAGAAAAGGCAGAGGAACCAGAGATCAAATTGCCAACATCTGCTGGATCATAAAAAAAGCAAAAGAGTTCCAGAAAGACATCTATTTCTGCTTTATCGACTACGCCAAAGCCTTTGACTGTGTGGATCACAACAAACTGTGGAAAATTCTTAAATAGACGGGAATACCAGACCACATTACCTGTCTCCTGCGAAATCTGTATGCAGGTAAAGCAGCAACAGTTAGAACTGGACATGGAACAACAGACTGGTTCAAAATTGGGAAAGGAGTACGTCAAGGTTGTATATTGTCACCTTGCTTATTTAAATTTTATGCAGAGTACATCATCCAAAATGCTGGACTGGATGAATCACAAGCTGGAATCAAGATTGCCAGGAGAAATATCAATAACCTCAGATATGTAGATGACACAACCTTTGTGGCAGAAAGCAAAGAAGAACTAAAGAGTCTCTTGATGAAACTGAAAGAGGAGAATGAAAAAGTTGGCTTAAAATTCAACATTCAAAAAACTAAGATCTTGGCATCTGGTCCCATCACTTCATGGCAAATAGATGGGGAAACAATGGAAACAGTGAGAGATTTTATTTTGGGGGGCCCCAAATTCACTGCAGATTGTGACTGCAGCCATAAAATTAAAAGATGTTTGCTCCTTGGAAGAAAAGTTATGACCAAACTTGCCTGGAAAATCCCATGGATGGAGGAGCCTGGTAGACTGCAGTCTGTGGGGTCGCTAAAGGTCTGACACGACTGAGCGACTTCACTTTCACACATTGGAGAAGGAAATGGCAACCAACTCCAGTGTTCTTGCCTGGAGAATCCCAGGGACGGGGAAGCCTGGTGGGCTGCCGTCTATGGGGTCACACAGAGTTGGACATGACACAGTAAACTGTGGAACATTCTGAAAGAGATGGGAATCCCAGACCACCTGACCTGCCTCTTGAGAAACCTGTATGCAGGTCAGGAAGCAATAGTCAGAACTGGACATGGAACAACAGACTGGTTCCAAATAGGAAAAGGAGTGCGTCAAGGCTGTATATTGTCACCTTGCTTATTTAACTCATATGCAGAGTACATCATGAGGAACGCTGGGCTGGAAGAAGCACAAGCTGGAATCAAGATTGCTGGGAGAAATATCAATAATCTCAGATATACAGATGATACTACCCTTATGGCAGAAAGTGAAGAGGAACTCAAAAGCCTCTTGATGAAAGTAAAAGAGGAGAGTGAAAAGGTTGGCTTGAAGCTCAACATTCAGAAAACAAAGATCATGGCATCTGGTCCCATCACTTTATGGGAAATAGATGGAAAAACAGTGGAAACAGTGTCAGACTTTGTTTTTTTGGGCTCCAAAATCACTGCAGATGCTGATTGCAGCCATGAAATTAAAAGACGCTTACTCCTTGGAAGGAAAGTTATGACCAACCTTGACAGCATATTAAAAAGCAGAGACATTACTTTGCCAACCAATGTCCGTCTAGTCAAGGCTATGGTTTTTCCCGTGGTCATGTATGGATGTGAGAGTTGGACTGTGAAGAAAGCTGATCGCCGAAGAATTGATGCTTTTGAACTGTGGTGATGGAGAAGACTCTTGAGAGTCCCTTGTACCACCAGGAGATCCAACCAGTCCATTCTAAGTGAGATCGAATTTGGGTGTTCATTGGAAGGACTGATTCTAAAGCTGAAGCTGCAATACTTTGGCCACCTCATGTGACGAGTTGACTCACTGGAAAAGACTCTGATGCTGGGAAAGGTTGGGGGCGGGAGGAGAAGGGGACGACCGAGAGTGAGATGGCTGGATGGCATCACCGACTCTGTGGACATGAGTCTGAGTGAACTCCGGGATTTGGTGATGGACAGGGAGGCCTGGTGTGCTGTGATTCATGGGGTCGCGGAGAGTCGGACACGACTGTGCGACTGAACTGAACTGAATGTAAGGAGCAGGAGATTATCCTGCATTCAAATCCTTAACTCCATCACTTACTGGCCTGTGTCTTGCAGACAACTTATTATCCTCTTTGTTCTCAAGTGGAGCTCCTAATTGACACAACCACATAAGAACCTCCAGACCATCAGGTGAGATATTTGTACGTGGCCGAGCAACAGCTATCATGGTTCATTCAGTCAGACATGCAAACATGTATCAAATATTTGCTCCAGGAAAGCCACTGTAATAGCAATACTGAATAAAGAACTGCATAATATGCCATTATTTCCATTAAGGATCATGCAACATATTAGTAAGATAAACAAGTATGAATTGAGAGCAGAGAGTAAAGGTAAGCAAAACCTCACACAATTTTGCCTATAGGGGCCCAGGTTAGGGATGGTTTATGAAACCAGCAGTGGGGAAGGCTTAAAAGAGGTGGCACTTGCCTGTCTTTCATGTTAAATAGGAAATCACAAGGAAAGGAGTGGGGGAAAGGAATAAAGGAGAAAGGAAGGCATGGGCCCTGGAGGATGCAGCTTGGTGGGGCTGCGTTGGGGACAGGGGTGTCCAAGGCCACAAGGAGTCATGTTTTAAGCAGATGCACAATGTACTCAGATGTGTGTTTTAAAAATAGGCATCAGATAGGAATTTGGGGACTTGATGGCATCAAGAGGGAGTCCATAGAATGGGATATGAGATTCTGAAGGTGTCTTGCAGAAGGGACAAAAAAGTCAAGACAAACAGTAGAAACAGTGTCAGACTTTATTTTTTGGGGCTCCAAAATCACTGTGGATGCTGATTGCAGCCATGAAATTAAAAGATACTTACTCCTTGGAAGGAAAGTTATGACCAACCTAGATAGCATATTAAAAAGCTGGGACATTACTTTGCCAACAAAGGTCCATCTAGTCAAGGCTATGGTTTTTCCCGTGGTCATGTATGGATGTGAGAGTTGGACTGTGAAGAAAGCTGAGCACCGAAGAATTGATACTTTTGAACTGTGGTGTTGGAGAAGACTCTTGAGAGTCCCTTGGACTGCAAGGAGATCCAACCAGTCAATTCTAAAGGAGATCAATCCTGGGTGTTCATTGGAAGGACTGATGCTAAAGCTGAAATTCCAATACTTTGGCCACCTCATGCAAAGAGTTGACTCACTGGAAAAGACTCTGATGCTAGGAGGGATTGGGGGCAGGAGGAGAAGGGGACGACAGAGAATGAGATGGCTGGATGGCATCACCGACTCGATGGATATGAGTTTGAGTGAACTCCGGGAGTTGGTGATGGACAGGGAGGCCTGGTGTGCTGTGATTCATGGGGTCGCAAAGAGTCAGACACGACTGAGCGACTGAACTGAACTGAACTGAGATGCTGTGAACAGAGAAAAGACAGGGGGCCTGTGGAAGCCATGCCAACTCAAGATAAACCAACAAAGAAAATAAAACTCTTGACAGTTGACAGAAGCATCTCTTTCCCATACTGGAAGCTCTTCTCAAACATAATGCATAAAAAAACATGCTTCCAATGGCTACAAAGCAGCACTTTGCTTTCCTTTAAATCACCCTCCAGAGCCAGTCATCATAGGAGCCCTTAGTGACACCCAGCACACTGAAATGAGGCTCCGCCAATCTCTGTAGGGGACACCCAACCAGGCTGCTCCAAGCAGACAGCAGAGGTTAAGGACAAGCCAGAGTTCAGAAAGAGGGTCCACTTTACCTTCATCCCCTTCCCATCCCAGCCTCAGGTTTAAGGTCCCACCTATAAAACACGGCCTCTGTGATCCCTGGTAGCTCACACACTCTCTGATTATAAAGATGGGAATTTCCCTTCCAGGCTTGGTTGTGACCCCTCCGCCTGCTCTGAAGTCATCACCCACATTCACGATGTTGGTTTAGAAATGAACAGTCAGCCTGGCAGTCAGCCACTGTTAGCGGAGGAAGTACAGAGCACACGCCTTACATCAGTAACAACAGCTCAATCACATTTGTATTGATCACCTACCATGGAAAGGCCTCAAAAATGCCTGACTCAACCCTGTGACACTCCCATGAGGTAAGGACTACAGCATTCCCCTTTTGCTCAAGAGGGGACTGCAGTTAAGAGAGAATAAGTAATTTATTCAAGATAGCCTAGCTAGGAAGTGGTGGACCTAGGACAGAAACCAGGCTGTAGGGCTCCAGCCACACTCCCATTCTCCCCGCTGCACCATCTTACCTGCACAAGCCCATGCCTGCTGTGTCTACACAGGCAGAGAACAGCAGAAGCAGGAGGGGCTTTGGCATTACCTGCCTGGGCAGTGCTCCCCCATCCTCTCCTTACCTGTGGTAGACATAGCTAATCAACCACAGAATTTTCCCCAACTGACTTAATGACTCGAGTCCCTTTCTCACTGATCAGAATTCAAGATGAATCCTGATCCTCAGTCTTCATTTTTGCCCAAGAAAACAGAACCGTGTCAGAAGGATGTGATGCATTTAAGGTAACACAGCAGGTCTGTGAAAGCTAGAACCAGCATCTTCATCTCTCATCTCCTAGTTTGGCAGGCTGAGGAAGAGACCTCCCTATGCAAAAGACAGAACCTCTCCTAATGCACTAGAGGTAAACAGGAGAAGAGATACACCTACGATGGTCACAACATCAAGGTCTAGAAGAAAAATGTCCCAAGTCTAGCCCAGACACGTGGTTCTCAGACATTGTAAGTCTCCCAACTAATGGTCTGCTACAGAACAGCACTTCTGCTTAATTCTGATGGAAATACACGATTCATATACCTGGGAAGTTTACTTTCTTTTCAAGCTAACAAATATTTGAACTGGGAAACCCAGAAAACTCATGGATTTAACAAAAGAACACTAAGGCTACTTATTTAATTCTTTCTGAAGAGACTAGCCTTTCTTCAAGCGTGGTGGGGAAGATACACAAATTAGGTGACTCAGCTACCCCTAGGGGAGGAGTGGTCTATCCCATCCCCAGACACAAGCTCACAGAATCAGATCCTCAGGAAGCCTCCAGACCCTTCTCCTCCCCCTGTGGCATTCAGGACAGGTGGTCCCAGACCTGCCAGAAGGAACTCCTCCTCATCAGACAACCCATCAGAAAAGGGGCTAGGGGAGCCCAGGCAGCATCACTGAAAGCCAGGAACAGGAAAGTGGCTGCTGAGTGCCAAGGCAGGCACAGAAAAGGAAGGAAGATCATTAACAAGGAAGGAAGCAGTACCCGGGAGAAGGAAATGGCAACCCACTCCTGTATTCTTGCCTGGAGAGTCCTGTGGACAGAGGAGCCTGGTGGGCTGCTGTCCATGGGGTCGCACAGAGTCGGACACGACTGAAGCGACTTAGCATGCATGCATGCATTGGAGAAGGACATGGCAACCCACTCCAGTATTCTTGCCTGGAGAATGCCAGGGAGGAGCCTGGTGGGGTCGCACAGCATCAGACACGATTGAAGTGATTTAGCAGCAGCAGCAGCAGCAGCAAAGCAGTACCCAGGTTGGCTCCAAAAGGACAATCAGAAATGCGGCGATCAGAAAATTCAGGGTTCTCTCCAAGGCACTCCTCTTTGCAATCTCTGGGTAGGCAGAGTCATAAGCAGGCACATCAGAAGAAACCTGTTTGATAGGAAGCTTTCTTCCCAGGAAATTTACCTGGAATCTCTCTAAATAGATGACTGCTGACAAATGTGCACCCAGGAAATGCTATCTTCAACCGATCAATCTGTCCAGTAGCCTTTTTACACAAACACCCTGTGTTCTTTGTGTGAATGGGAATAAGGATGCTAAAATTATAAAAATAACTCATCTAGAATAATTTGCAGAGTGGTAAGCAAGCAGGATTCTGACAGTGAAAGTCTCAATGGTGCTTTCATTAAATATTAACTAGTACTTGTAAGAGGGAGAGCTGGCTGGGGGCAGCAGAGATGGGAAAAAGGAAAGCTGTCCCCAAACCTGACAGGGGCTGCCCCAGGGACAGGCATGTGTCTACAGAGGTAGAATGGGCCTAATGAGCCAGGAATTGGCATTTCTGCAAATAAGTTTCCTTCTAAAAAGGGAACTCATTATTTCCAAATCGCATTTCTGAATTCATGAAGGTAAAATTACAGCAATTAAGAATCATGCCTTTTCTTTGCCAAATGAATAGAAGCTCAAAATACTGCCAAATGAAAATCCCAGGTCAAATTCCACGAGAAAAATCTACCTTCTTACCAGATACACGATATAGAGAAACACTAGTTGGGCCAGGCCCTCTACTTAGCGTCTTATATCTCATCATGATCAAAGGACTCATTCATCCATCACCCATTCATTCCGTCCACAAAAGCTTGTCGAGGACAGGGCCCTGTGTTAAGTGCTTAGGAAGCTGAGCTCTCAGTCCCAGTCTTGTCTACTGAAGATAACTTTTCCAGGAGGGAGGTGATGATTTTATAGGGATTTAATCCTGGTTCTGTTTTTTAACATCATTTCAAAGATTTTTTTTTCATGTAGACCATCTTTTTTTAAGTCTTTATTCAATTTGTTACAATACTGCTTCGTTTTAAGTTTCTGTTTTTTGGTCATGAGGGCTATGGGACCTTAGGCCCCCGAGCAGGCATTGAACCGACACCCTTGCATTGGAAAGAGAGGAGGTCTTAACCACTGGACCACCAGGGAAGTCCTTGCAGTCCAGGCTTCTAGAGTTACTTTGCCTCCAAAGAGTGAGGAGGTCCAGAAAAAGCCACTTTTTGAAAAAGAGAATCTTTACAGAGCCACAGCCTGCAAGATTCTCTTGTTCTAGAGTCTCAACCTGGGGGCAACAGAAGCAGCTCTGTGGGCCTCAGCAGCAGATTCTGAATGAGGCCCTCCTTTCCTGGGGTCACCTGCATCTCTTGGCCCTGGAGGCTGAGTCCAGGACAGAGCAGCTGGGGGCAGGGCAGGAGGAATAAGAGGGGTGCAAAGAGAGAACAGTGAAGAATGAGAGCAAACAACTTCCAAGTCATGCCCTGCACATCCCATGCTGACCATACCTCATTACCCCCAAGCACCATATTGGAAAACGCCTTTCTTTTTTCTTCCTGTGGGCACACACACTTGAGTTGCCCTGTCCGGTGGCACGTCCCTGGCGGTGCTGTGAGTCCCTCTGCGCAGCACCTGTCTGCTCCCCTATTGTATGGACCATCTTCTGCGCATCACCAGGTGCCAGGCACTGTACTTTGCATAGGTTTAGATAATTTAATCCTCAAGGAACCCTGTGAGGTTTGTCCTCTTTTTAACACCACTTTAAAGATGAACAGACCAAGCCACAGAGGATACAAGGCATCTGGCCAAGGTCACACGGGGCTGACACCTAAATCTAGTCTCCTAAGCAGAGACATTACTTTGCCAACAAAGGTCCGTCTAGTCAAGGCTATGGTTTTTCCAGTGGTCATGTATGGATGTGAGAGCTGGACTGTGAAGAAAGCTGATCACCGAAGAATTGATTCTTTTGAACTGCGGTGATGGAGAAGACTCTTGAGAGTCCCTTGTACCGCAAGGAGATCCAACCAGTCCATTCTAGGGGAGATCAATCCTGGATGTTCATTGGAAGGACTGATGCTAAAGCTGAAACTCCAATACTTTGGCCACCTCATGCGACGAGCTGACTCACTGGAAAAGACTCTGATGCTGGGAGGGGTTGGGGGCAGGAGGAGACGGGGACGACAGAGAATGAGATGGCTGGATGGCATCACCGACTCGATGGATATGAGTTTGAGTGAACTCCGGGAGTTGGTGATAGACAGGGAGGCCTGGCGTGCTGTGATTCATGGGGTCGCGGAGAGTCGGACACGACTGAGCGACTGAACTGGACTGAACCACTGTGAAGTACCCCACTTGCCTCCTGCAGTAAGCACTGGACTGCATGACAGTCTCTAGTCGGGACACTGAGGACTAGGACTGAGTCAGATTCTTCCCTGCCTCCCCAGCACCTTGCAGAGGGACCAGCACACACTGGGCACTGAGCAAAGAGTCAGCAAGTAGATGTGTGAGTGAATGAGGGAGTGAGCCAACTGGTGAATGTCGCTGGTCTCCATGCTGGATCCTTAGCTGTCAAAGACAGTTCAAGACTAGAAACATGCAACATGCAAATGAAATTCAAGTGAAAAAGCCCCCCAGTTTTGTTCAAGAGGTTTGACTTAATAGCTAGATTTTCAAAACTGACTCACTTAAATTAACATTCGCACTATGGCACTAGTGGTAAAGAACTCACCTGCCAATGCAGGTAAGAGACACAAGTTCGATTCCTAGGTTGGGAAGATCACCTGGAGGAGGGCATGGCAACCCACCCGAGTATTCTTGCCCGGAAAATCCTACGGACAAAGGAGCCTGGCAAGCTGCAGCCCATTGGGTCACACAGAGTCAGACTGAGAAGCGACTTAGCACACAAGGTAAAACAGTAGCCACAGAAACAGGGCCGGAAGGAAAATATCTGCTTAGACAACTACGTCTCATTTTAAGATGAACTGAGATACAAATCCCAAGTGTATATGTAGAAATATACCGGGAAAGTCCAAGAATACTGCAGTGGATAGCCTATCTCTTTTCCAGCAGATCTTCCCAACCCAGGAATTGAACCAGTGTCTCCTGCATTGCAGGAGGATTAGTTACCAGCTGAGCTACCAGGAAACCATATAGAAGGAGAGATATTTAATTATAAAAAGGATTCACCATAAGTTTCCTTCAAATAGCCTATTGCCATTGATTTTTTATTTTTTCCCCATAGCTTGTAGGATCTTAGCTCCCTGAACCAGGGATTGAACCCAGACACTCAGCAGTGAGGGCAGCATCCTAACAACTAGATTTCCAGGGAATTCTTGAAATTCTGTTTTAAATGTTTGATTTAAACATCTAGTAAACTACATCCACCCTAAGGAAAATGCCCACTCTGTTACACTTACTAAGAAGAGTGCATGGCTTCATCTCATAAATGTCTAAGCCAATATCAGGAACTTACAGGGACATCTGGCTGTGACAAAGCTCCAGAAGCTTTAACAATATCCCAAACCCTACCGAATGAGAATTCTTACAGGGCAGTATTATACGACACACTTAGATGTTATTGAAAGGAACTGGCCCCAACAAAGCAAATGAAAAATTCAGTCTTTTCACTCTCAGTCAATGACTCACTTGACAAGAGACCCCAATTTTAGGGGTTTAACTTCATTATTACAGCCACGAGGGTCAGACTATCAGAACCATTCATTATGATAATTGCTTAGCCTGTAATTAAATTCATTTTCTTGACATGAATATTCATATTTTTCTATAACTGTTGGTATAAAAGTAAGTGAGAATGCTGGCCTTCTCTTCTAAGGAAATTAACACTTGAAACATTTCTGTGGAGAAAAAAGGCTACCTAAAATGATGAATGAATACATCCCGTTCTGGGGAAGCACACCACAAGTTATCTTGCCCAAGGCATCTCAAGGAAAGCAGATTGTAGCTCTGCATGAGGCTTCAGACACTGAGTCTGTCTGTGTCTGATGGGTGAGCCTTGGTCAGACTGTAGTCTGAGAGGGTCCTCCTGGTCTCTGACAACTTAACAGACATATATCATTTGTTTTATTACTATACCCAACACACAAAGACAGCATGAAGTCTCGAGTTTTCTTATTTTGTTTAATGCTATAGAAATTGCTGGGTTTTATCATGCCACAGATATATGCCTTCAGGAAGGAGGGCAGAGAAGTTTCAGATCATCAAGTGATCTGGAAACATACAAGGTACCTTGGTAAATCCACAAGAATTTTGAAGTACCCCTGTTTGGGTCCCACCCCATTCTGGAGAAACCTGTTTCAGTAAGGCCACCAGTGTGGGGTGGGGGTGGCTCTGATACCAAACAGGTCATTTTAAGGACCACAGCTTAAGTGGTAACAAAGAGTAATGCCAGTAGATAGTCAGAGCAGTTAGCAGATTTGTGCACTGGCTTTTTGTTTATGCATCAATTGTCAAGGATAATTGTGGGTTTAAATAAGACCATTGATCAAAGCATTCAGTTCAGATTGATCACAGACTCACAAGAAGAATGAGGACTACACACACTGTGCAAAGGATCCCTTCACATACCTAGCAAGTAGTTAGCCAACATTTTTTGGCCTCTACTGAAAAAAAAAAAAAAAAGATGCAACTTTTTGCAACATGAAAACTACTATCGAGCACCTGCTACATTCCAGGCACCCTCCTTGAGAGTAGGTCTAGAATGTACATTCTCAAAGGGGGTACCATTGCTCCTCAAGGGGTTTCTAAGGGATGAAAAAATTCTTACTCCGTCTATATAGAAAGCACAGATATACATGGGGCTTCCCCAGTGGCTCAGGGGTAAAAAAAATCCACCTGCAATGCAGGAGACCCGGGTTCAATCCCTGGGTCGGGAAGATCCCCTGGAGGAGGAAATGGCAACCCACTCCAGTATTCTTGCCTGGAGAATCCCATGGACAGAGGAGCCTGGAAGGCTACAGTCCATGGGGTGGCAAAAAGTTTGACACAACCGATCAACTGATTTTGATGACAAGATATACATCTAGTACATCAACAGTTACAAGGGATGAGTGTGATAATATTGCATGGGGGGTCAATTATCAAAAAAAAAAAGTCTGAAAAGTCTCCCTGGGAGAGTGATAATGGGGGGGAAAAGTTGAAAAACACTCATCTAAAGTAATAAATACACAGAACTTCTTCCCCTCATGGAGCTAATACTCTATCGGTAGTGGGGCGATGATCAACAAGTAAAATGTAGTTTATTAAGGATAACTGCTGGGGAGGAAAACGAAGCAGGGAAAGTTAGCTGACCAGGAAAGGACAGAAAGGAGGGAAATGGGGTGAAACTACCATTTCTATTGATTAATTCCCCAATTTTCTCTCCTAGCTGTGGCTGCTAATATGACTTCCATGTGAGAACAATTAAATTCTGATGAAAAATTAAAAGGATAGTACCTATAACTCCAAACAGCTAGAAAAAGAAAATGTGATGGTCAAACAAAAGGTTTATACCTATCAAGGGGAGTCTCAGTACTGAAAACAACAAGGAATTCCTAATGACACCATTTTTTAACACCATCTTTGATGACATATTTTCATCAGTTCATATGAGTCCTTTACTATTTTCTCTCCACACAACTGAATACCCAGTTGACTATCTTAATTCCAATGTCTGCCCACTTGAGACTAAATGTTTTGCTAATTTGGGTCCCATTTATGAGACCCAAGATTCAATACCATTATTCTCATCTGATCACACATGTTTATGAAATAATGAAGGAAAATGCACTGGAAGTTCAGATAATTGCTGAAACACTTAAGGCTGTACAAGCAATGCGATGATCTTGCCAATAGCATGAACTCGTGGCTGTCAGGCTCTGCCAGGGCTCAGAGTGTCTGTCTGCCAGAGCACATCTGAAAAATGCCACAAAACTTGCGAACATAGAGAGGTACACAGGCATCAATTCAAAATGCACGAACACAAGGTTTATGCAAAAGTTGAATCTGGAAAAGTCGGGACCACCCTGTTGGATCATAAGAGAAGTTTCCAAGAGTCACTTCATGAAGTTTACTCCAGAAGTAGCTTTCTCCTAACTAATAGGCCACAAAGTTTCCCATTTCCCATAGCACTGGAGCATCTTTACAGATGCTAGGTAAAGTTATTCTCCAAGGGACCAGCTTATGATTTGAAAGGAAGAACAGCATAGCTCAGCACTGTTTGCAGGCTCAGTTCAGCCTCCCTGTAGCTTTGCCACATCTTTTCTATGGGGAAATTAACAAGAAAAGCTCTCGGCTTAATATATCATTGGAACTTGGCTACAAGCTAATTGGGAAAAAGAGATCATGAGGATATGCCATTACAGGTAGGTGTCTGAAATACAAATCTGGGAAACAGTAAGACACTTAGGGACAGAGGACCGCTTACGATGCAGGCAAGATGTAAGGGTCCAAGTGACTCACTGTGCATTTAGCCAGATTCTTCCTTGGAAAAAAATGACACGCTTTCAAGGAGCAGATTGCAAAATCACAGTCCATAAGGAGGAAAGAGCCAAAGAGAAATCCTTAAAGAATGGAAGTTGGGAAAGGAGGCTGGTATAAATCAAAAGGCCAGTTTATACCCAAGTCCCAAAGCACCCACCTTCTTATAGATTTCAGAGACAGGGAGAAACTTGAAAAAGCATCACAGATCACCCTGGAAGCAGCAAGCAGAGATTCAGAAACTGTCTCTGCAACGCCTAATAAAATAGTAACCTCACTAACTTGCCTTCATAATGATTTTTAAATCTCAGCCCAGTCATATTTTTTCCCTCCCCACCCCTTAAATAAAAGTGTTACTGTGTGTTTAGTTGCTCAGATGTGTCCAACTCTTTGCAGTCCTTTGGACTATAGTCCACCAGGCTGCTCTAGTCATGGGATTTTTCAGGCAAGAATACTAGAGTGGGTTGCCATTTCCTCCTCCAGGGGATCTTCCTGACCCAGGGATCAAAACTGCATCTCCTGTGTCTCCTGCATTTCAAGTGGATTCTTTACCCACTGAGCCATCAGGGAAGCCCATAAGTTGCTACTGGTGCCTGTTTAATATCAAGAGGAAAGTGCATGGAGAGATGAGCAGGCATCTCTCCAAGATAAGGCCCGTGTCCCTCTAGCAGGCCAGTCCAACCTCCTGGGAAAACGATTAACCAGCCACCCCCTCAGTTTAGCTCCTTATTTTAAGGGCCTCAATCATAGGCACTGGGAGCTTGGGCCCAGACTGATTTAACAGGCACTCGATCGTAAGTGATCGGTTTCAAGTATAAAAGAGTTGGCTTGGTTTTCTGGTTTTTTGTTTGTGCTTCTAATGTTACTTGAGGAGAGGAGATTAAGTATAATTCTCTCCCCGCAGCATGAACGCTCTCAATGCCTTCACTCTATACTGAAACATGTCCACCACACCAGCCCAAGAGACCCACAGGAAACCCAGGCAGTGCTGAGAGTGGCCATGCCCAGAAGGAACAGTACCTGAGCAGAACCAGAGGAAGGCCAGACTGCAGTGCCAGGAGTATAGGCTGTGAAACAGTGAAAACTGGTGCTGGGGTTCCCTCTCTGCCACTTTCTAGCCAGGCAATCGTGAGCAAGTTATTTAACTGCTATAAGCCTCACTCTGACTTAAAACTCAACATTCAAAAAACTAAGGTCATGGCATCCAATCCCATCACTTCATGACAAACAGCTAAGTAAACAATGGAAACAGTGAAAGAATTTATTTTCTTGGGTTCCAAAATTACTGTGGATGGTGACTATAGCCATGAAATCAAAAGACACTTGCTCACTGGAAGAAAAGCTATGACAAACCTAGACAGCATATTAAAAAGGAGAGACATCACTTTGGCAACAAAGGTCCGTATAGTCAAAGCTATGGTTTTTCCAGTAGTCATGTACAGATGTGAGAGTTGGACCATAAAGAAGGCTGAGCGCCAAAGAATTGATGCTTTCAAATTGTGGTGCTGGAGAAGACTCTTGAGAATCCCTTGGACAGCAAGGAGATCAAACCACTCAATCCTAAAGGAAATCAAGCCTGAATAGTCATTGGAAGGACCGATACTGAAGCTGAAGCTCCAATACTTTGGCCACCTGATGCAAAGGACTGACTCACTGGAAAAGACCCTGATGCTGGGAAAGGTTGAGGGCAGAAGGAGAAGGGGGCAACCAAGGATGAGATGGTCAGATGGCATCACTGACTCAATGGACATGAGCTTGGGCAAATTTGGGGAGATAGTGAAGGACAGGGAGGCCTGAGGGCGTGCTGCAGTTCATCGGGTCACAAGGAGTCAGACACAATTTAGCGACTGATCAACAACAACAAGCCTCACTCTAACTCATGATAAATTAAAGACAGTAAAAGTAATGACCTGATAGAGGGTATTATGGAAATCAAATGAGAGAACATGCATGATGCTTAGCAGAGTGGCTGGCACACTCCAGGCTCCATTCTCATTGGCTATCATCATCAACATCACTACTAAAGATCAAGAGGCATGAAAGAGCACATACACTCCAACACACTTGGGACCTTCTATACCCTTGATGCCAAAGCATGAAACAGGACACCTTAGCACACACACTTGCCGAGACGGGGTTTCCACCTGGAAAGCTTGTTAAAACACAGGTTTCTAAACCTCCTCCTCAGAGATGCTGATGCAGTACGTCTCAAGTAGAACTGAAGACTTGGCATGTCTGATGCGCTGGTCCAAGGACCATGTTTCAAGAACAACGGAGCTAAAGGAAGGAGACATAGGAGATGAGCTCAAGGACTGAGAAAGGGAAATGTGCATACAAAAGCCACCTTTGAAAAACTCAGAACCAGTTGGAGCCCGGTCCTTGACAAAACCAGGAGGGAACCCCCAGGTGAAAACCCAGAATGGGGGCAGGCAGGCAGCATGCTCCCGCTGGAGGCGCCTCAAGGTACTGCTGCAACTTGCAGTGCGGGGCTGACCCAAGACCACAGCCCAACAGGGACATCCAGACCACTGCTGGGCCCTGAAGAAGAGGGGGGTTTCCAGAAGCAAGACCACCAGTGGGCTGTACCCCATCCTGCTCCGTGACGGTCTCCTCCTTCACGTGCACACAATGCTGCAGCCTAATGTTTCTTCACAGGGAGATTGATGGGCACATTTCATGCTAATTCTTCCTGGAGTTGGGGAGCTTTTATTTTCCTCACGTCAAGAAGAAAATGATGGCAGACATTTCCAGTAGAAATGCCACTGCATTCTTTATAATGTCATTCGGCGGCTGCCAGAATTAAACTATTGACCAAATTAATCTGTTTACCACATACATTGTGGTTTGATCTTCCTGCCCTGAGGGCTGATGTGTCATCTGCAGAGGCATCTACATTTATTCTCAATAAGTGATGCTGGGCCATAAAGTGCCACAGACACAGACGGGGATTTTAATACTAAGAAAGTGACACCGATCCAGGGTCAGCCTGTATCCACCATGCTTCACCACCTCCCTCAGAGTTATGACCAACCTCTAGCATGGTGTGAGTCCAAAAGATCAGACTCTCATGTACTTCCGCAACGTACATGTCCTCCGTTCCCAATCCCTGGGCTCGCAACACGGTATCAAGGGCCCAGGACTCTCCCATCTCTGGGATTGTGAACAGACTCCTTTTCCTCCCTTCTCAGCATGTTTAACCCCTGTTTATCCTTCTAGTATAAGTATCACTACTATATGCCTCAATAGTGCCTACAATGCACTGAATTGTGTTCCCCACCCCCCAAAATAATAATCTCCAAGACATTGGTATTTGGAGATGAGGCCTTCAGGAGATAACTAGGGTTAGATAAGGTCATGAGGGTAGGGTCCCAGAGTGGGATCTGTGCCCTTATAAGAAAAGGAAAAGACACCAGAGCACTGTGTCTGCCATGTAAGGACATGGCAAGAAGCCTGTCATCTGCAAAACAGACACCAAAGCTGCTGACCTCCTGACCTTGGACTTGCAGCCTCTAGAACCATGAGAAATAAATGTTTGTTGTTTAAGCCACCCAGTCAATGTTATTTTGTTAGAGTAGCCCAAACTGACTTATACACCCCCCATAGTATTTATGCTTCTGATAATTATTTGTATCTCGATTATAAACTGTGTGAATCCAAGGACACTTACTGGCCAGAGTATCTCCAGAACACAATAAAGCTGTGCAATAGGTGCTCAGTGAATATTTGCCAGTGAATGGATAAAGCACCAAAAGAATGAATGAATAGGTAACTCTGAGCACCTCACCATCCCTTTCAGAGCCTCCCTTTGTCCATCTGAAAAGTGAGCCATTTTGACTAAGGACTTCTAACAAAATGTGTGACCAGGGGATATAGCAGGGTCTCCAGAGCAGCTGCAGTGCATCAGGTTCAAAGCATGAAGAGAATCAGAAAACCCTACCCCATGCCAACTCTGTGTTATGTGGGCTGCTCAGACTTCAGCTTTTAAGGGAGTGCAGAAGGACTTGCAAAGCCAGCAGCCCTCAAAGGAAGGACCTGCAAACCCTGAGCAACCAGGAAAGTGCTCAGGATCAACTCTAGTAGGCTCAAGGCTAGGCTAGCTGTAGAAATTCTGCTTTAGTCAGTAGTATGTACTAGGTCCTGGGTGCAATTTCATTTGACAGAAAAAAAATAGATTTTTCTGCTCCATAGAAAAAAAATAAATTGAAAGTGTTGGTTGTTTTCTAAAGCTTCAATCCCACCAGTTGGCACTGTCTCATGAAACACTGCCTAAGGATAGCAAGTTGAATTATTTGCCATATTACGACCTAAGTCAATCATTTCATAGGATCCTGAAATCTTGATGATCCTTTGACTCTGGAAGATTCAAAATAAAACAAGAATCTTTGAGAGTTTGGCATCTATTGCCCACATCAGTGACAGGTGTTGAGATTTGTAAAGGAGTCTGAGATCCTTCCATTTTTGTTTAAAGAACAAGCCAACCTATGCATCAGTGTCTACAGGGCCAGGGAACAAAGGTAATGACCTAAATCTAGGAACACTGTTGGAAGAAGGGCCTTTGGTTTCAGAACAGACCCCTGGGGTTCACAATCAGGCAAACTATCACAGGGCTTATAGAAGCAAAGCAACAACAGCCAATACTACCATAATTATAGACTATAGACAATCTAAGCAGATCTGTAACATACCAGCAAGCCTCTCAGATACTCCCATTTCCTGGATCTTTGCTGTCCCATTTCCTGGGGGCTTCCGTGATTAATAGGGGCTGTTGTGAGGCTGATACACCTATGAACAGGAACCACAAAACTCTGTCACCTGTACATTTTCCTCATCAATGTCCAACACAGAATGAGACCAAAAAGCAATGATGAGCAAACCAAGCCTGTTTTCTTTTCACCCTCCCTTCTCACTTATCAGCAGAAAGGTGCAAGCCTTTTGATTCTTGCCATTGACCTGAGATGCTCTGAAAGACTCAAACGAGCTTGGGGACTTACAAAGGGCACATGACTAGTACAAGAGGAGGGAGGGCTCTGACCAAACAGCAGAAGCCAGAAGACTGCAGTGGCCCATCCTCTGTGGAAGTGGCTCCCAGGCCAATTGAGTGAGACTCAGATTATGCACAGAATGAAGGAAGACCCCACCGCACACCACCCAACGGATAGAAATACAGATCATCTTCAGAATACTGCTTGTGCGTTACTCAAGTAGAACTGCAGTACCAAAGTGCAAAGATTTTAAAAACTCACTTCTGTGAATATTTTAAACATGTTTTGCCGAGGGGCAGAAAGCATATACAAATATAATATTTTCAGTTTAATTACTACGTAGAAGCCCTTGCCCAGATAATGGATTTACCTCCTAGCAATGTCAGAATTTTACGAACAATCTAAATATACTTCTGCAACTACTCGTCAGTCTCCATACATGGATTCATTAGGACTGGGTGATGACAGCATTCTCTTCAGCAACAAAATGAGCTCACACCCTGCAGATAAAGGCACAGGGAGCAGCCTGAGCTGCACTGCTCCAGGCCTGTTAACTCTGACTGGGGGGACATTCTTGATGAGGCTGGAGTCACTCTTGTAGAAGCCCCTGGTCCTCGCTAGACACACAAAGCAAATTGTCAACTGCTCTTGTCTGGGACACGGCAGGAAACTTGAATAAAATAAAATGAGGAACTTATTTTGGCCTCTCTTTTTAAAGCTAAGAACAGGAAGACATAGGAAAGAAAATAATCAATATCAATCTTGGAGAGAGTATGAGTCTGGACACTTGAATGCACACAAGGAAAACTCAACAAGAAGTAACTAAGCCAAGGAACATACTTCTCTTGTGTAAACAGCCACCTCAAAGGATGGCTACTCTTGAGGGTGACTGGAACCAGGGGCTGCTTCATCATTAGGTCAGGGAAGCATGGAAGTGCTCAAGCTCCACTGCAATCAGGGGCACAGATTCTAGGGGAAGATGATACTCTCATTTGAATCACAAGGTTACAGAGGAGGAAAGACACATCTCCTAGAAAAGTAAATGAGATGGTTACTGCTCTGGGCAGGCAAAACAGTAGATGTCCAGGACAGAGGCTCAGAGAGGAGAGGAGTTATACTGAGAGCAGCTTTGCACTGCTGTAGAGCGAGTGCATGTGTGCTCAGTTGTTTCAGTCGTGTCTGACTCTTCGCAACCCTATGGACTATAGCCCGCCAGGCTCCTCTGTCCATGGGATTCTCCAGGCAAGAATACTGGAGCGGGTTGCCATGCCCTCCTCCAGGGGATCTTCTGGACCCAGGGATCAAACCTGGATCTCCTGCACTGCAGGGAGATTCTTTACCACTGAGCCACCTAAGAAGCCCTCTTGCTGTAGAGTCAGCTCAGTTCAGCTCAGTCATGTCCAGCTCTTTGTGACCTCATGGACTGCAGCATGCCAGGCTCCCCTGTACATCACCAATTTCCAGAGCCTGCTCAAACTCATGTCCAGTGGTCGGTAACAAAGGCAGACTTTTGCCTCTGAAAGAAAAGCAATCCATGACTCCCCAGCACTCTACTCCAAAGAAGCAAAAGAGAAGCCCTTATAATGAAAAGGGCTCATCACAGACAGGTTTGGATACCCTGGACCCTAAGCTCTCCCCATCTCCCTTTATATGCAAAGATCCACTGACACCCCTTGAGTTACCACCTACTATTAGCTCAGGCTGCTAAGGGTGTGGAGGAAGTTTATTTCATTTTATCTTGTGAGCAGCTAGCTTCTAAAATGCTATGCAAGAGCCTGTCTCAAACAAACAGCATCCCCAAAGACACAGTTCAGTGGATAAAGACCTTCACACTCAAGGACTTGGGGACTCTAAGTGGAAAGGTTACCCCACTCATCCACAACAAAAGGAACCAGTGAGAGCAAAAGACTGCAGGACTGTAGCCTGATGACCATTAAAAACAAATACATATAAGTGATATCTATTCTGTTCTTTGGGCTTACTTGGAAATTTCAAACAAAATGAATCTTTAGTACTTTTGTAAGAATAAAAATAAAAGTTGCTTCATTTAAAAACATATTAAGTCATTGGATCAGAATAAAATGGACATATATTAGTTTATGTTCATCTATCAACTTTGAGAAGGGAATTTTAGATGGTGTACAGCTCATTCCTTCTCTATATATTTTTCTGAAAAATTCATAGGACTATGTTTTCAGAAGTTATTAAATGCTTTTGAATGCTTTCAAAATATATTAAATCTGACTCCATCACATATCTTTTTTCATCAAAATTTTTACTGAAATCATTGTAGATTCATAAACAACCATAAACAATAATCCAGAGAGACCCATACACATTTCTCCAGTCTCATCTTATGGTAACTTCTTGCAAGGCTATGATACAGAATCACAACTAGGATACTTGCATTGATACCTTCCATCCCTCTTACTTGGATGTCTCCAATTTTACTTGCACTGTATATGGTGACTTCTACATATTTTCATCACATTGTAGATTTGTGTATCCATCATCACAGTCAAAATGCACAACAACTCCATCACCACAAGGATCCCTGGCACCACCATGCTATAACCACACCCTTTTCCCTCTGACCCCTCTTGGTCATCCCTAACCACCGGCAATGACTACTTTTTCTTTCATTTCTAAAATTTTGGCATTTTGAGAATATTATCTTTAAATGGAACCATACAGCATGTCACCTATCAAGATTGACTTTTTTCACTTAGCGAAACACCTGCAGATTCATCCACACCACTGCTTATGTTAACAGCACCTTCCTACTTCAGTGCTGGGTACTAATCCACGGTGTGGATAGTAGTTTAACAATGACTTACTGAAGGACCTCTGGCCTGATTCCAGTTTTTAGCTGTTACACACAGAGCTGCTATAAACATTTACACACAGACCTTAACCTTGCAAAATGCTACATATCAATTCTATCTCAATAAAAATTAGGAGAGAATAATAGGAAAAGAAAGTGGTAGGACTCATTGGGCCATTTGGAGACTGATTTTTTTTCTGTATATGAGTTCTATAATTTTCTCTACTGTATATATATATGTATATATATACATGATATATATGTATATGTGTATATATGCATATATATTATATTTTTTTTTACTATGCTTTTAAAGTAAATGGTTATAAAATTAATTTGACTTAGACTATTTCCTATACATTCAGTCTTGGCCACTTATATAAAACATTTCATGCAAGTTTTTATATGAACACAAGTTTCCATTTCTCTGGGATAAATGCTCAAGACTGCAATTGCTGCACTGTATGCCACTTGCATTTCAGAGCAACTACACCATTTTACTTCCCACCAGCAATTGCAAGTAATTTTATTCTCCACACCCTCAACAGAATTTGATCCTGACACTATCTTTTTTCATCTTAGTCATTCTGGTAGGTATGTAGTGGTATCTCATAGATATTTTAATTTGTGTTTCCCTGATGGCTACTGATACTGAAAGCCACTTCATGTGGTCATTTGCCATCTGTGTACCCCCTCGCTCGGTGAAAGGTCTCTTCTTGACTTTTGCCCAGTTTCTAACTGACTTGCCAGTTTTTTGACTCCTGAGTTTTGAGAGTTCTTTATACATTCCAGATGCTAGTCTTTTGACAGATGTGTGAGCTAAGTATTTCCAGTGTATAGCTTATCTTTTCATCTTCCTAACAAGGTGTTTCACAGACTATGATTGTTGATATTTTTATAAAGTTCCATTTATCAAATTTTCCTTTTGTGGATCACAAAAAAAGAGAATTCTTTCTCTAGTCCTAGATCCTGAAGACTTTCCCTTATATTTTTTCTCAAAGTCTGTATGGCTTTACATTTTACATTTAACTTCATGATCAATTTTGAGTAAATTTTTACTAATATATCAGGCTTAGGATTTTTGCTCATGGATGACCATGGTTCTAGCATCATTTGTTGAAAAGGTTTTCTTTCCTCCATTGAAGTGCTTCTGCACCTTTGTCAAAGTTCAGTTGAGCATATTTGTCTGGCTATACTTCTGGGTTTTCATTTCTGTTCCACAAATCTATCCCACTGGCAATACCACACTGCCCAATTACTATAGCTATATAGACCTTAGAGTAAGCTTTGGTGGCTCAGGCAGTACAGAATCCATCTGCAATGCAGGAGACCCAAGTTTGATCCCAGGTTGGGAAGATCCCCTGGAGAAAGGAGATACCCACTCCAGTATTCTTGCCTAGAGAATCCCACAGACAGAGGAGCCTGGAGGGCTACAGTCCATGAGGTTGCAAAGAGTTGGACATGACTGAGCAACTAACATTTTCACTTTCTTTCAAGTTTTAATATAAAGTAGAGGGATCCCTATTTTATTTTTATTTGCCAAGATCATTTTACCTATTTTGGGCCTATGCCTATCCATGTAAGTTTTAGAATAAACTTATATACATCTACAAAAATCCTTTCTGGAATTTTGATAGAAATTTCTTTAAACCTGTGCGTCAACTTGGGGAGAATGGACATCTTTATTATGCTGAGTCTCCCAAACAAGATATGTCTATTTGTTCAGCTCTTCTTTCATTTCTTTCATCAATATTTTGTAATATTCAGAATACAGATCCTATGCATGATTCAAGTATATGTATAAATATTTCATTTCTTTTGAGTCAACATAAATGGTACGGTGTTTTAAATTTCAGTTTTTACATATTCATTGTTAGTATGCAAAAACATAACTGATTTTTGTGCACTTATCTTGTATCCTATGATCTTTGTGAGCTTACCTACTGGTTCTAGGAGGCTTTAAAAATTATTCCTTGGCATTTTCTACATATAACCCCATGTCATCTACAAACAGGCACAGTTTTATTTCTTCCTTTCCAATGTGTTTTCTTTTCCCCACCTTATTGCAATGGCTAGCACTTCCAGTCCCTGGAGAAGGAAATGGCAACCCACTGCAGTAGTCTTGCCTGGAGAATCCCATGGACAGAGGAGCCTGATGGGGTACAGTCCCTGGGGTCACCGGAGTCAGACATGACTTAGCAACTGACCACCACCAGCACTTCCAGTACTAGGGTGAATATCAGTGGTGACAACAGACTTCCTCGCCTCCTGCCTTAAAGCAAGGGGGCTCCCCGATCCAGGCCACTGGTCTCTCTTGGTTGGGAAGGACAGTCTTGGGTCATGAGGATGAAGAGATGTCAACTGAGTGCCTGTTGCGGGAGGCATCCTCCAGCCATCCAGGTGTCTCTAGGTAGGGGAGGGGAGGACAAAAAGGCTTCCCAAGCCAGGCCACATGTTGTGAAAGGTCCAGTTCTGCTGGTCCCCACTCCCCAACTACTCTTGTATCCCTAGGTGAGAGACGGGAGTTTCAGGCACCAGCAGGGAAGAACAACACTTCCCATGGCTATGACTGTTGGTGGAGCCAAGGTGCTGGGTTCACCAAGTATTGGTGAAGCAAATTTCATTGTATCAAGGGACAGCTGTGCCTACCTGGGCTACTTTCTGGTGGGAAGCTGTAGGTCAGGAAAGGCCATCTGACACTCTGCCACTGTGCTGTCCCTCCAACTCTGGCTCCCAAACCATCACACCTTCCTCTTACTATCTTTCAGACTTCTCCCTCCATTGCCTCTTAACGCTTTTTCCAAGATTTATTGTCACTTTTAGCAGAGAGAAGCAGGGATAAACAGGTCTATGCCATTTCATCCAGACTTGAAGCTGCACCAAATATCTTTACATCTTTTTAAGAGAGGGAGGGGAATTCCCTGGTGGTCCAGTGGTTAAGAATCTACCTTCTAATGCAGGGGACATGAATTCAACCCCTGGTTGAGGAGCTAAGAGCCCACATGCCATGAGCAACTGAGCCTCCACCACAACTAGAGAAACCCATGCACTGCAATGAAGACCCAGCAAAGCAAAAAAAAAAAAAAGAAAAAAATCACCTTAAAAAAATAAAAAACAAATAAAAGTGAGAGAGAGTGAAATCTTTCACCAAAATTCCAAATAAAACACGTAGATACTGCTCCTTCCAGAAGTGGGGCTTAACTCTTGCCCTCCCCACTTGAGGGTAGATGAGAAATAGTGACTTGCTGCCAAAAAAGAGTGTAAAGAAAGGGGGAAATAGTCTTATCAAAGAGAACACTGGAAAACACTGCTTTTACCAAGTGATGAAAATCTGGAGTTAAACTAACTGTCATGTACCAATGCCAGTGTCTTACGTTTGACAAATCAACTATGGTTATACGAGATGCTATCCACGGATGATGGAGAAGAAAATGGAACCCACTCCAGTATTCTTGCCTGGAGAATCCCATGGATAAAGAAGCCTGATGAGGCGCTATAGTCCATGGGGTCACAAAGAGTCAGACAGGACTGAGCAACTAAGCAACAACGATCCATGGGTGAAACTGGGTGATGGGAATACACAGACTCCCTGTGTATCTTTGCAGATACATTTCTGGTTTCCCTTTCTGTAAATCTAAAAGCATCCCAACGTACAAGTTCATTTTCACCAAGTTAAGTCAAATGAAAGAGAATCCAACAGCTGAATACCAAACACATTTCCAACAAAATGGCCCATCACACATTTGGACATCTTTTACTTTAAGGTCGACAAGACACTGACATGAAAGGACTTTGGCCCAACTACTGCTGACCTGAAAGTGCTTCACCAAGTCCATATTGCTCCTTCACAGAGACGGTGCTGCCACGGAAGTGACTAGAAAGAGTGAGCTATTTGCATCTGCCTCTCAGGCAGTGACCCAGAGATGAGACTTTCAGAGCTATGTCTTTGGCTAAGCGGGATCTGAGGCCACAGGAAGACCCAGGGTCACTCAGTCTTCCCTGTACGAGTTCCTCTGTGTCAAGGGAGAAAGGATATGGGGATGCTATAAAAAATATCCTGAAGGCCGCTCTTAAAACATCTAGACAAAGGAACCAGGGGCAAAGGCTCTGCCCTGCTGGATGACATGTGACCACCTTGGAGGGACTGCACCACCTACAGAGACACAGCAGATGTCTGGGGGTTTGTGTCCAGATTTCCCAATGGTCATCACTAAATTCATCAGTAATTTATTGTCTGCTAATGAGCCATAAGTAGAATCTCAATAAAATAACCACTCCTACAATCCTGAAGCCTTACTTTAGCTGTGAGTTTCAGCCTGATCCTTGATTACAACTCCTGAGAAGAGAAACATACCAGCTGAAGTAACCATTAGTTACAGTCTGTGTACAGGTGCATGTATGTGCAGGCTTCCCTGAGCTTCCTTGAGCTCCGCCTTGAGCTTCCTTGAGCTCCGCCAACCCCAGTCTTCAGCCCTCAGAGCTCAGATAAGAAGAAATACGGACTGAGGGTGTGGTTGTTTCTGACCCAGACTCTGGGGGCGTGGTTTACTTAGAGTCAGCTCACACAGAGACACACAACTTGCAGATCCTGGGAAGTTGGATCAATCCTAACCCATCCTACATACATACATAAAAACACACACAGACACACCCCATACACACACACAAACCCCATACATATACACAAACACACACACCATACACATACCACACATAGGCACACACAGAGATCTGATACATAAACACACAAACACACACACACACTATATCTATATACACACACACACCATATCTATATACACACACCCCATGTATCCACACACACACACAGAGACCCCATATGTACACAAACATATATCATACTTACACAAAGAAACACACACACCCTATACATATACACACAAACATGTCATACATACACACACCCTGTACATTCACATATAAACACACACAGACCCCATACATACACAAACACACACTACACATACACACATATATCCCAAATATATACATACACATACATACCATACCTACACATACACACTCCATACATACACACACAAACACCATACACATGCATATACTCCCCATACACACACAAACACACACACACACACATACATGCATACACTCAGTGGGAAAACATTTACCAAGCACAGAAACATGTGAGTCTGCAATCTCCTAGAGCTGGACAAGATGCCTGAATATAATTAAAAGCCAGTTTTAGCAAACTATACCGAGTCACTGGTAAATCCACAGCACCCTCACAGCCCTAAGCTGATTCCACTCTGATCTAATTACTCCGGGGTGACAAGTAATGCAAGGACAAAAGGCACGTTGCCGAAAACCACTTTAGCAGCGCTCCAGCTCACAGCCACACTGCCCTCTGTAATGACTTTACCCAATTATCTTGCAAGCAGTCTGCCTTTTATAAATCAGTGACGCTAATGAAATAAATTCTGCACCTGGAAGGGAAGGGCAAGCAACAGGCAATTGCATGGAAATCATTAATTGGCATGAGCCTTTTAGGTTAAATGAATTATCATTATTCCCTCAGTTTGGTGGCACTGTGGAGATGAGGTCAAGTGGGCAGCCTGCCATCATCTCACCTTCCTGGGCATTCACTCATTCAGGGAAACTAAGTCTTTGTGAGCCTGCCAGAGGCACAGCACTGAGGCTGCTGGGATCCTGCCCTCACAGCCCCTTTCCTACACAAACTGTCCCAGCAAAGTACACCCCGCATAAGGACCATATGTACAAAACACACTGATCTTCAGACTGCTCACACTCCTAACAAGAAGTCTAATTAGTTTGCTTAAGATCTCTCCCTGGACAGAGGCTGTGACATTTCATGAGAATGTTTAATTTTCACAAGTTTCCTAGGGAGCCCAGCTCAGCAAATATTCCCTTTTGTGTGCAAACCACAAGGTGTTAAACAAACGATTAGCCTTTATTTCTAAAGAGTAAATGGAGAAAATAAAGAATATTTGTCCTGTTCATAGAGTCAACATGCTAACAACTCCTGAAATTCAGACTGCAGAAACGAAGAATAGCCTGCCATTCCAAAAGCAGCAGTTCTCCAACTTCAGTGTATGGAGATAAGCATCACCTCAAGGCCTTATTAGTCACAGATTGTCGGGCCTCATCCCAACTCATGTTTATTTAAAAAACAATTCATCATGGAGGTTTGGCATACATATGCCAGGCCAGATAGTTCTAGGTTTAAAGTGTGATTCCATCCCGTACTAACTGTGTGATATTGGCCAAGTCATGCTCACCTCTTCAAGTCAATTTTCTCTTCCGTAAGTTAAAAGAAATTACTCTTTTATGGATTACAGAAGATTAAAACTAGCTAATACATGCAAAGTGAAGCTGCTACATGTTAAACTAATTAACTAATTATTGATCTTGTACTTATTAGTAATAATAGAAATATTAATATAAATATTACTAAAATTGCTAATACATTCTTTGCCATACTTTGCCTCCCCAAAAAGACAAAGCTTACCCTTATCAGTAGCTTCAATTGGCACCCACATACACAAACATATTCATAAGTAGTTTAGGAAACTATTCATTCCCTTAAGTCAAACATGTTTCCTAAAATTTTGTTCACAGTATGAACTTGTTTAGAAAACGCTCCTTCACACAAAAAGAAAGTTTTTACATAAAGTAAGTACCTCAAAACTATAATGTATCAAAGAAAACTCAAGATCAATCTCATTCATGAATATCAACGCAAAAAAATTAGCACACGGTATCAAGAAGCACAATAAAAGAATATTACATCATGACTAAGTGGGATTTATACAAGCAGTGCTTGCTCAATACTAGTCAGTCCATCAAACTAGCTAATCATCTTAATAAAGCTCAAGTGTAAAGTCATGTATCCATCACACAGAGAGCAAATAAGTATTAGGCAAAATTCAACAAATATTCTTAACAATGACAATCAATCAAACAGGAATAAATGTATACTTCTTTGACAAAAAATATATTTATCTCAGCTCCAAAGCTAGAATCATACTTAATGAGGTGACACTTGAACACAAGCCAATAAGAATCAGGACCAAGACAAGGGTGCTCACTATCACCATTATTTAACGTCATATGAGGGGAAATCTAGGACGGCATTAAAAAGTATAAAAATTGGGGGACAGCAGATAAAAGTAGGACTATTTAAGGACAAGTTGCATATACTCTTGAAAAGCCAAAATATAAGACCAACTAAAACCTGTCAGACAATTCAAAAACCTAGCAAGATACAGAAATCAACTTGAAGATACCTATAATATCCTTGCATACAAACTTCCACCAATTAGGACATCTACTCATCTACTCCAAGAAAAAATTCCTTTAACTTTTACTATACCACACATGGAATAAAATATCAAGGAACTGACTAAATAATAAATGTACAAACCCATAAAACTTTATAGCCCTTCTAAGCCTCTTGATGAAAGTGAAAGAGGAGAGTGAAAAAGTTGGCTTGAAGCTCAACATTCAGAAAACTAAGATCATGGCATCTGGTCCCATCACTTCATACGAAATAGATGGAGAAACAGTGGGAATAGTGTCAGACTTTATTTTGTTGGGCTCCAAAATCACTGCAGATGCTGACTGCAGCCATGAAATTAAAAGACGCTTACTCCTTGGAAGCAAAGTTATGACCAACCTAGATAGCATATTAAAAAAGCAGAGACATTACTTTGCCAACAAAGGTCCGTCTAGTCAAGGCTATGGTTTTTCCAGTGGTCATATATAGATGTGAGAGTTGGACTGTGAAGAAAGCTGATCGCCGAACTGATGCTGATGCTTTTGAACTGTGGTGTTGGAGAAGACTCTTGAGAGTCCCTTGGACTGCAAGGAGATCCAACCAGTCCATTCTAAAGGAGATCAGTCCTGGGTGTTCATTGGAAGGACTGATGTTGAAGCTGAAACTCCAATACTTTGGCCACCTCATGCAAAGAGTTGACTCACTGGAAAAGACTCTGATGCTGGGAGGGACTGTGGGCAGGAGGAGAAGGGGAGGACAGAGAATGAGATGGCTGAATGGTATCACCGACTCGATAGACATGAGTTTGAGTGAACTCTGGGAGTTGGTGATGGACAGGGAGGCCTGGCGTGCTGTGATTCATGGGGTCGCAAAGAGTCGGACACGACTGAGCGACTGAACTGAACTGAACTGAACTGAAAGGGCACAAAAGAAGACTTGCTCGAATAAGAAGATACTTTTCCTGGACAGAAAGACAAACTCACAGAAATGTTCCTTTTTCTTAAAGGTAATTTATAAACCTAAAACACTGGTTTCCATTTGGGAACTGCACAAGCTTATCTTTGCTCATGCTCGTGCTTCAGTCATGTCTGACTCTCTGCGACCCCTTGGACCATGGCCTGCCAGGCTCCTCTGTCCATGGAATGCTCCAGGTAAGAATACTGGAGCGGGTGGCCATGCCCTCTTCCAGGTGATCTTCCTGATTCAAGGATCAAACCTGTGTCTCTTATATCTCCTGCATTGGCAGGTGGGTTGTTTACCAGTAGTGCCACCTGGGAAGCCAAAGTTTATCTTTAAGCATATTTTAAAAAATAAATATGTAAGACTATCAAGAAAAAAATATACAAGGCTGAAAAAGAAGAATAATGAAGAAGGGCAGCCCTATCAGAGAGTCTAACATATTACAAAGCCATAATGTTAAAGCAGCAAGCTACCAGTCCTGCAATGTGACTGTAAAGACAAACAGATGCATCAGAATGCAAAGTCCAAAAGTCAATTCAAATACAAATTCAGCATTCAGTAAAGGTGGGCATCTCATATCAGTGGGGGAAAATATATATATTGAACTAGTGATGTAAGGACAATTGAGTAGCAGCTCGAGGAAAAACAGTGGCTTCTGTATCTTACAGTATATACTAAAATAAATGCCAAATGTGTAAAAACATGATGGGAGGGAAAAAATGGGAAAACTCCTTATTAACCTGGAAGTTGAAAAGGCCTTTTGAGTCTCACCTAAAAATCCAGACACTTACAAGAGTCAAGGTCAATAAATATGAACACATACTAATGAAGCTTTTACCTTAGCACATAACGTAAGTCAAGGCAAAAGGCAAACATCACCAGTGGGAATCTTGTATTTGCATTCGAATTAGAGGTAAGGAGCTTATCTCTCTGATATATAAACAGCTCTCAGAACCTAAGAAGTAGAAAACCAAGAACCTACTAGAAAAATGGGTAAAGGACTCAAAAAGATACACCTATTGTCAAGGCTGTTTGGAAACAGTCTCAAATACTTACCATTATTGGGGTAGAGTAATTTGATAACATTATAAGTCATCAAAATTATAAGTGCATTTATCTTCTGATCCACAAATTTCCCTCCTGAGGATTCAGCATACTGAAGATCTTGTACTCAGTGTGCAAGATGACACTGACACAGACTTATTCATTCCAGCACTGCTTTCGATAGTCAAACACTAGAAACAACTCGAAGGTCCCTCAAAGGGGGACTGATTCAATAAACAGTACATATGTGCACTGGAATACCACACAGTAGAAGGAAAAGGAAAAGAGACGACAATGGTGTCTATGTACATAACTAGAAAGATCTCCAAGATAGAGTCGTACTTGTAAAAAAGCAGGTAGTGGATACTGCCTATAACATGCTTTTTTTTTTTTTTAGAGAATATACGCGCACACACAAACTATTTAATGATATAACTATTTAAATATATCTCCAGAAGGATACACAATAACCTAATAACAGTAGTTAACAGTTGAGAAAATTAGGCACAGGGAGTTTTTTTTTTACTGTATTCCTTCCTATTTATTTTTATTTCTGAACCATCTGAATGCATCCCCTACTTAAAAATTGTATACAAAGAACAAAGAAAATAAAAATGAATGTGATCATCTTTCATAGGGCGACTTTTTAGAAACTGTTATCCAAATATGCCCCAGGAGGTACCTCATCCAAGTTAACAACTGAGCCTCTGAGGTTCCCCTTGGCTCCTTCTGGAGCCGCTGATCACTTTTTCATCACAGGTACCACCTAGGGAAGAGCATGCTGAGACTTAGGTACCATATAATCAGGAGTTATTTTATATCTCTCAAAATTACACTAAAACTCCCCCAAAGATCAAAAGTAGGCTAGGGTTTTGTTAATATATTTTAAATAGAGCACTAGAGCCTTTCTGTTTTCTTCTTCTTAGTCTCATTTTCCTAGAACCAAAGACATCATCAACAATGTGGTTTTCCCAAATCAATAGAAAAATGGTTAGTATCTAAATGTGGACTGGCACATCTGTATGTGGGTACCAACCAGAACAAACTGGTATGGAGATTCTGAGATCGTGGAGGACTTATTCATGGATAAAACTTCCTATCTCTCTGTGTTACCAAAAACCTAAACTAACCTGCATAAGAAATGATCCTGTCCAAATCTGCTATTATACTTTTATACAGGAATTCTACAGGAAAATGCCATAATTTAATGCACTGATGGTGCTGCTGATTCAATTTTATGCTTGCATAAATATCTGCTAAATCCCTTACAATGAATGAACACAGCTGGCCTCAGGTACAAGGCCTCCAGTTCTAATCACTGCAGCCACCAGAACTAATGATTCGGTAATGACTTGGAACTGATCAACTAGTGGGCCAGCTTTGCCCACCACCCGTTCCGAGGGCTTGCATTCACAGCACTGGCAAGGAGAGTCAGAATCTATGGGCAATGAACAGGGATTAAAGGATTATCTAACAAGATAAAAGCAATAAGGATGAAACTGTTTCTAATAAGGTGGCAACAGCACTCTTTGCAAACAGTGGCAGCAATCTCAGTAAATATTCGAGAGAAGGGTGTTGCAGCTTATGTGATTATTGATGAAAGATATAACTCTAATAAAAATTCAGTGGGTATAAAAAATGTCAGAGATGGTTTCATTTCATGTATAATAAAGTAAGGCACATAAAAATAACATGTTGGCTATAAAGATACTATATTGCGTTCAATACAGGTGTGCAAACACACAGAGTGAGGGCCTTGAGAGACTGCTAGTGGCACTAGAATTCACAGAAAAGGAACCCTCAAAGTTCAACGTGTACAAAATTCAGACTGAAGCTGGGACTAGGAGACCATGCTGGGAAATACACTGTCCTTCAGTTAACTGAGCCTAGAACTTTCACAGTTGGGTTTACAAAATGAAAGACATTAGGAGAAAAAACAAAGAACAGAACTGGGGAAAACAAACTTTTAAGATATTTGTAAGGAATCAGCAAAGTTTGGGCTGATTTCTAGGTGTCTTCTCAAGGCCATGGCACTAAAATGGAAAACTTGACTTCTGAGAGAAGAACTAGAAAACGGACTGAGCAGCCTTGAACTTAAAATCAGGAGAGTACCAAGTCTCAGTTTCAGAGTGTCCTGCCAAAAGATGGAGTCCCACTTGAACCTGGTCAGCAACGCTTTACTCCACCCTCACGGGAGGTGCCAACACTCAGAGGAAAGGAAGCGAGGCTGCCAGACCTGCGTTTATGACTGCCAGTGACCCCACTGGGCAAGGCTCTATGTGACTGCTGGCCCCAGCAGGCTGGTCACCGGATGCTGGCTCTGTGGTGTAAGCACCTGTCACCTTGGCCTAGTGTCCTCCAACCTGGGCACTAAAGGTCAAATCCCCTATACAGTGGGGAAGCCAGATTATCAACAAAGACTTTTGATAAATTACTGCTTAAACGCTAATGTGCTAACTTGCCAGTTTTCAGGACAAAGTTAACCTGCATCTATCATGAGAAAATAGCTCATAAATTGGGTAAAAAATTTAAAGGTTTAATAGTAAACTCTGTGTAATACAAAATAACCCTGTACGGATTTAAATTAAAAAGATATTCACTTTCTCCTTCCAACTACCACAAAGCTGAGGAGAATACTAGTGAACAAGACCACTTGTCCCAGCAGAACTACAAAATCAACATTATTGATACTATGCTGCCAGGTGAGAGCGAACATAATTAATTGTAAACATATCATGTTTCATTAGGACTCTCCTTGATGCTAGTATTAAAAAAATCAATGATCTTTTCAATTTAATAGCTAATCTGAAAAGCAATTTTAAAAAAATAATTGGTTTTAGAAATGGAAAAAACAAATGGTTCTAAGTATCCTTCTACTACTTTCTGGAGCTTTACAAGGCCATTCCCAGGACTCATATAACATTTATAAGAAATAATTATACTTCAAATGATTATTATACCAATTGTTGTTTCTAATCAATAGTTAAGGACATAAGCAGGAGATGGAATTAATTACACATTCAATATTGCTCCTTTAAAAGGAAAGCAAAACTGAGGGCAACATAAACATAAAGACTGGTGGCATGAAAAAAAAAGCTCTGTTAAAAAAAAAAAAAAGTTGCCCAGGGGCAGAGGATCCCTGCTTTGCAAAGCCACCCAGCTGGTTATAAAATCAGAATCACAATGACATCTGACATCAGCAATCTCAAAATTAAAAGACACTTGCTCCTTGGAAGGAAAGCTATGACCAATCTAGACAGCATATTAAAAAGCAGAGACATTACTTTGCCAACAAAGGTCCATCTAGTCAAAGCTATGGTTTTTCCAGCAGTCATGTATGGATATGAGATATGGACCATAAAGAAAGCTGAGCGCTGAAGAATTGCTGCTTTTGAACTGTGGTGTTGGGGAAGACTCTTGAGAGTCCCTTGGACTGCAAGGAGATCCAACCAGTCCATCCTAAAGTAAATCAACCCTGAATATTCATTGGAAGGACGGAGGCTGAAACTGAAACTCCAATATTTGGTCACCTGATGTGAAGAACTGACTCATTGGAAAAGACCCCGATGCTGGGAAATATTGAAGGCAGGAGAAAAAGGAGATGACAGGATGAGATGGTTGGATGACATCGAGTTGGTGATTCGATGGACATGAGATTGAGCAAGCTCCAGGAGTCAGTGATGGACAGGGAGGCCTGGCATGCTGCAGCCCATGGGGTTGCAAAGAGTAGGACACGACTGAGTGACTGAACTGACTGAACTGAACTGAATCTCAAAGGATCTGTGGTCAGAGAACCCAATCATGAAATCTCTGAAATGTAAAACTCTCTCACTTTTGTAAAACAAACAAACACACAAAAAAACACCTTCTAAGGAACTCCGACTCTGTGGACATGAGTTTGAGTGAACTCCGGGAGTTGGTGATGGACAGGGAGGCCTGGCGTGCTGTGATTCATGGGGTCACGGAGAGTCGGACACGACTGAGCGACTGAACTGAACTGAACTGAAGGAACTCTAAGTGCTCTGAGATACTCTTCAAGAATGGAATCCACAATCAACTAAGATTGGGAATCACCTTCTAGGACACATGTTTGGAGAATCACAGAGTGCATTAGTGTATGAAAGGGTCTGAGAAGTCTAGTGATAAAGCATCTATTTTGCTTAAATCAGTGTCATCTCAATATCATACAAACATAACTATTAATAACTAATACCTATTAACAATACAAGGAGCTTCTTGAGGTTTCCTGTGGTCTTCTCGTTATACATCAATAAGTCACTGATGAGATCTCAGCCACACACAAACTACACCCTACATCATTACAGACAACTCTAATTATCAGAGGATACAGCACAGTGGACACACTTCAGGTTTTAAAGTGAATCTGATCAATATCTGAATTTTCAATAACCATTTAATCATTGTATACTTTTGGCAACTTTTAAAATTACTTCTGAGCCCTTGTTCCATAATCTATCTAATTCAGTCACTCAGTCATGTCCGACTCTTTGCGACCCCATGAACCGCACCACGTGAGGCCTCCCTTGTCCATCACCAACTCCTGGAGTTCACTCAAACTCATGTCCATTGAGTCAGTGATGCCACCCAACCATCTCATCCTCTGTCATCCCCTTCTCCTCCTGCCCTCAATCTTTCCCAGTATCAGGGTCGTTTCAAATGAGTCAGCTCTTTGCATCAGGTGGCCAAAGTATTGGAGTTCAGCATCAACATCAGTCCTTCCAATGAACATCCAGGACTGATGTACTTTAGGATGGACTGGTTGGATCTCCTTGCAGTCCAAGGGACTCAAGAGTCTTGTCCAACACTACAGCTCAAAAGCATAAATTCTTCTGTGCTCGGCTTTCTTCACAGTCCAACTCTCACATCCATACACGACCACTGGAAAAACCATAGCCTTGACTAGACAGACCTTTGTTGACAAAGTAATGCCTCTGCTTTTTAATTTGCTATCTAGGTTGGTCTTTGGAGAAGGAAATGGCAACCCACTCCAGTGTTCTTGCCTGGAGAATCCCAGAGACAGGGGAGCCTGGTGGGCTGCCGTCTATGGGGTCACACAGAGTCGGACATGACTGAAGCGATTTAGCAGCAGCAGCGGCAGCAGGAGATAATTCTGGAGAAGGCAATGGCACCCCACTCCAGTACTTTTGCCTGGAAAATCCCATGGACGGAGGAGCCTGGTAGGCTGCAGTCCAGGAGTTGCTAGGAGTCGGACATGACTGACCAACTTCACTTTCACTTTTTCACTTTCATGCACTGGAGAAGGAAATGGCAACCCATTCAAGTATTCTTGCCTGGAGAATCCCAGGGACAGCGGAGCCTGGTGGGCTGCCCTCTATGGGGTCGCAGAGGGTCGGACACGACTGAAGCGACTTAGCAGCAGCAGCAGGTTGGTCATAACTTTCCTTCCAAGGAGTAAGCGTCTTTTAATTTCATGGCTGCAATCACCATCTGTAGTGATTTTGGAGATCAAAAAAATAAAGTCAGCCACTGTTTCACCATCTATTTGCCATGAAGTGATAGGACCGGATGCAATGATTAGTTTTCTGAATGTTGAGCTTCAAACCAACTTTTTCACTCTCCTCTTTCACTTTCATCAAGAGGCTCTTTAGTTCTTCTTCACTTTCTGACATAAAAGTGGTGTCATCGGCATATCTGAGGTTAGTGATATTTCTCCCGGCAATCTTGATTCCAGCTTGTGCTTCTTCCAGCCCAGTGTTTCTCATGATGTACTCTGCACAGAAGTTAAATAAGCAGGGTGACAATATACAGCCTTTTCCTATTTGGAACCAGTCTGTTTTTCATGTCCAGTTCTAACTGTTGCTTCCTGACCTGCATATAGGTTTCTCAAGAGGCAGGTCAGGTGGTCTGGGATTCCCATCTTTTTCAGAATTTTCAGAATTTTCCACAGTTTGTTGTGATCCACACTGTCAAAGGCTTTGGCATAGTCGATAAAGCAGAAATGATGTTTTTCTGGAACACTCTTGCTTTTTCATTGATCCAGTGGATGTTGGCAATTTGATCTCTGGTTCTTCTGTCTTTTCCAAAACCAGCTTGAACATCTGGAAGTTCACAGTTCACGTATTGCCGAAGCTTGGCTTCGAGAATTTTGAGCACTAATTTATTAGCGTGTGAGATGAGTGCAACTGTGCAGTAGTTTGAGCATTCCTTGGCATTGCCTTTCTTTGGGATTGGAATGAAGACTGACCCTTTCCAGTCCTGTGGCCACTGCTGAGTTTTCCAAATTCACTGGCATCTTGAGTGCAGCATTATCACAGCATCATCTTTTAGGATTTGAAATATCTCAACTGGAATTCCATCACCTCCACTAGCTTTGTTTATCATGATGCTTTCTAAGGCCCACTTGTCTTCACATTCCAGGATGTCTGGCTCTAGGTGAGTGATCACACCATCGTGATTATCTTGGTCGTGAAGCTCTTTTTTGTACAGTTCTTCTGTGTATTCTCGCCACCTCTTCTTAAGATCTGCTTCTGTTAGGTCCATACCATTTCTGTCCTTTACTGAGCCCATCTTTGCATGAAATGTTCCTTTGGTATCTCTAATTTTCTTGAAGAGATCTCTAGTCTTTCCCATTCTGTTGTTTTCCTCTATTTCTTTGCATTGATCACTGAGGAAGGCTTTCTTATCTCTCCTTGCTATTCTTTGGAACTCTACATTCAAATTGGTATAGCTTTCCTTTTCTCCTTTGCCTTCAGCTTCTCTTCTTTTACAGCTATTTGTAAGGCCTCCTCAGACAGCCATTTTGCTTTTTTTGCATTTCTTTTCCATGGGGATGGTCCTGATCCCTATTTCCTGGTACAGTGTCACAAACCTCCATCCATAGTTCATCAGGCACTCTGTCTATCAGATCTAAGTCCCTTAAATCTATTTCTCACTTCCACTGTATAATCATAAGGAATTTGATTTAGGTCATACCTGAATGGTATAGGGGTTTTCCCTACTATCTTCAATTTAAGTCTGAATCTGGCAATAAGGAGTTCATGATCTGAGCCACAGACAGCTCCCAGTCTCGTTTTTGCTGACTGTATAAATCTTTTCCATCTTTGGCTGCAAAGAATATAATCAATCTGATTTCAGTGTTGGCCATCCGGTTATGTCCATGTGTAGAGTCTTGTCTTGTGTTGTTGGAAGATGGTGTTTGCTATGACCAGTGTGTTCTCTTGGCAAAACTCTGTTAGCCTTTGCCCTGCGTCATTCTGTACTCCAAGGTCAAATTTGCCTGTTACTGCAGGTTTTTCTTGACTTCCTACTTTTGCATTCCTGTCTGACAGACTGTGGTCCACTTGTGCTTGGTGGTCAAAAATGGGAGCTGTAGAGTCAGTACTAGGTTCAAAACCTGGCTTTACGACTTACTTGCTATGTGACTCTGGGCCACTCTGAACCCCAGTTTCCTCATTGGAAATGAGAGATGAGAAGAGTTGTTCCAGGCTTCTAGGATCACTGAGCACACACACAAGGAGATAACTCATATAAAGGGATTAGTACAGAAGCTAGCACAGAGGCAATACTCGAAATTACTAGGATTAATTGATGTATAAGCTATTAACAATCCTCCCTTAGGTCTGAAGAAAAAGTAGAGATTAACTGTAGTTTTCACACTCCACTGTTGTTTCATCAGAGAATACTGGCCAGGGTGGCCAGAACACTTTTCTTACATTCTTAAAGAAAAAGTGACTGTTCTTTAAACAGAAGTCAAAGATCATGATGAGATCCAGAGCCAAAAACCGCCCTGTCACCATGTACTAATTCTCCACTAATGGTTTTGAAGATGAAACAGGACCTATTTTCTCATCAAACAAAAAACAGACATCTGGAAATATTACAGGAGGCAAGAGGGAGTCAATTCCCCACCAGCAATGCTGTACTTTGTAGACATTCTTGACTCCAGCGAATAACGTGTTTGAAATTTTATGTAAGAAAAACATTAACTAACATATCAAAAATGCACATCTCCTTTGATGCAGAGACTTCACTTCTAGGAACTTATCCTACAGAAATACTTGCAAAAGCATGATAACTGACAGCAATGTTCAATGAACCATTTTTAGTAATAACTAAAAACTGGAAATGACTCAATCCAAATATGGGAACATGGTTAAATAAATAGCAGTATTTCACAAGTACATCCACACTAGAATATTACACATCCACAAAAATTAATGTATTGATGGAAGAGTTGATAAGGGGAGCTCTCCAAGATGTAATCCATGACAAAAAAAATATGCAGAGAGAAATGAATACGCACATACACACACAGTTATAGTCACCTAGTCAACTTCCAGAATGGTACCCAAGAAGCTATTCACAGTAGTTATCTACAGCAAAAGGTATTACATAGCAAAAGATAAAGAAGGGGTGAAAGAACTTTACTTTGCATTTTACACACTTTGGACCTGAAGTTTTTATACCACGTGCAAGTTTGTTTCACTTTTTATAACTTGATAATTTTAATCCATCAGTTCCAAGGTCAAAATGTATCCCCCAATTATAATGAGCACTGAGCTACGATGACATAAGTTCGGAGGGAATTAAAACCAGACCTCCCTTGAAAACTTGACAAATTCCATAATTAAAGCAAGCAGTACTATTAGTACAGGAATTTTTCACTTTGTTTTTTGAAAACAAAAAAGTTGACAATTAGCTACCTCTACTTATTAAATACAGCTGATTGTGGAGACACACCTGGATTTGAACCCAGACTCCAGATGACTCTAGACCAGGGGACAAAACCGAATGCCCAAGGGCAACACTCAGGATTAATCTGGTCTGCCATCAGTTTTGGGAAAAGGCAATGGTTTTTGTATAGCCTGCAAGTTAAGAATAATTTTTACCTAGGAAACAGTTAAAAGTTAAAACTAATGTTTAATGAACATGAAAATTCTATGAAATACAAGTATCAATGCCCAAACAGTTTTCCTGAGCCGTGCCCACTCATCTGCACGTCATCTGAGACTGCCCTCACACTGCAAGGCAGAATTATGTTGCAGTGAAAGAAACCACATAGAGACTAAAATATTTACTACCCAGCCCTTTGCAGAAAAAGATCTCCTACTCTACACAACCGACGCAAGTGAGTCTGCTCTTACCAGTAAAGTAGGCAGAGCTATAGCACTAATGTCACAGGGCAGTTGTGAAGACTGAAAATAATAATGCAGGAGTGCTTTCAGCACTTACTGTGTTTTTATATGAAAGTGGAAGTGTTAGTGACTCTATCGTTTGCAACTCTTTGCGAATCCATGGTCTGTCCATGGAATTCTCAAAGCAAAAATATTGAAGTGGGTTGCCATTCCCTTCTCCATGGGATCTTCCGAACCCAGCTAATGAACCAGGGTCTCCTGCACTGCAGGCAGATTTTTTACCATCTGAGCTACCTTTTAATATTTTAACAATGAAATCAGGATTTTTGGTTCGCACTGGATAATTTTTTGTTTTCTTTCCAGTGGTGTATAAACTAATGTATCTTTCAATCCATGGTGTCTGAGATTAGACGAGAGCAGGCTGAATGTGTCTCTGTTGGTTACCTGAAACTTCTGGCTGAAGCCGTGATGACCACTACCTTCACAGAGTCTTCACACTGTCATTGTACACAGGCTGCGGTCACCTGTCTCTTGTTCTGACTGCCCTCTTCTCTCAGAGCCAGTCTCCCCAGGTCATTTGCATGGTCCATGCACAGACCTGGGTCAGTCTCCCAGCACAGCCCTCTTGGCTGCTCCTCAGCCACACATTTCCCCCTTTTGAGTCTACACAGGTTGTATGTCCCGGTACAAAGACTTGGGAAGCTCAGTCTCCCAGAGGGGCCTCAGGGAGACATACGGAGTGTGTCAGGTATAGGCTCTGGAAGTCCGCAGAAGAGGGAGACCCAAAACAACTTTAAAGGCACAGAAAAAAGAATGATGGGGTATTTACCAGTCTCCGAAGATAAGAGCAAGTGCACGCCCCATTATTTGGGCATGCATGCTGAGTCTCTCAGCTGAGTCCAACTCTGTGTCCCATGGACTGGAGCCCACCAGGCTCCTCTGTCCATGGGATTTTCCAGGCAAGAATACTGGAGTGGGTTGCTATTTCCTGCTCCCAGGGATCTTCCAGGATCTTGGACCCAGGGATCAAACCTGCATCTCCTGCGGCAGGCGGATTCTTTACTGCTGAGCCATCCAGGAAGTCCGATTATTTGGGCACTGCTGAGTAATCACACTCACCTACAGTAGCTGCTTGCTCTTTCCACACTGAGGTTAAATTTCACCATCCATCCCCATTCTACACACCATGAATGAAACTGAGGCCCTGAGAAGTCATGTGACACACCCCAGGTCCCAGCTAACGGAATGGCAACATGAGGAAGCAAAGTCCCATTGTCTTTCCCTCTCACCAGAGGTTTTCACACGTGACTGTGCATCACAGTCACCCAGGTGACTGTTTCAGGGTGACACAGATTGGTCTCACTCCCAAAGTCTCCTATTCAGCAGGTGGGAGATGAGGCTGGAGATTTTCATTCTACCAAGTTCTCCAGGGAAGGCATGCTGCTGGACTGAGGACCACGCTCAGAGAAGCACTGAATGCAATTGTGTCTGGGAAAAGCAACGCCCTCACTCCCCCATATTCTGCTCCCTGAACCAGGCCCAATCTCACCCACTCAAGGAGAAGATTTTTGTGTCTATTTGTCTCTTCGTCTTTAAGAAAAAGATGATTCTCTTCTTTGCATCATTGTCTTAGGGCTAATGGCAACACCAGGTGCCAGAGGCCACCAGTCCAATCCTGACTGGTCAGTAATTAGCTGGGTGGTTTGAAGCTTCATTTCCCATCTGCGTTCTCAGTTTTCCCTCTGTGATGTGAGAAGATCAAATGAAATGATCCTCAAGAGCCCCCCCGCCCCCTAGCAGAACAAAACTGTTGATGCTAGGATTCTGATGGAGCAGCCTCCCCGCCCTCAGTGCTCCCTGTGCACCTGCGGCTCATAGAGGGGTCCTCCCTTAAGGCATGGACTGCCAGAGGAGCTCTCATGCAAGCACAGCAGAACAGTACTCCACACTGGCTCCTGGATGCCTGCACGGTACCTGATTTCAGGTAGCACATCACTTTGTAAATCACTGAAGGAAATGATGAGGACCATCACCCCTCCTAAAAGAATTCTCAGTTTTCCTTCAGGTCATGTTAAGGCACACAGAGGCTCCCACACGCCCACTGCACTTTCCCAGGATGCCCTCTCTCTCCAATCGGCTGTCTATGTCTATCTCTTTTAAAAGCTTTGGTTGGGGATAAGGTCAATACATGATTTAACTTTTGCTGTTTGCACTGGGCACTGAATTTACCTTCCATGGACCAGGGCTCATTAGGCCAGTACCAGGCATTCCATGGCCACATGGCTGATGCTCCATGGGGCTGAGCTGGACACCAGAGTCAGTTCAGGACTGCCTGCTATTCTAGAACAAGATGCTCAGCACTGCTGACCTGTTCAGCTAGACAACTGGAAGGCATGGGGGTGGGGGTGGGGGGGGCATGGGGGGGGTGTCCTGTGCAGTATAGGATGTTTGCAGCATCCTTGGCCTCAACCCACAGATGCCAGGATGCCCACAGATCCCATCTCATAAGTCTCTTAGTCCACAGTGTAAAAACAAAAAGTGCTTCTATAGACACAGCCAAATGTCCTCTGGGGGACGTTTAAACTACAGCTCCAGACATCAAGGTATCGGGAAGAGAATCCAGGCTTTAGGGCCAGATCCACTGGGGTTCAATTTCTCCCTCAGTCACCATATCACTTACATGAATTTGGGCAAGGCCTCTTCTTTTTCTTATTCTTCATTTTAAAAGTAAGGCTCACAATAAAAATTTTAGATGACAATATATGAAACATTACAAAGTAACACGGCTTATGCCCCTCCTAGCCCACTCCTCAGAGATAAATGGTTACAAGTTGGTGTTGATCCAGACATTTTACACGCAAATGGAAGCAAACTGATCCATCAATTATGTACATACACAAATACTTTATTTTATTAAGGACAAGGGGAAGACAGAGGATGAGATGGTTGGATGGCATCACTGACTCAATGGACATGAGTTTGAGTAAACTCCGGGAGTTGGTGATGGACAGGGAGGCCTGGCGTGCTGCAGTCCATGGCATTGCAAAGAGTTGGACACGACTGAGCAACTAAACCAAACTGAACAAATACTTTGTTTCACTTAAGTAAAAAGAATATGCTTTTTTCATGGAAAAAAAGGCACACATGTTCTCTTTATAGAGTTGTCACTAATAATGATGATTAGATGCCTGGTCACTCACATCCTGGAGTGTGAAGTCAAGTGGGCCTCAGGAAGCATCACTATGAACAAAACTAGTGGAGGTGATAGAATTCCAGCTGGGCTATTTCAAATCCTAAATGATGATGCTGTGAAAGTGCTACACTCAATATGCCAGCAAATTTGGAAAACTCAGCAGTGGCCACAGGACTGGAAAAAGGCAGTTTTCATTCCAATACCAAAGAAGGGCAATGCCAAAGCATGCTCAAACTATCATACAGTTGAGCTCACTTCACATGCTAGCAAGATAATGCTCAAAATCCTTCAAGCTAGGCTTCAGCAGTATGTGAACTGAGAAATTCCAGATGCACAAGCTGAATTTAGAAAAGGCAGAGGAACCAGAGATCAAATTGCCAACAGTCACTAGATCACAGAGAAATCAAGGGAATTCCAGAAAACATCTACTTCTGTTTCACTGACTATTTTAAAACCTGGACTGTATGGATCACAACCAACTGTGGAAAATTCTTAAAGAGATGGGAATATCAGACCACCTTACCTGCCTCCTGAGAAACCTGTATGCAAGTCAAGAAGCAACAGTTAGAACCTTACATGGAACAACAGACTGGTTCCAAATTGAGAAAGGAGTACGTCAGGGCTGTATATTGTCACCCTGCTTATTTAACTTATATGCAGAGTACATCATGTGAAATGCTGTACTGGATGAAGCACAAGCTGGAATCAAGATTGCCAGGAGAAATATCAACAATCTCAGATATATAGACAATATCACTCTATTGGCAGAAAGCAAAGAGGAACTAAAGAGCCTCTTGATGAAAGTGAAAGAGGAGAGTGAAAAAGTTGGTTTAACACTCAACATTCAAAAAACTATGAGGCATCTGGTCCCATTACTTCATGACAAATAGATGGGGAAAATGTGGAAACTGACAGATTGTATTTTCTTGGGCTCCAAAATCACTGTGGACAGTGACTATAGCCATGAAATTAAAAGATGCTTCCTCCCTGGAAGAAAAGCTATGACAAACCCAGACAGGATATTAAAAAGCAGAGAAATCACTTTGCTGACAAGAAACTGTATAGTCAAAGCTATGGTGTTTCCTGTAGTCATTTACAGATGTGAGAGCTGGACCATAAAGAAGGCTGAGTGCTGAGCAATTGATGTTTTTGAACTGTGGTGTTGGAGAAATCTCTTGAGAGTACCTTGCATAGCAAGGAGATCAAACCAGTAAATCCTAAAGGAAATCAACCCTAAATATTCATTGGAAGGACTGATGCTGAAGCTCCAATAATTTGGCCACCTGATACAAAGAGCTGACTCATTGGAAAAGACCCTGATAATGGGAAAGATTGAGGACAGGAAGAGAAGGGGTTGACAGAGGATAAGATGGTTAGATGGCATCACTGACTCAATGGACATGAGTTTGAGCAAATTCTGGGATAGTGAAGGACAGGGAAGACTGGCAGGTTGCAGTCCATGAGATCGCAAAGAGTTGGACGCAATTTAGCAACTCAACAAGATCCTTGTGCACACACATCATTTAAAGAGGAACAGATGGTACTAGTATACAACAGGTGCTCAATAAATGGTAATTTTTTTAACAAGTATCAACTTAGCACGTTCTTTGTGCTCAATCCTATACCAGCTCTAGAGATACAGAAGTACACAACACACATAAGCATGCTTCTCAGTTCAGTTCAGTCACTCAGTCGTGTCCGACTCTTTGCGACCCCATGAATCACAGCTCGCCAGGCCTCCCTGTCCATCACCAACTCCCGGGTTTACTCAAACTCACCTCCATCGAGTCGGTAATGCCATCCAGCCATCTCATTCTCTGTCGTCCCCTTCTCCTCCTACCCCAATCCCTCCCAGCATCAGAGTCTTTTCCAGTGAGTCAACTCTTTGCATGAGGTAGCCAAAGTATTGCAGTTTCAGCTTTAGCATCAGTCATTCCAATGAACACCCAGGATTGATCTCCTTTAGAATGGACTGGTTGGATCTCCTTGCAGTCCAAGGGACTCTCAAGAGTCTTCTCCAGCACCACAGTTCAAAAGCATCAATTCTTCGGTGATCAGCTTTCTTCACAGTCCAACTCTCACATCCATACAAGACCACGGGAAAAACCATAGCCTTGACTAGACAGACCTTGGTTGGCAAAGTAATGTCTCTGTTGTAATATGCTATCTAGGTTGGTCATAACTTTCCTTCCAAGCAGTAAGCTTCTTTTAATTTCATGGCTGCAATCACCATCTGCAGTGATTTTGGATCCCAAAAAAATAAAGTCTGACACTGTTTCCACTGTTCCCCCATCTATTTCCCATGAAGTGATGGACCAGATGCCATGATCTTTGTTTTCTGAATGTTGAGCTTCAAGCCAACTTTTTCACTCTCCTCTTTCACTTTCATCAAGAGGTTTTTTAGTTCCTCTTCACTTTCTGCCATAAGGGTGGTGTCATCTGCATATCTGAGGTTACTGATATTTCTCCCAGCAATCTTGATTCCAGCGGGTGCTTCTTCCAGCCCAACGTTCCTCATGATGTACTCTGCATATAAGTTAAATAAGCAGGGTGACAATACACAACCTTGACATACTCCTTTTTCTATTTGAAACCAGTCCATTGTTCCATGTCCAGTTCTGACTGTTGCTTCCTGACCTGCATACAGGTTCCTCAAGAGGCAGGTCAGGTGGTCTGGGATTCCCATCTCTTTCAGAATTTTCCACAGTTTGTTGTGATCCACACAGTCAAAGGTTTTGGCATAGTCAATGAAGCAGAAATAGATGTTTTTCTGGAACTCTCTTGCTTTTTCCATGATCCAGCGGATGTTGGCAATTTGATCTCTGGTGCCTCTTCCTTTTCTAAAACCAGCTTGAACATCTGGAAGTTCACAGTTCACGTATTGCTGAAGCTTGGCTTGGAGAATTTTGAGTATGACTTTGCTAGTGTCTGAGATGAGTGCAACTGTATGGTAATTTGAACATTCTTTGGCATTGCCTTTCTTTGGGATTGGAATGAAGACTGACCTTTTCCAGTCCTGTGGCCACTGCTGAGTTTTCAAAATTGCTGGCATATTGAGTGTAGCACTTTCACAGCATCATCTTTCAGGATTTGAAATAGCTCAACTGGAATTCCATCACCTCCACTAGCTTTGTTCATCGTGATGTTTCTAAGGCCCACTTGACTTCATATTCCAAGATGTCTGGCTCTAGGTGAGTGATCACACCATCGTGATTGTCTTGGTCATGAAGATCTTTTTTGTATAGTTCTTCTGTGTATTCTTGCCACCTCTTCTTAATATCTTCTGCTTCTGTCAGGTCCATACCATTTCTGTCCTTTATTGAGCCCATCTTTGCATGAAATGTTCCCTTGGTATCTCTAATTTTCTTGAAGAGATCTCTTGTCTTTCCTATTCTGTTGTTTTCCTCTATTTCTTTGCACTGATCACTGAGGAAGGCTTTCTTATCTCTCCTTTCTATTCTTTGGAACTCTGCATTCAGACACTTATATCTTTCCTTTTCTCCTTTACTTTTCACTTCTCTTCTTTTCACAGCTATTTGTAAGGCCTCCTCAGACAGCCATTTTGCTTTTTTGCATTTCTTTTCCATGGGGATGGTCTTGGTCCCTGTCTCCTGTACAATGTCACGAACCTCCATCCATAGTTCATCAGGCACTCTATCTATCAGATCTAGTCCCTTAAATAAATTTCTCACTTCCACTGTATAATCATAAGGGATTTGATTTGGGTCATACCTGAATGGTCTAGTGGTTTTCCCTACTTTCTTCAATTTCAGTCTGAATTTGGCAATACGGAGTTCATGATCTGAGCCACAGTCAGCTCCTGGTCTTGTTTTTGCTAACTATCTAGAGCTTCTCCATCTTTGGCACAAAGAATATAATCAATCTGATTTTGGTGCTGACCATCTGGTGCTGTCCATGTGTAGAATCTTCTCTTGTGTTGTTGGAAGAGGGTGTTTGCTATGACCAGTGCATTCTCTTGGCAAAATTCTATTAGTCTTTGCCCTGCTTCATTCCGTGCTCCAAGGCCAAATTTGCCTGTTACTCCAGGTGTTTCTTGACTTCCTACTTTTGCATTCCAGTCCCCTATAATGAAAAGGACATCTTTTTTGGGTGTTAGTTCTAAAAGGTCTTGTAGGTCTTCATAGAACTGTTCAACTTCAGAGTCTTCAGATCACTTTATCAGGGAGATATACAGTAATAATTCTGAAAAATTATTAGACTACAGCCGTCTAACAATGCAAAGCATAAGTTATTAAGAAAGTGTGAGCTACTATAGTCTAAGGTCAATGAGAGGAGGTTCCTTGAGTAAGTAACATATACCATGACCTCAGGGATTAGTCAGACAAGGGGCTAGAAATGTTAAGCAGAGGGCACAGAAAGTGCAAAGGCCTTGGTGCAAACTATTTGGTAGTTATTACAATATTATGGTATTAACATTAATATTTAAAGGTTTAGGCAAACAATCAAGGGATACAATAAGCAGCATTTGCTCTATATTAGTTACAATTCTCCTACCTCCCTTCACACCATAACCACCCAGATAACTTTCCATTTTGTACTTTTAAAGAGTCAAACTCACACAGGAAAACATGGCTCCAAGAAAAAAGAAAAACATACAAAGAAGAAAACACAAACAACATTTATTAATTAACCAAGAGCTAAGAATGTTCTACAAAATGTTCCACAATTAACTGGAGAGCTGGCATTATCACTTCTGACTGACACCGACCGCCCTCCCTCTTCCAGTCTGATGGTTCACCCTAAGTAGTACTTGAAGGCAGGGATGGTCCCTCCCCTTCTCCAGAGCAGATGAGCTCAGTGTTGACCAGATGCAAACACTAGGCGTGTCCTTTCTAAACACAAAATAATCCATCTTTATCCGGGAGTTGCAGCATCTCTTCCTTGGTGTCTGAGATAGCACAAGGTTCTAAACATCTTGAGAATCATTATTTGATATGCTAACAAAACCACATTTCATCCTGAATGCACTTCAGATTTCTCCCACAACACTACTCAGTCAGATGACAGGATTTGTCAAAGCACGCCTTTGGATGTGGCAGGGGATCCAGGGATGTGGCGGTGACCTTTGAATCTGGAGGAACACTGCAGGCACTGGGCTATTCTGGAGGGCAGAGACCAGCCTCATCTATTCTTCCAGCCCCTCAGCAGCTTCTCTGTGAAGAAGACAGCTCTCCCTGTCCCATTTGATTCACTCCCCTTACTCGATCATCTGAATGTGAGGCAAAAACATTTCTTCCTCCACAAAGGACACCGATCTCTCAGCACGCATCTCACACTGATAAATCACACTGCATTTGGAAATTGACGCCTGTGTATGCAGCTCTGGCAAAATAAAACATGGCACCACGGCCATTTATTCCCTAGCCGTTCTTGCCAAAGACAATAGAATCTATTCAAATGCATGGAGCTGAAGCCTTAAACTGAATACATTACTTTCCTTACTAGGAAGACCGAGCAATCCAGCCATTTTACTTTCTCGGTCATTTATATTTGTAATGGATGAGGCTTTAACTGCATCTGATCAACCCCATTTACCAATCAGGAATCCATAAATAGCTGCACAGACATAACTTGGTAAACTAAATCCACTTCAGATGTACCAACTAGGCGAGTTGTTTGAGGAAATCCTAAAGGGGATAAATTCTATCATAAAATAACTTATCACTTCTCAACAGTCCTTTCTTACCACAGAACTACATAAATTCAAAGTCAGAAATGATATCATTGGTAAATACCCCTATCCCCATCCAAAGACTGGTTCCCTAACAGGGTGGCTGGCCAGCCTTAGGTGTGCGCACCCCAGCTATGTTGACTCGCCCCTGCCACAGGAGGCCCATCCATCCCCACACAGCCTGCGGTGTAAAAAAGCCAAACCTGAACTCAGGCAAAATTCATCACTCTGCAACTCCACCCACTACTTCCAAGGCTGTTCTGTGCAGCCAAATAGACTTCTCAATTCCTTCTCCAGCCAACAAATATCCAAATGCAGCTATTATATCAGAAGGGATTCAGCACTCCATGAACAGTGCTGGGTTACTCTAGCGACTGGCCCACATCCCTGTGTTTTATCACCCAGCCCTTACTTCCCAAACTATACATAAAGCACTTGAAACCCTTTCTGGATGAAGAAGTCTACTCCTTGCTGTGATAACAGAATGATGAATGTCCGTCCTAATCTCACAATGTAATTTTATCATCACAAACTGGGACTTTCTCTGCCAGCCTAATCACTGATACGACTGACCTCACTAAAAGTGAAAATCATCATTATTAGCAGATGCCTGCCAACACTTATATGGCTCATACCCGCAAACTGTATTTTTTCCTAAGGGAAAAATAAATGTGTTTATTTTTCAAATATTTTATCTTAGCAGTATTGCTGAGAAGTGACATGGTTGAAAATTAGGCATTCTATGAGTTTTTACTTAGTTCTTAATGAATGTTTCATAACACTTGCTTGCAAACATTCCAGAATAAAACTCCTGTGTCTATGTGCTATGGCAATGTGCCCTAACCCTTCTACCATGAGCACCCCTTCTGTAAGGACCCTGTCAAAGAACACCTGTAAATGGCACCCCTCTTCATCCTCCACAGGTAGCCATCCTGCTAGTAGTCCTGTTGATGGTAGAGAATTTCCTAACAACTAAACCTAATATGAACTTGGGAATACCTTTAAATAAAACATGAATTTTATTGAGCACATCAGCATCTGCACACATTTGAGAAACAGGAGTGTAAATACATGTGTGTGTGCAAGGGAAGTTTGTCCCATCTGCATGAGGCCCCACATCACATTATAAAGCTCCCACGTGACACCTCTGTGACCCCCTGAGTTTCTAGCAGTATGTAGGGCAGGACACTGATGTTCATAATCACCCACTGCCTGTGGGTCTGAATTCACCTACAGGCGTGGCATGCAGGAAGGTGACTATGCATTCAGGCATCATGGTTCTGAGTCAGATTCTGCATGTCTGACTAATGGGCTCTACCCACCACTTGGCTGATGAAGGAGATCCATTTGCTTCTGCTAATCGGCAGCACAGATCCTCTGAACTCCTTGTTTCTGCCAGGAAAAGCCCAGAACTCTCTGTTCCAATGCTAATCAGTAACCAGAAACAAAACAGAATATTCCCTGATGGAGACAGGGATCCACTCTTCCTGATGTCAATTTTATCCGTGTTAAAGAGCCAGACCTTCAGAACACTGTGTACTCTGTATTAGTCAGGCTTATCATCAAATTACCTTACAGAACTGCATTTTGGCACTAAGCCATTGGCAGACACTGAAAGACCTTGGACGAAGCAACTGTAAAGACTTACAGTGGTATTTACTGTCAGACATTGTCAAAAAAAGTGGTCCAGGCTCACACAACTCCCTTTTTGAGAACTCACTGGAGGAAGGCATCTCCGGTCTCCAAACCAGAAACACCTAGTATTTCTCATGAAAATCTTCCTGATTTTCATCTCTCCTGCACAGATGGGTGTGCACTCCCTTCCTTTGGATATTAGGAAGCCCCAGGGCCCACTCTAAAATTGCACGGAAACATACTCTGTGTGTGTTTTGAGTACTACCCTTGCTGCAGCTTTATTAATTCATTTACATTTTTTCCTTAACCCACACATTGTCATCTATTCATTCATTAACTGGGACTACACATTCCTGAAAGTCAACTTTTCATGCATGAGACAGAAAAAAATATCTTTTTAAAAAAAAAAAAAAAGTCAGGTAATCACTGTTTGGTTACAAATCTGAGGAGAGATGAGTGACATTTCAAGTAAGTTCCTGCAGGGAAACTGAGCATTTACAGACCTTACAGGATTGTAGCAGGAGAATTCAAGTGCATTTACTGCCACATTTTGAAGTTAGAGGGAAAGATAGGGGCTGGAGTAGAGGGTAGGGCTCATGGGTGGCATGAACCCTAGGCCACTTCAGGGCCATAATGTCACGGCCCAAAACAACCTTCCACCTAACTGGGGTCTTCTCTGGGCATTCAGAGCATCTGACATTTCCCACCATTCCCTTTCTACCAATATTTTTAGGCCAAAGATGAGCAGGAGCAGCACAGGGCCAGCGGCCATGCTCAGGACTCATCTCCGGCTGAGAGCTCCTTGGGTAAGTCTTCCACTGCCCAAGGCACCGCCCCAACCCACTCCACAGCAAGGACACACTCACTGCCTAACACCATCACCCCCAGATCAAAGGGGTTTGGCTCCGGCTCTTTGGGACTCGGTTTATGTTTCCAAATCCCTGTGGCACCACACCGTGTTTCATGAGTTGTATGAGTGCTGGAGTGCATGAGGGTGGGCAGGGGTGTCTTTCCCTCTTCTGGAGATTAAAACAATCCATCTGCAAGTGGTGCGGGAGGCTGCAGAGAAACAGCAGTAATAATCCAGCACTCAGCCAGGGGCTCGGCTCCCCTGCTCATTCTACATGGCTGCAGGCCTCCTGGTACCCACGTGTAGCCTGGCAACAAGGACTCCATCCAGCATGCATGTCCCACTCTGCCAGGCACTGCCTCTACCCTCAGGCCACCCTGCTGCTCCAAGTCAGAGGGACTCCAAGGACTTATCAGTCTCCAGAGCCAACACAGCACAGGCAAGAGACAAGGTCTGACAACGAAGCCCTCGGCTCTCCTCTAGTAGAACTTACGGACAATCCGAGCACACATTTACCCAAATCTCAGTTTGTTTTTAAATAATAGACTTATTTGCTAATGCCAATGAACTAGGAGTTCTCACCCACATACAAAGACTTCTTCATTTCAGGATCCTCTGCAGAAATCAGAAGGCCTGGTGATGCTGGCCCCCAGCCGCTGACAGCTGGGTCACGGTCCCTCTCTGGAGGTGGAGTAGGTGTTGGCTGGTCCTGAACCCCACCCTCCTCCCTATATCTGGCATCAGACCACCCCACTGTTCGTAGTCCCCGCTGTAGGGGTGTTTGAGCAACAGAAGGGTCTTGACAGATACTTGGGGACAGAGGGAAACAGCCTGGTTACACTTCCTTCCTCTCTCTTAATCAATGTATTTTTTTAAAAGCATCCCATCAAACTTCACTTCTGTAGTAACCGAAGTTTCCCTCATCTCTTCCCATCAGATGCCACCCCTCCAGTTCACCTCCCAGCATCTACTCACCCTTAGAAAGGCTCTGGGCCACTTTCTCCCATGGTCTTTTCATGACCCCCACTCCAGGAAGGACTGGCTGTCCCACCCTGAGCCACCCCCCATCTGCAGCATTCTGTTGGGGGGCCCCAAGCACGCCCCCTGGGTTATCTTATTTCACATGTCTCTCTCTCAGCTACACCGACTACAAGCGTCCCCAAGGAAAACTGCTGTCACATTCCTCCTCATGTCCCTGCACAGAACCAACTCTGCACCTACGAGGTGATCAGTAAGTGCTTAACTGAACAGTTCACTGATCTATTAGCTCCCACACAGAAAGGGAGGCGCAGGCACAGCAAAACCCCAGGAACCTCTAAACTGAGAACCCAGAACAAAACTTCAGTCCTCCTCCTTTCACCAAAGCCTCACTCCCTTCAGCCTATACATGACGGTGAGACTGGATCAGGCACTACATCTGGAGTTTTACAGATCCCTGTGTCACAGGAGTGAAAAAAAGTCACAATTTATTTTATAGATAAGGAAACTGAGGCCCAGAGAAGCGAAATGGCTGCTGAGGTACACACAGATACTCGAGGAAAGAGCTGGAGTTGAACTCAGCCTTTGAGTCTGCAAAGCCCAGGGTCTTCCCACCACATCACACAGCTTTTCATCATACATGGTTATTAGGGCAGCATGAACATCTGACAGGCCTCCAGCAACGAACTGCCCCATAATACATAAGGAAGACCTTAACAAAAGAAAAGTCTCCGTCTTAGGCAGAAGAACTATGGGGACACAGGTGATTCTAGCGATATTCCTCCAAGGAGCTATCTGCCTGTTGTGAAAATGCGCGAATCCACTCTACGGTCTCCAGTGAGGACAATTTCAACAGCATTATTGATCAATTTTGAAATTCAACTGACATTTTTTTCCCCCTATTGAGAATTTGCCCAAACCACGGCTGTTTTATTAAGACTTGACAGATACTATATAATTAATTCAGGGACTGTTGTTCTAGCAGATGGAATAACAAGAAGGTTTGGGCTTCGGTTTTTTTAATACACAAAACTAACACTGTGTTTCATGAGTTGGGGGAAAAGTAATAAACATGTCTTTTAAATGGATCTGTTCATGCTGTAAGAACCTCTTAAACACAGTAATAGAAGGTGACGGTGACCCATAATTGTAAGGGAAATTTTACTAGCCTTCATGATTCCCTGTGATTCCATCCAAAGTGTATAACAAAACCCAGAATGACTTTGCTCCTTGGTCTGAAAGCAGAGGGTGCTGGTGGCTCCTAGAGGAGCCAGAGGAAGCCGGAACTTAAACCCGCACTGTGGCCTCCTGCCCAGGTGAAGATAGAGCCACTGGGGGACCCTGGCAGGGCTGAGCTAAGAAGAAACTGAGCTTTCATGAGCACACGCCACAGGCCAACTCCCTATGTTGTGCTAAGTTGCTTCAGTCATGTCCGACTATTTGAGACCCTATAGACTGTAGCCCGTCAGGCTCACCTGTCCATGGGATTCTCCAGAAAAGAATACTGGAGTGGGTTGCCATGCCCTTCTCCAGGGGATCTTCCTGACCCAGGGATCAAACCCATGTCTCTCATGTCTTCTGCATTGGCAAGTGGGTTCTTTACCACTAGGGCCACAGCCAGATCCAACTCCCTGGCTCTCAGCAAACATGAGCTCACTCAATCTTTTTTTTTTTAATGTATTTATTTGGGACCACACTGAGTCTTTGTTGCTACACACAGGCAAGTGGGGGCTCCTCTCTACTTGCAGTGCCCGGGTTTCTCATTGAGGGGGCTTCTCTTGTTGTGAAGCATTGGCTGTAGGGTGCTCAGGCTTCAGTAGTTGTGGCATGTGGGCTCAGCAGTTGCGACTCCTGGGCTCTAGAGCACAGGCTCAGTAGTTGTGGTACACAGGCTTAGTTGCTCTATGGCATGTGGGATCTTTCTGAATCAGGTATCAAACTTGAGTCTCCTGCAATGGCAGGAGGATTCTTTATCACTGGAGCTCACTCAGTCTTCAAAAATGCCCACCAGACAGATATCAACAGACTAGAAAAGTCAGATTTCTGCAGTGGATATCTCAGTTCACAGGGAAGTCGAGATTTGAACTCAAGACTTTTAAACTCTTTTTATTTCCTCCAACCCTTGCAATGCCCACAGGACTCTATGAGAAGACAAAGTACCTTCTACTTTGGCCCCTTTTGCTTTTCATTTTGAGCCTCCCCTCCACATCCCTGATGGTTGAAGGCCCATTTAAGTCCATTGGTTTTATTGAAGTGATATTCACACCTCACCAATTAGACTGTAACCTTTGAAATAAGAGCACTGGGCTTCAAATTTTTCATTTTTCCTTCCTTCTGAGGAAAACATACACAGATTCTATTAATATGCGGCAAGAAACCATGACAGCTTGGCTAGCAGAAGGTAAAGACCTCAAGGGCCACCTGGTCTGCACCTTTTATTTCAGAGGTAGGCAAAGAGAAGTCAAGAAAGGCCATGTGATTTGCCTTAAGTTGTACATTTTAAGAGCGGCAGAGTCCTGTCCCACCTAAATCTCCCTCCAGGAAAAACCACCTCTCCAGGCCAAAGGGCTGGATGGATGAATAGGTCAATATGAGTTAGAAATGCTAAGACAGGGCTTCCCTGGTGGCTCCGTGGTAAAGAATCTGTCTGCCAATGCAGGAGACATGGGTTTGATCCCTGGTCTGGGAAGATCCCACATGCCACAGAGCAACTAAGCCCATGCACCACAATTATTGAGCTTGAGCTCTAGAGCCCAGAAACCACAGCTACTGAAGTCCATGTGCCTAGAGCCTGTGCTCTGCAACAAGAGAAGCCACTGCAGTGAGAAGCCCGCACGCCGCAACTAGAGAGTAGCCCCTGCTTGCCACAACCAGAGAAAAGCCTGCACAGCAATGAAGACCCAACACAGTCAATTATAAATAATTTTTTTAAGAAATGCTAAGAAAAAGCAGCCTGCAACAGCAAAACTAGTGAGACAACATAGAAGTCCACCAATAGGGGAATAAGTGGATAAATTAAAGTAAGATAGTAAAATCAGTTCAGTTCAGTCACTCAGTCATGTCCAACTCTTTGTGACCCCATGGACTGCAGCACACCAGGCTTGCCTGTCCATCACCAACTCCCAGAGCTTGGTCAAACTCATGTCCATCAAGTTGGTGATGCCATCCAATCATCTCATCCTCTGTTGTCCCCTTCTCCTCCTCCCTTCAATCTTTCCCAGCATCAGAGTCTTTTCCAGTGAGTCAGTTGTTCACAACAGGTGGCCAAAGTACTGGAGTTTCAGCTTCAGTCCTTCCAATGAATATTCAGGACTGATTTCCTTTAGGATTGACTGGTTGGATCTCCTTGTAGTCCAAGGGGCTCTCAAGAGTCTTCACCAACACCACTATTCAAAAGCAACAATTCTTCGGTGCTCAGCTTTCTTTAGAGTCCAACTCTCACATCCATACACGACTACTGGAAAAACCATAGCTTTAACTAGATGGACCTTTGTCAGCAAAGTAATATTTCTGCTTTTTAATATGCTATCTAGGTTGGTCATAACTTTTCTTCCAGGGAGCAAGTGTCTTTTAATTTCAAGGCTGCAGTCACCATCTGAACTGATTTTGGAGCCCCCCAAAATAAAATCTCTCACTCTTTCCACTGTTTCCCCATCTATTTGCCATGATGTGATGGGACCAGATGTCATGATCTTAGTTTTCTGAATGTTGAGTTTTAAGCCAACTTTTTCACTCCCCTCTTTCACTTTCATCAAGAGGCTCTTTAGTTCTTCACCTTTTGCCATAAGGGTGGTGTCATCTTTGTATCTGAGGTTATTGATATTTCTCCTGGCAATATTGATTCCAGCTTGTGCTTCATACAGCACAGAATTTTTTATGATGTACTCTGCATGTAAGTTAAATAAGCAAGGTAACAATATACAGCCTTGCCGTACTCTTTTCCAGATTTGGAACCAGTCTGTTGTCGACGTCCAGTTCTAACTGTTGCTTCCTGACCTGCATACAGATTTCTCAGGAGGCAGGTCAGGTTGTCTGATATTCCCATCTCTTTAAGAATTTTCCATACTTTGTTGTTTTCCACACAGTCAAAAGGTTTCAGTTCAGGTCAGTTCAGTCGCCCAGTCATGTCCGACTCTTTGCAACCCCATGAATCACAGCACGCCAGGCCTCCCTGTCCATCACCAACACCCGGAGTTCACTCAAACTCATGTCCATTGAGTCGGTGATGCCATCCAGCCATCTCATTCTCTGTCGTCCCCTTCTCCTCCCACCCCCAATCCTTCCTAGCATCAGACTCTTTTCCAGGGGGTCAACTCATCACATGAGGTGGCCAAAGTATTGTAGTTTAGTGTAGTCAATAAAGCAGAAATAGATGTTTTTCTAGAACTCTTTCTCTTGCTTTTTCGATGGTCCAATGGATGTTGGATATTTGGTCTCTGGTCCTCTGCCTTTTCTAAATCCAGTTTGAACATCTGGAAGTTCACAGTTCACGTACTGTTGCAACCTGGCTTGGAGAATTTTGAGCATTACTTTGCTAGTGTGTGAGATGACTGCAATTGTGCAGTAGTTTGAATGTTTTTTGGCATTGCCTTTCTTTGGGATTGGAATGAAAACTGATCTTTTCCAGTCCTGTGGCCACTGCTGAGTTTTCCAAATTTGCTGGCATATTCAGTGCAGCTCTTTCACAGCATCATGTTTCAGGATTTGAAATAGCTCAACTGGAATTCCATCACCTCCACTAGTTTTGTTCATAGTGATGCTTCCTAAGGCCCACTTGACTTCGGATTCCAGGAGGTCTAGTTCTAGGTGGGTGATCACACCATTGTGGTTATCTGGGTCATGAAGATCTTTTCTGCACAGTTCTTCTGTGTATTCTTGCCACCTCTTCTTAATATCTTCTGCTTCTGTTAGGTCCATACCATTTCTGTCCTTTATTGTGCCCATCTTTGCATGAAATGTTCCCTTGGAATCTCTAATTTTCTTGAAGAGATCTTTAGTCTTTCCCATTCTATTGCTTTCCTTTATTTCTTTGCAATGTTCACTTAAAAAGGCTTTCTTATCTTTCCTTGCTATTCTTTGGAACTCTGCATTCAAGTGGGTATATCTTTCCATCTCTGCTTTGCCTTTTGCTTCTTTGCTTTTCTTAGCTATTTGTAAGGCCTCCTCAGACAACCATTTTGGCTTTTTGCATTTCTTTATCTTGGGGATGGTCTTGATCATTGCCTCCTATACAGTGTCACAAACCTCTGTCCATAGTTCTTCAGGCACTCTGTCTATCAGATCTAATCCCTTGAATCTATTTGTCATTTCCACTGTATAATCATGAGGGATTTTATTTAGGTCATACCTGAATGGGCAAGTGGTTTTCCCTACTTTCTTCAATTTAAGTCTGAATTTGACAATAAGGAGTTCATGATCTGAGCCACACGTAGCTTCCGGTCTGGTTTTTGCTGACTGTATAGAGCGTCTCCATCTTTGGCTGCAAAGAATACAATCAATCTGAATTTCGTATTGACCATTTGGTGATGTCCATGTGTAGAGTCTTCTCTTGTGTTGTTGGAAGAGGGTGTTTGTTATGACCAGTGCCTTCTCTTGGCAAAACTGTTAGCCTTTGCCCTTCTTCATTCTGCACTCCAAGGCCAAACTTGCCTGTTACTCCAGTTATCTCTTGACTTCCTACTTTTGTATTCTAGTCCCGTATAATGAAAAGAACATCTTTTTTGGCGTGTTAGCTCTAGTAGGTCTTCTAGGTCTTCACAGAACCATTCAACTTCAGCTTCTTCAGCATTACTTGTTGGGGCATAGACTTGGATTGCTGTGATACTGAATGGTTTGCCTTGGAAACGAACAGAGATCATTCTGTCATTTTTGAGACTGCACCCAAGAACTGCATTTCGGACTCTTCTGTTGACTATGAGAATTATTCCATTTTTTCTAAGGGATTCCTGCCCACAGTAGTAGATATAATGGTCATCTGAGTTAAATTCACCCATTCCAGTCCATTATAGTTCACTGATTCCTAAAATGTCCATGCTCACTCTTGCCGTCTCCTGTTCGACCACTTTCAATTTACTTTGATTCATAGACCTAACATTCCAGGTTCCTATGCAATATTGTTCTTGACAGCATCAGACTTTACTTCTATCACCAGTTACTTCAAGAACTGGGCATTGTTTTTGCTAGTACATTGTTAGTTCAATGGAACATCACAATATAAAGACTAACTATATCAACAAACAAAAACCCTTAAAAACAATTTTCCGTGAAATAAACTTGTTAGAAAAGAAAACATACATCTCTGTTGTACAACAAATAACAGTGTTTACAGATATGCACATATGACATGAAAGCATAAGAATGTGGGAGAAATGCATGTAAATTAAATGGTCACCTTCAGAGAAAAGAAAATGGGAAAGAGGGACCAAGAAGGGGCCCCTGGGCGATTTCAATCTTGCATCTGATGTTTTATTTCCTTAAAACAAGCAAACCGGCAAAGGCAGCCGGAGATAAAAGATAAAAATTTCAACTTGATCTAACTTCAAAGCGGATAGGCTGAGTTACAGCAGGAATAAACCAATATTTGAATTAACAGGGCTTGGCTTCTTCTCTGGCAGAACTGACTCAGAAAATTTAAAAATCAATACTCTAAATTTTTAAAAATACTAACTATTGTATTGTCATAATCAAGAAAGTGAAGAAGAGATGGCCAGAGGTGCGAGGCTGATGTGGCTGGAGTACGAGGTGAATGTCTAGGGCAGAAAGTGGTTATTTTGAGCAAGAGTATCTATGTCTATAAAGGGGAAATAATGGTTCTTAAATTACATGTGAAGGCAAAGGTGAGACGGAGGAATCAAGCAGACCAAACGTGAGGGAACCTGGAAAAAACTATGAAGATGTTTCCCACAAACCAGACCAGCTGCCTCCGAGAATCAAGGGATCAGGTAGGATGAAAAGATCCTTAAACCCTGAAAAACTCCCACGGCCCTGTGAACACAAGTCAGAAACTCCTTTTGGAGTGAGGTTAAATTCCCCATCAAGAGGAAAGCTATGGAGATTTAAGATTTCTATTGAACCTATCAGGTAAAACTTCAGATTAATCTAGAGGGAAAAAATTCTCCTAAAGAAAAAGTTCAGAAATTAGCAACCTTGCCTCCCCCAGGCACCCTTTCAAACTCTGACAAAACACGCTGCTGTGATAGTTCGTGGGCCTCTGGTTCCAGAAGCACAACTGGAACATGGGAAGGCCTCTATCCTGTCGAGTTTTAGAATTTTCACCTGAAAACAGTGCAGGGCTTTGGTGAGGATTTGAGCTTGTCAGGATCTTGGTATAATAGATTGGAAGTCAAAGGGCAAGGTTTTTCTTCTTTTATTCTACTGAAGTGAACAGCATGAGTGAAAGGGGCCCCTGCCTTTCGAAGCTTTATTTTTATCTGGAGATCAATTTCTACAAGTTCATATTCTGCTCTGAAAATCACCAGAATCATCTGAGATTTAGTCACAGCCAGGATGCTCTGGAAGAACAATGATCAGTATTCACTCAAGAAGGAAAAACATTATCCTTTAAACCAACACCTGCACACTTTACCCAAAACATTTCCCTACTCCACATTAAAAGAACCCACTTGTCTCAAAAAATCTCCCATGATAAATCCCTTTCAGCCATTTTCCCTAAAATGGTTTGTCTCATCAAGCAGAAATTCCTTCCCAAATAAGTCAGTGGGTTCTTTCCTGAGTAGACTATGGTTACAGGATGGAACCTTGATTCATCTGCATTCCAACACTTGAGGACACCGTCAGGTAATCAGAATTTTATATTAAAGTGATGTATTGGTTATACACATCAATAACCTGCTCAATCCCCCAATACCACCACTGCAACAACCTTTTATTTGGCAAAAGCATTATAAATAAGCTCCAATTTTCTTTTTTAAAAAGGACTGGTCTAGAAGTTCTGCAACTTCTTGTTAGAAATCACTTCTCTTCTTATTCATTTCAGCCCCTCCCTCAAAGCAATACCTTTTGTTTTTGTACCACAGTATTGTGGTCCAACCTATTATTTCTTTCTTTCCCCTCCAGGCCCTTCGGATAACCTTTCCCATTAGCCACCGGACTCCACAGGAAAAGAGCATCTTTGTGACAGCACCTTCAGCGTCACACTCAAGGGGATGCCAATCAGCTAAGACTGGGGGTGCCCTGATCCATGGTCCACAGACCCTGAATGAGGCCGAGTGGCAGTAAAAACTGTCACCCCAACTAAACTAGACCTACGTGACTTGTGTTAACACTTGAGATTGACACTGTATGGATTTCTCAGTTTTCTAGACCAACTCTTTTTACTGTCATACCCCCACCAGGCCACTTGTTCCTGCTTCCCACCTTGCCCCATCAACCCCAGTACAGACACACTCTGGGCCAGTATAGGAGCTTGGACGGATGATTAATAACTTGTAATTCCAAGTGTCCCAAGAAAGACCTTCCTCAGTGTGGTCCCTAAACATCAGCACTCGTAACTGTTGAATAAATGAACGAACATGAAGAGCCTGAACATTTTCAGCCCCGATAATGAGGATGTGGGGTGCGAGGCTGCCATGACTTGCCTAGTGTAAGACAGGTTGGCTCTAATCTAGCCCAGGAGCTCCAGTTAGCATTACAACTGTGAAGGTTTCCCAAAGGGAATACAGGATGAAAGAAAGAGAACCTGAGTGGGAAGGGAGAGAAGCAACAGGGAGAGGCAGCCAAACAGGAGGAGGAAGGAATGAAAAAGATCCATTGCTGACTGAAACAACACTCATGGAACACTTACTATCTGCCAGACACATTAACTCATTTAGTTCTCTCAATGCTCTTATTGCTGCCATTTCCAGATGGGAAAGTCTGAGGATCAGAGAGGTCAAGCAACTCGCCTAGAATCACACAGCTAACAACTGGCAGAGTCAAGTTCTGAACTTGGAGGATCTGACTGAAAACCCCAGGACCCCATACTGCACTTACTGAAGTATATGCCACGGAATAGACTACTTTTGCTGGATACAAGATAGATGGGGGGTGAAAAAAATAATAGCATAATAATGGTCAAAGGCAAATTTAGCAAATGGTAAGATAAATGGGCTTCTTTGCTAAAAGACTTCTCAGAGCTTTTAAATTGCTAACAAGCTCTGCAACTCTCCAAGAGACGAACAGAGCATATGTGTGTCCCCAACGGATTGGCGCAGGGACTGTTTTCGTGGGGAAGCCATCTTGCTGGACCAGATGTCACTTTCAGAAGCATAAACCTCACGTCTGCTCCTCACCCACTGTGTGCGTGCAGGTTTGCTGGTGGCCAGTGGAGGGAATGTGCCAAAAGGCAACAGTGGCAGAGGTCACCCCGAACTCTGGAATCGCCCCAGAGCCCTCCAGGCTCGGCCAGCCTCCTGCGGAGGTCCACCCAAGGGCCTCTACTCCTGCCCGCAGAAGACAGGAGGCTATATGCCTCTGCCAGCTGCCCCCTCCCACCTTCCAGCAGGGCCTCTATCTTTGTGGACTTCACAAGGGAAATTTCTCACCTGAGTTAATAATCGTTGCCTTCAATTCTGAACTATCTGGCCCTTCTGTGAGGAGATGTGGCATTAAGTCGTTAATAATCAAAAAAGGATAGACTACTTTACCCAAATCTCAGAAAAGCCTGAAGGTGATGTCTATTATACTCCCCTGACAGAAGCATTACTGATTCTCTTAAAGATAACATGCGGAAGATGTATCCAGTCTCGCAGAAGTCCTCCAGGCGAGGCGCTTTTCTTCTATCTACCTTGGAGTTGTTATATGGTAAGTGCCTGCTCATGTGAACTGAAGTGCCTGCTCTATGAAGCCCTGTTGTTCAAAGTTCGGTAAATATCCATCAGCAGGGAGAGCAATTACAGGGAAGTTAACTCTTTCTTGAGTATTATCTGCGTCCTCACTATTCACACCAATACTTAAGATGGGAGCTACGGGGTCTCTCCGAGGTCAACCTACAGAGCTGAATGGTTAAGTCTGACCACCTGTGACCAAAGCCTAGGGATCCAAAGCAATGGAGAAGTTACCAAGAGTCCTGTGTGAGGGGCATCATTTAGAGGTGGGTCTTAGGTTCCAAATCATTGCTGTTGAGCCACCCAACTACATACAGTCTCTAAAACAATGGTTCCCAACCCTTTTGGCACCAAGGACAGGTTTCCTGGAAGACAATTTTTCCACGGACCAGAGAGGGGGATGGTTTTGGGATGATTCAAGCACATCAAGAGCAAACTTAAGGAGATGGTGAAGAACAGGGGAGCCCGGCATGCTACAGTTCATGGGGTCGCAGAGTTGGACACAACTGAGTGATTGAACGGCAACAACCACAAGCACATTACGTTTATTGTGAACTTTTTTTCTAATCTAACCTCTTATCTGACAGGAGGTACTGGACCATGGCCCGGAGACTGGGGACCCCTGCTCTAAAGTACAGCCCTCATGCTATTACTCCTCTGCTCCAAAACTTTCTATGGCTCCCCCCTGCCAAGAAAACAAAGTCTAAAATCATCAGGGACAGCAGGGAGAGCATCAGTATGAAATGTCCTTTACAACCTATCTTGAGTCCACCCATCTGGCTATACCCTACCAGAATCCGCTATGCACGCTCTTCCTCCCTCTTTTCTCTGCCTGTATTTCAAGCCCAATCCACACCCACCTCCCTCCTTCCCACAGTCTCCTTGTCATCAGGCCCTCTAAAATGCCTTCCAGCAATTCCATTCCCATGAACCAAAAGTCCTCCCAACCACAAAACTGCCTGAACCACATTGGATTCTCTTTCAGTGTAGGAGGGAAAAGACTTTTCTCTGCAACTGATGATCTCCACTGGAGTTCGGCAGTCCTCCAATTTTCCAGAAGATGAAGTGTTCGACCCCTTCCATGCGTACGGTTTATATTTTGCCAGCCCGTGTCAGCACTGATATAGTAACCTCCCATTTTTATTGAGCGGCGCCCAGTGTAATCGATGACATCTGCTGGGGCTGATACTTTAAGTGAAGGCTACTCTCAGTCCTGCCACCGCCCACCGCCCATCCCACCCCACTCCACCCCAGCTCAGGATATAAACAGCCAATAGCAGCTACACCTGAGCTACAAAGTGGGGCTTTGCAGCAAAGGTCCTCAGTTATACCCAGAAAGTCATGAGGTTTTCTGTGAGGATTTATCTCAGCAGATCCAGTTTTCAAACCTGCAGAGCTGGAAAAAGAGGGAGCAAGGGCAGGAAGATGCTGCACAGAGCAGCCAACGTTCTTTAGAGAGAAAAATCCCTGTCTGGGCTTTTTGGTTACACAGATTTAAATTGTATGTTCAAAGGAAGCTATCACTTGTATCGTATATGTGGATATATCATTTACATATATCAGGTGACAAATGTATGTAAATATGTGTATGCTGCTAAGTCACTTCAGTCGTGTCCGACTCTGTCTGACCCCATAGACGGAAGCCCACCAGACTCCCCCATCCCTGGGATTCTCCAGGCAAGAACACTGGAGTGGGTTGCTATTTCCTTCTCCAATGTGTGAAAGTGAAAAGTGAAAGTGAAGTCGCTCAGTCGTGTCCGACCCTTAGCGACCCCACGGACTGCAGCCCACCAGGCTCCTCCATCCATGGGATTTTCTAGGCAACAGTACTGGAGTGGCTTGCCATTGCCTCCTCCGAAATATGTGTATAACCTATCCCAATGTGTACTAGTAAAAATTAAAATGCCTTTTCCTTCTTTGGTAAAGTTTTAATATCTGTTCACAGGCCTTTAGGGAGAGTAAATCTGACATTTATTAACATTTGATCCTTACAGAACTGGAACCTAAGTCTTTTCCTGGGCTGGAAAGCATCAGTTCCCGGGCTCCATCACTTATGTAGCTCCATAAGCAAAATCCTAGTTGGAGTGTTTGCAGAAAGGCTCATTTACCACGTCTACACAGAGAACAGGTTCCTCTATATCTGAGTGTTCTTCCAACATGAAGGTGTAGCCTTTTAAGAAATTTTGACCATTTTTGATGGAAAACAACTAAAATACAAATACCTTCTGATGCTTTATTGTGATGATTCAGTCACTATAAAAGTTGTCAATTCTCCAAAGACTTCAAGAAGGCCAAGAGCAATGTATGGGCTACAGCACATAGATTCACAAACAGTTAGACATGACTGAGTGACGAACACACATACACAGGAGGAATGTGAAAAGATGCTCATCACTGATGATTATCAGAGAAACGCAAACCAAAAGCACAACAAGGTACTGCCTCACACCAGTCAGAATAGCCATCATCAAAAGTCTATGAACAGCAAATGCTGGAGAGGGTGTGGAGAAAAGGGAACCCTCCTACATCACTGGCAGGAATGTAAAAATGTAAATTGGTACAGCCACTATGGAGAGCATTATGGAGTTCCCTCAAAAAAATAAAAACAAAGTTGTCATACGATTCAGCAATCTCACTTCTGGGCATAAATTTGGCTGGTATACTGGGATGAACCAGAAGGATGGGATGGGGAGGGAGGTGGGATGGGGGTTCAAGATGGGGAACACATGTACACCTGGGGCAGATTCATGTCAATGTATGGCAAAACCAAGACAATAATGTAAAGTAATTAGCCTCCAATTAAAATAAATAATTTTTTTTTAAAAAGGCCAATAAAGAGGGTAAAGAAAAAAAAATAAAAATATACAAGCACCCCAATGTTCACAGCAGCACTATTTACAATAGCCAAGACATGGAAGCAACCTAAGTGTCCATAGATAGATGAATGAAGAAGATATGGTATGTATACACAGTGGAATACTACTCAGCCATAAAAAAGAAGGAAATAATACCATCTGCAGCAACATGGAAGGACCTAGAGATTATCATACTGAAAAGACATGATTATACGATACCACTTACATTTGGAATCTAAAAAATGAAACAAATGAACATATTTACAAAACAGAAACAAACTCACAGACATGGAAAACAGACATGATTACCACAGGGGAAAGGATGGAGGACAGATACATGAGGGTTATGACATGAACAGATGCAAGTCACTACATGTAAAACAGATAAACCACAAGGATTTACTGTGCAGCACAGGGGACTATATTCAAACCTTACAACAACCTATCATGGAAAAGAACCAGGAAAAATATTCATATCTAATTTAACCACGTTGCTGTATACCTGAAACTAACACAATATTTTAAGTCAAATATACTTCAATTAAAATGTTTCGTTTAATTTTTTAGGGCCTCCAAAGAAAGCCTTCCCTGGCACCTGTCCACAACACACATGTGCATGCCCACTAAATCCCCCACCTACAACTCACCCGCATCACAGCCTTTAACATATCCCACTGCAATTGCTGACTGAGCTATTTCCCCACTCCTCACTCTGAGCTCCTCCTGGAGGAGGAGCCAGAAATAAACAGACCATAAATTTTCTGCTTTACCCCCAAGACCTGGCTTTGTGCTTGTGCACACAGTGCTAGGTCAGTGAACATTTGAGAAGGAATGAATGCAAGCATATATGTATGAACGAACAAAGTGTTGCACCACTTGAGGGCACAATTCACTAAATGTCTCTGTGGACATTTTCATGCCAATTTTGCTTATAAGGCAACCAGAGTCCAGATGGAGTGACCTATTAAAGTGACAAAGGAGAGGGCAGAAAAGGGCACCTTCTATCATGTTACACATCAATGCCTTCCTTGACGCCTTTGTGTCAAGTTGACCACTGTGATCACATCAAATACTCAAGCTACAGAAATGAAGCTGATTCTCAGAAGTGTGAATCTTTGAGACCTGGTAGGTAACATGTTCCCTCTGAGTTGCAGCATTAATTGCATATACGTACTTAACACCATTTCAGCAGCAAGGTCTGTGCTAAGGGCAGCCACAAACGCAACGATAGGAACAGAGGTGCGATTCACAGCAGGCCTTCGCTGCATCTTAAATAACTCCCAGGAGGACAGAGGTGGTGATTTACAATGGCCCTCAGGAGCCTGGCTTTGTGCTTGTAGGGTGAGTGGAAAGAGCCCTCTGAGGGCTAAAACCCAAGTGGTCAGTGAACTGCCTGCGAGACAAGCTTCTACTTAGAAACCATGAAGAAGTTATTTAAACAAATGAAATATCAATGCCCTTGAAAGCCTCCTGGGATTGGCCTATTTCTACACAAGAAAGTTTCATTTTTGTGGCTCATGTGAATTGAAGAGTGTCTCTAGGCACAGTCAGTTCCATGAATGAAATCATCAGATTCAGCCCAACAATCCATCAGGTTAGTCTGATAAGCATTTTACTATTTTGTTTCTTTGTGTGTTTGTTTTCTAACAAAACCAGCCAATGATTATAGTGGTCAATTCAATAAAAACATTATTTAAATCTTAGACAACTCAGACAAATAACCAACTTGATAAAATAATTTCTATCACCCCAATCTATTTAGTCCCCCAAAGTTGGTAAAATAAGACAGCTAGCTGGCCTTTGTGGGAAGAGGAAGTTAGCAGGCAAAGAAGGAAAAATGAGATTGCATTTTTCCACGAAATATACAACAAGAAATACTGCATCCTTTACCTTGGTCAAAAGGCTTGCTGGGATTCCAGTTTCTGAAATAATCATCCTATATAAGGAAAAAAAATAGAAAACAAAAGTCAGATTTCAGGAAGTTTCTCATATAACTGCATAAAAACCTGCCTTTCCCCCCACCACCTCCCAAAACACAAAGGAAAATGCTAAGGGTTCAGAAATTTTTCTAAGGCATTCACGTGCAATCAAAAGTATCAACTGACTTTTCAAATTCTTGTCTTTCAAACTGTATGGATTACACAGTAGGAAGAGTTAATACAGTTCAGCCTAGTATGGAAACAGCACTGCTTTTCCTGGTTTGACAGATAAACCGAGACACCTTCTAAGTGCAAGATGCATTTGCTATCAATTATGCCGCAGGTGATGGCTAGCTGCTCTCACTTGGGATTAAGCCTCTGTGTTTGTAACCACTGATAATTCAACTGTCAACATTTCTCCTACATGGAGACATGTAACTTTGGTGCACAGTTCCAGTTTTCTAGCACTTCTCGAAACTAAAAACAGAGGGTCATTCAAATGTGAGAATTAACCACTGGCATATATTCACCTTAATACCATTTGTTCTCGTTGTGTAAAGATAAAAAACAAAGGCTGGCCAATCTGGCTGATTCATAACCGTGTCTTTCTTGAATGTAGCTTGCCTCAATTTATGCTCCAAGGCTAGACAGTTAGTCACGTTGAAATTGCAAGGGTCTAGGTCACTCACGGCTCCATCATCCTGTTATCCTCTTCCTCACTTCTGATAACCCCTCCCCTCCAAAGCTTCACGACCCAGTTTCTCTGTCAGCTTCACCCACCACCGCAGACCAACACGCTTCCTCTGTCACTTCAACTCAGCTGTCTGCAGCATGCAGGGACCCTGCCCATGGACAACGTCCCCACATCATTTTGACGGCATGTGCCCCCATGCAGCTAATCTCCTCCTGAGTATACTCAAATCATCTGTGGGATGTGTTTTAGGCTGGCACTCTGCATGCTGCAGTTCCAGAAAGCTGTCCAAAATGAGGCCTGGATTTCTCTTCTAGAAAAGCTCATTTACACCAAAGTACACAATTAGTTTCAACTATGGTCCATGCTCTCTCCTGTGACCATTTATCTCCCACACCATCTCTCTGCATTTTATTGGCCTCTGTGTCATTCAATTACCTGGCTTTATTAGATCCTTGTTGAGTTCACCTAAGCCCTTAAATAGATTTTAGGAAACTGGATTTAGAGTAAAATCAGAACATTGCTTCTTGGGCAGTGATTCCATTTTCTAGGGCATGAATAAACATGAACAGGTTCCTCTGGATCCTGGGGATTTGGCATTAAATCATGTTTAACTCCAAGGAATTGGTCCAATTTGCTCTGGCTTTAATTTTATGCCATAACTGGCCTTCTCAACCCAGCTGGTTAGGAAATCTCTGAGGTCTACACCATGAAATAGCACTGAGAAAGTTTAAAAGAATCCCTCTGGCACATCTCTCTCCACTTATTATTTTAAATACAATCCTCATCTTTTGAATTATGTGGTTTGAAACTTGGCAGCCAAAGTTAATGGTTCTCAGTTAAGGGATGAATGATCAGTGGGAAATTTACCACCTGATTTCTCAGGTTGAATGGCCAATCTACTCTTAGCAAGTGGACATAAGCAAGTGACTCAGACATTCTGCGGAGAAGCCAATGGCACCCCACTCCAGTACTCTTGCCTGGAAAATCCCATGGACAGAGGAGCCTGGTAGGCTGCAGTCCATGGGGTCACTAAGAGTCAGACACAACTGAACGACTTCACTTTCATTTTTCACTTTCATGCATTGGAGAAGGAAATGGCACCCCACTCCAGTGTTCTTGCCTGGAGAACCCCAGGGATGGGGTAGCCTGGTGGGCTGCCCATCTATGGGGTCGCACAGAGTCGGACACGACTGAAGCGACTTAGCAGCAGCAGCAGCAGACATTCTGCTGTTGACAAGGGCAACAAAAGAGATAACCTAAGATGAACTCATCCTCACTACTGGGGAAAAAAATAACAAAACCTCCATCCTTCCAGCTGTGGTCCATAAGTGCCCTCTGATAAGGATGGCATCACCTAATCACAGTCTGAAATCACGTGACATGCTGCTTTAATACATGGAAGTCCTTGGAAGCTTAGGCTGTGAGTCCAACAGGGAAGGACTGGAGCCAAAGATAAGTTCCTCTTCTTTAACTTCACATGTCACATTCTCTTTGATGTCCAAGTAAGGTTTGAGCCAGTCTCAGGTACTGAGTATTTCCTAACGATTTCAACATACGTTATAACTTAGATGGAATGTGAAGCATTCTGCTGGACCTTGTCACTTTTCCAAGCTAACTATAATTGCCATTTTTACATGTTTCTTGGGGAAAGACAGAGATTTCAAGATGAAACTTCTACAAGTGGCTATCTGCATGAGAATATTTAAAACTCATCACACGTAATAATACTGCCTAATTGCTGCCCAAATGTGAAAGTACACCTTGAGTCAAAGCTCATTATGCAGAACGAGTCTCTCTAACAGCCTCTTGCCCAGCAAGGCCAAATGGGGAAGGAGAATGACTCCCTGCCTCTGATTGCTTTCACCCTGCCTTAGGAAAGCAGATGGCCAAAGCAGACCCCAATGAGCCAGCAGTGCAGACAACCTTGGGTGTGACCCCTTTGGCTCCAGCTGAGAGACAGGCACCAGAGCCCACTTGGGGGTTGGTCGATGAGCACAGGGGAGGGGAGTCCCTACTGGGCATGGCCATAGCGAGGTTCAGACACAAAAGACCAGAGGTCATGGATCAGCCTTCCACTCTGTACCAGCTAGGTCTGTAGACATGACCCGTCCAAGACACTGGGGCTGTGCTGATCAATTTCTGCTAGGGGAACGTTGGTGAAAGAGCATCTAAATCCACATGGAAAAGTCGAAAAGAATGCCCTTCTAGGGCTTCACCTCATCCCGGAGCCTCACTTAGTAGTCAGTATGCCCAAGGGACAAAGGACAGCTGGATGGTCATTTCTCCAGGGACTAAGACCAGGGACACCAGCCCAGCTTTTCCTTTATCTTATTTTCTCTGAATTTTGTAAATGTAACATATATTTCATGTTATCCTTAAACAGACCCAGGACTTGCTGTGTTGTTGACAACACCCAGCACCTGTTTTCTCACAGTGACAAATCCCAACATGGGAAGCAGTGTGACAGCCCCAACATCACCCCAGTGCTGCCCTGTAACCAAATGTGTTCCTGCTGCGTGGTCCCCAGAATTTGGTCCACAGAGCATAAAAGTCTGGGGCCTCAGGAGCCCTTGCCTCTGACCCAGTAAAGATGTGGCCTGTTAAAACTCAAAGACTGTGGTGGAAGGCATGGTGGATGGACTCAATCGCTGTATCCATCTGAGTTGGCCTCTTAACTGGTAATTTTATCATCTAGTGATAAGCCCTTTAAAAATGATTTGGAAGGAGCTCAGCATCAGTTAATTTTTAAAACAGACAATCTAAACAGAAAGATGCACACCTGGATACAGTCATTTATTAAATTCATTAACTCCTAATAGTGCATCTACAGGCTGAAGAGTGAAGGGTGGTAGTGTTACCATACATGTGCATTTTATGTGCTACCCTGCACAGGATAAGTAAGTCAGACCTCTGCTGGACAGGAAAGAGAAAAGCCTCCTTCTAAATTCTCACCATATGAGGAAGACCTGATTCCATTTCATGATACCACTTCAAAAATGAAAATCACCCAAATCTTTAGGGACTGTTACAACCCAGAAGATCCTGTCAATTTGAAAAGTCTCGAATTTGAGCCCGCTGACTCATATCCAAAATCATGAAACATTGCAGGGGAGCACACTGTCATAGTAAAAATAAAAAAAAATCACAAGTTGGCATACAAATCACAGCAAGAAAGTGACAAATGACAGCATCTAGAAAAATGAAGACTGGGGTGGTGCTGACTGTGGAGGAAGAGTCATGGAATGACCATGGCCCCAACTATTTGTTAAAATCCTCCACAGCTGATCAACAGAGATAAAATCATACTCATTTTATTAGCATTTGATATCCCACAAACCTAATACTGGATCCTAAGAAATTATTGGCATCCAGTAGCTGGTACAAAGGGAGAAGGCAATGGCACCCCACTCCAGTACTCTTGCCTGGAAAATCCCATGGACGGAGGAGCCTGGTGGGCTGCAGTCCATGGGGTCGCAAAGAGTCGGACACGACTGAGCAACTTCACTTTCACTTTTTCCTTTGCATTGGAGAAGGAAATGGCAACCCACTCCAGTGTTCTTGCCTGGAGAATTTCAGGGACGGAGGAGCCTGGTGGGCTTCCGTCTGTGGGGTCGCAGAGAGTCGGACACGACTGAAGCGACTTAGCAGCAGCAGCAGCAGCAGCTGGTACAAAGAAATTCAACTCTACGTTTTCAACTACTTTAGAGATACCCTGTTTTGATAAGCATTCATGGAAAATGAAATCTCCTTAAAATATATATATATACGTAACATATATTTTATATTATCATATATGCTGCTGAGTCACTTCAGTCGTGTCCGACTCTGTGTGACCCCTTAGACGGAAGCCCACCAGGCTCCCCCGTCCCTGGGATTCTCCAGGCAAGAACACTGGAGTGGGTTGCCATTTCCTTCTCCAATGTGTGAAAGTGAAAAGTGAAAGTGAAGTCGCTCAGTCGTGTCCGACCCTTAGCGATCCCACGGACTGCAGCCTACCAGGCTCCTCTATCCATGGGATTTTCTAGGCAAGAGTACTGGAGTGGCTTGCCATTGCCTTCTCCGATATTATCATATATAATAGATATTAATTCCCAGGTGGCACAAGTAGTAAAGAGCTCTGCCTGCCAATGCAGGAGACGTAAAAGATGCTGGTTCGATCCCTGGATTAAGAAGATCCCCTGGAGGAGGAAATGGCAACCCACTCCAGTATTCCTGCCTGGAGAATCTCATGGACAGAGGAGTCTGGCACAATACAGTCCCTAGGGTCGCAGAGAGTCAGACACAACTGAAGCGACTTAGCACACTCAAGGATATAATACGTATCAGTATATGTTAATAACACCAAAGAACATTCTGCTATATAATGCATCTTCCAAGAAAATGTTTAAGCCTCCCTACCAGGAAATGATGCAAAAAATATCCTGCCATAATTTTAGTGATTAAGTCTGTTTATTATGGACGTCATAACCGACTGGAAAGTCTCTCATTTTAGCCAATTGTGATCGGGAAACTGGATTTTTCTTCCACTGTCCCACCGCCCCCAAATGGCTGATGCAATTTAGTTCAGATATTCCCCAGGGGTTTGCCTTTCCAGAGGTGCTTATGTCTGCCCCAAAGAATGTTAAAGCAACGCTGAGGAAGAGAGTGGCACAATCAAATGGAAACCACTTCTGCAATCCAACTGCTTTACTCCCACTTACGAAGATGATGATGGCATGTATGATACTTTACAGTTTTAGCTACGACGGATCAAATATACTCAGCTCTCATGGGACAGGTCATTTCTCTTTTATATATATTTTAGCTAAGTTGTTTGAACACTATAGTTTCATCTGAAGATTACATGAGATAATACAAATTACCAGCCTAGAAAATAAGTGGGTGCCTCGTTTGTCTCGACCAGGAGTGAGCCATGGAGACATATACACATGAACAGAAGAAAATGAGGCTAAGTGAGAGCAGGCAGCCTCTTTGAGGTCATCTGAAGACCCCCTGTAGATAAAAACAAAAGAGAAAAGCACTGCCCTGCAGGGTAAGGTGGACTACAGTCAGGTTTAGAGATCCTAGAGGGAGGTTAATCCCACTTTATCGAACCCCATACTTTTACAAAGACATCAATTAAGGGGCTATAAGCAAACTGCTCTCCAAAGAATTCAGTGCGAAGAAGTATCTTTTTATACTACTTGACTGGGGAGAATAAGAAGGAGGGCTGGCTGGCAGGTGGGGAAAGTGTCTCTGAAATGATCATAGAAATCACTGGAAATGTGAGACTTCCAGGTGACATTGTATTGAAAGTGCTAGTCATTCATTCATGTCCAAATCTTTGCGACCCCCGTGGACTGTAGCCCGCCAGGCTCCTTTGTCTGTGGAATTCCCCAGGCAAGAATACTGGAGTGGGTAGCCATTCCCTGCTCTAGGGGATCTTCCTGACCCAGGGATCGAGCATTGCAGGCAGATTCTTTACCATCTGAGCCACCAGGGAACCCCAAATGACATAAGTGAAACATGCCTGTAATTTTGTGTGCAGTATAAATCCAAACGCATGATGCTATTGGGAAATACAAAACATTCCACCTATTGACATAGAAGTTGGCATCTCATACAACCCCTCACCTCTAAGCTATTTCTGGTAACATCTCTGGGTAAGCACTGTGCTGTCAGTCTACTCTCCAGCAAGCCTGTCCTTCCCACCCTGGTGAAGAACTCCAATAGGAATCCTTCTGCATGAAGCATTCAACCACCCAGCCCAGCCTGGGCACTGACTCGAGGTCCCCTGCCCCGTCACTCCACAGATCCCACTCATGAGAACCCTGTACACTAGGGACTGGGAGCTGGACCAATAACACATCTTCATGGGCACAAATCACACCCACACACCTGGGCCAGGCTAATTCTAAGCAGGTCTGGATCTTACCTGCACATTCCCCTGGGGCAACACTCAACAGTATATAGTAAGTCCAGGCTCTACTGGAGTCAACTGAAGTAAGCTGATTCAGCTTTAACATCTCCGTATTCCTGTGAAATGCGCATAACTGTCCCTGATGTGCACATAAGGACAGGTGGGTGTATGTTTATAGACACTCTAAATCACTTGCTTCCTGAATAGAGTAATTCTTTGATAAATTGGTCTGACATTTGGTATAAAGTCCTGCAGGCCTCAGACAAAGTGATTTAGAAAATAACAATGTCAGTTGCTCTGCTCTTTCAATAAATAACCCACCAGTAAAACACAGATAATAACTGACAATCATACTTGTACTGTAACTAATGAGGAAAGATAAAACAGCAAATGGACTGTTTATATGCATTTGATAAATTGCGTCCCCTGGATATACCCATGAAAAATAAATGTGTGTGGTGCTGGTTCACTGAACTAAAACAAATATTTACCACTGAGATTTAGGATTGAGAGTGATATTTACATTTTATTTGGCAACTATTTTGATGCTATGTCTAATACACAGTGGAAAAGTCAAAAACCTACCTCAACTTCCTGAGTACGAAAGCATTATGAATGAGAAAAAAAATAAAAGAATCACATCAAACAATAGGAAGGAATGTAAACATTTTCGATAATTACATCAAATTTTCAAATTATAACATTAGAAAGGTCACAGGCAGACATTTTCCTTTAAGTTACCGACCATCACTCCCTTTAAAAGGTCCCCTCCCTCGTTCACTAAGTTCATGAAAAGAACGTCAGGTTCTTGGTAGAATAAGTGAAGTGTGGGAAAATCTGAGGGCCCTCTGGTGATCTGTGTCATTACTGTAGAACAGCTAGCAAAATCGTTATTAAATCCACATATACAGGCATAATTATTATCTTTGAGAATTTTAAATGACTAATTTGCTGTGACACTGGTCCAAAGGGTGAAATTCAATAAAAGTCCCGAGATGACATCAGAGGATAAGAATAAAAGACCTTCTACATTCCTGCAAAGAAATTATTTCACCTTGAAGCTCCAAAATAGCTTCAAGGGGTCTAAAACCTAAGAAGGACATGGGTTTATGGTCCTGGGATGTAAAATGAATAGCACTGTCATGGCCCCTCCAGGTGATTAAGGCATTATGACCAACACAAAGAAATCACCCTTCCTCACGACTATGTGCTTATCCCTGTCTGTCCATCCAAGCTGGGTTCTGGAGGAGTGACTGCTGATTGCAGCTTTTCTCAAAGAGAAAAACTGAGTCTGAGATCTGTTCCAGAAAAGGTGCTCTATACCTGACTTTCTCTTCTGAGAATACAACAGATCTTTGATGCTGCATTTGTATCTGACCAAGACAAGGGGTGTCTCCCCAGACTCAAAGCCACCCATTCCCTGACCTCAACAGCAAAATGATCAAAACACCTGAGCTAGCCAGGAGTGGGCTTCTGAATGTCCAAACAGGAGAGAAACAGAATTATGGATTCAAAGACAATAAAAACACTATGAACAGGACAGGCTGTGAAGCAGACATAAGCTCAGATCCTACCTCGAACACTCACCCACCAGCTGGCCTGGCACAAGTCCCTCAGCTTCTGAGTTGCAGACCCCTGATCCACAAAACAAGACCGCTGCACCTACCTTGGAGGATGGGTCACAACGATTTGCAATAATGTGGCAGTGACTGGGATGTTATCAGACACAAAGAATGACTCAATAAATTAAAATGTACACTTTTGAGTCTATCTCTAGAGGTTTACAATATTGAGATGTCTCAAAAACATTGAGAGAAACAGGCTTATAGAAATAATGATATGCTTAAAATTTCAGTTATGTGGCTCTTATGCATTTGAATCATACCAAGTAGGCCCAAATGAAAGGAGACCAATTGCCCTTGGGAACAATAATTATGAAATATTTTCAATGCATGCAATTTTATTAGTTTTATGGATGAAGAGTGGCTTAGAAAAAAATGCAATGAAATGTGAAAACATGAGTTGCAGGCACGTCTCTGTTTAAAGGTCAGGCTCCCATTCTCTAAGATTTAGTGACCCTGTCTATTAAAAAAAAAAACAAAAAAAAGATAATACTTACACCATAGAGCTGTCTGTGCAACCAGTGAACCAGTGAGAGATGTTTTGAACCACTGTTATCAATTATACATCATCTAATTCTAAGTAAATTTAAGTTTCAATTATGACTCATTATATTCTCTTAAGTGGACTAGGCCTGCTCTGAACAGGTAAAATTTCTGCATAATCATTAATTTACATGTAGAAAACAGTCAGAGAAACCCAGAGAAGGGTCACTTCATTGAAACACCAAGTAAGGCCCTTGCCATCTTGTAGCATATAAACCTCTGCTTTACAGAAAATACAAATCGTACTGCCCAAGGCCCAGGCCTGTCTGAGCAGCACGAACTCCAAACTAATCAGGTCCCACCATCTTTCTGAGAATGCCACTCCAGCCACCCCCCAAACCCCCCACCGCCAAGGCCGGCCGGCCTCAGTCAACATCCAGATGCTGCCTTTCAGAGTATAAAACACTGGGTATGAACTGTCACCCACACCGCCTCTGCCTCAGCTGGGCCCCCCAGCTTCTCCTGGGGTCACCACCACGTGCCCAGCCAGCCTCCTCTCCCTAGACGCTGCTCAGGCTGTCCTCTTTGCTGCTCCTGCAAGGATCCTCTGAAGGGACGTCAGCCCTCACCACACCCCAGTATCAAATATTCCAGCTGCTCCCCACAGCCTCCTGGCCAAGACCAAGCTCACGAGCAGCTCCCAGGACCCTGTGAGGCACAGCCCCTGCTGAGTCCTCCAGTTCCCCTGAGGCCACACCCCTGCCCACACGCTTCACTCCAGCCCCACATGAGCTACTTCTCGGAGCTGCAGCAGCCAAGCTCCAAACTTCTACACACGCTGCATCCTCTGTGCCTGAAACCCCCTTCCTCTCCCTGCTCTGAGTAACATTCACTGCTCTGTCAACTCCCGGTTTAGATTAGACGATGGTCCTCATGGGCCACCTCCCTGTTCCCAGTCCCTCCACGCCAGAGATGTGTCTGCTGTGTGGTCTACAGCCCCTGGGCAGCCCCTAGCAGAGCCCTGATGTCACCGCTCTGCAGCGGCTGAGTGCTCTCCGGCCACTCAACTACACGCCTGCCAGTCCCCAGGGCCGGGGCGGGGTGTCTTCCCCTCCACACCTAGGGCCAGCACGGTGCCTGTTCGGCACCAGGTACTCAGTGAGCACCTTCTATGAAGAAAGAATCACTCAGCCTCTGTGGCTTCTTTTATGTCAGCTGCAGATCCCCAGTTAATTCCCCTTTGATTCAGAACACAGGCTCTGTGTCCTGGAAGTTTCAGAGGATGGTAAAATGGGCAGCTCCTTTAGTGTGACTTCAACCGGGGCAGTAACAGGAACCTGGCACCAGCAGAGGTGATGGCAGAAAACCTTGGAGGGAGCAACCAAGGAGGGCTGGTGGGCCTCTGCCTGACAGCCTCGCTCCATGTCTGCTAATGCCCTTGAGTCTCCCCAAGGACCCAACGGACGTCATGACTTGGCTTGCCACAGCTGGCAGATGTCTGATGCAAGATTCAGAATCTGAGACAAGTTGAAGTTGAAATCCAATCAAAAAATCAAAGTAACAGTAACGTTTAACATTAATCATCTAAGAATAATAGCAGCTACCAGTTTCTGAGTGCGCAGCATGGGCCAGGCACTGTGCCAAGCCAACTGCATTTTAGCTCACTGCGCTCATATAGTAACTGTGTGAGGGAGGCACAGTCAGCCCCCTGATGATCTACCTGGGAAAACTGGAGCCCAGAGAGATCACATTATTATAAGTTTACACAGCTAGGAAGAACAGGAGGATTTGAGCTCAGTTTTGCCCAACTCTGAAGATTTTTTTTTCAAACTGGACAAATAAATAATAGTCACAATATTTACATTAGGGGCTTCCCTGGTGGCTCAGACAGTAAATAATCTGCCTGCAACGCAGGAGACCCTGTTTGGATCCGTGGTTAGGAAGATCCTCTGGAGAAGGAAATGGCAATCCACTCTGGTAATAATATTTACATGAGTATGTCACATTGGGAGACTCCAGCATGGCTGGGGAACAGAAGAACTAAGAATGTGCTCTAGTATTGGGGCTTAGACCTGACTCCCAGTCAAGGGAGGTCAGCCCATGAGAGGACAGAGGGATGGGTGAGAGGAGAATGAGCAGAGATAGTTGGCTGGGGTCTCCTCGCAGGTCCAGGGAGGTGCAGCGGGTGGGAGACGCTGAGGTGTTCCTGGATTAATGAGGTTCCAAACAGACAGCCAGATCCTGGTTCTCTCCACCGAGCACTGTGCAGTGGTCAGGGTCACTGAATGAGCTGCTCTGAGGGATGCCGGGGGCCGTCCTACTGCCAGCATGGCAGAGCTCCACACACTGTGTTAAACGCACTGAGTGAACAGAGGGCCAGTGAAGACTGGAGAATCTGGGAGAAAACACAGGGCTTGCCCCCTATTGGAGACAGAACACAACGGTTGCAGGAAATGTCAAGGGATTTGACACACAGCCCAAGGGCCTCCCAAGAGGCTCGCTCCACCACTGCATTGACCCTTCATGCATCTGAGCCTCAGCTTTCCCATCTATGAAGGGGGAAATGTAAACACCGGCCCCACAGGGTCTTTGTGCAACTGAACAGCAGTCCATTTGTCCTGTGCCTGGCTCTGGGAAAGCAGCCGGGATACCCAGACATCCTGACCCCTCCCTACCCCACACGGCACCCCAGGCTTCAGAACCATGGCCAGCAGCTCTGGTGACAACAGCCTCAGGAGCAAGCCCCACTGAGGAGCGCTTTGTGGGCTCTGGACCAGGCACTGCCATCACACCTGTCGGCCGTCACACTTGTCTGCCACCACAGTCTCTGAGGCTCGCTTCAAAGTGGAGCATCCAACACTGATATCAAGGCACTACACAGAAGACCTGGTGGCTTTGGCACCGGCCATCTCTCTGGGAAGCCACGGACACAGACTTCGCATGAAATTTTCATTAGCTGCACAGCAAGACCTGTCGCAGTTCCTCCCAGCCCTGCCATTCAGCCTCTTCTCTTGGAAAGAGCATCTGGGAAAGTTAGCAATAAAAGCTTCCTCACTGTGTCCCTGAGAGCATCCTAGCAGTCGCCCTGCCTGCCCTCCTCCGCATCCCGAGGCTCTGGCCCTTGGACCACATACATAGCAGATGCTCCCACCAATGCCCCAGAAACAAATCTGGTGAAGGTCTTTAGTCCACTTCAAAGCAATGATGTCACCATCAGAATCTGAGAGAGTTCCTTTGAAATCCACAGCTTCTGAAGTGATGTTCCCCCAATGGTAAGAGCAAACAAGCCTGCCAAATAGACCCACACTCCCCAGCCACAATTTCCCTCTGTGATCACTGGTAAAGCTTCCACAGAGAATGGGAGCAGTGTTCCCTGTCCCAGGCACAGCCGCTGCTAATACTGGGGCTCACCACAAGGGTAGAACAATCTTCCCACCCTGACTGAAGACCCCCCCATGGGACCCATACTCCCAAAGGCTGCTGGGTCCAATCAATCCTGAACCATGGACTAATAATCCTGGAGATGGGCTAATTTTCCTCTCACCTAATGAACATTTCTACAACTCTGTGATGGATGGAAGCCTCAGCACTGCCAAAGTCATCTGGTAGACTCAGGTGACTTAGAGAGAGAGTCCCAAAGCACTGTAGCCAGGCTCCACGCTTGAGAACTTGCTCACCTGACCACTCAGACAGGTAGATGATGTACTTACGTCATCTGAAAAGACAGCATCCAGAGATAAGATAACCATCCTTATACCAAGGTCAATGTGTTTGAGTCTTGTGATAGCTGTTCAGCCCCAAATCTTGGGATCTGTGTACTCCACAAACATCTAAACATCCTGTTGCCTTCCGGGGGGGTTTTCCATAATCTGCCTGGGGCACCCACAGAGACAAAGCAAGGCTGAAGCTGCAGGGAAGCTGGGGCCAGAGGCTCAAGGACCTTGGCGCCTGATGAGATGTCCACACCTAATCTCCAGGCACTGAGGAACCACTGAGGGCGAACTTGGAGGTGGCTCCCATCACACTAGTGCTTTCTGAAGGTGCTGGGCAGACTAAGTGTGGGACAGGTTAGAAAGAGTCAATGAAACCAAGGACACCAATGAAGAAGTTCATGCCATGTGTGCACAATTATCACTTATGGAACATTTGCTGCATGTCTGCCTTTGTGCTAAGAAACAGACACGAGTAATACTCAGCCCTTATTCTCAGAAGCCCATGGTCTGGCCAGTGTAGAGGGAGCCAGAAATGTCAGCAGATGGAGTATAACGTTACCTGGCAATGTGGTCATTATGAAAACAAAATAGCTACAGAACACAGAGGAGGAAGCCAGCACTCATTCCGGGGAACTAGGGCTGACTCTACTGAGGCAGTGGCACTTGTGCTGGGTCCAGATGGACAAGGAGCTTTCTAGGTGAGCAACATGCATGGGTGGGATGAGGAGCCAACAAGTGCAATGAGCAGGACTCTTTGCGGCAACAGCCCTCAACCTGGGCAACAAGAGAGTAAGCCTGAGTCCAGGGGCAGCCACAGAGAGTGGACAACAGGATGTCTGCTTTGCTCAGGGTCTCCAAAGCCCCCATGGCCACACCATCCAGTCTGCCACTTGCTCTGGGACCAGAAAGCCTGGAGCTGCCGTGGCTGATTATTGGCATCACTATGATCAGTCCACTCCAGCTGGAAAGCTGAGCAATGACATTATGTCTGGAGGGGCCACACACACCCATGGCATGCCACCCCAGGGATGAAAGCCAGCTCACATCCTGGCCCTTCCAACCAGCAAGTGTTTCCATGCAGCCTGTCAAGAACATATGTAAGTCATATGGGCCACAATTGGAACCAACTAGTCTGTATGCCCGACCCTCTTTCTGTCCTACAGAGACACAGGGCCAGCTTGCTCAACCTTCCTTTATTAAATAAGCATCTCTTCTTCAGAGGTAAGATCTCTGAGAACAAAGGCTCTGGGAACCAAGACCCTAGAGGTCCCCCCTCCCACTCCCAGTCAATGGTAACAATTAAAGGCCTCATTTAATGCAATTAAGGGCCTCTCACACGCTAGCAAAGTACTGCTCAAAATTCTCCAAGCCAGGCTTCAACAGTACGTGAACTGTGAACTTCCAGATGTTCAAGCTGGATTTAGAAAAGGCAGAGGAACCAGAGATCAAATTGCCAACATCTGCTGGATCATTGAAAAAGCAAGAGAGTTCCAGACAAGCATCTACTTTTGTTTCATTGACTACGCCAAAGTCTTTGACTGTGTGGATCACAACAAACTGTGGAAAATTCTTAAAGAAATGGAAAAACCAGACCACCTGACCTGCCTCCTGAGAAATCTGTAGGCAGGTCAAGAAGCAACGGTTAGAACTGGACATGGAACAACAGACTGGTTCCAAATCAAGAAAGGAGTACTACGTCAAGGCTGTATATTATCACCCTGCTTCATTTACTTGTATGCAGAGTACATCATGAGAAATCCCTGGCTAGATAAAGCACATACTGGAATCAAGATTGCCAGGAGAAATATCAATAACCTCAGATACAAAGATGACACCACCCTTATGGCAGAAAGCAAAGAGGCACTAAAGAGCCTCTTGATGAAAGTGGAAGAGGAGAGTGAAAAAGCTGGCTTAAAACTCAACATTCAGAAAACTAAGATCATGACATCCGGTCCCATCACTTCATGGCAAACAGATGGGGAAAAAATGGAAACAGTAAGAAACTTTATTTGGGGGGGCTCCAAAATCAGTGCAGATGGTGACTGCAGCCATGAAATTAAAAGACGCTTGCTCCTTGGAAGAAAAGCTATGACCAACCTAGACAGCAGACTACATAGCAGAGACATTACTTTACCAGCAAAGGTCCATCTAGTCAAAACTATGGTTTTTCCAGTAGTCATGTATGGATGTAAGAGTTGGACTATAAAGAAAGCTGAGCACCAAAGAATTGATGCTTTTGAACTGTAAGATTCTTGAGAGTCCCTTGGACTGAAAGGAGATCAAACAAGTCCATCCTAAAGGATATCAGTTCTGAATATTCATTGGAAGGACTGAGGCTGAAACTCCAATACTTTGGCCACCTGATGCAAAGAACTGACTCATCTGTAAAGACCCTGATGCTGGGAAAGATTGAAAGCGGGAGGAGAAGGGAACAACAGAGGATAAGATGGTTGGATGGCATTACCAACACAATACACATGAGTTTGAGCAAGCTCCAGGAGTTGGTGATGGACAGGGAAGCCTGGCTTGCTACAGCCCATGGGGTCATAGAGTCAGACACGACTGAGCTACTGAAATGAATTGAACTGAAGGGCCTCCTGCTCTTCCTGAGGGCTTCCTAGCCAATGCAGGAGACATGCGTTTTATCCCTGGGTTGGGAAGATCCCCTGGAAAAGGAAATGGCAACCCACTCCAGTGTTTTTGCCTGGGAAATCTCATGGACAGAAGAGCCTGGTGGGCTATAGTCCACGGGGTCATAAAGAGTTGGTCACAATTTAGCAATGGAACAACAACAAGCTCTCAATGAGCCTTTGAAAGGACCCCCTCTTGTGTAGGGCACAGCGATAGGGAGATGAGACTAATAACCAGGGTTCCCTTGTACCCATCTTTTAAAATTAAAACCCTCCAGGGCAAAATTACCAGCTATACCATTTATATGGTAACAAAATACCTATTAATAAGGACATATCTATTTCTTGTGGAAGAGTACGCAGCCAGCAGAAGCCATGTCATATGTTTTTATTTTCAGGCTTTCTTTTCATGTATTATTTGGAAGATAACATGAATGTTAATAACAATGAAGCCCCCTTCCAGTCTTAAAATTCAATGATTCTAAATATGTCAGATAATAAATCAAATACACTTGAAAGCTCTATGTAAATGAAGTGGGAGCAATTTTCACACTAGCAAAGACTGCAATGTACTGGAAAAATACAAGGAAGACCAAAACATTAAGCTGTTTTTGTCTTTGATTGTTATTTTTGCTTCCAATTTTTAAGAACCTAATATGAACACAAACAGTCCTTATGTCCCAGATCTTTAAAATCCCTTTCCTATTAAATAATTTTTGAGCATTAAAAAAAGCGTTTAGGGAATTCCCTGGTGGTCCACTGGTTAGGATTCCATGCCTTCACTGCTGAGGGCATGGGTTCAGTCCCTGTAGATCCCACAAGCTACAGGGTGTAGTAAAATAAATAAAGAAAAGAAAGAGTCCAGTTGGGGTTTTTTTCACATGATATCCAGAACTACTAAGAACCTTTTAGAAAAAATTTCCAAGATCAAATTATTTGCCAAATTATCTTCTTATGAGAGGTGGAGACTCTGAGAAAGTCCCATACAAAACATGGGAACAAAGACGCAATAAAGAGGACCAAAGATGCAGTGGCGATAATTTCATCTACTCCATAACTACACCTTCCCCATGCCTGTAGCCCACCCCCTTAGAGGCCTGGGAAGGAAGATGGACAGCCGTGGCTACCAACATGCATGAAGCCAGGACAACAGGGCTACACTGGGGTAGTGCTGGGTCCCACTCATTATAAACAATCTTCTCATTTCGCCAGTCACATGCTCACATTATCTAGATACCTCAGCCATTCTTAGAGAACGCCCACGACCCATTGTAAGAAGACAAAACTACAGAAAAGCAATAGAGAAAAATCAAAATGGTAACAATTGTTATTAATGGATGGAGGAATACAAGAGTCTTTCTGCTTTTATTTATTATTTTTCAATTAAAAATTAACATGGATTACTTTCTATATTTGCACACTGTCTGTTCATCCATTTACCCATTCATTCATTCAAAGTTCTATAGAATAGGGAAAACAAAGAAAGCATTACCCTAAAATTTTGTTAAGGTTTTTTCAAGAGTTTTGTAAAGGCTTTTTAAATTTTAACAAAATTTAAATTTTGTTAAATTACCCTAACAATCTGTCCTAACATTACAGTTAGGACAAATCTAGCCAGACAGGTAAAATCATTTTTACATGAATTCATACAGCACTAAAATCTTCAGTATACGATCCATCTACACCAACAGTTCAGACTGAGAACTGAAATCACAGCCCATGGGGAATAAGAAGGAAGAACCTCTTGTGCCATGACCTAAAACAATGGCTAGGCACCTTTCCAGGCAGCTGAATGGAGTCACAAGCCCTTCTAATTAGCCTGTCTCCAGGCTGGCACATAGGGTAAGCATTCATTTATTCCTTTTGTCCTGGCATCCTATTAAGGAATGCAAGATCTGGAATAAGCAGGAGGTGACCCTCAGCTCACTCAGTACCACACAGCCCAAGGCCCCTGGGGAAATAGTCAGGAGAAGGACCCAGACCCCACAGTAGAAATTGTACATTTACTCACAAGGTGGTGACAGCTCCTGAAAGAAACCCAAATTGTGTCTCGATTTAATAAGGCATCTGAGGCTCAGATACTTCATTTGATTTACCGGGAGGATACACAAATCACAGCTAGAATCAGAGGCACCTTGTCAGGGCTGCCTGCTGAAATTATTTGGGAACACCACCACACGGGTTATTTTGGTGTTGCCCATCAAAGCCTCGTATGTCTGTCTCACACACCTCTCTTTTCACAAAACTTAGCTCTTAACTCCGCTTGGAGCTGAAATCAATGGTTCTGCTTGTGGATGTGAAACATAAAGAAACATAAAAGCCCATGGTAGTTTCTTAACTGGTAACTTCTCTTGACATCTCCACTGCCATTGGCCAAATGATTCTGGGTAAATGTTTTGCAACCTTTATGAGCTTCAGTTTCTTCATCTATAAAATGAGGGCAATGGTGTCCACCTCACCAGGAGGCTTACTTGGAACACATATGCAAAACGCCCAGCATGCAGTATGCACCAAATATCCAAACATGTCACTGCTTTTTTTTTTTTTTAATTGACCTCAGTAAATCCTCTGCTGAAAGCTGATAACAGAATTTGAAAAACAGAATGCTAGTTTCCTCTGGATGAGTCCATTTGTGATGCTGCCATCCCGACTGCAGACATTTTTAAGAAATCAAATATGGGTAATGGCTGCTTTGGAAAAGCAGCAGCCACTGCTTGGTGCAAAAGTGTAAATAAAACGCCACTTAAGTAATCACATTACTCACAGCTTAACGCATGTGATCCAGAGCTGCAAGCAAGCATGCGTGTGATGGATTTCTCATTATCTGTTGGCTGCCACTGCAGCCCATCCAAGCGTCTGCAGGCATCCGGATTGAGAAAGTCTACATTAGCTCCTGGTGGGACCCACACTCCTACTATCAGTGGAAACAGACACAGCAGGAAGAAGGTGATGCCTTCATAAAAAGGTGATAATACAGGCAGACACGTCTGCTTGGGGAAGAGCTGCCAGGTTCTAGTCAGCAGTTAAATGTCCCTTCCTTGGTTCTCAGGGGCTCCCAAAATAGTCTGGGTGAGAGAAATAGAGGAATTCCCTAGCTGAATTCTCTTAGCCCCTGCCAGGTAGGGGTGGAGCCTCCTTGGATGCCCTGATATGACCTGATTTCAACTCGGTGCCAAGACTAAACAGCAAAGGAGACTAAACACCGAAGCCCAATGCTGGACTAAATCCATCATCTTTCTGAGGAGGGGCTCTGAAATCTCAGCATCTTCCATTTGACCAGAGCTTTCCTCAAGTATGGGCCTCCCAGGTGGTGCTAGAAGTAAAGAACCTGCCTGCCAATGCAGGAGACATAAGAGACACAGGTTCAAACCCTGGGTTGGGAAGATCCCCTGGAGGAGGGCATGGCAATCCACTCCAGTATTCTTGTCTGGAGAATCCTATGGACAGAAGAGACTGGCGGGCCACAGTCCATGGGGTCAAAAAGAGTCAGATACGACTGAAGAGACTTAGCATACACACACGCCCTCAAGAGTGCCGAGCACTAACTGGGGATATGTTAGGTCCTTGGACAATTTACACTCTGGATAAATGGAGAACTTCTAGAACAGTCACTTCAGAATCCAACTACAAGCATACTCTAAAGATGTGGGTGTCTGGGGTGCACAGGCTGGAATGTCCTCAGGGAAGGATGTAGGAGTCACTTTTTCATATGAAATCCAAGTTCACCAAGGCACCTGCTGCCTTTCCTCACACAGAATTCCCTACACACAGGCAGCTTTGATTGCGACAAGGCAACCAGAGACTCTGCCGTTCCACTACTGCCTCCCAGCAGGACATGTATGCCCTTATGGTCTTCTCCCCTACCCTCTCTTATCAAAACTTGCTCCTGGACCTTTCTTCAGAGCCGGTAAAGAGGACTGAAACACTTCCAGTCATATTCAAAAGGGGTCCAGTCTGAGGTGACAAGATCCTGCCAGAGTGTCTGCCAGTGGAAAAATGAGCAATGTTTGGGGAGAAAACCTTGGCTAGCCCTTGAATTTAAAGCATACCTATCAGGTCCAGGCACAGATGGAAGGTGAGGAGGATTAAAACCCAGTGGAAAGGAGAGATTGGACAATATTACAAAGCTGTACTAATCAAAACAGCATATTGGCACAAAAACAGACATGTGGATCAATGGAATGGAATTAGAGCCCAGAAACAAACCTATACATCTACCATCAATTAATGTTCAACAAAGGAGGCAAGAATATACAATAGAGAAAAGACCGTCTCCTCAGCAAGTGGTGCTGGCAAAGCTAGCACCATGTATATCAATGAAGTTAGAACACACCTTCATACCACATACAAAAATAAATTCAAAAGGGTTTAAACTTGTAAATATAAGACATTTTTCTACCATAAAATTCCTAGAAGAAAGAGAACATAGGCAAAACTTTCTCTGACATAAATTGTAACAATGTTTTCTTAGATCGGTCTCCCAAGGCAATAGAAATAAAAACAAAAAATAAATAGTTTGACTAAATTATTTATTTAAAAATAAATATTTACTTTAAAATAATCAAACTTATAAGCTTTTGCACAGCAAAGGAAACCATAAACAAAATGCAAAGACAACCTATAGACTGAGAGAAAATATGTGCAAATTATGTGACTGACAAAAGCTTAATTTCCAAAATATACAAACAGTTCATACAACTCAATATCAAACAACAAACAACTCAATCAAAAAATGGGCAGAAGACCTAAATAGACATTTCTCCAAAGAAGACACACAGATGGTTAAAAGGCACGTGAGAAGGTGTTCAACATCACTAGTTATGAGAGAAATGCAAATCAAAACTATAGTGAAGTACTATCTTACACTAGTCAGAATGCCCATCATTTAAAAGTCTACAAATAACAATTACTAGGGAGGATATGAAAAAAGGGAACCCTCCTACATAGTTGGTGCAGCCACTATAGAAAAAAGTATGGAGGTTCCTTAAAAAACTAAAAATAGAGTTGCTATATGGTCCAGCAATTCTACTCCTGGGCACACATCCAGAGAAAACTGTAATTCAAAAAGCTACATGGACCCCAATGCTCAGAGCAGCACTATTTATAATAGCCATGACATGTAAGCAACCTAAATATGCAATTTACCAACTGATAAATGGATAAAGATATGGTATGCACATATATATAAACACACATATATAAATGCACATATATATGTACATGTGTGTATATACATACACACAATGGAATCATACTCAGTCATAAAAAAGAAGGAAATAATACATTTGCAGCAACATGGATAGACCAAGAGATTATCATACTAAGTGAAATAAGTCAGAAAGATAAAGACATATGATATCACTTGTATAGGGAATCTTGAACTTATTTACAAAACAGAAACAGACTCACAGACATAGAAAACAAACCAAAGGGGAAAGGGGGTGGAGGAGGATAAATTAGGAGTTTGGGATTAGCAAATACAGACTATTATATATAAAACAGATAAACAAGAAGGTCCTATTGTATGGCATAGAAACTATATTCAATACCCTATAATAAATCATAATAGAAAAGAATATTAAATATATATATACATATATATGTATAACATGTCACTTTGCTATACACCAGAAACACAATATTGTAAATCAACTATACTTCAATTAAAGAAAAAAGAATGAGTGGAGAGGGGAAAAGGTAATGAAGAGTCTGTGATTGGTCTTTAAGGGTAAAGATACAGTGACCAGGAAAATGAACATGGCAGTGTGAGAATATTTTCTCTTTTGGCAGGGAGGGTATTTTTTGGCTATGTCACGTGGACCACCTGGAAATTTCCCAAGAATATTTTCTACTACAGACCCAAAATGGAGCCAGTGGGCAGGAGAGCAAAGACCCAGGTACTAAGGAGGTGCTAGGACTTCACTATTTTTAAAGGAAGATGAAGAAATCGCAGTTCAAGCCTGTGTTCAACCTGCAATGGGAAATAACATATGTCTATTGAACACCTACTGCCAGGCAAGCACTGTGCTCTGCACTTTGCAATGATTATCCTCTATAATCATCACGATGTCTTTGCAAGAATGGAGGTAGCCTCTACATTTTACAGTAGAGAGGACTATGGATGAGAGAGGTTAAGTAACTTGAGCAGGGGGTCAGCTCCAGCTCTGTCAAACCACAGAATCCTGGGCTCTTTCCACGCACCATGGCAGCCCAGTACTCCCAGATGGTAGAGTACCCACCAAGCTCCAGACCATCAGCGCCCAGAGGATGGACGCTACTGAACCCAACTCAGATGTAATCAACCTACAAAGCCTCAGAACAGCCACTGGTCAAATCAGAGTTGGTAAACAGAGTTTTTATGATTCTCTTGGAAACTTGTAATTTAATTATTTTGAAGGCAAATCTCACCTTTGACAAAGTAGAGGGAAGCTGAGCCTCTGGGCTAAGATGAGGGTGAAGCCAAAGTATGGAAAGGGTGGAGAGAAAAGCTGAAATCCCAGGAGACACCCTGGGGTTGGGAACACAAACTTATCACACCAGATATCTGGTGGTTTCTGAGCCAGAGTCACAGCTAGAGGACAGAGGATGAAACAGGATCTTTGCCCATTAGACGTACAACACTGCAACGGTTCCAGGAGTGGGCAGTTCCCATCATAAGTGAAAGCAGCTTGATAACTGCACCAGCTGGTAGTCTGATCCATGAATCACCCCAGACTACCGTGCTTCTTCTCTGGCTAACAGCCATGAGGGCCATGAACAGATCCTATGCCCTCATTTATGGGAAAGCACACACCTTAGCAGGTGGCACAGTGGTAAAGAGCCAAAAGAGATGCAGCTTCGACCCCTGGGTCAGGAAAATCCCCACAGGAAGAAATGGCACCCACTCCAGTATTCTTGCCTGGAAAGCTCCATAGATAGAGGAGCCTGGTGGGCAACAGTCCATGGGGTTGCAAAGAGTTCAGCGATGACTGAACACATAGCACAACAACACGCCTTAACAAACCTGAGGCCCAACTAACTAAAAATTAGACCCAATTTTGATTTAGGTCCCTGCCTGCCTTCCTGCTGGCCCTTGCATTCTGCTACACAACCAAGGGACCCAAATGGCAGAACTAGAGAAAATACTGAATGAACGATGAACACATTCTCAACCACATTCATGCTTATTAACAATGCCTCTCTACCACATTATTCTTAAATCCTTCACAACTAAAATCTACCTGGGAACATAAATCCTCCTCACCATTATGTGAACAAGTCTCGTAATAACAGTAGCAGTTCATTACTGAGCCATTTTAGGTTCCATTTCTCCAAGAAAATAAATAACCAGTTTAAAGAGTGTCAGAAAAATGTTCCACTGGCACTCAGCTTAAACATGATTATTTATTAGAAATTATCAAAAGCTACTCACACCTGTGGTAATTCTAAGCACACAAGGGCCTCAGTGAGTTTTAGATTTAAAGGTGGGAAAGAAATGAAAAACACAGAAGTGCTATGGATTTTCACTTTGAATAGATCTTCATTTCTTGGCCTTTGGGGCTGCTCTTGATGATGGGAGCCTCTTACACCAAATGCTCAGAGAGAGAGAACCCTGGGGAAAGATTTATAAGAGGTAAAAGAGAGGAAGATACCACATGGAGAACTGCTAGTCATGCCAGGCAGGGCTCAAACATCCAAATTAGGAAATGACAGGTTTTCTCTATGAAGGGTCAGAGAGCAAACTTTCTGACTTTGTGGGTCACAAACAGACTTTACCACACATTCCTCTCCCTGTCCCCCTCTAAAAATGTACCAATCACTCTAAACTGATGACCTCAGGAAGACCTGGCTCTGGGGCTGAGTCTGTCCACCCCTGCTCTAAACAGATTACTTAACACTCTTCACCGCCCTCTGTAGGAGATGCTGTCTGTGCTTCCACTTTAAAGACAAGTGCTGAGATATTAGGAAAACTGCTTGAGTTCACACATGTGGCTTAAGGGGCAAAGTACAAAGCCAGGCAGGATCCGAGCCTAAGCCCACTGGTTCTCAAAAGTCATACTCTTCCCATTACAACACATGGCATCAAAAACACTCTGAATACAGTAATTCTCTTTCTTGCAAAGAGTGCATTCATATCATGAACAAGAAGGGATGACAAAGGAACTGATGTTTATTGAACATCTAGTGTGTACTGGGCCCTGGCCATGGACTTTACACATGAGAGTGCACAGGGCTAGCACAGACAGTTGTAAAGGTCGCTCACTATACACGAATGCCTGGTCAATATGGTTACTAGTGAGGAGAGGAAAGGGGAAGGGGGACAACCTAGGGGTAGGGAAAAGAGTTATTATGGAATTATATGAAATCATGTGTGTGAAACTTTTGAAAATTATAGAGCACTATAGAATTTAAAGAATCTTTCATTCAATTAAAAAAGGCTTCCCTGGCAGTCCAATGGTTAAGAAACCACCTGCCAAGGTGAGACACAGGTTCAATATCTGGTCCAGGAAGATTCTGCATCCACAGAACACCTAGGCCCTTGCACCACAACTACTGAAGCTCATGCACCTGAGCCTGTGCTCCACAACAAGAGAAGCCACTGCAATGAGAAGTCTGTGCATGTCAAGAGACAGTAGCCCCTGCTTGCTGCTACTATAGACAGCCCTTGTACAGCAACAAAGACCCAGGGCAGCCAAAAACAAGATTAAAAACAAAGAAAGACTGCCAGGTCAGGAAAGGAGTAGTGGCTGAAATGCCATGTGAACTGCATGCACCAACCACACCCTGGAGCAGGACTGTGCCCACGCAGAGGGGACTCCTCCTTCCATTTTGAAGGCACTACGGTGGCTGTGGCAATCCTGCCACTGCACCTCCCAGAGGGCAGGATGTGAGAGGAAGAGCCTCACCAAACCCCAGGGGAACCTGCAGCCTGGAACAGCGAAGGGACACAGAAGAGAGTCCAAGTGCTCAGACTCGCAGACCCCAAGGGGGATGTGGGACTCCAGGGACAGGAACCACCTGTCATCGAGCATCAGTCATGAAGGAAAACCAAACTGACCCCCACCCTTGAGTCTTGTGGTCAGGAGCAAGACAGACCACCGTTTCACATACCGTGTGAATTAATGGACTTCATTACTCCCATAGGTGTTAATGATTGAAAATAGGTATTTTAAAGGAAAATCTACACAAATTCTATTCAGTTCAACAGACACTTATTGACTCGCTTAGGGATCACAATCTGAGAGTTTCTTAAAGGAGCCAGGAGCAGCTGCAGAGTTATCTCTAAGATCATGAAGTTTACATGGTGCAGGTGTCATCCTTAACAAAACCAGACTCTTAATCACAAAGCAAAATAGGTGAGACCCAGTGTGACTGCTCCTTGGGTGTTCCTGCAGGCTCCTCCGCTATGGTTCTGATCGCTGCCTCCTAGGCCACCATCACCCCTCCCCATCACTCACACGGTAATGGGACCAAGGACCTAGAAGGGCCCCACAGAGCTATCTTGGCATAAGCGGTTTGCCCAGAGTTCCCCAGCAGAAGACAGACCAGGTGCAGCCCTGAGATGGCCCACACGCACCTGCCTTACTCTCTGCCTCCTGGACTTAGTCATCCTGGTCTTAACTTGCAGGAGACAAGTTGATCCAAAGGTGGCAGGAAAACCCAACACACAGAGGTCCGCCCCTGCCTCAGCACCTGGAGATACTTCCCAGGAGGGACAGTGCCAGGAAAGAGTCCTTAAGGATCTATGGGCCTTCCTTTCTCCCACACCCTACCCAAAGTGGGAGAAAAATACACTCATTATTGTCTTCCTGAGACCTCAGCAGGCGAACACCAATTGTCAGGAATTAGTTAACCAGTGAAAGAAACGGCATTTTCTTTCCTTCATCATTTTCAATTCCAAGGACAAGATTTTTCTCAAATGCCCCTAAAAGTTCTTGCAATTGTCTTCAGACAGACAGTAGTGAAGAGAGACAGCAAATTGCTCTCCAAATTACTCAGCGCTGAACTCCCTAAACAGCCCATCTTTATGCCGCCAGTGTAGCTGTGTCTATGGACGGCTGGTTCAGGCGAGGGCAATTGTTCCCTGAGCCCTCCCCTACTGCTCGATGTTCAAAAGGCAATGTGGAAAATTACCCAGAAAACAGCTGTTTATGCTTTAGGCGGTACCTACACGGAGAGAGGCGTGATGGGCAGGTAGAAGTCACAAGCCATAAAATTGAGAAAATACTATTTTCAAGTTAAATGTGAAGGGAAGTCCCTCTGCAAGAGGTAATCAATAGTCAAGCAGAAGCACCACAGGACAAGACCCTCCAGTGAAGGAGAGAAGAAAAGTGCAAGATCACCTCTGAGTGACAAGTCACTGAGCTACAATAGCTGCAGATAGTTGAACTTCACCACTGTCCCCATTCCCCAGGCACTGAAGGGGTTTCACCCAGCAAGAGGGAGCCAGCCCCAGCCCCAAACTTCTGGGTGATTTTCTCCTTCCAAGCTCATGACCCTACAATGTAGAGACAGCATCTACATCAACCGTGGTCAATTCTGCTGCTCCAGGCACAGCCCTGTGACATTTTGAAAGAACTGGAAATGGTAGCCATGACTCCCTCCCAGCCTTACCCAAGAATCTAAGAGATGTGGGAACCCTTGGACATACGCAACCCTGACTTTGCCCCAGTCTTGATAATAAGCTGCCCACAACAGAGAGAACCCAGCACAGCATCTGAAATCCTACTCTAGGCTTCCTCTATGAAGTTCCTATCTCCCCAACCAGGGCCAGCTCCTTTGCTCATGGCTGTAAGAATTTGGTCCAGTGGCTGAAAATAAGGGTCTGTAACCAATGAATAGACGGAGGATCTGGAAGTAGTCAGAGGTTCTCATCACTGGCCCCTCCTAGGTTTCTAAGAACAGGAAGTCATTTGCTGCCAAGCTTGGACAGCAGGTTACAATTAAAAGGGAAATATGGGCTCATAATCATTTTAAACATACACAATTCCAGACCAGGTGATTGCTAAGCACTGAAGTCTACCATATTTTACTCCAAACTTCCCAGTATTCTGGACTGCAGCCGGAGAACAAGATGCAATGCCTTTGGAATGAGGAAAAATAAAATCACTTCAAAAAGCATTAAGGAGACAGTCAGCTTCACTGATTTATTTCTAAGATGGGAAACTGGGGGAGAAGGTTCCAATTTTCCATCAGTACTGAGCTATTCCTAGCAGGAGGCTTGGCTGGCAGTTTGATTGGCTTGATTCAAATTGCAAAGAGCAAGGATGCATCTTCCCCAGGAGGGCAGCACAGCAGAGAACTGAGCTCTGGAGTCCAGTAGAGCTCACTCTAACCTTGGCACCAACACAGTGATTGACTATGTGACCTGACCCTCACTCTTCCAATCAATAAAATGAGGTTATTAATGGGGTCAACTTCAAAGAATTTACAAAGTCCAAATGAGGTAATCCATGTAAAGAACTGATGAATGCTCATAAACATTAGAAGTAGTACTGCTATTTAATATATGATTCTGATTTAATATATGATTCTCATTTATGTGTAACTCTCAATTACTTTTTTTCAAAGCTGGCCCATTGTATTAGGATTTTAGGAGGAAAAATTTAAAAGAAACACTTGCTTTTCTTTGAAACATGGTATTTTCTGGCTCTATGGTCTGAAAACAGGTCCAAAGAGTCAATGACTTAGTCTTTTAAAAATAAGGGGGGTCCCATTTGTTTATTTTTGCTTTTATTTCCAATATTCTGGGAGGTGGGTCTTGAAGGATCCTGCTGTGATTTATGTCGGAGAGTGTTTTGCCTACATTCTCCTCTAGGAGTTTTATAGTTTCTGGTCTTACATTTAGCTCTCTAAACCATTTTGAGTTTATTTTGGTGTATGGTGTTAGGAAGTGTTCTAGTTTCATTCTTTTACAAGTGGCTGACCAGTTTTCCCAGCACCATTTGTTAAAGAGACTGTCTTTTCTCCATTTTATATTCTTGCCTCCTTTGTTCAGGATCGATGCATGTTACAGGATGCTCGGGGCTGGTATGTGGGGATGACCTAGAGGGAGGATAAGGGGAGGAGGGAGATGGGAGGGGGGTTCAGGAAGGGGAACTCATGTACACCCGGGGCAGATTCATGTCAATGTATGGCAAAACCAACCAATATAATATTGTAAAATAATTAGCCTCCAATAAAAAAAATAATAAAAAAGAAAAAAAATTAAAATAAATAAATAAAACTTTAAAAAATAAATAAAAATAAGGGGGAAAAAAAACCTAACGTAAGCCAGAGGCAAAGGTAAGAGGAAGTGGTTCTGTTTTAAAGCAATTCAGGATGAAAAATTCACATGTCTTTGTTGGTTGAAGCCAGAATAAACCCACAGAAAGTTCTGCATTCTGCTGAAGAAGAGCAGGCAACCACATTTTCCTGGATGCTTCTTTAAAATATGTAAGGGAAATGGGATGCAAAGACAAAAACTCATAAAGCATCTTTCTCATCAAAACACACCATAAGGAGAGTGAAAAAAAACAAGCCATAGAAGGAGAGAAGGTATTTGTATCATCTAAAGCCAACAAATGGCTTACATCCAGAATATATAAAAAGCTTGTATAAATCAATTAAAAAAAAGACAGACAATCCAATTAAAAGTAAAAGGCAAGATATGTGAACAGGCATTTTACAAAATAGGATACCCCAAGGCCAAAATACACCAAAAGGGCTACAATAGTAAACTCTGACCACACCAAGCATAAAAAAGATATAGAACGACTAGAACTGTCCTGCCTCACTGGCAGGAGTGGAGCCTTGCAGGGGTATAGCCACTTCAGAGAACCACTGGACAGCATGAGCAGAAGAAAGTTACATGGACCCTGTGACCCAGCAACCCCACCGCTAGGAATATATCCAATAGAAATGAGTACAGGCATAGGAAGAAGATGGATACAGAATGTTCATAAGCAGCAACACTCAAAATAACCTTCCCTCAAAACAACTCAAATATCCATCAATAACAAAATGGATAGGTTGCGGTCTGTTCACACAATAGAATACTGGACAGCAATGAAAACCAGTGCATTACTACTACATAATATAGTCTGGGTGAGACCACATGCCTAAGGTAGACTGAAAAAGAGCCAGATAAGAGTATAAACTATAGGTCACTTACATGGAACTCATGAAAGGGCAACTGACATTCACTGAAAGTAGCATACACAGAAAATTAGACTAATGGTAACCTCTGGGAAGAAGGGAGCAGAAAGAATCCAGGACGGAAGTACTGAGATTAAGGGAGAATGAGTGAGGCTTCTGGGGTGCTGCTCGTGTCCTGTTTCCTAATCTAGGGGTTTGTCACATGGGGACGCGCACTTGCTAATAGGTCTATTCTATTTATACACCTTATATGCATATTACATTGCAATATAAAAGTTTAAGAAATGAGTGAAACAGATATAGTCTATTCTGTTGCATTTATGTGATCCAGCTGGGTCACTGCTCAGGTGAAAATAAAGAGATGCAGTTGACTCGAACAACACCGGTTTGAGTTCTGCAGGTACATTGATAGGTGCATTTTTTTTCAATAAATATATACACTACAGCACTAGTCAAGGGTTGGCTCAATCCATGCATCACACTGTCAAGGGTTGGCTCAATCCATGCATCGGGAACTGTGAATACAGAGAAACCACATCTACAGACTATGAGATGTGGATTATTATACATGGATTTTTAACTGCACAGAGGGTTGGCGCCCAAGTCCCCACACTGTTCAATGGTCATGTGTGCTCTGAACCAGAAACAGGCACTTCCAGGGAAACATTCACATGGCAGAACGTGTTGTTCTAACACAAGGGGGACTGCTGGAAGGGGACACCTCACTGTCACTGCGAGGGAGGGGCACCATCCCAGTCTCAACCCTGACAAGTCTGAGAGGCCAGAAAGGAACACAGGAAACCTAAGATTGGCACAATAATAAAAAATGTATTAATCACTTATTAAGCAATGGTATTGTTTTATACACTTAAAATGCATTAACTCATGTAATCCTCCTAAGTCCCTATTTCACTTTTCAAATGAGCTAACTAAGCAGAGAGAAATTAAGTGGCCAATCTGAGGTCACACAGCTGGCAAGAGCCAGAGTGTGGATCCAGGCCACAAGTTCTTGCTCCAGAATCCACAGACTTAGCCACATGCTGTGCCACCTCCCTAAACTACCTAACAACCTAAGGAAGAACACGAGATCCAACCACCTGCCTCAGCAGAGGCATCCATGCCAGTGATGGGGAGAGGGACGCTGGAGGCCAGGAGGAGAAGAGCCACCACTCTGAGAGTATCTACTATGTGCCAAGCATCGGGCTAAGTACTCTCTTCATGCCCAATCTGGTTTAATGTTCACAAAAGCCTTAGGAAGTATCTAGTAGTATTATCCCTTTGGGGAGATGAAGAAAATGGACTGGGAAAATTCAACTAACTTCACATTGCCAGTGAAGGGCACAAACAGGATCTGAACCCCCACCTAAAGGTCAGTGGTCTCCCAGATCCTACAGAATAGGCCCTGATATCTTGGTGTCTCCATGGTAACTCCAGGAGGACACTCCACTGAAGTGAAATTCGGAAAGCGAAGCTCATGCCTTTGTGGCTGCTTCACAGACCCAAAGTGAAGAGAAAGTGAAAGTCACTCAGTAGTGTCTATCTCTTTGCGACTCCATGGACTATACAGTCCATGGAATTCTCCAGGCCAAAATACTGGACTGGGTAGCTGTTCCCTTCTCCAGGGGACCGTCCCAACCCAGGGATCAAACCCAGGTCTCCCGCATTGCCGGTGGATTCTTTACCACCTGAGCCATCAGGGAAGCCCAAGAATACAGGAGTGAGTAGCCTATCCCTTTTCCAGCAGATCTTCCTGACCCAGAAATTGAACCGGGGTCTCCTCCATTACAGGCAGATTCTTTACCAGCTGAGCCATCAGAGACTCTCACAGCTCAGAGACCAAGGCCAGAGCCAAATCAGCTAGAAAATATGGGGCTGGGAGATGGGTGGAATGAGGTGCAAGGATCCCTAGACAAACTCCACCCAGCATGGTGGAGAAAACATCTTCTGTCTGGCCCACAGGGTCCCCCTCTTCTTCTAAGAGAACCTCTCTGACTTCTGGTTCAGGCCTAGCTGACCACACTCGAACCACACAGAAACCACATGACTCAAGTATAGCCAATGCGAGTTCTCTCTCCTTGACACACCACAGGGATTCACTCAGGAAGGGGTACATGATCCCAGAGATTAATAAGAGTCCTCCATGGATATGAATATGGATTCAGGAAAGAGAGGATTCTTCATTAGGAAGGGTTGTCCTAGAACTGCCAGAGAACATCTTCCCAGTCACTGAGAAAAGTGTGTCTGAGAATAAAGCCAACAAACCAAAACCGCTGCAGCAGAGAGAGGAGGAGAGAGTGACAGCAAGCCCTGATGCAGCCCTGCCTGAAGTCCACAGCTGGATTTTCAAATTATGCGGACCATAACTGGGGCTGTACTTAAGCTTGTCTAAATCAGGTTCTATTGGCTTGCAACCCTAAGGGTCCTAACACAGCAGAGGTCTCTGAATAAGCTATGAAGTAGAGTATGGACATTTTTCAAAGCAAGAGGTGGCCAAACTGGATGGGGTGAAGCCAAGCCATCTGAACTACCTCCAAGGAGGATTTTAAATGGGAACCAGCCTAGGCTGAATCCCCAAAACCCTTACTTAGCTTCCAAGAAAGGAAGGCAGCATGGTGTCATGAGAAAACTAAGCTGTCCCCATTCACTGGTATAGTTTAAAAAAAAAAAGTGAAAGAGAGCCAGACCAAAATGCTGGGGCAGCTACCCTGGATGCAGATGTGATCTGAAATAGCTGAGTCACTCATCATCTTGCAGCACAAACAGTTATCAGAACTAAGCTCTTCTGCGGCAGAACTGAATGCACAGCCAGGCTTGTCTCTAACAAATGAATCTCTATGACATAATGAATTGACCGATCTTTAACAAGATTTTTCTTGAGATTTTAATTCCATACAAGACTCAGCCAGCGAGAACAATCAAAACGGTATTTTACTACCTGTAGATACACACCTTACCTTTTAAATTCGTATCTTCAGATAGGAAGGAGGTTAGCAATAAGAGGAAATTAAATCCATAAATCCACTGATTTATCACTGCACAAACACACAACAGGCGCCATGACAGTAGACTCTTTGCAGGCGGTTACTTCCCCCAGAGTCATCGCTGCACACACAGTGGAAAATCCTGATTTGGAATGAGAAATAATTCCATTTTAATCTTGTTTATCTTCTTGGTCTAGAAATCCCCTGTGGCCACTGCCCATCTGGCATGTTCCTATAAGAAAACTGTGGCCACAATTGTATAATTCAACTTGATGTTTGGTTCGTGGAATTTTTTTTCATATACACTATAGGCTGTTGGGTATTGTGGTTTGGTTTATTTTTTTTAATAAATCTAATAAACCAACACCAAGTACCATTTATTTCAGAAATATTTTGAAAGTACAAATAAGATGTAGGAAGCTTTTATGAGAATACATGAAATGCTATCTGTAGGGAGCTAACACAGCCCAACAAATTAGTCTAATCTCAAGTGGACCAGGAGGAAGGGAACTGATTCGCCAAAGCAATTTGCAATTAGTAATAATATTCTGCAGCGCTGTAGCTTGCACCATCAGAGCATCTTAGGATATGTAACATGCCTTAATTAATTCTGACAGTGCCCTTTAGCACCCCAAATTGCATGCTTTACCCTGCACTGGAATCACAGAAGACATGACTAAGAGGCAGATCTCTGGGCATTACTCTCAGAAATTCTGATTCAGGGAATCTGCCATGGGGTTTAGAAATCCCACTCTAGTTCCTCTCCCAAGTGGCCATGATTATGGAGGTTCAGGGACAGCGTTCTGAACGCCACCACAAAGAAAGTATTATCTCACCACACACGTGCATCGGAGCTCAGAGTTAGTAAGGGTTTGCCACTTGTTCTTGAGTACCACTGTCCAGTGAAATGTCCAGCGATGATGGAAATGTTCTATAGTCTTCATGGCCCATATAGGAGCCACGTGTGGGTAATGAACACTTGAAATATAAGTAGGAGGGTTGAGGAATTGAATGTTTCATTTCATTTCAATCAATTTTGACTTAAATGGCCACATGTGTCTATTGGCTTATATACTGAACTATGCAGCTCTCAATAAAAGAGCAGCATTTAAGGAAAAAATGGGAAGTTCACTATGTTAGAACATATTCCTTTCTATCTTTAGCACATTGCCAGCAAATTCTTTAACATAGGCAAAATGGCATGACCTGAGTACCTACTATTCTCAAAAACTCTATCAGGTAAGTTTTATAAAGAAGTTGAATGAAGTCACAGGGCTGGATATAACAGAGAATACAAGATTTGAACCCAATCTGTGCAATTCCTACACCTTGATGCTTCCATTACAACATGCTGCCTTCTCATATATGAGCTCAACCTAAAACACAGAGGGAAACTAACAGAACTGTCACCTCCCTCATCTTAAACTCCTAAAAGTTTTCACTATTTTTCTGCCTATCAATTGGCATTCCCATGCAGGGGTTCTATGAACAGCATCACACAGAGTAAGGAAGATTCCACGGCCAACCACACACTGCAGGATCTAGCCCTCACTGATCCTCTCCAGCTCTCCTCTCTGCTCCAGCCACACTGCTGCGTGAATGGAGCAGGCACTCTCCTACCTCAGGACCTGTGCGCTCACTGTCCACTCACCTGAAATGCTCTGTCTTCAGATATCCACATGGCTTACTTGCTCTTTCCTGAGAACACTGCTCAATTGTCCTTTAAAAGTAAGTCCTTCCTCCACCATTATTATTTTTTAATTCCTCTATCCACTCCCACAAGTCACTACTCCTGGCACTGACTCTCTCCCTTTATTTTTCTCTGTAGTATTTATCACTTGTTTATCATCTTTCTCTATTCCCATTGGGACAGAAGCTGTGATGGACAGTAATTCTGTCTTGCTTACTAATGTGTCCCACCACCTAGCCTGCAAGAGGCACTCAGTAAGTACTCTGGATAAATACATAAATTTATAACAGGAGTTTTCTTGCATGGTTACAATATAGGCATTATTTTTTCATTCTTTACACAATTCTATGTTTACCCAATATTCCACAATAAGCATCTATGTCCCTAGCAGTCATATATCGACCAGTAATTCAACGGATTATCTTCACATAATCCTACTCGGTTGTCTTTGTGTTGCCCTAATGCCATCACCTGAGCAAAGTTTTATACCTGCCCCTCCTCTCTACCTTCCTTCTCCAAGCTCCACTAATGACAGCACCGAGCTAAGACCCCCTTGAAACAGAGATGGTTATGTCTATATTTCATCATAACTGCTGAATCCAAGGAGCCTAACCGCAGAGGCCAACCAATGAATCATATTAGACATTTTTCACTTAAAAAATATAACTGCATCATTTCTGACAAATTTACAATTGCATCAGAGGCTACGAATTAGAAGGTTGCATACTTGCTGAAATAGCTACATGATTTTCCCCCAATAAAGATCAACTGTAAACAGTTTATAATGCTAGCACTAGGAAGTTGGGGGTGCACTCAACCTCACTAACCAAGCATGCTTAGATAATGCCTTATTTACTGGGGGGAGAAAAAGCATTGTTGGATGTGGTCTCTGATTAATCTCAATCAGGTATCAGCCGAGCTGCATCATATATAAAACAATAAAGGCACGTGGTGTCTCCCTTTATTCTACAAAAAGCTTTTTCCTCATGCATCACCTTATTGAGTCTGGTCAACAACTCAGTAAGATGGGTTTTATTTGTATTCCTGTTAAGCTGAGAAAACTAAAGCACAGAAAAGCACTATGACTTCTCTCATGTTCCAAGTCATGCAGGTAGACACGCATGCAGGTGGAGCTGAGTTAAAGAACATAATCTGCAGCTAAGAGAGTTACGAGCAGAGCAGCCAGGAAGGGTGTCCAGACAATAGAGATGCCGTGATGGGCAGCTATGAAGGGGGGGAATGGCTGACTGAATATGAACTAAGGAGCATCCAGGCTGTGAAACTGTGCTCCGGGTTCTGCCTGTGGACATTAGTGTTTGACAAGTGCAGTCCGGTGAATGAGTAGATGGAAAGGCTTTCCCACTGGCCTGACACTAATGCAGGCCTCGTAAGTAAATAGCACTCATCTGTGACAAGTACAGATAAATCCCAGTCTAGGGCTCGCCTCTGAAAGGGCTGCTGGAGGTGTCCTGACACTCTGCTAGGACAACTCATCATCCCGGGGAGACAGGTTAAAAGGTGCACGCAGCACCGCAGAGAATCTCAACATGAGCTCAGACGGCAGGGACCGGGGACCCGGGATCTGATGAAGCACACAGATGGAAGGGCACAGACCTGCACAGCAGGCTTCCTGGGCCCTCCAGCAAAACCGTGAGTGACACAGCTACCCCAGTAAACTGTAATACGTTTGCTCACAGAATTTTAGTTTGAGTGAACCTCAAGAAAAGACAGAAGAAACTATACACGCACACACACACATATAACTTGCATGTATTATTTGAATGATATATATTATATACGCATGTATACCAAGTGTTGGGTGCACATACACTCACACATATACATGTGTGTACTCACACACATATACATGTCAAAGCTTACCTCACCTACGGAGGTTAGTAGGTACCTTCAATTGAGGAGTAAAAGGATGACTTCTGTGCACACTTAATTTTATATGAATAAAATAATTATGAAATAGAAAAAGTATGGCGACAAGCTGTAAAGGTAGACAATGGACAAATTCTCATCAGAAAAGACCACAGGTCTCGAAATCTCATCAGGAAAGGAAACGCAAGTATACAAATGTGATTAAGAGACCATCCTTAAATGTGGTCCAGGGAAGGGCCTCGAGGCGGACAGACCCAGCCCCAATGTCAGCTGCCCCATCCACTGATTATGAAACTTTAGGCAAGTCACTGCAGTCTCAGCTCTCCAACAGGGTTAACTGTGTGAGGATTACATGAATCAGTGCACGTGAAGCACTTTTAACACAGTCATGTGTGCAGCAAGGACCTGTTGAATGTCGCCGTCTTCCCCTTTCACTGCAGTGGGCTGGCCACACCCAACCCAAAGAACAGGACGTCCTGTCGGAGACACCGAATGGGGGTCTGTGAGCATGATGTAGTTTCCATTCACTTGGGACTTGGTTGATATTTATTTCTAATTCAAGCCCACTGTGGTCAGAGAACTCTAAGATTTCAGTTCTTTGAAATCTGAGTCTATTTTGTGACACAGGATGGTCTTCCTCGGCAAATATTCCACACACAGCTGAAAAGTTTAAGATACCCCTCTGTTGGCTGGAGTATTCTACAAAAATCTGTATTAGGTCAAGATGGCTGACAGTGTTTGTCAGATCTGTATTCTGATTTAGTGGCCTGGTTGAGCCACTATGAAAGCAGTGTTACGATTTCTGGTTACAATAAGGAAGCTTATTTTTTCATGACATGCCTTTCTCCATGCTCTTACTTTCAACCGATCCATCCTTCCATATTTAAAGTGGGCCTCTTGTAAATAGCATCTAGCTGTCTATCCTTTCTATTCAGTAATCTGAATAGGCAATCTCTACCTTTTAAATTAATGTTCACTTACATTTAATAATAATGCATATGGTTGGACTCGGGTCTCACATTTTCCGCCTCCTCCATTCTGTTCCTATGAACTATTGTTGATGTTCACACAATATATTTTATATACATCATCTACATACATTATAAACCAAATATGGTGGTATACTTTGGTTTTAATAGCTATATGTCTTAAATAGGTCGAGATTTTAAATAAAACAAAAAAAAAAGAAAAATATATACACAGGGACTTCTCTGGTGGTCCAGTGGTTAAGAATCCAACTGCCAATGCAGGGGACGCATGTTCAATCCCTGGTCCGGGAAGATCTCACATGCTACAGGGCAACTAAACCCACTGGCCTAGAGACCCGTGCTCTGAAACAAGAGCAGCCACTGCAATGAGAAGCTTCTTCACCGCTACAAGGAGGAGCCCCCACTTGCAGCAACCAAAGAAAGCCCGTGCAGGAAACAAAGACCCAGCACAGCCAAAATAAATAAATTACTTTTAAAAATATACATATATACATAACAGTCCTACATATATAAATAAAATTCATTCCTGTGGATCCATATTGTCATCCAGTGTCACTTTCCTTCAGCTTGAATTACTTCCTTTAGTGTGGCCTGCAGTGCAGTCAGGCTGGTGACAAGTTTTCTGCTTTTACTTCTCTGAAAATACTGCACTTTCATTTTTGATGGGTATTTTTGTTAGATACAGATTCAAGAAGTGATAGATTCTGTTAGTGTCCTTTTACTATTTTAAATGTTATTTCTTTTTCATCTGGTCTCCATTCTTTCTAATAAAGAGCCAGTTTTTTAGTACCATTTTCACTATATATACTGTCTTTTTCCTCACTCTGGCTGCTTTCAAGATCTTTCTTTCTTTGGTTTTTAACACTTTAACTATAATGTGCCTAAAGGCAGCTTTCTTTGTATTTTTCCTGCTTTGGGTTTGCTGAGTTTGCTCTATCTTTAAGTTGATTTTTTCTCCAATTTTAGGAAATGCTAGGCCCTTATTTCTTCAAATATTTTTTCTGCCTCATTTTCTCTTCCTCTCTCTGAGATCCCAGTTATATATTAGACTATTGTCCCACGGTCCCTTGATGCTCTGTTCATTTTTTTCCAATCTTTTTTTTTTTCCTGTTTTTCGAACTGGATAACTTTTTATTGATCTAACTGCAGGTTCAGTGGCTCTTTCTTCTGCCATTTCCAATCTGCTCTTGACCCAATCTAATAAACTTTTTATTTCGGACACTACTTTTTCTGATGCTAGAGTTTTCATTTTTAAATAGCTTTCATTTCTCTGCTTAGATTTCTCAATCTGTTATTCACTAAGACTTTTTCCTTTAAGTCTTTGAACATATTTATAATGGTTGCTTTAAAGTGCTTATCTCCTAATTCTAATATCTGGATCATCTCAGAGACAGGTTTAATTGCTTTGTCTCTTACCCATAGCTTATACATTTCTGTTTCCTCTAGTAATTTTTATTACATAGTGGATATTGTAGGGTTCTCCAGTGGCACTAGTGGTAAAGAACCCTCCTGCCAACACTGGAGACACAATGAGTCATGGGTTCGATCCCTGAGTTGAGAAGATCCCCTGGAGATCATTCCCTGGATGGCGACCCACTCCAGCATTCTTGCGTGGGAAATCCCATGGACAGGGGAGCCTGGTGGGCTCTCTCCGCCACTCACATGGCAAAGAGTCGGACAAGACTGAAGCAACATAACATAGCATAGCACAGTGGATATTGTGTAGGAGACACTGCAGAGGGAGTAAATTCTTTTATCTTTGTAAAATATATATTTATGTTTTTGTTCTGGCAGGCAGTGAATTTGGCTAGACTCAAACTCCAAATTCAGTTCCCTGCAGTGGATAGCAGCTACACTTCTCAGTTTCCTCAACTTTTAAGCTGCTGCTCTTTGTTGGGAACGTTGGAGTCTCCCCCATTCACATGAGCTCAGGCATCAATGATTTGGGCAAAGTTTACAATGATGTTCATGCTCCTCCTCCTCTTCCTGCAGCTCCCTCCTTTCTGAAATATCTCCCCTCACTTTCCAGCTGTTCTGGAAGCTCTGAACTCCATCCTCCAAGTCCTCAACTCAGTAGCAACACAGCTTTCTGCTTGACCTCTGACTAGCCATGCTGCAGTGACTACCAGGGAACCACAAGCAAAAAGCTGCAGAAAAGTTTTACGAAGTGCAGTTTTTTTCTTTGAAGGGTCAATCCTCTTCTAGTTACTTTCAGCACACCTAAACTAATGGATTTGTTCCTCAAAAAGACAAGACTTCTTTAGGAGTCTGGTCTAAGACTACAATGAGGTCTCGATAAATGAAAAGGCTCATCCTTGGCCAAACAGGAAAGAAACAGACATATCCTTGGGAAATTCCCAGTTTCCCTGGGTCTCTTTATCCTAGCCTCCTCTGAATTCTTATTGCCTTGCAAACCCTACCAGGGGTGTCCAGGGTCTACACCAGAATTCACTTCCTCCCTAGCAAAGGACGATGGTTCTATTCTATTCACACAATCAGTATCTGCTTTTGGATGCTTGATCAGAGAGCAGATCCCTAAAGCTGCCCACGGCTATCACTGATCAGTTAGTAATTGCTATTACTCAAAGCAATTTGGGCTTCCCTGGTGGCTCAGACAGTAAAGAATCCACCTGCAATGTAGGAGACCTGGTTTGATCCCTGGGTTGGGAAGATCCCCTGGAGGAGGGCATGGCAACCCACTCCAGTATTCTTGACTCAGTTCAGTTCAGTCGCTCAGTCGTGACCGACTCTTTGCGACCCCATGAATCACAGCACGCCAGGCCTCCCTGTCCATCACCAACTCCCAGAGTTCACTTAAACTCATGTCCATCGAGTCGGTGATGCCATCCATCCATCTCATTCTCTGTCGTCCCCTTCTCCTCCCACCCCCAATCCTTCCCAGCATCAGAGTCTTTTCCAGTGAGTCCACTCTTCGCATGAGATTCTTGCCTAGAAAAGCAATTTACCAACTAAGAAGCATTCCTGACAATCCTACTATGTGTACCTGGGGCTACCACAAGGGGGCGTATTGGGCACGCTTCCAGGCAGTTATTCTCTGCCAACCCCAGAGCTCCTTGACAGACAGGGAAAGCCCCGCATTTACCGCCTCCCTCCTCCACCATCAGTTCCTCTGGTCTGTTCTATAACAATAAACACTGACGCATTATCTCCTCATCTCCTTTTCCTGGGTATAAAATCTGGTTCAGACCATTAGGAGCCCTATCAGCAAATACACTTATTAAATGTTTCATCATTGTTTTAAGTGTGTTCTCATTTTAGGCAAGGACTCAAGGCATAGAAGAACAAAGAATCACACGATCTACTAAACTTACACTGGCAAGACAACTCTACGCTTACACAGCCTCCTGTATATAAGTAGAGACAATGTAGACAACAAAAGAAATCTATGATTTCAAATCTATGTTTTGACAGGTCCAGGTTCACAAATTTTCCCTAAAGAATACTGTTTCCGAGTCACAGGTGAATAATGTAAGTGCTGGGAGGATGGCAAGGGCTGTGAGTAGTGACGGACATCCACAAGCAACTCCAGATGACCCGTAAGGCTGAGGATCGTGATGTTTCTAAAACAATATGCTTCCAACTGTTATAAAACTGAATTGGCTCTTGAACAGCCATCTTATAAATGATCTGAACTTACTACTGAATAATATTTCAGGATCTATAAACAGACTAACAGAAATTCAGGCTAGCCCTCCTTCACAGACTTTTTAGAATAGGAATGTAAAGGCAAAGACAAAAATCAAGTTAGATTTTAAATCGTTTTGAACAAGTAAAATGTGGGAAGGCATGCATACTGTAGAAGACTCATTTTTACAAAAGGAGTTAACCTTGGGGTTCCTTTAAATCTGCTTTAGATCCCATTGAAAGTCTTTTTAAATTATAAGTTCTCTCGCTAAAAAGCATATATCCACACACATACATTACAGATAATTTTAGGGGTTTGGAACACACTCAAAAGTGCCCATGAATGATCACAGTCATTAGAAGTTTAAGAAACTCAACAGTACATCTCCTTTCCCACCCTGTCACTCCATCTCGGTGAATAAAAATGGGGGCTGTAAGACTAGGAGAGTTACAGTCACTTTCAGCACCTTATTTTCAACGCTTTGAACAGGTACAGGGCTGGTACAAGGTAGATGCTCACTAAACACATGTGGTTGAAAATACTGAATCAGCAAACAGAAGCCTCAAATAAGGAGAACAAAAATAAATAAATGGTAAAACATTTAAAAGCCTTTACCAACTGAAAACAGGAAAGACAGTATTGCTGATATTAATAATAAAAGGTTATTGAAATATTTTCACCCACAAGAAAACAGATTTTGGTGTTCTATGGCCTGAATGCACACATAACACCAAAAGCAGGAGAGGAAGCAGGCCCTGACACACAGCAGGTTTGCCTATAAACCCTTGTTAACAGTTGTACACAAGCCCCGTTGCAGCACACTTCCTCCCAGGCTTCCCAACACTCTGGCCTCCACCACCTTCCAGGGGCTCTCAAAAAGAAGGCACATGATTCACCAAGTTCTGCAGTTTCAAGTGTGTCCAGTGAGGAGACATAAGTGAAGCTGTGCAGGGCTGAGGACAGAAACTGCAGAATAGATGGAACAGTCAGGAATAGGATCTTTGCAGTGGCAGGAAGTTGAGTGCCCCCCCAAAAAAAAAAGGCACTATGGTGGGGTCTGTGCCAATGGGAGCCAGGAGGGCTGAGCAGGGAGCAGCTCCCATCCTGATGGCGGAGTGAGCAGCAAGTCCTGGTCTGAAGAGGAGCAAAATCCACTCCCTTTTCTGGGTCAGCAATCCACTCACTGCAGGAATACCCACAGGACAGCCTCTCCCAGAGCAGAGGGGAGACAGCTGACCAACTGTGTGCCCCCCAACACTGACTTCACCTTTCTGTACCTCAGATTCCCCAGCTGCCAGTGGGAGCTATGGTTTTGTTTTCCTCGTATGGTCGATGGGGGGTGCATTGCTTTACAGGGTTGCTGTAACACAGCATCGCAAAGTGGGGGGTTTAAAAACAAGAGAAATAATAGAAATCCAAAGTCAAGGTGCTGGCAGGGCTGCACTGCCCCTGAAACCTGTGGGGAGGATCCCTCTTTGCTTCTCCTGGTGGTTGCCAACAATCCCTGGCACTCCTCAGCTCCCAGGTCCCTAATTATGATCTTTGCTATAAAACATGGCTCCTCTCCCTGAGGTTGCTCCCAGTCCCATCACCTTCATCCCAGCTCACATCAAGTTCCTCCACGGAAACCTCTACAGTCAAGGCAGCCCCAGGGACCCAGAGTCTCCCCCTGGCTAAAGGCAGGAACACAGTGAAGATAATAAGACTCGGGCCCCTCCTAGCACAGACTCCTTCCAAGACCTTGAGAAGGGCCTAGCAAATGTGCTCACATGGATACGTATTTTGCACAAAATATGCCAAAGTACGATTTTTTGACCATCAGTTAAGACCCCTGTCTCCTTCCACATCACTGTCACACCCCACCTGGTTCCAGTTACCACCAGAATCCAGCCAAGAAGAACTGGGTGGAAATACATGCAGGGAAAATTCAGTGGTATGGATTATGTAGTTTGTGGGCACTTTTACGGAAAGGCAAAATTATCACTAGCCATCACGGTATGGGAATGGTTTTTAGGAATGACGCCATTCACCCACTGTCATGGTGACACACAAGAACAGGGTCAGAAGTCACACCAATATAGGAATAGGTCCTACCAGAAGTATGTGAGTGGAGAAGAAACAAGGTCTGAAACTTACAGAGACAGAACCCAGGCCGTGGCACAGTCCTCCAGTAAGAAATCAGATGCATACAACAGCACTTGCTAAGGTCTATTCAAAATGGATAATACGACACACACGATTATAATGCTCAAGTTTAATTCCTCTTTTTCTTGGCGGGAGTCACATGACATCAAATTAATTAGAAGCCCTGTGCTTCAGGGGTACAACATGATGAACAGTGGGCCGAACAGATCTGCAGGAGAAGTCGTGTGCTTGGCACATCCAATCATCAAAAATAAAAAACAAATTTCACCAGCCATGCCAGAGGAAAGCCTGAATTATTCTTCTAATCTCTCTGTAGAAAATATTACAAAATTAATGTCATAAAAAGAGACAACCAAAGGGCATGCAGAAAAAAAAAATACATGTAGGGAAAATTTATTGTAGAGGCATGTCAGGCAGTTAACTTACAATATAAATCTGCTATTTTCTGGGCTAGGTCATCTAGGCTTTCTAGAATTTGTAAATTTGTGATGATTTATTTTCTCAGCCTAAACAACAAATCATTTTACTCCTAAATTTGTACATATATATAATTCTGTGCTATTTTTCCTAAAGAGGACCCCCCCCATATAAACTTCAGACCCCACAAAACCTGGATCTGCCCCAGGCTGGCACTATTGTGGATCTCCGCATTTTGTTTCTCTCTGGAAAATCGAGTGGTCTCGGAATGCACTGTGCACACACAGGTCCTCAGGCAGGACCACTCAGGGGTCAAGACAGAACCCCTGCTTATATCCAACTCTATCACTCGGTGGATGTTTACCCAACTGCTTTGATAAACAAGACTCTTTATTTTTGCTATAAGATGGGGATAGTATATATGGCAGTTTATATGTTCAGACCCAAGTGTGTGTGTGTATTTGCTGTTTTTCCAAAGCACTGCACTAGCAATGAGAGATAAAATCACAAGCAAACACAGACACAAACGTGTGGTCCTTATCACGAGGCACAGAGGAAGGAGGGACGCAGGCGCTTGTTAATGTCCATCTGCTTAACCCCTGCCCCTGAAATCTTTCCCTAACCACCCCAAGCATACATATACACCAGACACATCGGTACAATTTTAGTATGCATTTTTTATTTCTCCAAGAGCTTCTCAAGCTCCTGCCAGGAGGAAACATGAACAGCTCACTGGACAGCTAAGCTTCTCAGCCAGCACATGCTCAACCACACGATCCTGAGTTGATTCTACTTTGCAGTGTGTTTACTCTGCTGGGGCCTCTTTTTCCACCACCACGGAGTTTATGTTCAATTTTTATTCCTTGTGGGTGACACCCATAATGGTTGGGAAAAGATATGAAGCAAAGGAAGAATCTGGCATGTGGCGCTAAAATGCAAGGTTGACAGATGAAAATGACAGGACACAAGGAGCAAAGAGGAGCAGACCCTTCAGGACTGGTGACTAAGGGAGGCATCATAAAAGCCACTGCAGCCAGGGTGGGCCAGCCGACAATGGTCAGGAATGGGGAGCGGAGTGAGAACAGATGGACGCCTGGCACGACCCTGGGGAGCCTGATCTGAGGGGTGACTGCAGGCGGCTAAAGCCTAGAACACAGCGCCACAGGGCCTTGCATATGGCGGCCTTGCCGAGTGCTGACTCAGAGAGCACCTTCTTCTCCAGGAACACATCCTGCACTAAAAAAGGTCTGCATTTATGTGATGACAGAATGAGATCAGTGTTAAGAAGAAATGGAATGCTGTTCTATGAGCCAGGAAGATTAAAATGATAATATACGAAAAGTGCTGAGCACAGTGCCTGGTGGTTAGTAAATGCTCAACAAAGCAGCAGCTGTTAGCAGTTCTTATTACGCCCCCTGCTCAACTTTGCTACTGAGCAGGGCAATGGCCTAGAGTTCTTCATATTCCCAGCTGGACCTCTGCCAGCGCAGGGCATACAAAAGTGCTAAAAAGATAGCACTCAATTAATTCCACCAAGTGTTTTCAGACACACCAAAAAAGTCTTTGGAGCAAGTTGCCCAATTTCCATCCGTGCCAGTCATCGGCCTGCTTGATCTCAGAACAGTTCCTTGCTCTTCCTCTGCTCTGTATCCCGGGCAGACATTTCTCCACTCCTCTGACCTCTGTTGCAGCAAGGCTCTTTGTCCAACGAGAGGTACAGGTGGGATGCTGGAGGGCAGGGACAGGAGAAGTCGGGGTGTTTCCCCCATCGTCCCCTGCTCCCAGTGACATCACGATAGTCACTGTGTCTCTGCCATGACCCAACCTGCTGTGGTCCCAGCTCAGGCAGGGCGCCCTCGCCATGGTCCTGGCTGCTGACCTCTGGCTCCGCCACCTCCTCCCATGTGTCTCCTAGCCCAGGAGTAGAACAACATTCTTTCCAACCATGTTCCTGGCAGGAGGAGGGGGAAGCAAGGAACCCACAGGAAGATGGTGTGAGCCATGAGAAAGGGTGGCAGAGAGTTATCAGAATTCCTCCTCAGATAACTTGGACCATGTACCCACTCTGTGGTGGCCCACTCCTGGTGGCCCCAGACCTGTCTTGAGGATTCTGACCTCACCAGCCACTTCTCCCCCAGCTCCCTCCAACAAAACAAATCAGATAGCTCCTCCTCCAGAAGCCTTCCCCACCCTTCTCAGCCAATGCTATTACTTTTCCCAAGTGTACTTCCTCCCTTTATTCTCGACACAAGCAAAAGACACACCATACGTATTTGCTAAATACACTGATCTTCTCCTTGTGTTGACCATGTTATGGCATGATTCCCACTAACCGTAATTATCTGTTCATAAGAAGTTCAAGTGTTAGTCGCTCAGTTGTGTCCAACTCTTTGAGACTCCATGGATTGTAGCCCACCAGGCTCCTCTAACCATTGGATTCTCCAGGTAAGAATATTGGAGTGGGTTGCCATTCCCGTCTGAGTCCAAATCCTGGTTCTGCCACTTCAAATCTGTGTGTCCTCAAGACAGTTATCACAAAGGATTATCACAGAGATTGAATAAGAAAACTCAGGTAAAGCACGTGGTGTTAAAGCTGTCCCATAGTAGGGACTCGGACATTGGGCTCCCCTACCATTCACAGGTCCAGCTTTCACTAATAGGGCCAACACATTGCAGGCATTCTGCAAAGAGTTGTTATACAATGTCCTCTGTACACAGAGATGCCGTCATCGAGGAACCCTCATATGAAAATGCCTGCCTCTTTAAACAATGCCCAGAGGCACAATAACCTAATCGAATGCAGGGCCCTTGGTTCAAATTCAGGTTGTGTGCCACTTGTAGCCGTGTGCCTCAAAGCAAGTGACTGACGCTCTCTGAGTCACTTCTCTACAGGGAGATAGTACTAACTTCCCTAAAACAATTCTTATAAGGATTAAAGGAGAAAAAGTTTACCAAGTGCTTCATAGCTCCCAGCACAAGAGGGCTCTACAAATATTAGCCTCCATCCCTTCCATTTAAGTGGGTGACACTAAGTCTTTTATTTTTCAACTCATAAAAAAAGCCAACCTCGCTGCAATTATAAACACCACAGCATAATTTTTTAACGGCACCCAGGTGGAATCACGCTAGTGTCATTTTCACTTAAGAATTTTATATTGTCAACTGATTTATTAACCATAAGAAGCAATTCCCCAGGGGAGATTACAGTTGAAATAATTGTTTTGAAGAAAATAGGGTGGATCAACACACCGGAATCATTAATCATCAAAACAGCAACATACATTTGATGAGGTGGCCTCCTCCTTGGAGCTTTCTTTCTGTGATAAAAGAAGAATTTGCACAAAGTATCTACTGTAAAGCTCTGTCATGCAACAATTCATCAGCATCTCCCCCAGCCCCACCCTGCTCCGCTCCATGGCAGGGGAATCCATGCCTGGGAATGACAGAGCCAGCAGAGGAGGAGCTCCCATCATGAATCACTGCAAAGCAGCAAGAGTTTAATGGGTTTATTAACGAATTAATAATTTAGCAAACATTACTAGCTATCTTCTACTGAGTAATGTCCATGAAATACTGCAAAAGCAACCCAGGAAATGAGAGGCTATGAGGCTGAACAGAAAAAAGGGCTGCCTCCCCCAGATGCAGGTAAGACATGGTGTTAAAATCAATTTGGCACTTATTAGTCCAAGGGACTGCAAGGAGATCCAACCAGTCAGTCCTAAAGGAAATCAACTCTGAATATTCATTAAAAGGACTGATGCTGAAGCTCCAATACTCTGGCCACCTGACGTGAAGAGCTGACTCAATGGAAATGGCCCTAATGCTGGGAAAGACAGAGGGCAGGAGGAGAAGAGGACGACAGAGGACAAGATGGTTGGATGGCACCACTGACTCAATGGACGTGGGTTTGAGCAAACTCCAGGTTATAGTGAAGGTCAGAGGAGCCTGGCTCACTGCCATCCATGGGGTCTCAAAGAATCAGATGAGACTTAGTAATTGAACAACCACAGAAGATAGCAGAAGAATCACTCTGTTCCCAAACTCAGGCATTCCTTGAGAGAGGACAGCCCTAGGGACAAGCCCGCTGCTCATTCAAGAACAAATCTCCTACAGACTGGTCTAGAAATTTCTGTTGTTTTCCTTTTAAACAGCACGTTTCAAAGTGGATACTAATCTCTCAGGCCATAACATAGAGCCTCTCGTGTTGGTTTAACAAACATAAAGAATCCAAAGGGACAAATTCAAAGTCATTTCTTTTTCCCACGTGCTGCAGAACATCACGGTTTTACCGTAATCAGAGGTAAGACCCTGATTTCAGAAAATGATGGCTGACTCTTTTCTACGCACTTACTATGTATTAGACACCGCCTTAGATTATTTGGGCTTCCCTGGTGGCTCACTGGAAAAGACTCTGATGCTGGGAAAGGTTGGGGGCTTGAGGAGAAGGGGACGACAGAGAATGAGATGGCTGGATGGCATCGCCGACTCTGTGGACATGAGTTTGAGTGAACTCCGGGAATTGGTGATGGACAGGGAGGCCTGGCGTGCTGTGATTCATGGGGTCGCGGAGAGTTGGACACGACTGAGCGACTGAACTGAACTGAACTGGTGGCCCCAATGGTAAAGAATCTGACTGCATTGTGGGAGACCCAGGATCAATCCCAGGGTCGGGAAGATCCCCTAAAGAATGGAATGACTACCCATTCCAGTATTCTTGCCTGGAGAAGTCCATGGATAGAGAAGCCTGGTGGGCTACAGTCCACAGGGTCCAAAAGAGTCAGACACGACTGAGCAACTAACACTTAGATTATTTGGGGGAGGGGTTGGGAAAAGAAGATAGGCCAAACTGATGTCTATTCCTGAGCTCCATGCTGATGACTGGCTTTCGATCCTATTAAAAGCACCTGGAAAATATTAAATAATATTAACGTCTTAGATTCTTCAGAGACATTCTCATTTGATAATTTCAATAAGCCTGTAGAACAGATGAGGTTACTCCCACTTTGCTGATGCTCAGCTTTTTCATCTATAAGTACAAATCATTTGTCCAACAAACTTTTAAGTTCCAAGTATCAACTCCCTTCTTTCTCAAGCCTTATCTTTATAGACACACTACACTTTAATTGCTTTTTTTTTCCTCTTGAGAACTATCACATGTATACTAAAAACAACCAACATACAGAAATAAAAAACAACCATCACCTGCAAAGTGAACTCTGGGAAAAGTCACCATTCACATCTGAGGCCTGATGTGTCAGATTCTGTCTACACTTTTTTTTATATTACAAGAAAATAAGATAATTCTGTACCTACTCTTTTGCAACCTGCTTTTTATACTTAACAAAGCATGAACTTTTCCCCATGTCATTAAATGTTATACTGAGCGGTTACGTAGGATCCCAGGGTATGTGCGCGCCCTCATTTACCTAGCTCATCTGAATTAATTAGGTGTTACTGTCTGACAAAAGTTAGTCTTCCATTTCTACATCCAAGCTGGAAGAAGCAGGCACTCAGGTATTTGGAAGTCCAGAAACCATTTCATCACTTGGCATGTCGCTGCATTAATATGTCATTTCTTTAGGGTACTTCCTTTCCAAAGGGATCGGAGACACATCTCATTGCAAAAACTGCCTGGAAACCCCCTCAGATGTGGCTCCATATTCAAACTCAGCTCCCTTACATCACCAACAGCAAGACAGCACTAAGAGTGTTCCCACCTCCAGGCTCAGGACAGCCTTCTGTCAGAGTTGAGAGATGACAAGAAAAGGAACACTGCAGGTTCCAGACACCGGGTTTGGCCTCGGCTCTGCCCTGACCTGGCTCGTGACCTCAGAGGATCACAGATCCCTGCAGTCTCATCCCAGAAGCACTCAAATGAGAGTAGCATCCTTCAAGCAATGATTCTCTCCTCCAGGAGGTTTTGAGAATGAAGCAGAAAATTGCTGAATGCCTTGGGAAAACCAGGCCATCAACATTCAGGGCCCTTTGTCACCATACCAGTGAGAAAGGTGCAAGGTTTACTATTGTTACTTTTTTTCCTAACCCAAATTCAGAAACTAAGTTATAATGTAAACATGCCAAGAAGCACCAGCACAGGAGCCCACAGCCACCGGGAGCCTAGGGTGGTTTGGGTTGGGAAGTTGAACTCGTCAAGCAGCAGAGAGTCCCCTGGTTTGGCAGCCAGGAAGCAACACAGAGGCCCACTGGGACTTCAGTCTTGAGGATCTGAGAACAAACACTTTCTTGGCTCCAAAATCCTATCCCATGCTCTCTTTCGCCATCCCCATCTGATAAATATTCCACCAACGGAAGGTCCCGCTGTGGTAGGAGAACTTCACTGAGGAGCAAATACTCTGTGAAGGGAAATGCCCACTTACGAGACGATCTGTACAACGGGAGCCACACGCACAACAGTGACTCCTGGGCCAGGCCAGGCCTGTGTTTCCACCATCAGCTGGATTAAGCTCCAATCCTGAGGACCCTGTGTGAATGAATGTCCTCCCCTGAAGCATCCTGGATTAGAGAAAGGCTGGACCAGCAGGGGACCAGGATCCAGCTATGTGGGGTCACAAAGGGCAGGGCCTAGGTGTTAGTCGCTCAGTCGTGCCCTACTCTTTGTGACCCCACGGACTGTAGTCCATCAGGCTCCTCTGTCCATGGGATTCTCCAGGCAAGAATACGGGAATGGGTAGCCATTTCCTTCTCCAGGGAATCTTCCCTACCCAGGGATCGAACCCGGGACTCCTGTACTGCAGGCAGATTCTTTACCATCTGAGCCACTTGGGAAGCCCTAGGGGGCCTAGGAATCCTGAACCAAAATGTGTCCCTCCCATCTGTTCCCCAAAGCACCTAAACTCCCCACCATTAGAGTCTCTGCTAAGAACCCAGTGGGAATGTGTGAGTTTTACTAAGTATAAAACATTATGTTTTGTTGAAATTGAAGAGGTAATGAATCAACCAGTCCCTAATAAATAAGTTCACTCAGCACACTGCAGGACAATCCCTCCTCCAGCTGGAAGCAGGGATGAGGTGTGGCCACACCCAAGAGGCAGGCTTTGCCAGGAGGATGAGGCAGAAGAGAGAAAGGGCAGAGCCCAGCCTGGCATCTCGCTGCAGAAGGTGCTTCGCCCGCTGCAAGCACTGGTTCCAGAATAACTGGAGAGAAGGCTGGGTGTCTGGGCCACCCAACCAATGTGATAGTCACCAATGGCCCCAGCTCCAAACTCTCAAAAGGAACCTGACTCCATTCCTTCCTCTGAACTCCCAGAACAAACTGCCACCCTTCATACATACTCAGGCTCTGGGAAAGAAGGGTTCGAGTCTATCCAAGCCGTAGTCCACTCCTTGGCCAGCAGCCTACTCTGCCCTACTGGCTGCCCCCACAGGTGCCTCAGAGTTCCCTGGACTGAGGGGCTATGTTCAGGCAAGACAGGAATAGGAACAGTTCTCCTTGCTGTCTTGAGTTGTTCACTGCAGGACTCAGCGGGGGGAGATGTGGGGCTGGAGGGAGAAGACACCCACCGCCACTTGCAAATGCTTCCCATGGAAGGGAGTAGCATAGAACTGACAGAAGCTCCTCACCAGAGATGCAGAGCTGGCTGCCTGTCCTTTCAGGTGGATCCTGCCCACCCACCCCACAACTGCAGACATCCAGCCTCTCTCTCAGCGGGGACTCCTGGTCCCCGCATCTTCTCAGTTTGGTCTGGCTTCAGGCTTGGAGCCCTACCCCTCAGGCTTCCCCACCTTGGGGCTTGATTCTTTAAATCCTAAGCCTATCATCGGGAGGCCAGGAAGGGCCTCTCTGCTCCTAACAAGCAGCACCCACCTCATTCCCCTATTGGGCTTACTTCACTTAGCGAGGCACCCACTCCCATCACTGCTCACTGGTAAATAAAGGACAAAGAAACATCATTCCCTCATATAACACTGGGAAATTCCTAACTTCCCTGATTCAAAGAGCTCCAAAATCTAGCCTCACCAACATTCCCATCTTTGCACTAGAGTAACCCCAACGAGCTTCTCTGGGCTTGACTGAAAACTGACATGCGATACACCAGGAAGAAGACAGAACCTTCCATGGGACAAAGCTGTGTTCGTATCCCAGCTTGGCCCCTCACAACCTTTTTGAGCCTCGCTTTCCTCACCTGTACATTGGAGATAATCAAAGCTGCTTTGGGAATTTTAAAAAATTCATTAGGAATACCACACAAAAGGTAGAGAGAACACACCCCATTCTCTACGAAAGATAGTTAGCATTCAAATTTGTCACATGTCCATTGTTTCTCCCCAGGTGGAATCCTTGGCTATTGATTTATACCCTGGCTTTACTTAAAAGCCTTTATTATTTATTTATTTATTTTTTAGGCTTCCCCTGCAGCTCAGTTGGTAAAGAATCCACCTGCAATGCAGAAGACCCTCGTTTCAATTCCTGGATCAGGAAGATCTGCTGGAGAAGGGATAGGCTACTCACTCCAGTATTCCTGGGCTTCCTTTGTGGCTCAGCTGGATAAGAATCTGCCTGCAATGAGGGAGACTTGAGCTAGATCCCTGGGCTGGGAAGATCCCCTGGAGAAGGGAAAGGCTACCCATTCAAGTATTCTGGGCTGGAGAATTCCATGAACTGTATAGTCCCTGGGGTCACAAAGAATCAGACATGAATGAGCCACTTTCACTTTATTTAAAAAGACATACAGATCCTGTCACAGTTAATGTTTTCCCTCTTCACTCCCCTAACCCCATCTCCTCCTGAGCACAGCACCAAGCAGGCACTCCACAAACAAGGCTCCCAGGAGAACCCCAGACTGTCTCATACCTTGAAATGGCCTGAGTGAGGTCAGAAGCTCTGAAAGTCATCTGTCCATCCACATGCACTAGCCTGGTCTCAACACCCAGCAAAGATGAGTTGCCTTCAGAAACATTTGGGTCTGCTGCTGTCAGGCACCAAACCCAATCACACAAGAAATTCTGAAGCTTCTCTAAAATCAGATCCCTCCTCTGTCTGCTTACCCCTGGCAACTCCATCAGGCCCAACTCCCCTCTGCAAGAGCTCAGCAATGACCATCCACAACTCTGAGAGAAGCAAAGACTCTCAGAAGCTGGACCTGGAGCTATGCCCATGAATAGTTGAATCGTCTCAACTAAAAATCCATCTGTCTCCACTAGGAGGCCTTCCAGGATGCACCCAGACAGAATTCTATGCCAGTCCTCAGGGGCCCCGCCCAATTCAGTTTCCACAGGACAGTAATTCCCTCTTCACCCCAGAGGCCAACCCACTGAAGCTGTGAGCTGTGATTTATCTTCAACTCTACACCAAGTGAGGTTTGCTAGCCAACAAACTCTTACTGAGTGATCTTAGCCTATGATGCTGAACTGCTTTTCCCCTGCATTTTGTACATACGAAATCAGAAGTTGGGAGGGGCTTGGCAATGGCACCCCACTCTAGTACTTTTGCCTGGAAAATCCCATGGACGGAGGAGCCTGGTAGGCTGCAGTCCATAGGGTGGCTAAGAGTCGGACACGACTGAGCGACTTCATTTCACTTTTCACTTTCCTGCATTGGAGAAGGAAATGGCAACCCACTCCAGTGTTCTTGCCTGGAGAATCCAAGGGATGGGGGAGCCTGGTGGGCTGCTGTCTGTGGGGTCGCACAGAGTTGGACATGACTGAAGTGACTTAGCAGCAGCAGCAGCAGTAGCCCTTCCTGGGGTCCCTCTGCTCTACACTGGAGGGAAAGGAGTCCTCCAAACCAGGACACCTGCCACCAGAGCACACAGGGTGGCCCCCCTGCTGTTGCCTTGAAGGCTTGAGACTCTCAGAGCACACCCATGAGATCAGTTTATCTCATTTTGATTATTTGCCACCTCCTTCTAGACAGTAAACTCCTGAAGACCAGGCACCAATCTGCCTCCTCTCACTGCATCCAGAACTAGCAGTGAGGCAAGGTTGGGTTTCCATAAAAATCTGCTGCCAGAGGGCAATGGCTTGCCCTTCTTTTAGTGCCTGTCAGACTTTACAGGGTCTTTAGATCTCCGGGGGAGCTGCTTAAAATGCAGATTTTGATTCCATAAGGTTGGAGCCCTAGAGTCAGTCTGTATTTCTAACAAGCCCCCTGGGTGATGAGGAGGCGGCTGGAAAGCAGGGCATGCTCTGAGAGGTGAGACTGGAGTCGCTGGGGGCCCAGCTAGCTTGAGCTAATCCTCTTCTTTTCAAAAAAACAACCTCTGTTTTTCATGCCTAAGCACTTAGAGTTGTCCCTTCTCTCCACGATGTCATGAGAACATCCCCTGATGCTTGGTATTAAGATTCCAAAAAATCAGAGAGTGAAGCTCAGTCCTGCAAAGCCGGGAGCCCCCAGGCTTACTCCCCTCTCTGCGGACTCCCAGGCGCAGCCAGGACCCAGGGCTCACATGGCTCACCCCTAACAACCTGGCCACAGCCACAGAGGCACGAACAGCTGCCGCTGCTTTCAAATTCCTGGAGTTCAGAACTGTACATGGCGAGCCCCATTCTAAAGACTTTTTTCCCTGCAGGCTTCATCTCTAGCTCCTCTGCCCTCTGCATATTTCATTCATACTCCGGACAGAGTCTTAAATTGCAGGAAACCAGAACTCCGCAGATCAATTAGCCGAACTCACCACATGTCGTTTTTCTCATTTCACAATTAGAATAACACGGTTTCTGGGCTGAGTGTGGGCCTGCTGTGTCCCACTAGAGAGCAAACCCACCTGCCTTTGGAGAAGATCCATGAAAGGGCCAGAACCCCTGCAGCGCCTTGTCACAGAAGATGGGGGACACTCTGCATCCTTCTGAGGATTATGTTTTTTTCCACACTGATAAGGGCTTTGAATCGTCACTGAGTTGGGCAGAACAAGCAGCCCACCTGTCTTCTGAGGGCTCTGGGCACAACACACCTGCTCCTCCCTGGGCTGTGTGGCTGAGGCAGAGGGGCAGCTCTGCCAGCAGAGTTAAATACTGAACTCCTGCAGACAGTCCCACTCACCAACCTATAGCTCTTGTCTCCTCTCCAGCTTCCACAACAGCCAGATAAATTTTAAGCCTTTGTAAAAAAAAAAAAAAAGTTAAAATCAAAGCAGAAAGGGCCTCTATTACTAGTCCTACAGTGAAACTGCTAGAATCCAGTACCTCCTCCTCCCTCCCATCTCACGGCCATGAAACGAGGGCAGAGAGAACTCATGGTCTCCAACCTTTAGGGACTCCAAGGATTCATCGCTGACTTATAGCGTTACTGCTCCTGTGCGGTGCAGGATACTAGGGAGAACATGGCTTTCAGCTCATCAGGAATGAGTGAGTTTCAAAAATGAATGGAGGGTGATTTATGAAAGTCAGGTGGGATTGTTTACAAAATTAAAGTGTTTACTGGTGTGACTGAACAAATAGCAACCAGTTCAAACTGTATCCAAAGAGCAACTTCAAAACATCCCGTTTCATTCAGGAAGTGAAGGTTTGGTTCAGCAGATACCATTCTTTATCGTGTCTGGCAAACCAACCTGATGAGTCATTGGGCTGGGGAAAAGTGTGACACCCACAAAGATAAAACATTACTGCAAAGGCCACCTCCTTCCAGCAGTGTGATGCATTTATTCACCAACCATGATTCACAAATGAAACCAAGTTACAAAAGACATATTTTCTCTTCTTTTACTCCATCAAATGAAGCCAGCTTCCAAGATCTGTACAGTATAATTTCCCACCCCATCCCACCCAGCAATTTCTATTTTTCTTTCTCTTGGCAGACGCTTTATTTTTGAGTTGTACCCAGTTCTGTTTTGATAGCTCACCAGAACTGAGGGTAACAAATACTTCTAATTTGATTATTTGAAGAGTCTCATTAATTTTTCAAGCCACACAACACACACAGGCACAAACATATTCACCAGACGTTTGCAACCAGTGAAGGTTAATAGTCACTTAATGTAACTGCAGACGTTACAAGCAATCTTCCTGTCCCACTGCATTTTCAAAGACCACATAAATATGTAATCTATTCCTCTCTTTTTCTATCATAACATTCCACTGGGGCAATCCTGATGAGCTGTCCCCTTGCTGCCTCCATAGTAAAGTGATGCATGGTAGCTGATGGATAGATATGGGTTTGAGTGAGGAGGATTTCTGCAGCCATCCATAAACCTAGCTCATTTAAATTGCAAGCTGTTGACTACCTGAGAAGAAAGAAAGAGCTGTCTTTAAATTATATATTTTTTTAAATTTATCACTCTATTGTCTAGAATGCAAGCAGAATTCTTATTTCCAGGCAGCAGGAGTAAAGGACCACCTGGTCATCATGAGAGGCTCTGTCTCCTCATTTCTCTCCCCCAGGAACCGCTCTCAGTGTCTTGAGAAGAGGTAAGAGGGCTCAAGGTGGTTCCCCCTATAACTAGGCTTCTTCTGAGTGATGAGCCAGATAATTGTGTAGATGGTCAAGTGGACCTGAAGTGGGAAAAGAAACAGATTCAGGATGTCACTAAGAAAAGCTCCCCCTGACGAAAAGGGAAATTGAAGAGGAAACAAGCAATGCCCACTGGTGAATCTTCCCTCTGTCATAAGTAAGGCTCACAGGGGGAAAGCGAGGACTCAAAAAAAAGAGCATTCATGGGAAATCACAGAGCAGGCTTGTTTTGGACATTTCACCTGACTGAGATAGAATTTCTTCCTAACTCCAACACATGCCCCCCAGGGCAGAGACACCAGTGACGTGGATGTGCTGCCTGATTCGCCTGCTTCTCTGCAGGAAATAAACCTTCATTCACTTACACACTTGCTCAGTCACAAAGGAGGTCTTGTGAACACCATTTTACCTAGGGCGTGCAAGTCGCATTTCTGCCCCTAAAATTTGCCAACGGACACAGTTGTAAGCTAAGAAACATTAGTAAGTCACTTTCTCCACCTCAGCAGTTCGAGTGTGCTGAATCTCTGCCTCAGAGAAAAGACGAGGTGCACACAGATTCCAGAAGCCTGTTTGAGACATCGTGAAACTACCCAGCTGAATTTTAAGCTGCCTCTCCCTGGAGAACTGAGAACTCATGATTTCCCAGATAAACTACATGTGGAGGAAAACCTCTGCGAGCAAAAACCCAGAGACAGTTCAATGATTCAGCTCTCCTTTGGCCTTTAATTGATTTGCAAGCAACACTCTGCGCCTAGTGTTGGATGAAATACCTATTAATTTAAAGCCATTTATTACCACTTGCTTTCATCCAACACATTTTCCGATATGTTTATTGCTCATTATAAGTAATAGATTGACATCCCTTGAAGAGAAAGTCTTTTTAATACTTATAAAATGGTTTCTTGGAAGACATCAATTAGAAAACTAGCTATGACACCAGTTGAGTAATGCAGCATTACAATTTCAGCAAATGCCATAAAACAATACTTTGTGTTCAAGTGACATCAGCAAGATGGCAAAACAGAAAGTCCCAGGCTTCATTCCCCAGCAGAAAATGCAACTTAAGAACAATATATGGTCCAAAAAACCTTTATAACAACTCCATGAATCAATCAGAAAGTTGTAGTACCCTGGCAAGCTCAAAGCCCAAAACAAATGCCTTAAACGAGGTGGTAAAATTAATTTCATTGCAACCATATCAGACCCTCCCTCAACTTGGCACTACTCACCATTGGGAGGAAAATCCCTACTTGCAGCTTTTCCCTTGGAAGGGAGAGAGAACAGTGGAACATCCATCAGTGCTCTGACTTTTCAGGGGGCTACCCACGGAAGTGGTTTCTGTCTCACCCGATTCAGAGCACTGATGAGGAACAGAATACCCTTGGATGCCTGGGGGCAGCAGAGAACAAAAAAGAGTTCAGCAGCTGTGGCAACACAGCTGTAATACTGCAGAAAGAAACTGATACAGCTCTCTGCATCTAGGAGAAGGTGCCCAGCCTGTGGCTCCTTCCTGCATCAAACATTCTAGCTTTGTGGAGGGCTGCCTGGGGAACTGGTTTATGTCTCAGGTGACTCAGAGCACTGACAGACATGGCACACTTTGACTACCTGGGGGCCACAGAGAACAAACCAGAACTCAGTGGCTTTTAGCAGTGCCAAAGAATCTACAGTGCCTTTTCTCCATTTTATATTCTTGCCTCCTTTGTCAAAGATAAGGTGTCCATAGGTGCGTGGGTTTATCTCTGGGCTTTCTATTTCGTTCCATTGATCTATATTTCTGTCTTTATGCCAGTACCATATTGTCTTGATGACTGTGGCTTTGTAGTAGAGCCTGAAGTCCGGCAGGTTGATTCCCCCAGTTCCATTTTTCTTACTCAAGATTGCTTTGGCTATTCGAGGTTTTTTGTATTTCCATACAAACTGTGAGATTATTGTGGAGAGAAGGGAACCCTCTTACACTGTTGGTGGGAATGCAAACTAGTACAGCCACTATGGAGAACAGTGTGGAGATTCCTCAAAAAAATTGGAAATAGAACTGTCATATGATCCAGCAATCGTACTCCTGGGCATACACACCGAGGAAATCAGAATTGAAAGAGACACATGTACTCCAATATTCATTGCAGCACTGTTTATAATAGCCAGGACATGGAAGCAACCTAGATATCCATCTGCAGACGAATGGATAAGAAAGCTTTGGTACATATATACAATGGAGTATTACTCAGCCATTAAAAAGAATGCATTTGAATCAGTTCTAATGAGGTGGATGAAACTAGAGCCTATTATACAGAGTGAAGTAAGCCAGAAAGAAAAACACCAATACAATATACTAACGCATATATATGGAATTTAGAAGATGGAAATGATAACCCTGTATACGAGACAGCAAAAGAGACACAGATGTATAGAACAGTCTTTGGGACTCTGTGGGAGAGGGTGAAGGTGGGATGGTTTGGGAGAATGGCACTGAAACATGTATATTATCATATGTGAAATGAATCGCCAGTTCAGGGTCGATGCATGTTACAGGATGCTTGGGGCTGGTATGCGGGGATGACCCAGAGGGAGGATAAGGGGAGGAGGGAGGTGGGAGGGGGTACTCATGTACACCCGGGGCAGATTCATGTCAATGTATGACAAAACCAACCAATACAATATTGTAAAATAATTAGCCTCCAATAAAAATAAAAATTAAAAAAAAGAATCTACAGTGCCATGGACAGACACCAGAGGGATCAAGAGACAAGAAAGTCCTGAAAGAAAGGCAAACCTCTCTCACTGGAAAAACACATGTACAAGTCCAGAGATTATACATTTCCAAAAGAGATTTGAGAGGCTCCCCAAATCTCTAGCCTGGCTGACTGATGAAGTTCTTTCCCTGTATGATGCAAATCTGTAAAGGCTGAAAGAAATGACTTTCTTTTCCAAATGCACACATCCCAACACACAGCTACAAGTCACATGAAGAAACAAGGAAACATGGCCCAATCAAAGGACCAAAATAAATCTCCAGAAATCAAACCTCAAATAAAAGAGATACATGAATATGAATTACCTAAAAAAGAATTCAATATAACCATCATAAAGAACAATATATGGTCCAAAAAAACACTTTATAACAACTCCATAAATCAATCAGAAAGTTGTAGTACCCTTGGCAAGTTCAAAGACCAAAACAGATGCATTAAACGAGGTAATAAAACTCATTTCATTGCAACCATGTCAGCCATTTTTAACAAGCTCAGGAAAATGATTCATGAACAAAATGAGAATATCAACAAGAGACAGATAATTGTAAGAAAAGCCAAGTCAAAAATCTGGAGCTGAAGGACCAAATAAATGAACTGAAAAGTTCAACAATAGATTTGATCAAGCAAAAGAAAAATCCAGGAACTTAAAGAGATGTCATTTGAAATTACCCAGTTAGAGGAACAAGTAAAAAAATAAATTAGAAAGAGTAAAGAAAGGCTGAAGGAGTGATGGGATACCTAGAAGAAGATTAATAAACACACTGTAGGATTCCCAAAAGAGAAAAAGCAAAAAGCATTATTTGAAGAAATAACAGCTGCAAACTCCCAACTGGGGAAGGATATGGACTTCCAGATTCAAGAAGTCCAACAGATCCCAGAAAGATGTATTCAAAGGAATCCACAGTGAGATATTTTATAATAAAATTGTCAAAAAGTTAAAAAAAAAGCTTGAAAGTGTCAAGAAAAAAGTGACTCAAGAGGTACAAAGGAAATCCTGAAAGACTATCAGTATATTTATCAATAGAAACCTTACAGGGCAGAAGGAAGTTTGATGACATATTTTATAAGCTGAAAGAATAAAACTGCCAACCAAAAATATTGTATCAAGCAAAACTGTCCTTCAAAAAATGAAGAAGAAATAAAGACTTTCTGAGACAAAAGCTTAGAAGAGTTTATCACCACTAGACCTGTGCAACAATAGATGCTAAAGGGAGTCCTTTGAGTTGAAATGAAAGGATGCTATATAGCAAGAAGAAAGTATATCAAAGTATAAAGCTCATCAGCAAGAGTAAATATATACAGAAATATAGAACATTATAATACTGTCATGGTGGTACATAAATCATCTTTAATTCTGGTAAAGCAATTAAAAGACAAAAGAACAAAAAGGACTAAAATTAGTAGATGCACAAAATAAGATATAATTTGTAATATCAATATTACAAAATGCATGGGGGGAGAAGTAAAAGGGTAGTTTTTATATGTGATTGAAGATATTAGCTCAAAATATATTGTTACAACTATGTTTTAAGTTTCATGATAATCACAAAGAGATTATCTGAGACGGGAATCAAAGAATATCACTAACAATAAAAAAAATAACACAAAAAAAGGGATACAGCAAGGGGAAAACAGGGAAATAAGGATGAAGAAGCTACAAGAAAGAAATAAAACAATTTTTTAAGTGACAATATTAAGCCCTACCCTCTAAGTACTCACTGATCAAAAGAGTCTCTAAATGGATTTTTTTTTAATCCAACTGCATGCTTTCTAAAACAGACTCACTCAAGATTTAAGGACATACATAGACCAAAGGCAAAAGGATGGAAAAATATATTCTACACAAATAGCAACCAAACGGAGAAGGCAATGGCAAGCCACTCCAGTACTATTGCCTAGAAAATCCCATGGATGGAGGAGCCTGGTAGGCTGCAGTCCGTGGGGTCGCTAAGGGTCGGACGCGACTGAGCGACTTCACTTTCACTTTTCACTTTCACACATTGGAGAAGGAAATGGCAACCCACTCCAGTGTTCTTACCTGGAGAATCCCAGGGACGGGGGAGCCTGGTGGGCTTCTGTCTATGGGGTCACACAGAGTCGGACACAACTGAAGTGACTTAGCAGCAGCAGCAACCAAAAGAGAGTAGGGACTATCATAATTATATCACACAAAATAGACATTAAGATAAAAATTGTCACAAGAGACAAAGAAAGACATTACATGATGATAAAAAGGTCAATTCATCAGGAAGATATAACAATTATAAATATACAGTTGACTGTTGAAGAACAGGTTTGAACCACATGCGTTCACTTACACGGGGATTGTTTTTGATAAACATACAGTGGGCCCTCCTTGCTTGCATCCATGGAGTCAACCAACCCAACCATGGATTGAAATTTCCACCCATTATTGGTTCCTTCTGCAGATGTGAAACCTGTGGATATGAACAGCGAACTGTATTAATTGTGCTATGTCATTTTATATAAGGGTCTTGAGCATCCATCAATTTTGGAATATGCAGGAGTGCATGGATACCGAGGGATGACTGTATATGCATCCAACATCAGAGCAATCAAATATATGAAGCAAACACTGACAGAAGTGAAGGAAAAGGTAACAACGTGGTAACAGGAAGAGATGTCAATACGTCACTTTCAATAATGGGTAAATCATCCAGAATGAAGATCAATAAGGAAATGGAAGAACAAAGCAACACTAAAGACCAAATGAACTAACAGACACATACAGAACATTCTACCCAACAAGAACAGAATACATCTTCTTCTCAGGGGTACATGAAATATTCTCAAGGATAGATCACATGGTAGGTCATAAAACAAGTCAACAAATTTAAGAAGTTTGAAATCATATCAGGTATCTTTTTTGATCACAATGGAATTAAATTAGAAGTCAAGAGTATAAAGAAAATGGAGAAATTTTAAAATATGTGGAAATTACATGACACCAACATTGGGTCAAAGAAATCAAAAAGGAAATCAGAAAATACTTTGAGACCCAAAAAGTTCATATAAAAATGTATGGGGTATAACGAAAGTAATACTAACAGCAAAGCTTATAACAGCAAATGCCAACATTTAAAAAGAATAAAGAGCTCAAATAAACAACTGGACATTACACCACCAGGAACTAGGAAAACACTAAGCTCAAAGTTAGTTGAAGGAAGGAAATCAGTATTAGAGCATAAATAGACAAAATAGAGTAAAGGAAAACATGTTTTTAAAAATCAATGAAACTAAGAGCTGTTTTTTTGAAAAAGTAAACAACCTTGATGAGTCTTTAGCTAGAATAACAACAACAACAAAAAAAAAATTCAATCACTAAAATCAGAAATAAAGGTAGGAAACATTACCACTAATTTTAAAGAAATAAAATGGATAGTAAGAGAGTACTGTGAATAGTTATAAGCCACTTAGATGAAATAGAAAAATGCTTAGACACAGAAAACCTAGCAAGACTGAATCACATAGAAATAGAAAATCTGAAAGACCTATACTGAATAGGAAGATTGAATCAGTAATTAAAAACCTACCTCAAAAGAAAACCTCAGAACCAGATGGTTTCAAAAGAGAATCCTAAACATTTAAAAAAGAATCAACACCAATCTTTCTCAGTCTCTTCCAAAATATTGAATAGGAACACTTCCAAACTTATTTTATAAGGCCAGATGTCACACAAAGACAATACAAGAAAATAAAACCATAGGCCAATATTCCTGATGTATATTGATACAAACATCCTAAACAAAATACTAGCAACCTGAATTTAACAGCACATTAGAAGGATCATACACAGCGAGATTTATCCCTTAGATGCAAGAATGGTTCAACAAATGAAAACCAATCAATGTGACTGACAGAATGAAGTACAAAATTCACATGACCATCTCTAGGGAGATGAACCTTAATGACATTATGCACAGTGAGATAAGTCAGTTACAGAAGGACAAATGCTCCTTTATTCCATTTATCAGGTATCTAAAACAGTCAGACCTTAGAAGTGTGAATTAGTATAGTTGCCAGGGTTTGGAGGAAGGGATAAATTGGAGTTGCTGTTCAATGTTCATGGAAGATAAAAACATTCTAGAGCTCAGCTGTACAACAATGCACATACAGGTAAAACTGCACTCACACTAAAAAAAGTCACAAGGTAGATTTCGAGTTATATACTTTCAGCACAATAAACAATAATAATAATAATTCCTGTCCAAGCCTAAAGTCTCACATGAATCTGAACCCCAAACCATCTCACAAGCAGTTTTCTCCATCCTAAATTTAGCTTCCAAAGGAACAAGAGCAAAATACTATTATCACGAAGCCATACAGAAAAGTTTGATAGCATAATCCCCAAAGAAGAATGAGGGGTCAATGTCATCCAGGAAGTTAAACGTTTACCAATCCACTTGCAGACCTTCAGTTTGATATACACATATGTAAACCCACAAAAGTATGCCTAGAAACAGATGGCAAGCTAATAATAGCACTGATATTCTAAGAGGAAATGGGGGGGCGGGGAGCAACTGAAGATTAGAGATGGTCCAGATAATTTTATACTTGTAATATTAGAATCTTCTAAAAGAAAAATGGTGATGACTTGTGTAATTTTAAATAATCAAAATAAATTTTCCTGATTAAAAACACTATTTATCAATCAGTTGTGGCATTCTCTCTCAATATATGTCACTGGTACATAAGAACAGCTAAGCCCGCTCTTGCATGATATGCCTTTTCAAGTCAGGGAAATTTCACCTTTCTATCAGTGACAATACACACTCTTCCTGGGCACTGAGTTCACTGCCCTTTGTTCCTTGAGACCAGCACAACAAGTCCATCCCCTCCTTGTCAAGGGAGTCAGACCTCATGTACAGACACTACTCAGCACCTGTCTTTGCTCAAAGTAACAGTTCATATGTGGTTCCCAAGGTAACACCCAGCTCTATGGAATGCTTACCCAAATAGAACTTCAAGGCAATAACTTGTGGTTATATTATTCAACAATTATTCATCAAGTTGTACCAGATGCATCACTGCTGTCAGTGCTGGATACACAGGATGGAACAAATCAAAGACCCTGCCTTCTTGGGACTCACCTTTGTGAGTTCCTTTGGAGATGGTGTAACAATGTCACAGTTAAGGGCTCTGGAGGAAACCAGAAGGGGACAATAATTTATAGAGTGATGAGTGGTGCTAGTCTGCATGGGGCAGTAGGGTACCATCTCTCCGAGAAAGTCATGCCAGAGCCAAGGCCTGAAATAAAGAGTGAGCCAGTCATGCGGGCAATTGTGAGTAAAGCACTGCAGACAGAGGAAACAGGAAGTGCCAAGGCTCTGAGGCCTTTTATCCTGATGGTATCAATAAGTTGACTTCTAAAAGGGGTGCACCAACTCACACACACCAGCAGCCTCCGGGAGTGCCTCTTTCCCCACAGTTTAACAAGCATCTCATTTAACCATATTACTCTTGCATTCTATAGAAAATAAACACAATGACTACTGTGTTTTCTTCGAGACCTTTGGCTAGATGGACTCAGAGGAATGGATGATGGAAGGGGAGGCTGGGAAAGGAAGCCAGCTTCCATCTGTTACTTTCCAGACCACTCAATTAATGGGTGTTTTGATTCATCTTCAGATCAACCATTCACAAGAAAAGCATAAGGTACCCTCTTTTGCATGCAAAAGAGCTGAGGACTTGAGACTTTGGGAAATCAAGCCAAGGGCACTCAAACCTTAGGACATAACTGGAACTGACTTCTAATAATCCTGGCTCCAGAGCCTGGACTCTGTGACACTGGGCCTTCCAGCCAGGGGTTTAGAAGAGCCCTCTAGGTACTGCCATAGGGCACATACAAAGGTCACGGGAACCTACTCACTCAAAGCTCCCGCCTGACTGGAGCTGATTATCCTGGGTAATTTCTTGCATATGCATTTAATCTTCCTTTCACTAGATTTCTTTCAACAGTGAAGCCAGTATTTCCCAATGCACCAGGAATTTATCTACAGCTGAAGTAAGTTACTGTCAGGAAGATGTGGATATGAATAATTAAGTCCCTATTAAACATGCACACATCTTGTAATAAATCTCAAATTAGAATGTGCCAAGATCTTGTTAAACCTGCCAACACATATTCTTAAATAAGGTGGGAATATAATTTGGAGCTTATCAGGAGATCCAACCTTTTGCAAAAGATGCTCTTTGACTGCTCAGAATTTTAATCTAGACATTACCTGAATCCGTATGGTCTATCATTCCATTGTGTTTATGTCCATTGTAAAAATCAACCAAGTAATCTATCTTGGGACATCCTCAAATGGCGGGGGCGGTGCATTTTAACACATATTTCATTAAGCCTCATTGTTTAGGATGAGACATTGTCTAAAAGAGTCTCACTCTAAATATACATCACCTAAATTCTGAAAAATAATCATTTGCATTCATCACTGACTTAAATAGAATTTTGCTTAGAGCCCAAGCATTGTGCTTTCTGTTGTGGGAAGGATGGATCACAAAATCTTGAGTCAGACTGAGTTCCCAATAGTAAAATGGGAACAGGGTTCCAGATTCCATGAGCTAATCATCTAATATGCTGCCCGCCCCATAGTAAGTGCTTAGTTAACTGTCAGGTGCAATTATTATTGTTTGGTGTGCCCCAATAATGTATACTGATAACAGCCAATACATGTAACTAAGTTTTTGATAACTCAGCTGTATTATTCTGACATAAAAATAATATCAGTGTAGTTTCATAATCTTAACCTATAAGAATAAATTTTAAAATAATTATTAAATATAATATAATGAAGTCTTAAATATCCCTATGACACTGGCAAAAGCCAACACAACCACATTCATTTTGCCATCAGGACAATAAAGACACCAGTGGTTGAGAACTTGGTTCTTCCCAAAGAAAAGGGAAGGCACGCAGACGCCCAGCCTTCCACAACTCTCTGAACAGGGCCCCAGGGTTTCCTAACCCGATGGGCCAGTACATTCTTTAAATACAACCCTCAATTTTACATTCAAGCTGTGTAAGCTTGGGCAAAGCAAATAACCAATCTGTGCCTCAGAGTCCTCATGTGTCCGGTGGGGAATAATAAAAATACATAATTGCCAAAGTTGCTGTGAAGAAAATGAACTAGTATATCAGTGTACAAGTCCTGCCACCCACATGTAGTGTTGGCCAGCTTGATGAATTGCTGGAAAGGAATATCCACTTGCTTTTTCTAGAGTGAGTCTTTATAACTTGGGAAATCATCCAGATTCTCAAGCAAAAGAAACAGGAGGAAAATGTCCTAGCAAGAAAGAAGACCATGAATGTATTATTCCTGCAGAGACCCCTCAGATCCTTAAGATCACCCCTTGGAATGAGCCGTCCACTGTCCGTGCCCACCTGTGAGACCGTTTCAGGTGAAAACAGCAGCAGCGCGTCATAGCCTTCTGTGCTAACACCCAGTTGGCAACTGAATCTCTCCTTTCTGGTTAGTGGGGGACCAACTGTGGAACATGACTGGACTGACCAGAGAACATGAGCCAGGAACCTCCTTGAAGGACAACCTTGAGATTTTACAGAACCTGTGTATCCTGCCCAGCTGGATGGCCAAACATGCTGGGGTCCCTGGGTCAGGGATCTTGATCCCTCGGCCAGGCCCGCATCAGGGCCCTTGCCTCCAAGCCCTCCCCACCTCCTCAGCACTCTGGACAGGGCCGGCAACATGAAGATGGGCCTGGAGACAGTGACAGTTGGCCAAGGCCATCCAAAGGATGACTGACCTCATCCCCCCAAAATAAATCTGTTGTTTAAATGATAAAAGGAAAATTTCGAAAAAGAAAAAAATAACCCATGTGGTCTACAGGAAAGAGATCAGATACTAAGACCCAAACCCAGTTTCCAAGCAGACAGGCCACAGGGGAGTCCTGGCAGAGAAAGCACTGAAAATGGTACCAGGCACACAGTGCTGATTTCATAATACAGACCCCCTGCCTCCTCAGCACAGAAGACAGTGACAAGGACAGCAGCATGCCACGGGCCACAGTGTGATGCTATGTATCTTCACACTGTGTTTATTTACTCTTCAGAACAAAACTAAAGAGCACGTCCTATTATCATTCACTTTCCAGCTCAGATAAGTGAAGCTTAGAGCAGCTAGGAGACCCATCAGTCACACAGTGGTTCAGAGCTACACCACCAACCAACCCAAGCCTTCTGCATCACTACCTCTAAACTATCTCATCTTCATAGCCCACGTGATGTTTGAACAATAGTTCTGCTAGGTCAAAGTCTTTGGGGACTTGAAAATGATATATCAAGTCATAAATGACCCTCAACTGGCAGGCTTCACCCTCGCTAGACTCTGAAAGCTGGGATGGTTAATTCTGTGTATCAACTTGACTGGGCCATGGAGTTCACAGACCAAACATCATTCTGAGTGTGTCTGAGAGCGGCATTTCTGGGTGAAACGAACATTCCAGTCAGTAGACTGAGTAAAGCAGAGTGCCCACCCTAACATGAGCGGGCTTCACTTAATCAACTGAAGATATGAATAGAACAAAAGGCTGAGTAAGACAAAATTTCTTATGCCTAATTGAGCTGGGCCACTGGGCTTTTCTTGCCCCAGTACCTAAATGGAAAAACTGATTCTCTTCGGAGCTCAAGCCTGCCAGCTTTTGGACTGGAAATTACACCACTGGTTCGCCTGCTTCTCAGTCTCTTCAGATCCAGATCTGAACTACACCGTCAGCTCTCCTGGGTCCCCAGCTTGCTGACGGCAGGCGATGGGACTTCTCAGCCTTCAAATAAGAAGCTCCCTTATTCTTATATTTATATTTACTCCCCTGGCTCTCAAACTAGACTCGATGGGAATTAATCGATCATCAGCCTATTCAAATCAGCTGTCAGATCAGCTATTACTGCCTGCTGCTGCTGCTAAGTCACTTCAGTCGTGTCCAACTCTGTGTGACCCCATAGATGGAAGCCCACCAGGCTCCCCCGTCCCTGGGATTCTCCAGGCAAGAACACTGGAGTGGGTTGCCATTTCCTTCTCCAATGCGTGAGTGAAAAGTGAAAGTGAAGTCGCTCAGTCGCATCCGACCCTTAGCGACCCCATGGACTTCAGCCCACCAGGCTCCTCCATCCATGGGATTTTCTAGGCAAGAGTACTGGAGTGGCTTGCCATTGCCTTTTCCTATTACTGCCTATTGCATGAATTTACCTATCTCCACTCTATTCGTCCTCTTCCTCTGGAGAATCCTGGATAATACAGAAGCCAAGTATCACCTAAATCCAACTAAAGCCTTTGTTAACAGTGGAGCTTTCTTATGAGCTGTTGAGACATTAAGCATCCAATAGCCCAGTTTTTAAAACTAAACCTTAAGTAAACGTCCAACCTGAACAAATGCTGCTTTGAAAATAAAATGAGAAGTGATATGAAGAAAAGGATTTAGGGGGAGAGAGGAGGGATATAGGAGAGTGGTGTCCCTGTGCCCCTGCTCAGTACCTTTCCACATTAATACTGCTCCATTGGCTTCTCTAACACAGTGTGTCCCTTTGAGCACAAACATGACCCCACACAGCAAGCTTGAGAAGCACAGCACCCACAGGTCTCCTCAACTTACTGAGTCTACAGAAGGGTCTTGAAGAGTCTGGACAGGTCATGGCTAAGTCAGAACCTCCTTTGCAGTTCTCTCTGCCATGTACAAAACATACTGCCCTGGCCCTCCAGCTAGGCTCAGTGGGGATTCACCTTCAATGGAGCTGAAGGCAGATCAGCCACTGCTGCATGTTATATGGAAAACAGACCTGGGACCCCAGCTCTGCTCTGCCAGGCCTCCCACCAGGCCTTTGCTTCTGAAAATCAGCTCCTTCATCATGACAAGCTATCCAAAAGCACAGAAGTTAAGAGATGACCTGTGGGCCCAATTCACAATATTTATGTCCCTGCCTTCTATCTCTGCTCAGTACCTCTGACTGGTTGAATCAGAGGTTCCTAGACATTGTGGCCATGGAAAATGTTACAGCAATTCCCAATCATGGGCAACTCAGAAGATGAGGGCTACATCCCTATAATGCTCCTAACATCTCCCAGCTCCTTCCACCAACTTCAAACAAAATGCAAACTGACACCACCTCTGCATTTATATCAGGATAAAGCCAGATGAACTCACTTTTTAAATACATCATCAGTTATTCTAAAGCCACCTGTCTCTCAGATCTCAAGACATGAATCTGCTCCAAATCTATCATCAGATGCACTTTAAAAAAATCACATGGAAAGCTAGAAGCAGAAATTTTAAAATGAGTGTAAATGCAGGGCTGGTACTTGATTATGCAGCCTGTTGGAAGCTCTTGACAGGAAAATATTTATCCATGAACACTTCAACGAATACCTGGGGAGGAAGGACTCTGTAACAGGCACAGTTCATGGAGACACAGAGATGGGGGTGAGGGACTTTAAGAGTCACCACTCACTCATGGACTCTGCCAAACTCCCTCCATTTGCCAAGAAAGGGTTCTGTGAATCTGTGCAGAGACCTGTCCAGCCCAATTCATCCTGATAATTAGCGCTTTCATCTAAGGGAGTTGCATGCCAAACATAACTCAGCCATATGTAATTGTCATCATTTCATTTATTGAGCACCTGAGTCAGACATGTGACAAGTACTATGCACATTATACCCCTTAATCCATCTGACATCTCTGCAAGGTAGGTATTAGCACTGCCAGCTTATAGCTGAGAGCCAGAGAGGTTAAATGATTTGCCCAAAGCCATGAAACCAGTGAACAGTGGTAGAGATAAGATTCAAATTCCTCATCTGTCTGACGGCAAAGCTCGTTTCCTTGTAGGCATGCACTGTGACTCTCAAGGGGTTCAGAGGAGGCCTGCTCCTCACTCAGCCACACAATCACCTTCACACCACTTGTGTCTGAGGCTGGGGATTGTTGACTCCTCTGAGAACAGCTATGTGAAGGGCGGGACTGTAGCTGCAGGGATCAGACGAGTTGCCCCCCTCCCTTGAGTCAGTCTTGTCTTCTATCAAATGAGCGAGTGGGATAAGGGGACCCAAAGATGTCTTCCAGCCTCAGGGTTTCTGAACACCCACAACCGGAGGACCTGCCAAGGTGCAGCCAGGGATTCCAGCTCCCTCCCAGGGCACATGGTCCCACCGCCAGGCCTTGGCAGGCAGCCGCACAGGGATGAGCTGACTCCAGAAAAATTGCCCCAGCCACACCCCCATCAGACACACAGCCCTGGCTGCCCACATGTCCAAGTTCACCTCCCTTTGCACTGTTGTTCATATCAGAGTTTTACAAAATCAGATCACATCACTCCCCTACACTAAAGGTCACATCCCCTAACCATGGCTGATGGAAACCCTGGGCATGGCCTGAAACCCCTGGGCTCGCGCTGGCCCCTGGTCCCTCCCTGGAACCACAGGCCTCCTCCCACCTCACCAGGTGCTCCTGCCCTTGCCCATCCATGCATCATTCTCTCCCATTCCCCACATTACACTTCCCCTGTCCTCTAGGCTTGGGCTGGCAGGTCCCCTCCTGTGAGAGCCCCTCTGGCTGGGTATTCCCTGTCTCAGCAGAGACCACAATCAGTCCTTTTTCTGCTGAGACTCCCCCACTGAGGACTCTGCTTCACCTGCCACCTGCACCCCGTAGAGTGCCCATCACAAAGCCAGCCTCGGTGAAGACTCGCTGAACATCCAAAAGCACTACGCTGCTCATCCCGATCAACCCTATCTGCTGGCTGCCTCAAATGGCTGGCCAGTCTCAAGGGCCTCTCTCAGCTCCTTCAGGCTGCCTGGTGGGAGAGGGTGATGGTGCTGAGACCACTGCAGTAAAGTAAGTTCCCTGCTCTGTGGGAGTGAAGTCACACACACAGTAGTGTTTCCAGACTATAAATTGCCATGCAAATATGAGGCAGCTCTTTTAGATATACATGACTAGTGTGAAACTACATCTCTGACAAATACTTAAATTGCAGGCCAAGCAGAACATGCTAAGTACAAAAAGTGAGCCTCACAAGCAAGGGTGAGAGAGTACCAGAGGGACCAGACAAGGCTTCCCAGGGAAACAGGACCCCCTCACCAGGCCCCAAAAGAGGTAAAGACTCAGAGATATCAACAGCCAGAGCAGCTCAAGTGTGGCCCCACCATAGTAGTGATCACGGGAGGAGTCAACTGATGCCAGCACACCCAAGCCTCACCTCTGACTCACAGACTTAAGCTCTGGGCACCGATACACTTCATCACATCCCCAGGTGATTCTGATGCACATTAAAGAAAAGTAATCACCCAGTCAACATCACTTTCCTGACAAAGGTCTGTTTAGTAAAGCTATGGTTTTTCCAGTAGTCATGTAGGGATATGAGAGTTGAACCATAAAGAAAGGTTAGCAACAAAGAACTGATGCTTTTGAATTGTGGTGCTGGAAAACACTTTTGAGAGTCCCTTGGACTACAAGGAGATCAAATCAGTCAAACCAAAAGGAAATCAACCCAGAATTTTCATTGGAAGGACTGGTGCTGAAGTTGAAGCTCCAATACTTCAGCCTCCTGATGCAAAGAGCCAACTCACTGGAAAAGATCCTGATGCTGAGAAAGATTAAAGGCAAAAGGAGAAGGGAGTGGCAGAGGATGAAATGGTTAAATAGCATCACAAATAAATGGACATGAATTTGAGCAAATCTGAGTAAATTTCAGGAGATAGTGAAGGACAGGGAAGCTTGGCTTGCTGCAGTCCATGGGGTCACAGAGTCGGACGTGACTTAGCAACTGAACAACAATGAATCACCCAGCTAAACAGAAGATCACCAAGCAAAAGGGCCTGGTGGCACCCAACAGTGTTGGTAGGACAATAACTTAGAAGAACCTTGAATGAAGGGAATTAAAAGTTGGAAATATATCTTAGGGCTAATAGCGAGGGGTTTTGGAAGTCAGGTTCAAGAACTAATTCTGGATTCTAGGTGGAAAAGACTTGGAAATAAAGGAGTGACATGAAAATATTTCAGAAAGAGAAGGAAAGAGCTCAAGAGGATGGGGAAGAGAGCTGGTGAGAACAGAGAGGATGGTCAGTGGGTCACAGAAGGCTCCAGCAGACTGTGGGCCAGCACAGCCCTCCCGTGTCCCCAGGATCCCACACAGGATTTCACAGGGCAGCTACCATGGGTCCACCCCCAAGCACAAACACCAAGTCTCCTTCCGAGGCATCTTCTCTGACCTTCCTGCTAAATCCAGGCTGAGGATGCTCTGACAAAGGAAACACACAGAATCTCAAGGCGCAAGTGATAAAATCTTATTTGCAGGCCAAGAGAGTAAGAGATCCTTCAGAATTAAGTGCTCAAGCACTGGTATTTAGCAGAGATGTGTGGTGTGCCAGTACTCTAAGTTCCTGGAAACAAATAAATAGTAACTGTGATCTAGTCAAAGCCTGCTTTTCAGGAGAAAGCTGGCACATGCCTGCTGCATCTATAAATAAGCAAAGATATCCGTGAACACTAAATGTAAGTGCAATATTTTCTAAACACACATTTGTTGGAAGATGAATCTCAACAGTCTCTACTATTTAATAAAAAAAGAGAGAGAGAAATCAGGAGAGAGGAGATGTATGAGCATCACATCCAAAGCATTACCATTAACGTGAAGCATAGTGGTTAGTCTTTAATTCTGACTTGGGAGTTTAAAAGAGGACCCATTACAGCCCAGCAGAACCTCACTGCCTGGGGGCATCTCTGCCAAGGGAGCCCTCTTCTCTTGCCTCCTTCCACGTCTCTCACACTGTGAGTTATGAAAATTTGACTATCTTTACAAGAGTACACAGATTCTGTGAGATAGACTTGCCTCAAAACGAAATAGATACATAACTTGGACTCCAAACGAGGAAGTGTGTGAACATCCAAACAATTTCCTTTTATGTTAAAATAAGTAGAATAGGTGATTTTTTAAAAGCTTCCCTCATTGGAAGGCATGAACAAGGTTTCAGTCAAACAAAAGGACATCATTTCTACTTGTCTGAAAGCAGACAGGCTGTAAACACTCCAGCAAGATTTTGGGGGAGTCCTTTAACTTCCACATAAGAAAGGAGATGGTTTGAGAAAGGTCTCTCCAATTAGCTGAGCACAAAGAGAAAACAAAAATGTTTCAATTCCGGGGGCGTGGAAAGATTTTTGTCTTCAGTCAGGTCCCTGAAGACTGCTCCTTGCCCTGTCGCCCCACATTCTCTCCAAAGCAGACAATGCTTTTCTGGCCCTTCTGGTTTCAAAGATAACCTTCATGGTGAAAATCAATAGCTGTAACGCAGTCTTTGGTTCAGAATGAAGCAATAACCCTGGCCTGAAGATGAGGTCCCCTGTCGAGGTCAATGGGATGCTGACACAGACGCCTCATATTTTTCCTCACAATCATGTCAATATTTGTAATGGCTGCCCTCTTGGCACTTGGGCAAGAATCCAGCTCGATCCTGAAGAAAGACATCTGTGCTGTCCCGCCTTTCCCTAAAGAGAGAGATGGCCACACCGTTCAGAGGCCACAGCTCGTTAAGCCAAACACTGGTTATACGGGTCTGGCAGGCCAGTGCTGCCTCCGCAGGACTCTCCTCAGCGATGGGGACACCATCATTCTGCTCAAGGAAAGAAGCCACGTGTGAAAGACTGCATGTATGGGCGTCCATTCATGCGGTACGTCCCCAATAGCTACGTTTATAGAACAAAGAGACCACGGGTAAAAGTGGGAACTCGGGGAAATGGGTGATGCAGATGTTCTCAGACTGGATTGTGGTGATGAGTTGCACAGCACTAAAATTTTACTATAGCTCACTGAACTATCAGAGAAGGAAATGGCACCCCACTCCAGTACTCTTGCCTGGAAAATCCCATGGACGGAGGAGCCCGGTAGGCTGCAGTCCATGGGGTCGCGAAGAGTCGGACACGACTGAGTGACTTCACTTTCACTTTTCACTTTCATGCATTGGAGAAGGAAATGGCAACCCACTCCAGTGTTCTTGCCTGGAGAATCCCAGGGACGGGGGAGCCTGGTGGGCTGCCGTCTATGGGGTCGCACAGAGTTGGACACGACTGAAGCGACTTAGCAGCAGCAGCACTGAACTATACACTTAAAACAGGCTAATGTTATATTAATACCTCTACAAAACCATTAAAAATTGCATTCATTGAGTAAAAATATAGAGAATGAGATTCGTAAAAAACAATAGAACACAATACTATCAAATAACATCATAATTTACTTGGCACACACAAGAGCATAGTAGAAATAAGAGAAAGAAATGTACTAATTCAAAAGATACACGCACCCCTATGGTTCACAGCACTACTCACAATAGCCAAGACCTGGAAGCCACCCAAGCATCCATTGACAGCTGAAGGTATAAAGAAGATAGGATGTGTGTGTGTGTACACACGATGGAATATTATTAAGCCATAAAAAGAGTGAAATTCTGCCGTGTGCAGCACTGTTGATGGACCTAGAGAGTATTATGCTTAGAGAAATAAGTCAGACAAGTGTATATTACTTTGTCAAATATAGGAAATGCATTACCACTTGTATGTAGAATCTAAAAGTATATAACAAAAAGACAAGAGGCATAAATATAGCTAGTGGATACCAGGGGTGAGAGGAAGGAGAGAGGAATAAGACAAGGGTATGGAATTAAGCGGCACAAACTACTACACATAAAATAGGTAAGCAACAAAGACATATTATAAAGCACAGGGAAATATAACTATGATTTTAATAACTTTAAAGGGAGCATAATCTATAAAAATATTGAACCATTATGCTGTATACCTGAAATACTGTAACTCAACTATATTTCAATTAAAAAGATATACCAAAGCATTTATAGTGATTATCTTCTATGTAATTAGATATTATAGATGTATTATTCGACTTTTTCTTCTTTATACTTTCTGTATGTTCCAAACTTTGACCATGAACATGTACTACTCTCATAATTCAGACACGAATGTGTTCAACTATGCAGGCATGAAGTCATCAGCCCAGCGTACATAACTGAAAGAGTTCATAGCAATGTTGAAGAAGATGCCACTTTGGGCCCCCTCAGCTGCGTGCACTCTAACTCCCTGGCTGTTGCTGAAATGCAGGGGCTTGAAAGAGTTAAGGCTTGTCTCTTCAAGTCAACACATTCCTCTCTCTCCTCAGGGGGTCCTCAGTGTGTGTTCCCAGAAGGGGGTCAGCACAGGGAAAGCAAACATTAATTAAGTCACATATTGCACACGCATTCACCAGCTCCCTGTTAATATGCTGGAACAAATTTCAATGTGTTCAATTCAATTAAATGTGGACGAGAGTAGCTGGAATGACATTAGCAAGTAGGAGCCCTGAGGTGCCTGTCCCCAGCCCGCAACACAGCCTATTTGTACAAAGGCTTTTTCTTTCCCCATGAGAAGGGCTCTTTATTTTCTTGGAACACACAGCCTCAGTGTAACAGAGGATTTACTGGCCCCAACTAATGATTTCCTATCCTTCAGAATTAATATCACACACTGGATCCCGAGGTACTTTGCTGATACAGAATTTTCTAAAACAATAAACACTCTAGACCATGCTTCTCCATTAGAGATATTAAGATTGAGGACAAGAGTCAGTTGAGGCCATTCCTGCCATTTGCTGGTTTGAAGAAGTGTTCTCAACTGAGGCAAACAGCCTGTTTCCTTAACTTGCCCAGCAGCAAACCTCAGCTGGTCAGCATTTTCCCAAGAACGGCCCCCCACATATCACAGGGATGGGCCCTGCAGCCTGGCTTGCACCACAGAGCCCAGCATCCCCTCTCAGACCACAGCTGCTGGGGCTGTGGGCAAAATTCTGGCCCAAGTATCCTCTCTCCTGATATTAGAACCAAGATCTGCAGCTATTCTCTCCACTGGTCCTTTGAAATATGGATCTATAAATTCCAGAGCTCTGGGGCAGCCATATCCCAACAACGCACCTGAGGAAGCAGGTAAAGCCAAGTTCAGGAGACGGCAGAGAACACAGCTGTGAGAAGGTGAGTCTGGCTTTCTAAATCTCCAACAGTCAGCTAGGTCCTTGGAACGGCTCCACGAGGTCAGCTCTCAGGTTGTACAAACTACTCCTTTATTCCAGACTTTGGCTTAAACTAGTCTGAGATTTTGTGACTCACATCCAAAGGAGCCTTTGATAAAGAAGGTACAAGATACACTTCACTCAGAAAATAGGAACTACCTCCCTGGGCTCTCTGCTGGAGTCATTAACAAAGGAGAGCCAGAAAAAAGAATGCTTTCCTCCCCAGGACTGAAGGCCCAGAGAACTTCAAATTCAAGTTCCTCGGAAAGGGGCTCCCAGGTCAGATGTCCAGGCAGGAAACCCACTGGAGCCTCCAGGATGATCAATTCACTCAGTGGATCAGAATAAGACTCCCCAAGGGTAGGAACCAGGGACAGCACCTGCCTCACTCACCACTATATCTCGTGCACCCAGGACAGCATCTGCAGCATAAGAGGGGCTCAATGAGCACCCTCAGAATTCACTAATAGATGCCTAAACACTTAGTGAGCATTCAGTTTGTGCAAAAATCCATTCCAGGCACAGGGTCCAGAAGTTCCATATCCCAAGATGGAGTCATTCCAGGGATCAGGAAACAACCCCACCTGGGGGAAATGCCAACCATGTGTGCAGAGGTATAGACTGTGACTGAAGAGAGAAAGCCTTGAGTATCAAGTTAAACAAATAATCTTCAAGTTGACTCATCTCCAGGTCACATCACACCACAGCTAAAATACCTGCGAATGTAAGTCATTTCCACAGTGGTTTCTTAAATCACACTTCCTACTTTGCTTCATCACCCTACCTCCTAGGTACGCCTACTTACCCGGAAGATTTTGTAGCCTCTTCCCTTTCTGTATCATGTGCCATGAAAATCCTGAGTGTACCAAGACAGACATGGTCTCAGACTCACCAGTATCCTCCACATCTGGACTTTCTGACCACAGGCACCCAACAGCTAGTTACAGGAGAAGAAAGACCAGGTCAGCTTCAGCAGCCATCCAGCTCGAGGCAAAGAACAAATGTAAGTTCACACGAAGACCAGTGACTGGCTCTCTCCATTCTACAGCATGCTGACAACATACACAGAGAACTCAGTTGATAACTGCATGGAATCCTGAACCTCCTGAGTGAAGGCACCTCCCAGTTTCTTTCTGTCTAGCAAGAAGCATTAATAAATATCCAATTATCTTTCCAATGTGTGTTCTACAGGAGGGGTGAGTGATTTGGAAGAAAGAGTACCAGCCACTAGACAAGAATAACTTCTCACTGTGGCCTCTCCACTAATTAATCCAAGTAACTATGTGACTTTCCAAGGCATTTCATTGTCCAGAGTCTTTTTCTCCATCTGTAAAATGGGGCTAATGATACTCCTTTGCAGTGTTATTTTCAAAGATGAAGTCAGAGAATGCATGGCAGAGAGTCTAGCAGTGCCTGTCACACGGCAGGGACACAACAAGTGGTAGCTGTGACCCTAAGTAACTGATTTTATTCAGAGTGAGCTGTCACGTCAGTGTGAGCAGGGGCCAGGGTACAACCATGGACCTGCCTTTGGAATATAGTAGCAGGCACACACAGAGGCCTTCCTCCAGCAGCACACGCAACTACAGGAATGACCAGTGACTAGGGACCACAGAGATCTACCAGAACAGCAAGTGCAGTGAATGGTTTTTATATCATGGCCACCAGCATCCACCTCCCCTTCTCTGGGTTCCTCTGGAGAACCAGCTCTCTCCTACATTTAGTTCTTGGCTTTAGGTCACTCCAGTGAAGGACAGAGCATGTGATCCAAAGCTCAGCCCCTCAATGCACTGAATTTTTCTGGCCATGTGGATGGGCACATGATACAATCAGAGTCTATGAAAGGCAAGAAGTTTGCCAAAACATTTCCCATGACCTGTTAGTGTGTGAGGTTAGCACCCTGGAGCCACTGCCGCCAGCTCACAAGGACACCAAGCACCTGAGAACAGATGCAACATACAGAACAGAGCTCAGAGACGAAGGCAGAAACCCAGGCCCTGTGGACATCCGTGGACCTGCACTGAGCTAAATCTCAAGTCACAGTCACCTCCTGAACCCTTAGTTTTGTCTTAATGGGCTCTACTCCCCAATCAATTTGAAGTCATAATTGTGTCTCCTGATACTGGCAGAGTCCTGACTGATGCAGGGAGAGGATGTGGAGCTGGTTAGAGGTGGGGGCGAGCAGATTCACTGTGGACAGTGGAGAAACCAGCCTCAAGAAGCAGCTGACCTGACGCACACAAACCCCAAAGCCCTGGGATGCATGTTCCCACCTGGGTGGGATATGTGCTGTTATGGCACAGAATGGCACTGGACTTGCTCTCCATCCCACCCTTCAGGTGAGAGGCACTAATACATTTATAAGGGCCATGGTCTCTTCAGCACAGCGTGGAAGCTCCTCATAAATTCTACTTTTCTAACGGATGGAGGAGCCTGGTAGGCTGCAGTCCATGGGGTCACTAAGGGTCAGACACGACTGAGCAACTTCACTTTCACTTTTCACTTTCACACATTGGAGAAGGAAATGGCAACCCACTCCAGTGTTCTTGCCTAGAGAATCCCAGGGACGGGGGAGGCTGGTGGGCTTCCATCTATGGGGTCACACAGAGTCAGACACGACTGAAGTGACTTAGCAGCAGCAGCAGCAGCAACTGCTTCAAAGAAAAAAAAAACTTGGATAAAACACACACAGGAGAAGGTGAACTGTTAAGGGACTTAGAAACTTCAGCTGTCATCATGGGAAGAGAGCTTGATCCGAGATTGTTACAAGAAAAGGGATCTTTGAACACCTGGGATGAAGCGCCTTCCCCACGACGCAAGCACAGTGTGTTGTCATGGCAACACCAAGGCCATCTGAACTCTTGACGGCCACTTTTGGCCCTTGCCTCCCACAAGCTGGTCCTGACTGAGAAGCCATGTGGGAGAGTGGGTAGTGCCACACTCTGGAGCTTCAGCATGACCAGCAGTGGATCCCTGACTCTGCTACTTCCTGACTGCCCTAAGCCACATCGTTCACCTCTCTGAGCCCCAGGTTCCACACCTGCAAGGCAAAGCGAGTAATCCTATCCTCTCACAAGGTGGCTGAGAGCATGACATGAGGAACCACTTACAGGCTGGGGTGGGAGCAGGTCTTAACTTAGAAGACAACAGAGGCCAGAGAGGGTGAGGACTTGCCCAGGTCCTGGAGGTAAGGATTTCAGGATCTTGGACTTGCATTCAGTTTGACGTCAGAGCCCAGACCCTCCACATCCCTCCCCATGACCTCAAGGCTCTTTCTCTGATGCCCCTGACTCTAACAGCACACAAGACAACACGCGATGCTCCCCGACTGTCTCGACACATGTGCTTGATGCACGTGTTGTAGCAGCCAGCTGCAGTTGCTTGAGGGTGGACGACTTCAAACGTTACCGTTCTGCACACACTTGGAAGCAACTTGATGCTCTGGGAGGCAGGGTTTCAGAGACAAGAAGCAAGTTCTAACTCCTAATGTATGTGTTTTCTCAGGGTGCCTTGCAGGCATATTATAAATGGAGCTGTATTTTAAGGTCTGTTTGGAATAAACAAAACCTGTTTCTGGAGCCTTTACTCTTCCTAAGTGTCAAAGATGCCCCAGCAATGGAACAGGTGTATCACTGTACAAAGGAAATTAGGATACTGCCAAGGAAGACGCCTTAGGCCTGAGGGATGCACTCGTCCTTTCTCAGATTTGAAAAAACTGTGGAAAAAAAAATCAAACGCATCAACTTTCTGAATTTTGAGGCTGCCCCTACTAGCACAGAGGACATTGACATAAGCTGTAAAGTTTCACAGGACTGTCAGATTTTTTAACACAAACCATGTTGTGTCAAAGGTTGCACAAACCTTTCATTTCTTCCAAGAATTTTCTCTGAGACCTTACATGTCCGGCACTGCAGAAGCCCCTCAGATTATAACCCTAAATCTGCCAGGCACAGTCCGTGTCCTCCCCTGGAGAGCGGAGACAACTCCCAGAGCCCTGCACTCACTTCAGGCGGTTCCAACGGGTTTACAAAAACTGTGTGTTCACAGTGACGTGGGAACAGCTAATCCCAAGAGAAAATCATTTCATGTAGCAACATTTGGAAAAATTTGCTCCTTCTAATGAGTTGTCAAGGGAAGAAAACAAAAAGCTTCTGTGGCCGAATTAGTTGAGGACTGGTTTTAAAACTGGTACACCAGTTTCTTCACTGAAGGATGTCTCCCACCCTTAACCTCAGGAATGTGCTTGGTCCCTTGCCAATGGGGCACCAAGGCAGTGGGCACACAGGGCCCAGCCAAACCCACAAGGCAAGCACAAGTTTGCAAAAAGGTACATGATCAGGCAAATTCTTGTTCATAGGACATTTGGCTGAACCAACGTTCTAGGGAAAGCGCTTTGTAAAAACACTGCCATCAAGGATGGTGGCTGAAGTTGACCCACTGTGGCAAGAAAATTGCGCCACCTGATCCCCGCTCACCTGTCTAGGCCATCTCAGTACACCAGTACGCTCCTGTATTTCTCTCAGAAGAAGAACTTCTTCCAATGAAAGAAAATAACATTGAATAAAAGAATTGGAATGGCATCAAGATTGCTGGGAGAAATATCAATAACCTCAAATATGCAGATGACACCATCCTTATGGCAGAAAGTGAAGAGGAACTAAAAAGTCTCTTGATGAAAGTGAAAGAGGAGAGTGAAAAGGTTGGCTTGAAGCTCAACATTCAGAAAACAAAGATCATGGCATCTGGCCCCATCACTTCATGGGAAATAGATGGGGAAACAGTGGAAACAGTGTCAGACTTTATTTTTGGGGGCTCCAAAATCACTGCGAATCCTGATTGCAGCCATGAAATTAAAAGACGCTTACTCCTTGGAAGGAAAGTTATGACCAACCTAGAGAGTATATTAAAAAGCAAAGACATTACTTTGCCAACAAAGGTCCGTCTAGTCAAGGCTATGGTTTTTCCAGTGGTCATGTATGGATGGGAGAGTTGGACTGTGAAGAAAGCTGAGCGCCGAAGAATTGATGCTTTTGAACTGTGGTGCTGGAGAAGACTCTTGAGAGTCCCTTGGACTGCAAGGAGATCCAACCAGTCCATTCTAAAGGAGATCAATCCTGGGTGTTCACTGGAAGGACTGATGCTAAAGCTGAAACTCCAATACTTCGGCCACCTCATGCGACAAGCTGACTCACTGGAAAAGACTCTGATCTGGGAAGGATTGGGGGCGGGAGGAGACAGGGACGACAGAGAATGAGATGGTTGGATGGCATCACCGACTCGATGGACATGAGTTTGGGTGAACTCCGGGAGTTGGTGATGGACAGGGAGGCCTGGTGTGCTGTGATTCATGGGGTCACAAAGAGTTGGACACGACTGAGTGACTGAACCGAACCGATTATTCCTCAGGTTACTAAAGAATATCTGGTACTTCTTTCAGCTCATCCCATAAAATTCATCACCATGAATAAGTGACAGTATCCATAAATTCACTCAGTGGCCCAGCCAATCACTATTGCATCCACTGAAGCTGGGAATAATTGTAATCTCAAGGGGCATTTTTGTGACCTTCTTCCCACTCATTCAGGACCAGAGAGTGGGTTTCCAATGAAGAGTGTCCAGCAGAAGTAACGTACAAACAGGAGATAAAACAACAGAAACTGAAGGCCCTGCAAGGAAATGAGGATCTTCATGGATTATTTAAAATACAAAAATTCTTGCGAGAGTTTCAAACCTGAACAGCAGAGCAGGCTGAAATGGAAGATGTTTGGCCATTCACAGTCCACAGTTTGTGGCTGAGGAAGGTGTCTGAAAACCTTGCCCCCTGGCAACAGTGGAAATTTCTTTTATCAGCTCTGGTCTCCAAGTCATGTGCCCTGTTAGTTCCTCCCAGCTTTTCTCTTCCACTTCTTGTGCTGGCCTGCCCCTCTGGGGAGTGAAATATCTATACCCTCCTCTCCCAGCACAATCTCATCTCAGGAAATAAGCTTCACTGCATTCGCACCAAGATGTAATGACTCATACCAGATAAATGATTTGTCCTAGATTCAGTATTAAAGCAAAAGAACCACACTCCCAAAGCAGGTTTTTTAGACATCAGAGAACTGGTAGGTAACTTTCTTTGAGTGGAAGTGCCTTCGACCAAGTTCAAGTACATCATGAAGTTGATCCACCCCGACAGGTGTCAGAGGAAGATGCTTCAGGAGCAGCAGTCATGAGGGGAAAGGTGGCGGAGAATAGAGGCTCGCCATACCTGATCCAGGTCAAGCCTCTGTGTCCATGCCCAGATGTATCTGCAGAATCTCAGAGGTTGGGGAGGAGGAGTTGAGGGAGTAGAGCAGAAAGTAGACAGAGATCAGAAATCACAACAGATTTCCTTCCCCTCCCTGCTCAGGACCCTGTAGTCCAGGCTCACCCAGAGCAGCCAAAATGCAAAGGTCACAGTCCATCTCTACACAAGAGCCACACACAGTGGAGCTGCTCAAGTTTAACACTCCAGTCCAACAGAGGAAGAAGCAAGGACTGAAGGGAAGGGGCTTCCCTGGGTGGTCACTCAGAGGACCAACAGAAGAGCTTTACAGAAAGCACTTGGTTGCTTGCTGTAAGGTTACCACCTCAGCTGCCTCTGCTCAAACCTCTATCGTAGCCGCCCAGGAGACTCCAGGCTCTCAGCCCCACTGTGTGAAATCCCATCTCCAACAGGAAGTACACACACACAGGTCTTTAGGGCCACTGCCAACCCTCTTCTTTTAGACAACAAGCCATCAATGCCTTCTGCAATACTAAGGACTCATCCTGTGGTGGGTCCCTGGATACCAGGCTGCCAGCAAGACACTGTCCCAGTATGAGAAGACCAGAAGGCTCAGCTCTGGCTGCTATGAAGAGCACAGAGGGGCCTGCCCTGGCTCACTGATTCTCACTAGAGGTGTTCAGTTCAGGTGTTGGTCTCTGGATGCAACAGGTATACACTGGAGAATTCAACTCTAGCTCCCAGATCAGGCTTAGCAGTGTTCATTTAACCAGACTGTGGTCCACATGGATGCCCAGTGCATTCTCTGTCTCACAGCAAGTCTCACCCATAATGCTCTTGAAATTGATGTTTGCAGTACAGAAGGATATTTCACACGATAAACAGCCCTCTCTCAAAAGCGGGTAGAATTTAACTACTTCAGAAAGATTCTAGGAGGAATGAAGTTACACGTCCCTCCCTCACTCCTCCAAGTGTTCCAGGCACCTGCAGCATCAAGCCAACATGTGGACCTGGGAAAGTACATGGGTGGTCTCGGCGGGTATGATCAGATGTCCCTGTCCAAGCGTACAGTCATTAATGCCAGTCCATCCTTCACAAACGACTCTCCTCTATGACTGTTTCAGAATCAAACATAGGTCATAAAGCCAGCATGTTTATTCTACTACAAGTCAGAAGTCATCCCATATTTGCATTAATAGCCTCCTGTAAAGACAGTTGACATATCTTAGCTTTTAGTGACCTTGTGATACGTGCTGTCACTGAAATGGGCTGGATGTTCATGGCACACATCAGAGCAGTGGTGCTTGAGAGAGTGATTTTGCCCCCAGGGGACAGTGGCCGATGTCTGGACACAATTTGATTGAAACAGATGGGGGAGTGGGGAGGGGCTACTGACATTTAATGGGGAGAGGCCAGGAACGTTGCTAAACATCTTAACTGCACAGGACAGCCTCTCACAGGAATTTTCCGGCCCAAATAGTTAACAGTGTCAAGATTAAGAAACCTAGATGTAGAACAATGGGTTTTCAAACCACTCTGGGCATAAGGTTTACATGAAGGGTTTACTCTACATGCAGGTTTCCAGATCCCTCTCCAAGAGACTTTGCTTCGGGTAGCCTGGGAGGGGAATTTGCTTTAAAAAGAAAAGAAAAAAAAACACAACACAGAAAACACTCCTTTCCTCAAGTGGTTTGTTTTTGCTAATGCCTCAAAAGGATGGGCTTGCAATTCCAGGAACTGCCACCAGGGAGCAGTCCTTTCAGCTTGGGCAACAAACCACACAAAAGTTCTTAAGACTCACAAACACATTCGCTTTGTTTCATAACCACAGTTAAGGAGCAACATGGACTAAATACAGAAGCTGAATAAAATCACATAATATAGTGCAATACTTAAAAGGAATGCAAACATCAAACACTGGGGGCACCCTGCCGACAAATATTCTCCTCTGCCTGAGTTAACATCATAAACTGAATCTTTTATTAGAGTCAAGCAACTTAAGAAATGGAGGGACTTAAGACATCCAGTCCTACGGTCTCATTTTAACAGACAAGGACATCCTGGCTTCTAGAGCTTGTGACCTTGCCAGGTTGTGCCCACCCAGAGTCCCATCTGTCAGCACTTCAGGGAAGACATAGAATTCCATCCCTGATGGGCTCTTCCCATTTACGGGCTGGACATGTATGCCTTAAAAACACATGCCCAGTTGCTTGAACATCTTGCACAAAATACTCCCACAGAGGTGGGCCTTACCTGGATCCCTAGTCCAGTGTTGCCAACTTGCTTTATTCTGAGAATCACCTGGGACCTGGTAGAAATGTAGGACGTCCTTCTGGAGAATCCCTTGCAGCAGGTCCAGAGCACCCCTCTGTGCAAGCCCCAAGGCTGGAGGATGCTCCAACTCTGGCACCATTCCCAACTTTCTCACAATGTGGTCCCTCTCAGAATCACCTAGGCACCATTCCAGACTAATGGGACCCTGGGGGAGCTGGGTTCAGGACTGCCGACTTCAACAAACTCCAGGTTGATCCTTTTAAACATGAAGGTTGAGAACCCTTACATTCTCTCGGGAAACCACTTATAGGAAATGATGCCCTCCCTTGTCTGGTAGGAGAATCCTCTAGAGCAAGGGACAGGGAGCTGGGTAGACATAAATGCACAGATTGTTGCAGGCACTCCAGCAAAACCGGCGCACCTTGCCTGTTAGCATTCATCTCAGCTTCATCTCAGCCTCGCACACCTGTGTAAAAGAGACTCTCACATGAGGAAACATACCTACGCAGCTGCCCAAGACCATGGGCTAGTGAGCGGCAGAGTCAGGGTTCAAACTCACGTCTGCTGCACCCAAAGCCCCTTTCTTCATTTGACATGCGAGAGACAATTTCAGTAAGGCCTCAATTTCCCCTTTCCATGCACTGAATTCCTTTCGGTTTCCTTTCCCAGGGCACAACAGAAGAGGCCCTTAAGACTTTGAAGCCCAGGAAGGCTGGGAGCTTGCACTGTCTCACAGTCTAGTCTGCAGATATGGCTACCAGTCACATGGGAGCCTGAACCACAGCCTGAGCAGGAACCTGGTCCCCTCCTCACTCTTCTCTGCCCATCCTTCCTCCTGGATGTCTAACTCACATGGAGACAATTTGTCTCAATTCTGCATTGTTTGATCCCAACCTGCTTCCAGCTGCAACTTCCAAGTCTAAAGATAGGAGTCAGAACAGGGAGGAGAGGAGGACCAAGAAACCAGCCCATGATTAACACTGAGAGGCACCGCCTTCAGGAGGGGCGGTGGCGGGCGGGGGATGGCAGGCAATGAAGGGAGATGGTGATGATACAAATGAGACGGTGGTGATGAAAATGCTGTCTGCACAGGAAAGCACCACACAAACAGGAGTTATCATCCACGTTACACAGGTGCAAACAGGGAGACACAGCTTTTTCCAGCCAACCCTCTGAGAATCGCCTTCTGCAACTGAAGAAAGGCAAGGTCTTGGGAAAAGCTCAAGATGAGGACTCCACACAGCACCAGTGCCAGGCTCAGCACTAAGCACTATGAAGAAAACCAAACGGTTTAGGACTGTGGCCTGGACTTCGAGAAGCTGATGATCTGGGGAAAAGGGGAGGAGATTCCCCAAGCCCCCATGACACAGGTCTACAGGAGGTCAGAGTCAGAAGAGGTTGCCCAGACCCTCCAGTTCTGGCCCCGAGGCACACCTCACAGGCATCCACTCACCGCCCCTACTGTCTCATCCAGTCCAAGCCCATCGTCTGTTGACTGGACAGCACTCTACTCTCCCCACACCAATCCATCCCTCCCCCACACCGCAGAGGAAGTCATCTTTCTATAATCCGCTGCGTTTTGAAATCTAACCACACTGAAATGCCTCGATGGCTCCTTGTGACCTTCTGGGGAAGATTCAGATTGCGGTTTGGAGTCCTCTAGAAAGTTCGCCGCCTCCCCTCCCAGCCTCCCATTGTGCTCCGAGCTCTTCTGGCAGGCTGGACTCCACTGCCTCAGAGCTGAAGCCCTAGGGCTGCCCCCTGGACTCGCCTCTACACTCCCACTCAGTCTCTGCCTGGTTCATGCTCCTGTCGCAGTATGATTTCAGCTGTAACAGTCTCTGGTCCTTCTGAAGCCTTTCCCGAGCCCCTCCCATTCTAGCACAGGTAGTACTGTTCAGCCCTCTCAGACTGCAGAACAGGTGAGTATTTCATACCAGAATGTTTTCATATTATAATTACCCATGGGATATGCCTTTCCTCTTCTAAAAGGAATAGGAGTCACCCACAGATCATGTTAATGGATTCAGCAGGTCTGGAGTGGGGCCTGCAACCTTGCATGTCTAACCAGCTACCAGGTGATGCTGCTGCTGCTGCTGGGCTGTGGACCATGGGTAGTCCACGATGGACCAGGCAGGGCCATGCTCATCTTGCTCGCCATACATCCCTAGCTCCAGGCCCAAACCTAGCACAGGCTGGTACTCAATAAATTGTGACAGGATGAATAAATACGGAAGACAGAAGGGAAGGAGACACACCCTCAGGAGTCTGGGTTCAGATAATAGCTTCACTGGAGACAGAGAAGACAGTGAGGTGGACAATGTCCACAAAATTAATACTGCCCCTCACAAATCAGACCTTCCTCACAAATACATATGCATCCACTTACAAAGTTGACTTTCCACCCAAATCCAATCCCCAGAGCAAGTACAAGACCAAAACAGAACATCTGAACTTAGTGATTTTGTGCCCTTTACCAAAGCTAAACAAATTGCTACTTGCTGCAATCTCAGACAGGGGGCCACAGCGCCTGTACTTAACTGTGAATTATTAATGTGAAAGATTTGCATGTGCTTTTTATGATTATGGCTGACTTTGATGTCTTTGTGCCCTGCTTAGGGCTTCCACACACAACTATAATTTCTTTGCCCAAAAAAAAAAAAAAAAACACAATTTGCATAGACGCGGTATAGAAAATGTGTTGAAGTCGTTTCAATATAAAATGAAATTGCAACAATTATATTGCTCCTCCGTTGCCAAGGGTGATCTGAAAGGATGAAGCACTAGGACTTGTATAAATCACCATCAAGAGAAAAGTAGCAACATCTCTTTGGAAGGCAGACTCTTAATTCTGCAGACCAATGATTTCAATATCACTGAATGGGGAAAATGGAGCAAGCATTTGCAACAACTTCAATAACCGGCAGCAGATCAATACAGCTAGAAAGCTGCCCTCCTTGCCCTAAGCCTTCCAAAGAACTCAGTCCAACTTGCACGATTCCTGACAAAGATCACAATGTAGAACTCAACACACCAGTTCAGGTCGTACACAATGAAGGAGGAACTGGTGAAAAGGGAACTTTCAGGTAACTCTTCAAAGTCAAAATCAATATTTCCCTGAAGAATAGAAAAGCAAGCATGCTGCCGAGTCCTTATTTACATACATGTGGCTCTCGATATACGCCTGCCCCGTGGCGGAGAGAAGAAATCAATAGTTTCTCACAGGAAACCTGAAGTACAGAGGGACAGGAAGGATACAAAAGGGGTTTGGGGTTTGTATCTCTTTTTAATTCCAATTCTGCACATCCTCAGGGTAATATCTGTAATTGCCAAAAGACCTGCAATAGTTGAGGGCATCTATTAAAATAGTCAATATTATTGAGTGCCTAATTTCAAGTTGGCCCAGTTCTTAGTGCTGAGAATTCAGGTTTCTGGCTTGATCAAGTGAAGCGATGGAGGAGCTATTTGCTGAGACAGGGACTACAAGAGGAAGAGCAAGCTGACAACACTGCAGTGCAGGGACTATATAAGTTTCCTAGGACTGCCATAATAAATCCCCATGAACTAGGTGGCTTAAACAATAGAAACACATTGCCTCACAATTCTGGAGGCTGGAGGTCCAAGATTGAGGGGTTGGCAGGGTTGGTACCTTACGAGTGATATGAGGGACAATCTGTTCCAGGTCTCTCCAAGATTCCTATGGTTTGCTGACCATCTTTGGCATTCCTTGACCTGTAGATCCATCACCCCCGACTTTTACCTTCATCTTCACACGGCATTCTCCCTGTGTCTCTTCCCACAATCTCCCCCTGTGCACATCTATCTTGGTGTCCAAATTTGCTCTTTTTATAAGGACCTAGTCATACTGGATTAAGAGCTTAAGAGCTCATTTTACCTTGATTTTAACCTCTATAAGACCCTATTTCCACATAAGGTCCCATTCTGAGGTCCCAAGGGTGAGAAATTCAATGCATCCTTTTTGAGGGACACAATTCCCCATCTACCATGGAAGAAAGGGAAGGTGGTAAACCCAGGTCTCAGCAGGGTGAGGGTAAGCTTCCTGGGCATGAATGGGCCTTTAGACCAGGAGAAAAATTTCAATGATAGATATAGGTTAAGAGCATATGTTCATGTATCAGTTCAAACAGAAACAGATGTTAGAAGGTCAGGTCAGGTTCTCAGTGAGGGTGGTGAATGAGATTGCCCCGAGAGGCGTTGTAGTGCTTCAGAAAGTAGGGGCACCAAGCAGGAACCCATAAGTAGCACTCTTCAGAGACGGATGAGGGAGGAGGTGTTGCCAAGAAGGTGGGAGAAGACCTGAGAGGGCAACACTGCCAAGGTCCAGGGAAAAGAAGGTCTGAAGAAGAGTCACTGCTTCCATTAGGAACATCCTTGACTACATAACTAACTTCCCAAACTCGACAGCTTGATGCAATATCACCTGTTATCTCTCGGTTCCATGGGCAGGGGTCTAAGTGGGGCTTGGCTGAGCAATGCTCTTGTACCATGTGGGACCAATGGGTGTCACTGTGTGGCATTCACCTAGGGGTGAACTGGTCTGGAGAGTCCACCAATATTGCTCCCTCTCATGTCAGCACCTAGGGATGGAAGACAGACAGGGGAAATGGCTGGACTCGGTGGCGCATGTCCTGCAGAGTGCCCACCCCCGGCCTCTGCAGCGCCTGGTCTCAGGGGTGGGTTCTGTCTGGCTTGTGCCTCTCTATCCTCCTGGTCCCAATGGAAGCAGTCTTCAGCTACAAAGTGAAAATGTGGGATTTCCACAAAAAGCAGGAAAAGGTGTCATTAAAAGTAAGAAAAATAATATACACTTAAAAAACTTGTTAAGAGGATAGATCTCATGTGAAAGGGACTTACCACAATAAAAAGAAAGGATTAAATGAGATAACCAGGTAAAAACTCTTAGTACTGAGTCTGGCACACATTAATCATCCATTATATGGTCTCTATGACTTAATCAGTTCTACAAGGCTTGTTATGAAAAGCAATATACACATCCATTTCTCTCTCCCCAGAGGCACTTTGGTAGCTATTTTTATAAACCAGCATTATCTTTTGGAAGGATGGGCTGGGCATAAAGGGAGTTAGGGAATAAGCCTGTTCTAACTCAAAATAATAAAGCTTTTAAAATGGTTAAGACCACGAAAAGGGGGAAAAAAAAAACTTGAAGAAAATCTGCATATTCCCAGCTAACCAGAGGATAGTATACATTCCTTGAAAAGAAATAGCTCTCACAATGAGACCATCATTGCTATTGAGTGCATTAGAGGTAAGAGTAATTTATTCAGGCATTACTGTTATTCACAGCATCTAAGTTAAGAACCTTCCTACCAATGCAAGAGACGTGGGTTCAGTCCCTGGGTCAGGAAGATCCCCTGGTGAAGGAAATGGCAACTTGCTCCAGTATTCTTGCCTGAAAAATTCCATGGACAGAGAAGCCTGGTGGTTTCTCTGGGTCCATGGGTTCTCAAAGAGTCAGACATGACCAAGTGTACACATACACATGCACACAAGTTACTTAAATATATTGGTTTAAAAAGTTATTTAGACAATGAAGTTACATGTTAAAACACAGTTGAATCATCTTACATTGTCAAACATCAAAATTGTTTTAAACATCAAAAGTGAAAAAATATAAAAGTTGGTATCAATGTCAGCATGAAAGTACCACTACCCTGACAGCATTAAGTTTGATCCGTCTTCACGCCAATGATGTGAGTTCCTATCTGATCAATAGGCATGCTTCCCATGAGCACGATATGAAGGACACATTTCATTCTAGGTCAAGATGGCTGACTCCATCAGGACCCAGCTGAGTGCAGATGGTCACAGTTACCAACTGGGGCTGAGCAGCAGGTTCAGTGAGTGACCACATCTGTTCCAGAACACAGGCGCAAAAACATTCCCGACCCAACCAAAGACCACTGCACTTGAGGTGACCTCAGATGGAGAAGAATCTGGATAAAGACCAAAACATCAAAGAAGTAGGATGCTGGGATGGAAACAGGATGGTCAGGGAAGGTAGAACATCAAGGAGGCCTACCCTACTGCCAGCCGAGCAGCGGGCTGTAGAAAGAGCTCGGCCAGATGGCTGACACTGTAGCTGCAGCAAGGCACTCAGTTCCCAGCCTCCCCACTGATCACAGAGAAACACAATGAAGCTTCTCTCTAGGAGGTCATGATAATAGGCTGGTCGGTGGAGAGCATCCTCTACAAAGATGCTCTCATTGTCAAGGTCCAGTGGTCCTCCTCAATCCACCTGTCCACCTCCTCCCAACAGGACAGCACAAGTTGAGCCAGAATCCAGCTTGGAATTATCCATCTTCCACTTCCTGGGAAGAAGAAACTCCTTCATCATGCCCTCCAGGTCCTCGCAGTTCTGTGTCACTACCAGCCACCCTCTGTGCAAAGAGGCCTGACATTCTGAGCACAGAGCGATGACAGTTGCATGGGGTGACCACATCGGACGGCAGTAATCTCATACACATTGCTGTAGTACACGGAAATAAAGTGGTTCCCAAACATGCCAAGTGCCAGCTCCCTTTACAGCAGTACCTTTCAAGACACTTAGAGGACACATAATTTTGTCATTTCGATCAGAAAATCTCCAGAACCCTGATATCAGTAGCGCCCGTTCAAATCAACAGTGTATGATAGCCATAGGGAACAATAGTCATAACTCAGCCTCTCATCAGGCTTTGCTCTTGAAGGCAGGGCAGAGATGCTGCTGAGAAGCTTCCTTAGTTAGGGTCTCGAAGAGCTGAAGGCCAATCACCAGCAAAAGGCCGTGGGACTTTTGCAATCACCAGAGACATGAAGGGATCAGAACAATTTATTGGCTATGTGACCTGAAGTAAGTCGCTCGACTCCTCTGTGCTCTCTCTTCCTCATGAGTTGAAACCCAGCCTTGCCGGACTGTTGAGAAGGTTTGATAAAAGGCAAGAGAGATATCTATAATTAGAGCTGATATACTGCAGGTCTCAACAAATGGCAGCTACTATGATTATTACTGTACCAGTAAATATTTTAATAGACTAGATTTCTTTTTTCAAGGCAGAGAAATAAACTTCATCTAAAAAGACATCTCTGTTAATCACACATTAAATATTTAATGAGCAATATAGTCAAACACTGTAGAGGAGAAAAACTAGATGCAGGATGGTGCCTCACACCTCAAGGTAGATGGAATGTCAAGAGGGCTGAAGATGCTCAGTCTTGGTCACATGACTTGAAAGGAATGCTCTGTATTTTTCATCAAGTTGTGAATCATCTTTTTATGTACATGACAGTGGTGTCCACTAAAGGGTCAGCCCTGGAAGGACCAGACCACATCTGCCACAGAGCTGGGAGGGTGTGGAGCTCAGCACTCACGGGAGGAGCTCAACAAGGAGAGGTGGGGGTGGGGAGACACTCAAGTCAGAAAGTCCCTGGAGAAAAACAGTTGCACCACACATAGACACGGACAGACTGGAGCCAAGGAGAGCTCAGCATTGCTTGTAAATGCTAGTGACGTAACTTCTCTAGTTCAAAATGAAGACAGGAAAGGTGGAGTGGGTGGTTTTTCCTGTGAGATTGGAGGGGGTGGGCAAGGCAATGGCCTATCTCCACATTCTCTTCTCTCTTCTTACATATGCACTTTATTATATTTTCTGTATGTGCAAAAAAAAAAAAAAAAAAGTGCACAAAGTCCTCCTGAAGGCCATTTTCTGGCATTTACAGGGCACACAGCTTTGTAGTTTGGGATTTATCAAGTAGTACTGCGGTTCTGGTCAAGTCAGAGCAGACAGACTGACAGAGGACAAATATGTAGAACTTCAGCCATCTCCTGAAAGTGATACAGGACAAGAAATAGGCCCACGGACTTCTTCCCAGTAAACCAGAAGGCAACCCGATCACAGAGCCCACTGCTGGCCCCACACCCGCCACCAAACACCCCAGGGGTGGGGTTATCGCTACACTTCAGAAACAGATGTCTCTGACCAGCTAGCACCAGATAGCTCCTGATCAGAAGGAGAAGCCCCTGAAACAGACACAGGTCACTCAGGCCACCAGGGCTCTAACACAGCCAGATCCCACTAGCAGGCAGGACAGCCAACTACGAATGAAAGGTCCCCAGAACACAGCACACTCAGTGAGCACAAGTTCAAGACCTAAAACCCCCTCCTAGACGACAGGGCCAGCAGAGGCATGCAGGGGCAGCCCCTACCCAGTTCTCTGCCCCACTTTTCTCCGCAGTGGCCCGTCTTCTTCCAGGCTTTTATTCCTGCCCACCTCTCCCTCCACAGACGCCTGCTGGCCTCTCTAGCACCACAAAGCAAAGCTAAGCACCACCTCTTCCCTCCAAGCCACACTGCCAGTGGGACTTCTCAATGTGCATTCAAGGCGCCCTTGGGGTCCTCTCTGAGTCAACCACATTCCTTAAAAAATCTCAGGGAGGCTGCCTCCTGAAGCCATTTTCTCTCCACTCCCAGCATCCTCACTCCCATCCAGGTTTCAGGAGTTCTGAAATCAGACCTCCCTGACTCCAGCCACCTCCCAATGCCAACTCCAAACTCGTGCCTCCAACCCACCCACCACTGGGGGATATCTGACAGCTGCTCCCTCCCCCTTAGCCATACTGAGCACAAATCCGGACCCTGGCCGCCGCCTGTGCAGTCTCCTGCACTCTTCCATGTACACCCCTCCCTCCAGCCAGACCTTCCCAGAAGGCAGGCCATGCAGCCCTGTCCCCCTACCCCTGCCCCTTCCATACCCCACAAGGGCTGCCTGAAGCAGACCTCCCCCTGGCCCTCACCGTGGGCTCTGATTCTCCTTATCACCCCCAGCTCGGAGATCCTCAGAGGCAGGACTTAGTCCTCATCACCTCTGCACGCGTCTCTCATGGTGCCCAAGCCTCACACACTACAGGCTCTCGATCAATACTTGCTAAACATACTATCTCATCCATCAATACAGCATAATGTTTAGAACAAGGGCCCTGGCAGCAGCACAGGTATCGGTATTTGCCTGCTGATAGCTTTATTTCTTGTCTCCACCACTAGAAGGTATCCTGCCTGAGCAGAGAGCCCTGTCTGCCTGATCCCCGCAGCCCCTCAGCATCCAGGGGAGCAGCCAGTCCCCAGGAGGCACTTAGTGAATGTTTTACTAATTCTGTGATCTACTCTCAGTTCCCAGCTCTGCCAGGCATCGGCTGTGTCACCGTGGATAAGGGACTCGCTCTACACCTTCATTCCCGTCTAAGTGAACTGGGAGGACCGTGAACAATACCCTCTCCCTGAGGTGCTGTCATGAGGCGCCAGTGAAGTGATGATGCCGGCCCAGGGCTTGGGGTAGGGACGGACACTGGAAACATCCACAGTGACCTCCTGCGGACGGGCTGCCCCTGTCACAGGGTTCCTGCCACTCCTCATTCATCCCAGTTTGCTTTAAAGACCTAATCTGCTCAATAGACCTTGAAGCACTCTGGGCTGTGCTCCCAGTACCCTCCACACTCCTACCCTATCCCCCAAGTGGGGTCCTAGACGCCTCACTCAGGGAGAGTCTAGAACATGGCAGACCATGCAGATCCTTGCTGCGCTTTGGAGCTCAGCCCGTGAAACACAGCCTAGGGGCAGCGACCTCCCCCGGGAGGGAAGCAGGCTTGTAGAGCAGCTCCACTCTCCCCTCATCCTCCCATGGGAAGGAAGCTGTGTACTCACACTCAGAGAAGAGGCCCCTCTGAGCCAAAGCAGCCCAAGCTCTGGCCCTCCTCCCTCCTGCCCAACCTTGCTGCTGCAATTGGAGGAGGCCAGATGCCCCGATTCCATCTCACTCATGGTAACTCAGGCCCAATTTGGCCTTTCAAGCCCCCCACTACCAAGTCCACCTATTAACTAAGGTATACTGCCAAGTGAGGTCAATTCATAATTTAAACCTACCCTGCATAATGCATAAGATATCTGATTATAAATTATTCACTGCAAATTGCCATCTGGATGCTTAGGGAACTTGGGGGACATTTAAAAGGGAAGCGGGCATGTGCCCAGCATCACGTCAGTGAGCAGAGTCCTCACTTCAGTTGTTGCTGCTGCCGTTTTATCGACCAGGAACCTGAGCAGATGGGTCCCACCCTCCTCACCTAACGCCACCCAAGAGCTCCACATCCTGAGGATGGCTACTTGCCCGGTCCTTCTCCCTCCCCAAATCCCTGCCATGGTCCTCCTCCGTGACAGCCTCAGGTGTCTGCGTCACAGGAGCCCATCCTGTCTCCCAAGAACACAAAGGGAAGCATCACCTACTGCTGACCTGGTCATCAGCAGAGACGTCTCTCTTCCCCTTGAGTAGATACAAAGAACCAGTTTTGACTCAACCACAGTTCAATATTCAAAGCTCCCCTAAAAAGGAGATAAGAGCTTATAATGGAACCCAAAGAGGGGACCATTCATTGAGTGTGCCTTCCTACACCAGTAAGTCCTTCTCTTATACCACTATGACGAATCCATCCATTTGGGTAATCTTAACCAAATGTCTATTACTATGATCCAGGTATTATACTATCTGCTAAGGCACAGACATGAATAGAATACATCCCCTGTTGTTAGGACATTCACAGACCAAAAGCAAGATGCTCACACAAATAGAGCACGACAAAACAAATCAGATCTGAGGTCCACTTTGTTCTAGGCGCAGTCTGGGGAGATGAGAACTGTATGCAACAAATTCACGTTCAACGTCAATGGGGATGCAAAAGATTCTGTGATCAGTTCTGCTCCCCTGGGGAAAGGGTCAAAGATGGCTGTACAGAGAAGGAGATGCCTAAGATGGGTCTTGAGGGATGAACAGGAGTTTGCTAGGCAGAAAAGGAGAAAGGGCATTCTGGGAAGAAGGACTGAAGTGTGCAAAGGCTGCAGTCAGGCAGCTGCAGCACACAGAGGGAACTGCAGTTGGGTGAACAAACATGAATACTTTAAGGGTGAGACACAGCCTCAAGTTGTGCAGCATGGTGGGTACGTGTGTTCTTCCTTTAAGAGGTCAGTGTGTTTCCACTTCATCTGTGATGAATGATTCTCACAGAATCTTTGTGAAGGTGGAAGTAGATGGAATTTTTCTCATTCTTTCACAGCAGAATAACTGGTTCCCTTGCAGGCCCCTCTTCTCACCCTCTGTTAATAACCCACCCGTCACCAGAGTAAAATATTGACTCTAGGATACCACTGCATTCGAACCTTATGGATCTTCCTAGCAACCAAGAGATCACTGTCAAACTCACTCCATCCTGAGATACAGATGTGAAAGAAAGGACTCTGCCAACAAGGACTTCCGAAGCCCTATTTCTCCCCTGAAGACTATATACTGGTTACTGAAAATCCTGATGGTTTTTCTATGCAGAGAGCAAGTGACCCAATCAGAACTGCTTCATAGAGAGTTGCAGGTTGGAGGCGCTTTGGGGCTGCATGCTGTGTGGCCATGAGAGACATCACAAGGCAATGACAGACTAAGCCCAGTTACAGCCCCAATGTAAAATGTCTTGTTGCCTTCCTTCACGCCTGGCAAGTGTGCCGAGCACAAGGTGCTATGTCCAGGGCGGGTTTGGCCAAGACCACTGTCCCCTCAACAGAAAGGGACACAATGGTGATCCAGAGCATAATGCTTTGGCCCTTCATCTTTATACTGCATTTGGCTTGTTCACTTTCATGCGACAAATCCAAAAGACAAATGGACAAAAACCTGCTCTCTCCCTCAATCATCTCTCCAGACAGCCGTAACTTTCCACCAACCAGGATAAGAAACTGAATCCATCCAACAGTTCTTCATCTGTCTCCTCCGAAACTTGAGTGCTTCAGGTGGTTGGGTATTCAAGGGAAAGTCTCTGTTGGTTTTTGATAAACTGTTTATATCACAGTTTGATATTCTTTGGCTAAACACTAAGACTGTGTTCAAATAGATTAAACACTCAAAACTTTGAAGGGTTTTTCTATGCCTCCTGGATAAAATTTCAAGACTTCCACGATCAAATCAAGAATCTAGAAACCCTGAACTCCAATTTAATAGGCACTTTCAGATGGCACTGAAGGTATGAACGCATCACAAAGCCTGCAGTATGGGAGAACAGAGGACAGCTTCTTAAGGCATCATTTCTGGGATGAAGGCTAAAAATTGTCTATCACAGCCAGTTAGCCTCAAAGGAAACCTAAATAAATCAAGCCCACTGGGGAGCCAGAAGAATATAAGGCCTATATTAGGAGCAATCTTTTGAGCATCGTGTCCATATGAGGCAAGCATTCTCCCTCTAACTGGGGCATGGGTCCCTCTCAGGAATGAAACTTTAGCTGATGTTAGAGTATGTTACTGTATAGACAGTAACCTAGGGGTTGAACTGGAAATCTGTATCCAGAAGATAGTCTCAGTTGATTGAAAGAGAGCTTTCTGATTTTTAATCATCAAGACTGTAGCAACCCCCAGGAAGATAGGTAAGGCACATTCATACCATCCTCATGTTCAGCTCCATCTATGACTCAAAACCAAAATACAGGTGATCCAGAGCATACACTATCAATGACAAGAGTTGGCACACAGAAAGCACTTTGAACCCTGAATGAAATGCAGCTATTATATCAGTAGGAATAATAGCTTCCATTTCCTGAGTACCTGCAATACACCAGGACAGGTGCTCTCTAATTTAATCTCAAAGCAAACCCCACAGGGTAGTGATAACTCCCACGTTGTACAGATGAAGGTGAGGAAATGCAAATTTTGTTAGTTTCTGCCTTGCTCGCAGGCCTTTGTTAATGAAAAGTCATTTTTATTTTTACTTCTTTAGGAAACACTGCATTCCATACTAAAGAGAAAGTGCAGCTGGCATTTTTCTATCATTGCCCAACTTGGATAAAGATAAAAAGCCAAAAAGAAGTACACAGACTGATACACTTCCTGAAGTGGACTTTCTTCCCCTCTGTGATGGGCTTAAGGTGGCACTGAACTCTCCCCACATCACTTACACACCCGTGTGGCTGCCCTGTCCACTGCTGGGAGGGGGTTATGACCCACAAATCTACCTTGTCACTTAAGAGGTCCTTGTGGTGACAAATGCATTACTGACTAAGTACCCACCAGGCCCTCCCTGACCAGTTCCATCTCCTGAATGTCCAAGAAACAAAGAGAGTCAACTTCCATTTCAATCGCTCAGGGAGGATCCAAGAAAAACAGCAGTTGGCACCACTATTCCCTCAGTAAATGCATGGCTCTACAGCCGAGCTCAGCTGTCAAACACACATGCACAACTCAATCTGCAACCCGGTTGTCACAACAGCCACCTCTCACTCTGTTCTTCCTCAGGGGAAATAATGTAAAAACACACATGCAAGAATCAAGACAAAAGGCAGGAGGCAACGGCAAGTGTGCGCTCAGAACTCTGGAAGAGCACATGGTCTGAGTTTTGACCTTGCAAAAAACGTCGTGTGTCACTTCACCTTTTACAAAGCACACAGGCTTCTCCACACTTAACGCACGGTCATCAGGGCCACAGGGGTCTGGAGCACCTCCATCGTCACCAGGAAGCAGACAGGAGCCAGACTTCTCTACAGCGCCGCCAAGTCTTCACAGCACAAGAGCCCCTCCACGTCCTAGCCCGTGCTCCTGAGTCTATGGAGGGGATTCTCTTTGGAACACTGCCTCCTGTCTCAGGAAGAAGCTGACAATCTACAAACGAGCCTGTCTGCTTTCATTTCTGCAGTTGTTGTTGTTCAATCACTCAGTTGTGTCCGACTCTTTGCAACCCCACGGACTGCAACACCAGAGAAGGAAATGGAAACCCACTCCAGTGTTCTTGCCTAGAGAATCCTGTGGACAGGGGAGCCTGGTGGGCTGCCATCTGTGGGGTCGCACAGAGTCGGACACGACCGAAGCAACTTAGCCTGTATGCATGGACTGCAACACACCAGGCTTCCCTGTCCCTCACCAACTCCCGGAGCTTGCTCAAACTTATGCCCATCAAGTCAGCGATGCCATCCAACCATCTCATCCTCTATAATCCCCTTCTCCTCCTGCCCTCAATCTTTCCTAGCATCAAGGTCTTTTCCAGTGAGTCAGCTCTTCACATTAGGTGGCCAAACTATTGGAGCTTCAGGTTCAGCACCAGTCCTTCCAATGAATATTCAGGACTGATTTCCTTTAGGATTGACTTTTTGATCTCCTTGCAGTCCAAGGGACTCTCAAGAGTCTTCTTCAGCGCCACAGTTCAAAGGCATCAGTTCTTCAGGGTTCAGCCTTCTTTATGGTCCAATTCTCACATCCATACATGACTACAGGAAAAAACACAGCTTTAACTAGAGGGACCTTTGTCAGCAGTAGCTCACCTGATTTCTAAAGTTTCCCATGCTGGGAAGACAGTCTTGATAATTCCATAGGGCAGACATTTGGGGGGCTTCCGCCACCAACTGCTGCTGCTGCTGCTAAGTCGCTTCAGTCGTGTCCGACTCTGTGCGACCCCATGGACAGCAAGCCACCAGGCTCCTCTGTCCCTGGGATTCTCCAGGCAGGAATACTGGAGTGGGTTGCCATTTCCACCACCAACAGTAACTACTAATTTCCTTCCCTTCCGTCCCATTCAGGTGCACATATCTCAGAAGACTTGCTATCATTCCAAAGAGAGCTTATTTATCAGGATCCCTCGGGCTTCCTTCAAAGAGATAACTGGGATTAGCTTCCTGTGAAAAGTCTTTCTGCCCCATCCCAAGTTCAATGATGGGTCTCTTCTATCCCAGATCCTGCAGATCCTTTATTTCCCCACATTAAAGCACAATCATATGATGCTAGCTATGGACTGAATGTCTGTGATCCCCACAATTCACATGCTGAACTTTAACTCCCAAGGATGGTGTTAGGAGGTGGAGCTGCTTTAGAGGAAGTTCTAAGGGTGGGGTCATATGATGAGATTAGTGTCCTTATAAGAAGAGGAGGAGACAGCAGAGCTTCTTCACTCTTCTGAGTTCAGGGGACAGTCAGAAGGCAGCCATATGTAAGCCAGGAAGAGAGTCCTCACCAGACCCAACCATTCTGGCGCTCTTATGTCAGACTGCTAGCCTCCAGAAGAATGAGAAATAAATATCTGTTGTTTAACCCACCCAGCCTATGGTATTTTGTTACAGCAGTGCAAGCTAAGACAATTTATAATGATTAACTCTCTCTGCTCCCTATTAGCTTGGTCTCTGTAAAGCGAGTGATGAGGTCTATCTGTGCTCATCACTGCATCCCTGGCCCCTAGCACAGGATTTGGGATGTAAGGGGCACTAAGGAAATATCTGTTGGATGGATGAATGGGTGCATGCATGAGTCAGTGGGTGGGTGAGTGGATTTATGTGTATGTGCATAGATGAGAATTATGGTTTTGAAGAACATTCAATGCTGGAGGAAAAACTTATGACATACTAAGTAAAAATGCAGGAAATAAAATTATATAAACAATGTGATTTCAATTTTGTAAACATTTACACATGATTAGGGATCTGGAAGGAAATACGCTTAAAATGCTAATAGCGGTTATCTCTGGGTGGTAAGATTAGGATTGATTGTTGCCATTTTCTCCATTTCCCATGTTTCCATAAATTGCATGTATTACATTTATGATCCAAAATAAGATTACATTTTTAAAAAGGAAATTACTAAGAAAAAATTACCAAATGTCTCCACATTTTAGGAGACTTTCTCCTCTAAAATCAGAAAGACAGGGTGAGGGAAGTCCAGACTCTGGTAGACACATGTGCCCAGAGCTTGGGGCTCACACCTCTCCAGGTCTCTCAGAAGCATGAAGGAGCCTCACAAGTAGCCTTCCTCTTTTCACAGAGGGCTTCCCCATTGTGTTCTTTTGGCTTCAATCATTCAGATGAGAGTTATCCAGAGATGGAGATGGAATAAAGGCCCCCTCGGAGGACATACCAAAAACTATGAGCAAGCATCAAACCAGGAGAAAAGAATGGGGAAAGAAGCTGACCCAAATCTTGAGAACCATGAAGATCAAGACTAAAGGAATCACAAATTTGTTCACCACATAATTAAAGAGACCCTCCCAAGCTCTAAGGAACAGAGGAAGGTCTTTGCTCTGAAGGTAACTTTTTCATGAGCAGAAGTGGTTGAATTTACAGGTAATGATAGTAATTGTTTTAACAACTACAGCTACCATCTGTACAGCGTTTAACACAGAGGTCCACAAACTTCTACAGTAAAAAGCCAGGTAGAAAATATATTTGGGGACTTCCCTGGTGGTCCAGTGCTTAGAACTCTACACTTCCATTTCAGGGGGCGTAGGTTTGATCCCTGGTTGGGAAACAAAGATCCCTCTTGCCATGTGGCGTAGCCAGTAAAAAAAGAAAAAATATATATTTGGTTCTGAGGGTCATAGAGTCTCCATGACAACTGCTTACCTCTGCTATTGTCGTGTAAAGCAGCCACAGATGATAGAGAAAAGGATGGGCATTGTTGTGTTCATATGAGACTCTATACACAAAAACAAGCAGCAGACCAGATTTGACCAAGGGCTAGCGTTTGCCAACCTCTGACTTCACATGGCAGGCATTATTAAACCTCTGATTTCATTCCCACAACCCTAGGATGGGGAAACAGACTCCGAGAAAGAGGTCACTTCCCAAAATCATGGCATCAGAGAGCAGTGGGACTTGACTCAACCCCACGGCAGTGTGACTCCTAAGAGCCTGCTCTTTACCATGAGGTCATGCTGAGCACCTCCTTGTGCCCACATTATACTCAACGTGGGGACCCAGGGATGAGTGAGAGTCAGACCTTGTCTTCCAAAGTTCAAAGTTTAAGATGAGCACCTGCCCCGCAGGTACTGATCTGGCACCTGCTCCCCAATACAAGAAGGTCCCAACTGAATAAAAGAGGCATCAGGGAACACTAACACCCACAGTGAAGACACACACTGATGCACCAATTCCTTCACAAAAGGGCTTCATGCTTTCCACAAAGGATATTGCTGGGATGTGAGCTCATGTGGGGCTTTAAATACTGGTTCATACATCTGGAAGTCATGAGGGTGGAAGCCACGAGACAAAGAGCTTGAGGAATGCTCATCAGAAATTCACTGAATGGGGTCACAGTTTTTCTTCATGGTTAATACCACAGGACTTGAGGTCAGAGAGACCTGGATGGGAATTTCAGGTCTACGTGACCTTGAGCGTATGATCTAAGCCTCAGACATCTCCCCTGCAAGCTGAGTTAGGAATTCTGTCTCAGGGATGTGAGGACACCAGATGGGGGACAGGGCCTGTGTTTATCTTGTCCATCATCATATCCACAACATCAGAATCATAGGAAATAAGATCCATAAAGGGAAGTAAGAGAAATTGAAATGGAGGCTTTCTGAAATAAACTAAGTCAGCAGGAAAATAGGACTAGCATGGGAAGCAAGGCACAGCTGTCTTGCAGAGCCAGGGACCAGCCTGGAGATATACAAATACACCCTCTGAGTGAGTCCAGGAGGTGTCTTTCTGCCAGAGGGGGGTGTGGATGGCAGTTAATGTGAGCGGTGAGGGCACAACAAGGCCTCTGTTTACCCATCTCAAATGGCCTGAGGTTCCAGGAGCCTGGCTCTGCCATCAGCCCCTGTCGCTGGTTTATTTCCCTAAGCCGCCCACCTCCTGCTCCCTACTCTAGAATAAACTCTGACCTTATTAACCTTCAGCAAGCAGGTGAGTGACAACCCAGCCTGACCCTCCACAAGTCCTCCTGGAAAGCTGCCAAATTGGAAGAACTCAAGGGTTAAACATGAAGATTTGCAATCATGTTCCCTAATTCTGAACCACCATCTGCACATCCGTGGCTGCTTCATCAACTTCTCAAAGCCAGAGGCAAGGGAATGGGCAAGAAAGGTGACATTTTCTGCATCTGCAGTATGCTAGGGACCATGGGCCAAACACATAAATTCTGTGACTGTTTCTGTATGGAAACCCTGAGTGTGTTTTCATCCACAGTTTTAAGAGGGGGCTGCAGCTCAGAAAGGTTATGTTATCAGCCCAAGGTCACACAGCTTGTAGGTGGCAAACCCACATCTGTCTGAGCCCAAGGGCTCTCCAGCTCACCTTTGCCCAATAACCCTACATCCCCCTTGTCCACTGTACTCTAGCCACAGCGCTCTCCTTTCTAAGAAGCTGCTGCTCCCCTTCCCTGGAATGTTCTTCCCCTTTCTCTTCACCTGGTTAACACCTGTTCACCCTGCAGCACTCAGCTGTCACTTGCTCAGCAAAGTCTTCCTGGCCACCACCCCTGACAGAGGCCCAGATTAATCCTCCACTCTCACCTCTCTCTCCTCCACTGTGGCTGCGGGTCTTTCCTTCATAGCATTTGTAATCTAAAGGCAAATGGTGGATAATTATTTTCTTGTGGTTTGTTTCCCAGCCAGGACAGTGAATTCTGGGAAGGGAGTAACTGCGCCTGACTTCTATGCTACTAAACCCAAGCACTTCCCACAAAGCTCAGCATAGAGTAGGTAGTCAATTGAATCTGATGAATGAACAGACTACCATCTACACATACTCACTGGACAGGAGGCTGAAGTATCTTCCGTGAGTTTAGCACAAGCATTGCACATATCCATAAAATCTACCACCCATGGTAAGTTCTTGTAAAGGAAGATTACAAATTGCCCACCCTCTTTTCAGATTATAGCACAGTCCTACTCTGCAATTTCCATACTGAAACTTGTACATTTCATTTCTAGGCGCTAATGCCACTTCAGTTTATCTGTGGTTGCTACTCAAGTGACCTGAAGAATTCACACAATGCCAAAGAAAAGTGGAGTCATTTTTCATAAACCGCAGCAGTATCTTTTTGGATCCACCTCCTAGAGTAAAAATAAAAACAAACAAGTGGGACCTAATTAAACTAAAAAGCTTTTGCACAACAATGGAAACCATACACAAAACAAAACAACAAGCTACAGATTGGGAGAAAATATTTGCAAATGATGTGACTGACAAGAGATTAGTTTCCAAAATATATAAACAACCTATACAGCTCAATGAAAAAAAAAAAAAAAACACTCCATTAAAAAAAAAAAAAAAGGACAGAGACCTAAATAAACATTTCTCCAAAGAAGACAGATAGATGGTCAAAAGGTACATGAAAAGATGCTCAACATTACTAATTATTAGAGAAAGGCAAATCAAAACAACAATGAGGTACCATCTCACTCTGGTCAAAATGGTCATTACCAAAAAGCCTACAAACAATAAATGCTGCAGAGGCTGTGGAGAAATAGGAACCCTCCACACTGCTGGTGGGAATGTAAGTTGGTAAAACCACTGTGGAGAACAGTATGGAGGTTCCTTATAAAACTAAAAATAGAGCTACCAGATGATCCTGCAATCCCACTTCTAGGCATATACCCAGAGAAAATAATAATTCAAAAAGATACATGCATCCCAATGTTCACTGCAGCACTATTCACAATAGTCAAGACATGAAATGAGAAAGTGTTAGTTGCTCAGTCATGTCCGACTCTGTGCGATCCCACGGACTATAGTCTGCCAGGCTCCTCTGTCTATTGAATTCTCCAGGCAAGAATACTGGAGTTGGTTGCCATTCCCTTCTCCAGGGGATCTTCCCAACCCAGGGATTGAACCCACGTTTCCTGTGTCTCAAGCAGATTCTTTACCATCTGAGCCCCCAGGGAAGTCCCTGTCAAGACATGGAAACAACCTAAATGTCCAAAGATAGATGAGTGGATAAGAAGTTGTGGTACATATATACAATGCAATACTGCTTGACCATAAAAGGAATGAAATATTGCCATTTCACCAAGATGGATAGACCTAGAGATAATCACACTAACAGAGAAAGACAAAGATGTTACTGGTTTTATGTGGTATATAAAAGGAAAAAAGACATAAATGAACTTATTTCCAAAACAGAAAGAGACTCAGAGACATAGAAAACAAACTTATGGTTACCAACAGGGAAAGAGGGGTAGGGGAAGGATAAATTAGGAGCTTGAGATGAACAGGCACACACTGCTATACGCATGATAGATAACAAGGACAGCACCGGGAACTACACTCAATATTTTGTAATAACCTATAAGGGAAAAGAATCTGAAATATATATATTATATAACTGAATCACCACGCTTATACTTGAAACTTAGATGATATTGTAAATCAACCATACTTCAATAAAAAAAATTTAAAGAAACAAAAGTGGAGTCATTTTTATCAAGCACTTGGGTGAGGAGTGGATACACAGAAGACTGCAGACATAAAGAAATTTACACCCAAGTCCCAGATGATACCTGGCAAAGAGATAATGGGGCAAATTCACTCCCTCTCTCAACTAACACCTACAGTGATGAGTATAGAAAGGGAAGGATCTTGACCTTCCCCCACCTCCACACTCCTGGGGCCTATATTGTTGGGACCACACCCAACACTTTTACACTTAGGACCAGGCTGGATCTGGAGTTGGACAAAGCTGGGTTCAAAGCATGACTCCATCACTTACCACTGTCTGCATGGCCCTAAGTCTCCTCATCTGTAAAATGAGGCTAACGCCAGAGCCTTCTTCCAAGAAGCACTGTCAGGGCCAGTGACTTAGATGCATGCAGTCTGCCTAGTAGTGCTCTCTGCATGACAGCTGTCACCCCCTCACTTGTGGTCCCTGAAGGAACGGAGCTCCTCCCGGGGAGAAATCATGAGAGGTTCATTCAGTGTCCAAGTGCTCAGCACAGGTCATGCTTTTGATACAGACACTCATGTAAACTTATAGTCTGCCTCTGCAGAAGACCCAACTCTCAGCTGCTGCCCCTACTCAGCCTTCCCCTCTCCCCCTGGCTGCAGTGTTCGGCCTGAGGTCTCTTCTAGGAAACCCTCTTGGGGGCAATGTTGTGCTGGTGAGCAAAGAGCCTCAGCCTTTTCCTTCATTTATCAGGAGTCTCTGGCCAACCTGAATGAATCTTGGGTTCTTCTTAGCCTTCCACACAAGGCCCTGGACTCAAAGGTTCATGCCTCAAGGGGAAGTTCTGACCTCAGCCTTACTAATTAAGTCACGTTTGAGAGGAATTCTGGAGTCTGTGACATAAGTGGCTAGCCTTCCTCCCCTGCAAACAGGTTTTCCCTCTTTAAATAAAGGGCGCTGAGATAGCCCCTTAAAAGTAACACCAGTATTGGGGCAAACCTCCTTTCTGAGGGTCTTGGACAGTATAGTAAGATAAAGTCTTCCTTTAAGAAAGCTAATTGTGGAACAATCTGCCTCCTAATGTATTCATAAATCAGACATTCAACTCCTAGAATAAATTCCCCATAATTCATGTTAATCATTCCACTCTCATAACATGAATCATCTGTTTAAAGGGAACTTTTACCAAGACAGGCAAGAGCCACTGGATCTGGTTTTAAAAAATCTCTCCAGAGCGCCAAAGGTTTTCTATTATTGACAGAAAAGTTACTGCATTTTTAACAGGCACTTTAAATATTACTCATGCAATCAAAGCTGTTTTCCTAACTCAACTTAGACAGTTTTCAAACATGTATTACGGTTGACCTTATTAAATATTCTGTAGCGCCACTCACACATGATGGCACACAAAAGTACAGTCCCAAAACTTCTGGCAGCTCTGGGAAAAAGGGAATCCTCATAGACTGTCCTAGAGGCAGCAGTAAAGGCTCTGAGCATGACACAGACTCCCGAGGGATGCCACGGGAGGCAGAGACAGGGGACAGGTCCCCAGAAGAGCTCTTTGCACAGAAGTTGAGCGGGAAGATAAACAAAGATCTGGGGTTTTTTGTACGCTAATCAAGAATTTCACCAAGTTCTCTCCAAGAACACTCTGCAAGTGCTCCAAGGACAAGATAGTATTTTTCAGTCTTATTAAGGTCCAGAATGTCATGGGAGTAACCCAACAATGTGATGTTTTTAAAATGGAAAATTTGGAATAACCTCTCATCAAGAGCTATAAACTAGATAATAACTCCATAAGTTTCTGCTGTTTATTGAACACTCACTACCAAGTTTTGTGCTAAATAGCGTAGAGAATGATATCTCCCTTAATCTTCATGATAATCCTATGAGACGGGATATCATCTTGATTCTTCAGACAAGTAAAGAAAGACAGATGTTAACAGCTAGACCATGTGAACCACACCAGAGTGTAGCACAGCCAGGCTAGAAGCAGAGGTCTGTTCAACCCCAAGTCCCACGTCCTAACTCCTCACCCAACCCAGCCTGGAGGTCAAAGCTAGAGTCCCACCCCACCCCTATCCATGCTGTGTGGGACGACAATTAAGTGAAGAGTTATTGCCATTTACCACCAGTCAACTGTTTATCAAAATAGTTCAGCTCCTTTGGATGGGCATGCCATTGAGTTCGACTGAGACCTCCATGATGGAGCAGAAGTTTATTCAGAAACAGTTAGGACAGGGAACCCATCTCCAACCTCCAGTGAAGTCAGGAGAGACCCAGAGGGGAAGGAGCATGTCTCTAAGTAACGGTGAGTGGAAGGGAGAGAGATGCTCCAGCTATGTGTGACCCAACCAGCAGCAAAACAAAGCAAAGCAATATCAGACCTAGTAAATGAAAAGAACGGCAGGAGACGTAAGACTGCTTTCTCAGCTGAGCCGGGGACTGGGGGTGGGCGGGAGGCGCAGAGGACAGAGGGAAGAGAGGATGGGGAAGAAAGAAAAGGAGAGGGGTGGAGGGAGAGGGGGAGAAGGGGAGAGCATGCACAGGCTGCGACAGTGAGCCAAACAGCAGCGATCCTGTGCTTGCAGAGGTGTTTTGTTTGTTCACCTACTCAGTATATTTTAAAGTAGATGAAATAAAGTGACTTGAATTACTCTGACTTTCTATCAGTGTGGATACAAGGGAGGAAGTTTACCTGCCCTTCTTGGTTTGTCTCCCTCTACAGAATCCTGGACCAAGGTTCTTCTTTGTTCCCCAAAGCGAACCACTGACAATCACACATCAGCAAACACTGGTGAGAAACCTATGATGCAGAGGAGCAGCCTGGCCTCTCTTGGACCCCGCTTAAGCCTCCAACATCCCTGAACCATCACACCCTACACTGCGGTCAACAGTCAGCAGGAAGCAGCACTGGAACACTGTTCGGGAAAGAAAACAAAGCTGAATTTTAAAGAAATCAACTCTCTGGGCATTTCTAGAGCAGCTCCAAGGGGTCATGGCCCCTGATTAAACACACGGAGACACTTTTACATAAGAAGTTTACAGCTTAATGGGAAAAATATAAATAACTCTAACTAGAAATATGCCTAAGAACATTACATTAGGTAAAAGGTGAGCAGATGTCAGAAGTGCCAACACATGGGACCTATTATCACCATTACTATCCCATGTTAAGCGCTTCTTCCTCCCCATTTTTATCTGCCCACAGTCCTTCATGCCATCCTATATTTCTCATCCAAAGTTTCTCAGCACAAATGTTTGGCAGTCTCTTTATAGATCTTCTCCTCTCTTTCACACTGTTTGAACAAATACCTATAAAGCACCAACAACTGTCAGGAACTCTGCTGAGCTTCTGGGATGTTAAGATAAGGCCTATGACAGAGGCTTTAATTTGATAAAATTAAATATACACTTATGATACTAACTTTCACCAAAGTGGGCATAAATGGAACATATTTCAGCATAATAAAAGCCATTTACAACAATCGCACAGCCAACATAATACTCAACAGCGAAAACCTGAAAGTCTTCCCACTAAACTCAGGAACAAGACAAGGATGCCCACTCTCATCACTTCTATTCAACATAGCATTAGAAGTCCCAGTCACAATAATCAGACAAGGAAAAGAAATAAAAGAAATCCAAAATTGGAAGGGAAGAGGTAAAACTGCCATTATTCTCAGATGACTGATACTCTACATAAAGAACCCTAAAGATTCCACACAAACCTATTAGAACTAATAAATGAATTAGGAAAATAATAGTATACAAGATGTATACATAGAAACACGTTGGGTTTCTTTATACTAACAAAGAAATATTTTTTTAAAAAGAAGGTAAAACAAAACAATTTCATTTAAAATTGCATTAAAAAAAACCTTAAAAATAAACTTGATCTACACACTGAAACTATAAGACAATAATAAAGGAAATAGAAGATGACTCAAAGAAATGGAAAGATATCCTATGCTCTGAAATATAGGAATTAATATTCTTTAGAAGGCCATACTACCCAAAGCAATCTACAGATTTAATATGATCCCTACCAAAATACCCGTGACATTTTTTCACAGAACTGGAGCAAGTCAATCTTGAGAAAAAAGCTTAAACAAGCTGGAGGGATAATCCTTCCAGACTTCAGATAATATTACAAAGTTCCAGTAATCCAAACAGTGTGGTATTGGCACAAAACCAGACATACGGACCAATGAACCAGAAGAGAGAGCTCAGAAATAGACCCACACATCTACAATCAATTGATCTATGACAAAGGAGGCAAGAATATATCAAGGAGAAAAGACCACCTCTCCAACAGCGGAGTTGAGAAAGCTGGACAAAATGGCTTGAGAATACAGGTAAAACATTCTCAGACATAAATCATAGCAACATTTGCTTAGATCAGTCTTCCAAGGCAATAGAAATAAAAGCAAAAGTAAATAAATGGGACCTAACTAAACTGAAAGCTTTTGCACAGCAAGGAAAACTGTCAATAAAACAAAAAGACAACTTACAGAATTAGAGAAAATATTTGCAAGTGATGCACCCAACAAGGGATTAATATCCGAAATATATAAACAGCTCATACAACTCGCTATCCAAAAACAAAATTCAAATCCAAAAATGGACAGAAGACCTAAATAAACATTTCTCCAAAGAAGACATACAGATGATCAACAGGCACCTGAAAAGAAGTTCCACATTGCTAATTATTAGAGAAATGCAAATCAAAACTACAATGAGATACCACCTCACACCAGTCAGGATGGCCATCATCAAAAAGTCTGTAAGTAGTAAACATTGTAGAGGGTGAGAAGAAAAGGGAACCCTCCTACACTGCTGGTGGGAATGTAAACTGGTGAAGTCACTATGGAAAACAGAATAGAGGTTCCTTAAAAAGCTAAAAATAAAGCTACCATATGGTCCAGCAATCCTACTCCTGGGCATACATCTGAAAAAGATGAAAACTTTAATTCAAAAAGATACATGCACCCCAGTGTTCATAGCAGCACTGTTCACCATAGCCAAGACACGGAAAAACCCAGTGTCCCTCAAGAGATGACGTATGTTTTTGTTGTTGTTGTTTCCTCAACTATTTGTAGGGCCTCCACAGGTGTGTATGTAAAAGGGAATAATAGTCATAAAAAGGAAAAACACTGCCATTTGCAGCAACATGAATGAACCTAGAGAATATCAGAGTGACAAATATCATAGGATATCACTACCATGTAGGATGTAAAAAATTGACACAAATGAACTTATCTACAAAACAGAAACAGACTACAGACATAGAAAACAAACTTATGGTTACCAAAGGGGAAGCAGGGAGGGAAGGATAAAATAAGAGTACAGGAGTAACAGATACAAACTACTACACATAAAATAGATAAGCAACACGGCTTTACTGTATAGAACAGAGAACTATATTCAATATCTTATAATAATCTGGAATGAAAAATAATCTGAAATACACACATACATAAAAATAACTGAATCACTTCACTCTACACAAGAAACACAATATTACAGATCAACTATACTTCAGTAACAACACCAGAAAGAAAACAAGAAAACAAAAACAACCTCGAAAGATAAAGAGCCTATCGCCACCTTGAAAGTCTACAGCAGGAGGCAGAGAAGCTATTGCTTTGGAAGCAGGAAAAAGGGCTACAACTGAGCTGCAGACAAAGGGGGCAAGGGCCCACCTCCAGTTAGGAAACCGCAGGGGGGTATCAGCCCATATGCCTGTCCCCATCTGGTTTACCCTACCCAGCTCCCTCAAAGGCTGCTCTCTAGCTCATGACCCTCTCCTCACAACACTGTTTAAATTGGGATGACAGCTGACCCCAGAAGACATGCTCTATAGCTCAAAGTAATCCAACTAATCCCTCCCTCAAAGTGCAGTTAGCTAACAATGGACTTCTGAACCAGAAGATGATGCTGCGTTGGGGTAACTGTTTTAAGACACGAACATACTAATCAACCAGAAGAGAATCCCAGTTGACTGAGTAAAGTGGGAGAATAAACTAGACAAGCCAAAGAAATGGGGGCAAGGGGGTTTACAATTTAAGGCAAAACTGCACCCGTGCAAAGTGCCCCAAAGGAGGGGAGCCTGGACCCCTGGGAGTGAAGGATGGGCCCCGACACCTAGAGTGGGCATCAGGGAAACTGCCCCCAAAGAGAGGAGCCCCACCTGGGCACTCCACACCTGACCCCAGGGTGCCCACATGCCATGAGACACTCGGGCCAGACCCAGGTTTGGGACCCCTTCCTCCCAGCGCGTTCCCTGGGCTGGCCTCCTCTGGGGCTGCTGCCCCAGGTGTTCCCTCTACCCACCCCCGGCCCACAGTCTCTGACGCTTCTGCCTCACATAAGAGAGCATGCTCCCTGGGAGCGAGTGCTCTGCTCCCTTATTAATCTTGCTGTATCCTATTAAAGCGGCCTGGTGCCCGCCTGGTGTTCTTCTGCACAGAGCAGCGGGGTTCATGCGACAATCGGCAGCTGGGCGAGCTGTATTTCATTTCTTTTGTGTTGGAGGAATGACCTAGATGCTGCTGCTCTGTACCACAGACTCACTGACTCACACTTGCAGCCTTTAACCCCTTCCTACCCGTCCAGCCCCGGGCTCGGGTGGAAGCAGAGGTCTGGGCACCCACGGGACGGTGTCAGCCAAGCTGACAAAGAGGCAGAGCTGGGACAGAACAATGAGACCACTTGGGACTGTTCCAGATGACCACAGCAATGCCCTCCTCCCACCGATGGGTGGGTGTCCTGGGGAGACCACATGCAGCAGGGGAGGCGTCCCTGGGGACCCTTTTTCAAGGAAAGTGGTGCCCACGGTTTGAGTGAAGGGAGGTGAGGGACTCGCGGTTCTCTCCATCCGTCTCTTTTCTCAGCTGGCTTCCAGCCCAGGCCGTCATACTCATTTTTCATTCACTCTTTCACCCCAGTCATTCACTCTCTCTGCTGGTCATCTTCTCAGTGGCTGCTCTGCACAGACTCTGCGGTTGACCCAGAGGAAACGGCAGCACCATAAGAAACCCTCTGAAGGAGAGTGCAAATAGCAAAACTCCCACAGACACCATCCTCAGCCACTTCCCAAAGGGAAAGAGGAGCCAGGAAGACCACACAGCAGATCACCGCCCAGACTGACCTGAGGGCACTGACGAGGCAGCTCGGGTAAGTGCCTCAAAGCTCGGGCTGCGGCAACAGACTACCCCGGACGAGGCGGCTTGAACAACAGACATTTCCATCTCACAGTCCTGGAGACTACAAGCCCAAGGTCAGGGTACCCGGGTGACTGGGTTCCCCAGTGAGGACTCCCCTGGGCTTGTAGATGGGTGCGTCTCAGCATGTCCTCATACAGAAGAGAGAGAGAGAGAAGCAGCAAACTCTCTGGTGTCTCAAGCTCTGTGAAAACCTGGAGGGACGGGGTGGGGAGGAAGGTGGGTGGAGGGTTTTGGATGGAGGGGGGAACACATGTATACCTATGGCCGATTCATGCTGATGTATGGGAAAAGCCATCACAATATTGTAAAGTAATTGTCCTCCAATTAAAATAAATAAATCTAAAAATTAAAAAAAAAAAAAGGACAGCCATCCTGTCATGAGGACCCAACCCAATAGAATTATCATGGGAACTAACTGGGATCTCATGGGGCCACCACTTAGACCAAGGAACTGCCCTGAGACTTGCTGGTTCCAGCAGTGATTGGCATGGGTCAGGTGCCTCGGGCAACCAGCAGGCAGAAATTTTCTCCCAGGCCCCCCTCCACACACCCAGAACCAACAGATTCCGCGCCCCTCCCAGCCCCTCCCTCTCCCTGCCAAACCAGAGCGTGACTTGGAATTGAACTTTTTCCCTCCAGGGGTATGAAAGGAGATGGAACACACAAGAGATGTGATTAAATGCTGAGCTGGTCATCATGCCATGATCCGACAGTCACACGTGGACCCAAGTCCGGCAATTTTCCACCGCTTAATCACGTCCCTGCCGGATTTAAAATGCAATGAACATCAATGAGAACAAATGCTAATAAGGCTCTAACAGGCAACGGATGTCAAGAGGTGAGGAATGAGCCTTGCATATTTTGACTGAGAGAGGGTCAAAGAGGAAATAACCGGGATACTAAATAGAAATCTTTTATTCACGAGGAACGGCTTCCCTGAGAGGCAGCTGCTCCAATCAGTGACACTCACTCATTAAAGAATGTGCCGCTCAGTGTCCTGAGGCAACAGAAACACCCAGCTCCGTGACATGGATGTTTCCTGGCATTTAGCTAACTGCGGTAAAGTCACCAGTAAATTTACATCAGGCCTGAACCAAAGATAAGGTCCTTTTCTGACACAACGCAGTCATTAGAGTTCGAGGTGTAATGAAATTTCTCCCAGAAATAATGCGACCTTGGGTGGGGCTGTGCTTTTCTCTCCCTCTGCAGGGTCTCCGGAAAACCTCTCTGGTTGACGGACTTCAGGCCCATGGGAGAATCACAGGACATCTACCTGGCTGGGAGGGAGGGACAGTACAAGACCAGGGCTGTAATGCTCTGACTGCGGGTCATCGTACCTGGTCACAACCCAACACTGGTCACCCTGCCCTTCACTTTGCTTCCACAACCCAGCTCAACCACGGCCTGAGGATGCTCAGCTGTTTTCCAGGCTTCCTGTGCCTTCAGATGTATGTATGGTCTCTCCAGCTTCCCAGACATCCTGCAACACCCAGTCTGCGGCGGCTTTGGGTTTCCTGATTAAGAGAGACTTGCTTGGAGTGCTAATGAGGCAGAATAAAGAGTGTAGTGACTTTCCAGTCAGGCAGACCTGGATACCAGATCCAGCTGCCTCCCTTGCTGGCTATGGAACTTTGAGTGCAGTCTTGTCCTCAATCTTGCTTTACTTCCATGCCAACAGGGAGGTCTAGACTATACAGAAAGCACTGAGCACAGGGCTAGGCACGTGGTGAACACTTCATAAAGGGTAGCTCTTATCACTGGTTTCAGTAAAAACGCGTTTGTCACTCCTTACAACAGTCAAAGTAGCTGGGTAAATAAGGAAGCCTTGGTGGGGAGACAGGGGTCAGGGGTGGGGCGTTCAACAAAGCACTTTGAGTGAGTTGTTGTTCAGTCATGTCCGACTCTTTGTGACCCCGTGGACTGCAGCACACCAGGCTTCCCTGTCTGTCACTGTCTCCCTGAGTTTGCTCAAACTCATGTCCATTGAGTCGATGGTGCCATCCAACCATCTCATCATCTGCCACCCCCTTCTCCTCCTGCCCTCAATCTTTCCCAGTATCAGGGTATTTTTCAATGAGTCAAGAGGCCATTCCTTTAGGTAACAGGTTCACCATGAATTACACAAACAATCTTCTATTAAAAACACAAATGAAGGGACTTTCCAAGCGGTCCAGTGGTTAAGACTCCAAGTTTCCAATGAAGGAGAAGGTTTGATTCCTGGTCAAGGAAATAAGATCCTACATGTCACGACACACAGTGGGAAACACACACACACACACACACAAACGGGAAGCCAAGGGGAGCCTGAGAACCCCTAAATTATATACAACCTCTTTGGAGGAAGGAGAGTTCACCTAGAACCATAATTCAGACATCTCCAAATTTTAGCTTAGATTCCCACCCTTGATGACAAGATGACGGCCACGGTGACTGTGATAGCCTCGAAGTTTCCCTCAATGCTTGCTACAGGCCAAGCACCAAACTAAGCTCTTTCACCTATTTGCCAGTTAATCTTCACAAGAACTCATGGAGAAGGACTCTATCCAGTCGAGGTCAGCTCTGCCCAATAGATATATAATGTAAACACACACATACACCATGGAGTAACATAAATTTTCTAGCAGCCACATTAAAAATTAAAAAGAAATAGGTTTAATTAAATTTAGTAAATATTTTATTTAACCTAACATATCCAAAACATTATTTCAACATATCATCAGTATTTTAAAATATAAATCATCAGTTTTACCTTTTTTTTTTCTTTCATTTCAGGCTGTGAAATCTGCTGCATATTCTACACTCACAGTGCATCTCAATTCAAACAATCAGTAGACACACTTGGCTGGTGGTCACTGTGGTGGACCATGTGAGTCTAGAGAATGAGGAAACAACAGGAAGAAGCTTGGCCCGGGCCCCACATGGGCTCAAGCAGGGCATCCAGAGCCAAGCCCTTAATTTCAATGCTCTCCTGTCTCCTGCTTGCTAAATCCATTAAATTTTACATTCCGCAGCCCACCACATGTGCCAGGAAATACGGTCTTCATCCTTCATTCCAAGCACTGGATACAAATTCCTTCCTGCGTGCTAAGGGGAAAAACCCACAGAGACACCTGCGATTTCATTTTTTCACCTTTTTAAAGAAAAGATTCTGACAAGACACCATCTTTAAAACCTGCTAAAAATGACCCCAGGGTGAGAAACAGCTAAGAAAGGGAAACACACATTTTTAAGCAGCCCCCAACTGACGTCAGTTTCACAACCATCCCTAAAAAAGTCCAAGTCTGAGTCAGGAATTCTCAGAAAGGGAAGAGAGTGTGTGGAAGAGACTAGCTATGAGTGGGGAGGATCCCAGAGTGAAATACCAGGAAATGGCAATGCTCAGCGCAGAAAACTACGGAGTCAACAGAGTAGTGATACGTACTGAACCACATATTTCACTGGAGACAGAGCAGGAGCAACGAACAGCCAGTGAAGAGGCCTAAAGGTGAGCAGTCCTTTACCGGCCAGCATCTCACTTCAGAGTCTTGAGTCGTCTCCTCACAAACATGGAAATTACTCAGAAACTCTCGGCAGCTGTAATGTGTGGTATGAGGGCATCATGGTCATCACTTGCTGCCAACTGTGCTATGAGTTAAACTGTGTTCGAGAACCAAGATGGGGATGGCCTGAGTGGTCCAAGGGCTAAGACTCTGTACTCTCAATACAGGAGGAACTGGTCAGGGAACTAGATCCTGCTTGCACAACTGAAGAACTCAAAGGCAGCAAAGAGGATTAAAGACTCCAAGTACCGCAACTAAGATCTGGCACAGCCAAATAAATAAATAAATATGTAAAAAAAAAAAGTACCGAGATGACTTGAAAGGCCTCCCTGAGGTTGGCATGCTCAGCAGAGGTTCTAGTCCAGAGATGGCTGCTGGGAATACCCAAAGCTTAAAGAGAAAGAGGGTGAAAACTCCCAAGTGTGAACTGCTTTGCCTTGAGCTAAGCACAAAACTGGGTTTCCTAGGTGGCGTTAGTGGTAAAGAACCCACCTGCCAACACAGGAGACCTAGGTTTGATCCCTGGATCAGGAAGATCCCCTGGAGAAGGAAATGGCAACCCACTCCAGTATTGCTGCCTGAAGAATCCCCAAGGACAGAGAAGCCTGGCGGGTTACAGTCCATAGGCTTGCAGAGTTGGACATGACTGAATCAACTTAGCATGCACACACAAGTACAAAACTGAACTGCTGTGCCTGTCAGACAAGGGTGGGTTTCACTCTCTGCCCTGCCTCCCAGCCCCGGTCAGCCTTCCTCTAGACTGATTCAGGACAGAAATGTCTCCCCAGCATGTGAGTGAAGGGCCAAGCGTGAGGCCCACCACCGAGCTTCTCTCTGTCAGGCCACATGGGGGCGCCCAAGACCCCAACCCCTCCACAGGTGAGTGCTGAATGCCCCCAGCTGGGTGGCAGAGGACACCTCAATGATACACACTGCGTTCATTACCAGAGAGATCTTCCAACTCTGAGCTCAGGTCCCCAAACCTGGACCTCTGTCCTGTGAGGGGGCCTCCACGCCTTGCACAGGCCACAGTCATCAGCAGAAACTCAGCATCACACACACTCAGCTCTCACCGTGTGACCTTGGCTGAGTTATCTAACTTCTCCGAGTTCCCATGTCTTCTTCTTTAAAAGAGAGAATTAGTCATTCATTTAACAAATACTTACGGATTCTGGACTATCCTAGTTTCAGGGGGATATAATGGTGAAGAAAAGAAAAAAAAAAAAAATCCCTCCCCAGTGGGACTTAATCCTAGTTGGAGAAGGAGGTACCCAGTGGGCAGATCAACATGTATCAACAAATGTAACAATGGTGCCTACCTCACAGGGCCATTGTGAAGCACTCTAATGCAGAGAGCGCACACTAAATAAATGTAAGATACTGTTATTATGAACAGTAATAACAGCTACATCTAATCCTTTCAGCTACATCTGGGCCTGGCTCCAAAAACCCCATTTGGCTGAAAGCCAAAGTGGGATAAAAGCCTGACAGGCGGGGCTCCATTCTCCCCATCCTAACATCTTTCTGGATTCAGGCCACAAGGACATCCCACCACAAGGATAGAGCCCCAGACGGACAGGCTTCATTTAGCAAACTCAACAGTCCCACAAAGCCCAGGTCCACAGCAACGGTGAACCTGGGCATTTGGGGGGTCCATTTCCACTGCCTGGTGGAGGGCCAGCTTTCTGCCAGGCTCCACAGGGAGCCATGTGCCTGCCTCACACAGCAGCAGGGAGGAGAACCTCAGGGCCACTCCAAGGCGCTATGGTATATTGCGTCTCATGGGGCTGGAGGGACAGTCAGGGCAGAGGTCCTGCCAGTGGCATGAATTCAGAGCTTTATGATGGTGCCCCAGGGAGCACTCGGACCCTGCAAGATGGAAATGAGGATGCCTGCAAGGATAGCAGCAAAACTTAGCATGCCACTTACTAAGCACTGGCTAAGTGTCAATGCTGCTTTGCATTTATTGTCTTAATGTTTTCAATAACTGTATGATGACACTACTTACTTCAACCTCCATTTTGTACATAAAGAAACTGAGATTAAGTGATTTGTCCAAGGATGCACAACAAGGGAAACCAGGCAGGTGGTCCAACTCCAGAGGCCAGGTCCTGAAACAACCAGCTAAGCCTCCCCACCTGTGGTCACCTTAGGGGAAAGGGAAGGCAAAGAGGTGGAGCCAAGGCCACCAACCAATTGAAGCAGTCACATCCAATCTAGCTCCTCAGTACAAATTCCATGTGGAATTGCACTTGGGGAAAAAAGAAAGCTCCACTGCTATTAAAAAAAGAGAAAATCATTCAAATAAATGATGATCAGCATCAAACGATAGCCTATATGCCCAGCTTTATAAAATGTCATGGGACATTCCCTGGTGGTCCAGTAGTTAAAAGACTCCATGCTTTCATTGCAGAAGGCATGGGTTTGACCTCTGGTTGGGGGAACTAAGATTCCAAATGCGGTGTGGCATGGCCCCCAAAAAAAGAAAAAATAAATAAGGATTTTAAAAATGTGAAGAAACCAAACGGCCATCAACAGAGTAACTAGATTGTGATAATAAAGTCAAGTAATGGAATATTACATAGCAGTGAAAAAGAACTACTTCTGAATACAAGGTAATCTCCCAGACATGATGAGTAAAAGACAGATACAGAAGAATACATACTGGATGAACTTATTCTATGTCAAGTTCAAAAACAGACCAAATCAACCAACGGCAGTAAAGGTCACTATGATGGTTACCCTTGCTAAGGGAGCATGAGAAGAGCATGAACCTGGGAAGAGCATGAACCTTTTCGGGTGTTGCAAATGTTCTTATATCTTAATCTAGACAAGACTGTAGAGGAATATTAGAGAGAAACATTTATTTAGCTGTATACTTAAGATGTATGCACTTTTCTGCTTTATATCTCAATAAAACATAAAATGAAAATCTCAGTAAATTATTTAATCCAGAATCCTGCCTTTTGGTAAGAACAAACCCAGACTTCTTTAAGAAAGAAGGCCATTGCCTATCTTGGTTGTTAAGATAAAGATTTTTTTTTAAACCCCCAAACAAAACGTCAGCCACAGCAATCAAACACTCAGCAGCAGAATTAGCCAGGGGGAGCCTCATGCGCCAGGTTTGCACAGGTTATACTTGACCTCCAGTGACCTCCCCGCCCGCCCCGCTGGGGAGATCCAGTTTGATTCTGGAAAGACTCGTCTGCAGAGAACAAAGCCCATGCCCGCCACTTCAAAGGGGCTTGGAAGAATATTCCCTTTCACTGCACCCAGGGGCATCAGGCCCTTTCAGAAAGGCACAGCAAGAGACTCAAAAGCAATCTTAAAAGTGCTGAATGCAGTGAAAACTGTCTCTGGCCATCTCAGCAACCGAGTACATGAGGTGACATGGGCATCTGTGACAAAAGGAAGTCACCAGCCACCAGGCTCTCACACCAAGCAGACCACTCTGGGCACACTTGCCTCTAATTAGTTCCAGGGCTGGAAACAAGCTGGACTTGGCATAAGAGCCGGGGACCCCACCCAGTCATAGACCCCTGAAAGCAACCCAGGGCCCTGGGGACTTCTGGGCCCAGGAAAAGCAGCACAGACACAGTCTCTCCCCTCTCCAGGCCAGAGCCAGGCAGCCCCCCCAGCAGAGTCCCTCTCTCCCTCTTGTTCTTTCCAACTCCTGCCCCTTATTCAACTCAAAGCAGGCCTGCCAAGAATCACAGGCCAGCGTGCTGGCCTTTGCGACCGTCACTGTGAGTGGTTCTGACGTAAGAGGCTAAGGAGTAATGAGAGTCGCTGGGTTTGATCACAATCACACTCTGATTTGAATTGCGGTTCAGCAATTACAAGGTCCTCAGTCAGCAGACGCCTGTGGGATTGGGGGAGGGAGGAACTTTTCAAAGGGACATTTGACCCACCATGCATACAGGTTTCCCTTCCAAACTCCCTGGGGAAAAGCAAGTCTTTTTTTTCCCCCACATAAAACCCATTCTGGTGCTGGGGAAAGCAAACAAGCCTCAGGGAAAATAAGCCCCAGATTCCTGTTGTTTTCATGCCCTTGCTTTCCTTTCCTATCTGTTCTTGTTTTTTAGAGGCTGCTGTAACCGTATCTCCATCCCCACCCTTTCTGGTGCACCCCTCTGTACGTGCCTTGAAAAAATACTGGGTCCACGACAAAATGTTAACCCCAGGGAACACTGAAATGTGAACAAAATGTGAACCCCAGGGAACAGATTCAAGGGTGACTTGAGCCTTCCCCTGTGTGTGTACTTGTTCATAAAAGGGGTGGACTTCCCAGGTGGTGCTAGTGGTAAAGAACCCACCTGTCAATGCAGGAGACATTAAGAGACACGGGTTTGATTCCTGGGTCAGAAAGATTCCCCCGGAATAGGAAATGACAACCCACTCCAGTATTCTTGCCTGGAGAATTCATGGACAGAGGAGCCTGGTGGGCTACTGTCTGTAGGGTCGCACAGAATCAACCTGGCACACCCGCATGCACCTTCATGAAAGGGTACGTTATCAAGAACGGTATCGGGGTCTTTTTGTTCATCCCTTTGTTTCTGTTGCAATATTCTCACCAATAAGGCGCCTCACTTCCCTAACCCATGAAGAGTCCAGCTTGAACTTCTAAAGATCTGGGTTCTCTGTGCTCCACAGAAGAGTGGATGTTATCATGTGTGGCTTGCAGAATGAGGCAGGGAGGAACTGAAAGCTCTCCTCCAATTTCTGTTTTCAATTTCTTGGCCCAGTGAGGAACATCATCTGTATGAGGATCTCCACATGGCAAGTGATGCTGGTCTGGGCTCAAGCACTGAGTCAGGGAACAGTCTCATAATGGGGGCTGCACTGGACAGAGATGAGCAAGCACAGGTCTCCCAGGCTGGGGTGGGGAAACTTGACTCATCTGGGTCCCAGGGTCCTGGTGGAGGCGGCACCTGTGTGGCCCAGGCCCTCAGTCTCCCAAGCCTCTCTCAAGGGAAGGAGCCTTGAGCAACGCCCAACACCAGGTCTCTCATCTATCTCAGCAGGCTGTGCTTAAAGTTGATTTAACTTCAGGGAAATTTTTTAATGTGTGATGTCTTGCTCTTCAAGTATCAAGGAACAATTTGTTCCTGTTACTTTTTTTTTTTTTAATTTTCTACAAGGAACATGTATTACTCGTGGAATAATGAATTAAGTTTTTGGAACAAGGCAAGAGATTAGTAATTAAATAAGCTGACAGATCAATCGTGGGGGCGGGGCTCCTGCTTGTGCTTCCACATGACCACCAGCTGTAGCAGGATTCAGGATCCTCTTCTAATGGGCCCAGAAGAAACCCCTTGATGTTCCCAATACTGGACAGATTCCAAAGTCCACAAATTAACCAGATCAGTCCTGAAAGGAAGTCCTTGTCCCAAAGGGAAAGTAGCGGGAGTCTGGAAGAAATCAGGCAAGATTAAATAAATGAGAATCAGGAGACAGAGCTGGAAGATGCACAAGACAATCACCTCCTCCCTTCCATTTTCTTAGCTTTGTTTTGCATGGGAATCACTGCCTGATGGACACTCAGTCTGGGATAGACCAAGGCAGATGCTCGTGCTGTGGGGCTGGAGGAAGGAGGAGAAAACAGCTAAGGGGGAGGGGAGAACGAAGTGGCACTGGGGATACAGGACAGGCACAGCCACCCCAGCTCCATACAATGTAGACTGGCCGGCTGATGATCCAAGGCAATTCTGAAGGATGAGCTGAACAGCAGCAATTTGTCTCAGGCACGGATGGCTTCAGTTTCTGAGCTGGAAACAGGAATGAACCCAAAGGCCTTTCATGCAAATGAGGCCAGACTCCGGGGTGAGCCAGAGAGGAGACTAAGATGCTGCGAACCATGCAGACAGCCCCCTTCCTGAGCAAAGTGGCCAGATAGGCTCCAGGATCAGGTGCACGGGTCAGCGTGTCTGTAACCATGGAGTCCTCCTCCTGGGCCAGATCAGCGTCCAGTGCCCGAGGCAAAGCCTCTCCTCCACAGACCAGCCAGCCACCATGTGCTGGAGAAGCAACTCAGTTCCTCCTGGGGAGCTGGAGTGTGGGCCCTCTCCAACCGGGTGGAGAGAAGACAAAAGTGGCTGAGGGGCAGAAAGGCGGCTTCAGACACTGAAGCGCCCACAGAGGCCGCGGCTGCATCCTGAGTCAAGGGGTTTGCCTTTCGCACGACTGAGACTGTTCCCTGAGCCTCTCCCCTCCCCCATGAGCCATACAGTACACCCTGCTCTCCTGCCCTGAGCAAGCCTCTGCTCCCAGCAGCCTGAAAGAGCCCAGCACCCTTTCCCCACACAGTCTAACCTGGAAGGCTAGGGATGCTACTATGCAAGGCAGTGTCTGGTGGTCAGTGAGCACGGAGTACCTGTCAGCCCTCCCCCACCCCGAGACTTACCATGTCAGGATACTGTTTTGAAGCCGCTGGCAGGGAAACTCATTCCGCTTTTCCATCACAACAAAGACCCGCTAACCATTTAAAAAGAGCTTCATCATAATGAATCTATTTTAATCTCCCTCAAACACAAGAGAGATCAAACATACACAGATTTATCTTTATGCAAAGGGGTAAAAAAATCTTGGATAATATATGAATGTGTTTTTGTGCCATCCTGTGGCTTTAACTAACCAAAAAGGAGGGTTTCATGTTCAGAAAGACACTGCTCAAGCGACAAGGTCCCTTAAGACTTTGGCTGCTTCCCAAGGAAGCTGCCAATGCTACTGAACGGCATGCCTTGCCCACTGGAGGGTACCGGTGCTACTTAAAAATCACATAAGACAAGCCCACGATTTTAAACTCTTTACTCACTGCTTTGGCTTAATAGCTATAAATCATGCATCAAGTCAGCATCTGATTGGAATGTGTAATTTTCCTTCAATAAGTCAAGACACATCTGGTGGTACCATCACACAAGTCGGCAGCCGGGACTTGACCGTCAAAGGCTGCGGGATGAGTGGGGTTGAAAACTATTTTCTCTTCCCAAAGTCCAAATAAGCTCATCTCTCAGGTAATTCAGACCTTCATGCTGGATCAATTCACGAGCCCCAGTGGTGAGAACACTAAAACCAATTCCCCAGCACAGACTGCACCATCAGACTAAATACTGCCGCTTGAACACTTAGCGAGTAAGAATTAGAATGTCAAGGAAGAGCGTTCCAGGCATTCATCATTCCCTTCTTTTCCCTCTAAGATATTCATATAACAACTCCCCACGACCCATACCAGATAAACTCACCAGACCAACAGCTCGGCAGAACCAGCCTCGTGTGCGTGAATCACGCTCCATCTGCCGTGTAAGAGAGCAACCACCCACCAGCCGGACGAACTGAGGGCAGAGAGGTGAGACTGAGAGGGTGGGGCACGGAGGGAGGGGAAAACGCACAGAGAGGTAACATGACGCACTGGACAACAGCCAAAGTCAGGAACGGACATAACTCAACAGAAGACCCGTTAATGTAATTACTCCACTGGTGAAGCCTTCTGGGTGCGTATGCCTAATTGGGTAATGAAATGGTCTGTGTGTGTATCTAATATGTGGGTGTGAGCTTCTGGAAGAGGCTGAGGTTCAGAGAGACAGATGCCAGCGGTAGGGAGTAGGAAGCACTGCCCAGGGGTAGAAAGCAGCTTATTATAATATTGGGTTAGCCAGAATCTTCGTTCATGGTTTTCCAGACCATCTTACAGGAAAACCCAAAACGGTTATTTTGGCCAACCCGATACATCCATGTGTGCCTGTGAAGTTGCTTCTGTCGTGTCCGACTCTTTGTGACCCCAGGACTGTAGCCCGCCAGGCTCCTCTGTCCATGGGATTCTCCAAGCAAGAGTACTGGAGTAGGTTGCCATGCCCTCCTCCAGGGGATCTTCCCAATCCAAGGATCGAACCCGTGTCTCTTATGTTTCCTGCATTGGAAGGCAGGTTCTTTACCGCTAGCACCACCTGGGAAGCCCAACAGAGTCATCTTGAAATGGAAGCAAATAACATGACCAGGTCTCAGAAGTTTGATTAACTGCTAGGCCAGGACTGGTTAACATTGTGAAACAAGTAAAGAGGGTCCCTTTGTCTTTCTGTCCTTCCTCCAGTCTCCACATGGACCACCCTGGGCCTACCCCTCCAGGACAACAACTCGTGCTCCCAAAGCACGCTGAAGAGCTGGCCTTGGGGTCAGAAAGGTGCTGGGCTCAGTCACAGTACTTGCCTCTTACCGCAAGTCCCTGAGTCAGCCACGTAAGCTGCAAGCCTCCTTCCCCATCTGTTAAACGGGGCTATGAGAGCTTCTCAAGGAACTGCTGTGAAGCTCAAGTTACAGAAACATGCAGACATTTTAAAACTCTCACCACACTCCCTGGCCCATGGAGGGCTCCACCAAATGGCAGCCCCAGCAAGACAGCTGATGAATGAATGAATTCTGTCACCATCAGCAGCTGAGTTTTACCTACTCCTCTTCCCGAAGCGGGGATGGGAGGGGAGTCTGGGGGAGCTTCTGGCATCTCCCTCATCCTGCTCCTCACACCCAGAGATGCAAGCCACCTTCACAAGGAAGGCTGGCCGGCCAGCCAGTCAGGGCAACTTGACTTCTTCCCTCCGACCAGGGAGAGAACACAGGCCAGAACCCCAGAGGGCAGCCCAGGGAATTCCCTGGTGGTCCAGTGGTTAGGATTCCACATTTCTACTTCAGGGGGGGAGCAGGTTCAATCCCTGATCAAGGAACTAAGATCCTATATGCCATGCAGCCAAAAACAAAAAATTTTTTTAAAGAAGGCAACACACAGGCTCAGGGCAGATGGGAACAGCCTAAAGCCAGGTCAGCGCTGACCATGATGGAAATGACAAGATTGGGTGCACCGGACGCCTCTGAGTCTAGACCTCAGGCATCACTCTGCCCTCTCTCTGTGACAAAAGGCGCCTTCGCAGATGGGGAGACTATTAGCCACTGGCTCCTTCTCTGGAAATGCCTTCAGTCTCTCAGGCCTTGGGGTCTGGTCTAACTTCTTTCCTCCCAAGGACCACGGAAGCAGCAGCAATTTTAAACAAAGTCCCCACTAAAGCTCAGTCACCAGGTCCCTCCTCCTCACCAGAACAAGGTCACTACTCTCTCAAGGGCCACAGAAGGCACACGCCATCCTCCCCACCCCCAGATCAAGCACAGAGGCCTCTTCTCCTGCATCTCTGTGTCCTGCGCCTCAGAGAGCCAATCAGGACAGAGGCCATATTTTCCCAGGCTGCCCTCTGCGTCCCCAGTTGGCACAAGCCACGTGGGCCCTGTTCCAGGCACGAGGCCCATGGCCGAGGCTATGAGCACAGCAGGAACATATGGCCTGGCGAGCTCCATGGGGACACGGGGGGCAGAGAGGTGCCTTCTCTTCTGGACTGGGAGCATCTCAGAGGTGTCTCAGAAATGACTGCAGATGCTCACTCGAAGAGGATGGCAGAGCTGACCAATGGCGCTCTGCCTGTAACAGCAGTCTGCTCATCAGACTCAAGCCCCAGCCAGCGGCTACAGCAGGCTGACCTGGGTTTGAGTCCCGGCTCCAGCACCACCAGCTGTGTGCCCTGCGCAGCTACTCAACGTTTCCCAGCAGGGTGATAATTGGGCCTTTATTTGTTTCTTGGAGCTGCCACCACAGACTCTCTCAGAGTTGGTGGCTTCAATTTCTCTTTTTCACCTTTTTTTGGAAGCCAGAAATACCAAGCTCAAAGTGGCGACAGGGCCATGCTCCCTCCACGAGCCCTTGGGGACAACCATGCCTTCCCTCCTCCACTGGCTGGTCTGTCTTCATGTGACCTTCCCCTCTGCATCTCCATGCATCAAATCCCCTCATTCTTTCTTTTATAAGGACATCAGTCTCTGGATTTAGAACCCACACAAAATCCAGGATGATCTGAAGATCCTTAAATTAATGACATCTGGAAAGACCCTATCCCCAAATAAGGTCACGTTCACTGATACTAGAGGTTGGGACTTGGGTGTATCTTTTGGGGGAAGAAATAATTCAACCCTATAGTATCATACAGGGCTACTTGGATTAAAAGAGAGAATACCTGTAACACATGTTGCATGAGAGAGAGCACAAGGTAAAAAATAAACTTTACAAGTTTCTATTGTCACAGTCATTATCTTTATCTCCTTCTCCAGGAAGCCGTCCTGGTTTTCGCTACTGTTCAGTCACTGAGTCACGTGCAACTCTTTGCGACCCCATGGACTGCAGCACGCTCCCAGGCTCTTCTGTCCTTCCCTATCTCCCGGAGTTTGCTCAAATTCATGTCCATTGAGTTGGTGATATCATCCAACCATCTCATCCTCTGTCTCCTTCTTCTCCTCCTGCCCTCAATCTTTCCCAGCATCAGGGTCTTTTCCAATGAGTCAGCTCTTCACATCAGGTGGCCAAAGTACTGGGGCTTCAGCTTCAGCACCAGTCCTTTCAACAGCAAACCACTCCACTCTTGCTATGAGAACTCCACAAAGAGTATGAAAAGGCAACAAGCCTTTCTGATGCCTCAGACCAAAAAGAACCTGAGACAATTCAGATATCCTGTCTAGATAACAACCTCCTTTAGAGCAGGGACCATGCTTGTTGAAATCTACTTCCCAAGCAGTCCTAAAAGTGTCAGGGAACATGGTCTCAGTGGTGAGCTCATGGGCTCTCAGGTGAGACAGAACTGTATTTGAAACTCAGCCCTGCCACCCTCTCATGATAAGCCCTTGGACATGTGTATCCATGTCTGGGATCAACCACTACCATCTCAGGGAAAGGAATATTACAGCTATGCAGGAATGTGATGAGCACTTCAGATAACACATACATAACCCAGAGTGACCAGCAAACAGTATGTTCTCTGTAACTAGAGTCACAATGCACCACTGGTGCTCAGTAACCATCCAGTTCAATAAACTGCTGCTGCTGTTCAGTCGCAAAGTCATGTCCAACTCTTTGTGACCCCCTAAACTTATGATTATACAGTGGAAGTGAGAAATAGATTTAAGGGACTAGATCTGATAGATAGAGTGCCTGTCGAACTATGGATGGAGGTTCGTGACATTGTACAGGAGACAGGGAGCAAGACCATCCCCCCAAAGAAGAAATGCAAAAAAGCAAAATGGTTGTCTGAGGAGGCCTTATAAATAGCTGTGAAAAGAAGAGAAGCGAAAAGCAAAGGAGAAAAGGAAAGATATAAGCATCTGAATGCAGAGTTCCAAAGAATAGCAAGGACAGATAAGCAAATCTTCCTCTGCTATCAGTGCAAAGAAATAGAGGAAAACAACAGAATAGGAAAAACAAGAGATCTCTTCAAGAAGATTAGAGATACCAAGGGAACATTTCATGCAAAGATGGGCTCGATAAAGGACAGAAATGGTATGGACCTAACAGAAGCAGAAGATATTAAGAAGAGATGGCAAGAATACACAGAAGAACTGTACAAAAAAGAGCTTCACGACAAAGATAATCACGATGGCGTGATCACTCACCTAGAGCCAGATATCTTGGAATGTGAAGTCAAGTGGGCCTTAGAGAGCATCACTACGAACAAAGCTATTGGAGGTGATGAATTCCAGTTGAGCTATTTCAAATCCTGAAAGATGATGCTGTGAAAGTGCTTCACTCAATATGCCAGCAAATTTGGAAAACTCAGCAGTGGCCACAGGACTGGAAAAGGTCAGTCTTCATCCCAATCCCAAAGAAAGGCAATGCCAAAGAATGCTCAAACTACCGCACAGTTGCACTCATGTCACATGCTAGTAAAGTCATGCTCAAAATTCTCCAAGCCAGGCTTCAGCAATATGTGAACCGTGAACTTCCAGATGTTCAAGCAGGTTTTAGAAAAGGCAGAAACACCAGAGATCAAATTGCCAACATCTGCTGGATCATGGAGAAAGCAAGAGAGTTCCAGAAAACCATCTATTTCTGCTTCATTGACTATGCCAAAGCCTTTGACTGTGTGGATCACAATAAACTGTGGAAAATTCTGAAAGAGATGGGAATCCCAGATCACCTGACCTGCCTCTTGAGAAACCTGTATGCAGGTCAGGAAGCTACAGTTAGAACTGGACATGGAACAACAGACTGGTTCCAAATAGGAAAAGGAGTACGTCAAGGTTATATATTGTCACCCTGCTTATTTAACTTATATGCAGAGTACATCATGAGGAACGCTGGGCTGGAAGAAGCACAAGCTGGAATCAAGACTGCCGGGAGAAATATCAATAACCTCAGATGTGCAGATGACACCACCCTTATGGCAGAAAGTGAAGAGGAACTCAAAAGCCTCTTGATGAAAGTGAAAGAGGAGAGTGAAAAGGTCGGCTTGAAGCTCAACATTCAGAAAACGAAGATCATGGCATCTGGTCCCATCACTTCATGGGAAATAGATGGGGAAACAGTGGAAACAGTGTCAGACTTTATTTTGAGGGGCTCCAAAATCACTGCAGATGCTGATTGCAGCCAGGAAATTAAAAGACCCTTACTCCTTGGAAGGAAAGTTATGACCAACCTAGATAGTATATTAAAAAGCAGAGACATTACTTTGCCAACAAAGGTCCGTCTAGTCAAGGCTATGGTTTTTCCCGTGGTCATGTATGGATGTGAGAGTTGGACTGTGAAGAAAGCTGATCGCCAAAGAATTGATGCTTCTGAACTATGGTGCTGGAGAAGACTCTTGAGAGTCCCTTGGACTGCAAGGAGATCCAACCAGTCCATTCTAAAGGAGATCAGTCCTGGGTGTTCATTGGAAGGACTGATGCTAAAGCTGAAACTCCAATATTTTGGCCACCTCATGCAACGAGTTGACTCACTGGAAAAGAGTCTGATGCTGGGAAAGGTTGGGGGTGGGAGGAGTAGGGGACGACAGAGAATGAGATGGCTGGATGGCATCACCGACTCTGTGGACATGAGTTTGAGTGAACTCCGGGAGTTGGTGATGGACAGGGAGGCCTGGCGTGCTGTGATTCATGGGGTTGCAAAGAGTTGGTCACGATTGGGCGACTGAACTGAACTGAACTGAAACTGAACTGAACTGAAACTGCAGCACGCCAGGCTTCCCTGTCCTTTACCATCTCCCAGAGTTTGCTCAAACTCATGTCCATTGACTCAGTGGTGCCATCCAACCATCTCATCCTTTCCCGTCTCCTCCTGCTCTCAGTCTTCCCCAGTTCAATAAATACTCGATCACAAAATAAATGGATGCCACCAGCCACTCCTCCTCATTGTCCAAGATCACACTAAGCCAATCGACATTCTTGTGCAGACCTCACAGGCACGGCCAGCATTGAGCCCACCATCTCACCTTCTCCACAGCCCTAGGAATGAACACACACACCCCTTCCCCCACAGATGGATAAACCACTCCCTTCATCTGTCCTTCAGGCATTCACTGAACACAGGCTCTGCCAGTTATGTACCTACCATGTGCCAAGTACCTCTTGGATGCTCATGAGTAGTGATCAGAAACCTTTCTGGAAAGGGTCAGAGAGTAAAGATGTTAGGCTTTCTGGGCCAAATGGATTCTTTCACAACTACTTAACTTTGTCATGGCATGCAAGCTGCCACAGACAATGCGCACATAAATGAGCAAGGCTGGGTTCCAGAACAGTTTTATTTACAAAAAAACAGGTGTTGGGCCATAGGTTGTGACCTTGCTTTTGAGGATATACAAACAAGGAAGACTCAGCATCCACACAGAGAGAAGGAAACAAGTAGAGAATAGAATCTAGGTATCTCATTCCCACATCATGCTATTGAACTGTGTCCTACCTGGTCTATCCAGGATCGATTAAAAGCACAACTTATAAGCAGACTCACAGGAGTCCCTGGTAGTCCAGTGGTTAAGAATCTGCCTTGCAATGCAAGGGACACAACACAACTAAGAGTAGGCCCTGCTCTAGGCAACTAGAGAAAGCCCACGTGCAGCACAATGGAGGCCCAGCACAGTCAAAAATAAATTAATTAATTTTTTTGAAATAAAGCAGACTTATAGATAGAACAAACAGTGGGGCGGGGCAATATGGGAGTAAGGGAGTAAAAGTACAAACTATTGGGCATAAGATAAGCTCAAGAATGTAGTGTACAACACGGGGAATACAACCAATAATTTGCAGTAATGGGTGAATGGAAAGTAACATTTACAAACTGTATAATAATTAAAATTTTTACTTAAAAACTTTTAATTTTAAAAATAAAAACAAAATTTAAGTACATTTAAAACTGCAAATGATAACCCTGTATACGAGACAGCAAAAGAGACACAGATGTATAGAACAGTCTTTGGGACTCTATGGGAGAGGGTGAGGGTGGGATGATTTGGGAGAATGGCATTGAAACACGTATGTTGTCATATGTGAAACGAATCACTAGTTCAGGGTCAATGCATGTTATAGGATGCTCGGGGCTGGCATGCGGGGATGACCCACAGGGAGGATAAAGGGAGGAGGGAGGTGGGAGGGGGGTTCAGGAGGGGGAACTTATGTAAACCCGGGGCAAATTCATATCAATGTATGGCAAAACCAACCAATATAATATTGTAAAATAATTTGCCTCCAATAAAAAATAAATTAATTACATAAAAAAAATGTAGAAGATCAAGCTCATCAAACAGTAATAAATCATAATGCTATTGTAAGACCAAAAAAAAAAAATAAAAGTAATTGAACCATTAAAAAAAAATAAAATAAAATAAAACCAAGGGGAGAAAAATAGGAATAGTTAAACTATTTGTCAATGGCACAGAGGAAATATTTGTAATATAAAATCCAACCAACAAATCAGAAGAGTCTGTTCACACACACATTCTACAGGTATTTAGGTAGTTCCTACTGTGTGCCAGGCCTTGGCTAGACAGTAGAGATGCAACAAAAACCAAAGCAGACACAGCCCTTAGGGGGCCCACACCTTAGTGGATGAGAGCCTCATCTTCTGGGTGAAAGCCCTGAGCTATTAATAGATGCTAATGGAAGGCACACAAATTCTACAAACCCACAGAATACAAAGAAACCCACTCAACATGGACTAATATGGGCTAAATTTCAAATATTGGGCTAAGTTCTTGCTGTGTTTCTCTGATGTGATCTCTGGGGGCCAGGAACATGGAGAGAGTTGCCATTCAATTCACAAGATACTGCAAAGAAAAAGCAAGGTCACAAAATTGTATGTTTCCAAAACTCTTTTTTCCTGATATGCAGCCAAGTGCCCAGAGTTTTCAGGCCGACGCTAACCCATGCCATCTCCTGTCTGTGACTTCCACACAGTGTGACGGATTTAAGGCTCCAACCTCAAGGTCTACTCAGAGGCATGCGGGCTTCTCTGACTTTTCAGCTCTACAAGGAAGTGGAGCCAGTTTTCATGTTGGTGGGGCACTCACACACCCACCGAACATGCAGCTTTCAGCCCCTCTGCCAGGGCTGCAGATTCTGCTCTGCAAAGCCCTCTGACTGCTCAACAACCTCTTCCAAACAGTCAAAATTAATTTCAGACAAACATTTAAGAGGAAACGAAAATCTATCTGGAGGACTTGCCAACGCTCACAGCTGTGACACTGACAAGTAAAAGGCTGCAGAGCAGACAATTTGCCTCAGACCACTCACTTGTCATCATATAACATGCTTTGCACAAATTGGCATAATTTAGGGAGGTAAGAAAATAGGCCAATGACACCAAAATACCTCAGGGTCATCCCAAAGACGAGGATGTAAGAGGTACCAATGAAGCACACTGTCACACACTTCCTGGGAGATGGTTTTTTATCACAGGCTTACAAATGATAATCCAAATAAAACTTGCAGTCCCAAGTCTATCAGCCCTCTTTAAAATAGTATAGAAGCACCTCCAATTTCTCACATGCTTTAGAGTTGCACAGGATTACAAGAAAGGCCAAGAGCTTTCTAGACTTCCAAGAACACTTTGCCCAGGTCCAGTCTGCCCTCAGAAGCTCGTAGCCCTCTCCTCTGTCACCCACTCACTGCCTGCCTTTGTGGACCCAAACATTTCCATTCCTGTTTTCTAACACTACTTTGACTTGTTTTAAGTTCTCACTGCACAAGGAATCGCTGGGCCGCAACTTCATCAGGATTCAAAGGGTCACTGCCAAGGTGAAGGGAAGCAGAAGGGAGCACTGCTTTTGAAGACTTACCATGCATGGTCCCAACACTCGACCAGGAATCCCAAAGTCGGTGTCGGTGGCGAGAGACACCGGTGATGAAGACAGCATCTCCACCTCACAGACTGGGAGCCGCAGGGCTGCACGAGGCGAGGCTGGGCTCAAGGCAGCTCTCTGAGATGCCAGAACAAAGGCGAAGGAATGCATTTCACTCAAGCTTCTCAGGGCTGAAGTGTGGAAGAAAAACTGCATCATCTTGGTTGAGCACATTATGGCTTCCACACAGTTAAGCTGGGCTGTCCTAATTGCACATGAGCTCTCATTAGGGTTCAGATAGGGGGTGTAGGTTTCAGGCACGCTTAATGGCTTTTTGTGGGGGAAGCCTTAGGCTATACATGGTACCAACAAATCCTGAGATGTGAGACTGTCACACGCCCACTCAACAAGCAGGGACACCACTGCCTCTGCCTTACTCCCCCTCCAGTGTCCTGCATATCCAGACCCATGTATATGAGTCCAGGGCACCCCTACCTCCTCCTGGCTTCACTCAGGACTTTGTCTTCTTCCTTGCTCTTGAATAAATCCCCATGTCTTTGTCCCACATTCCTATTAGTTAGAGGAGACCATTCCTCCTCATCTCTGTATAAGGGACTCTGCAACATAGGGGTACTTGGGGATTTTCTATTTAATAAAAAGGGCAAAACAGAAGACAAGCTGGCAGACAGAAACCCCCTGTGGACTGAAACAAGGTCACGGAGAAGTCACCGTGAGGAAATGATGCCTGCAGGAAGCTGCACATATCTATAAGCAGATAAAGGACATTTGTTCCCATGGCTGCTAACGTGATGACCCCTGGGACCCAAACAGCCTCCCAACCTGACTCTTACATATTTTTAATGAAAAATTGCAAATTAGATTAGCTTAATTTGACCACATCTGCCTCTTTAAACAGAGAAAATTACCATTTTAATAGGAATACCAGCTATTTGTCTAAAGGAAAAAGGTCCTTGCGAGGTCTACTCTACCTCTTCTGTTTCCATTTTTAAAAAGAAAAGAGAAAAGGGGGCTCTCAGGGCAGAGGGCAGTGGGTCAGGCTTGGAAAAATACACAGTAGTTCTCCCTGTGAGCATCACAAATATCAGACAAACCCCACCTTCCAGAGATGTTTAAGCCACCAGAGGCAGTGAGGGCTTCCTGTCTGGTGTGTTCATACTGCTTATCCTGGTTTCCTTCAGCAACATTGTGCTGAGCCCCTCTGTGTGCCAGGCATGGTGCTGAGTGCTTGATCAGCAGAGATCAAGGCCCTTTCCAGAGCAGAAATGCAGGAGAGAAGTCAGAGGTCAGCTGTCAGAACAGAAACCTGGAGTTAGAAGGGAAGGAGCTGGTGTGTGGGGGGTGGTAGGGCCGAGCATCCAAGGCCAAAGGGACAGGGAGGGTGGGAGTACTGGGTGAGGGTACGGCTGAATGGGGTTGAGGGGCTGCTGAAGGGCACCTGACATGCAGACCACTTCAAGGAGGGAAGGCTTCATTCCGAGGACAGGGGTATCATCAGTGGTTTTCTTTTCAAAATAGTCACTGGCTGCACTGAGGGAAGTGGGCAACCGCAGGGAAGTTGAAGCAAAGTGAAGATACAGTGATGCTGCTGCTGAACATCATACCCAGGCACAGTCCTCCCAAGTCGCTTCTACCCACCTCTCCCTCCTCCTCTCCATGGCTAATCCCCTCTCCTCTGCCTGTCCCTGATCTCCACCCGCCAGGTGTCCCTTCCTGGGGTTTGCACCCTTGATTAGCTCTCCCTTCTCAGGCATCGCCAACTATCTCCTCCTGACACTCCTCCCACCCCTCTCTGTGATGGACAGCAGCCCTTGGCACCACCACCCACAGTGGTCCTGGCTTGGCTACCCAATGCCCTCAGCACAGCATCTAAAGTGACACGCAAGTCCTATCCTCAGGACTTCCAGGCAGCCTTCTGCTCAATGCCTGAACTGACCTCCGCATCACCAAATTCTGCCACTCTTCTCAGTTTTATGCCTCTTAATTGCCCTTCCCACTCTAGATGCCAGAACCAGCCTCCATCTTGAAACTCTCCTCCGAAAGTTTGGATGGAATAAGTCGATTCTACCCATGTTCTCCATCTACCTTTCAGATCACTCCTTCACTGGCTCTGTTTCCCCTTCCTTCTGCCCATTGCAAAATGGCCTCCAGGCTCCACCACCCTTCACATTCCCCTGTTCTCAGCCAGATCTCGTAGGACCACCCCTTCACCACTTCTTCCACTCACCATCCACAGACATCCAACTTCATCTCAACCTCAGCAACTTCAAAAACCCCAGCTCCAACGTACAAGATGCCTTTCATCAAGTTTTCCTGCTTCTGTCAAGAATACTAGTCCTATGACTAGGCAGTCAATTATTTCCATAACTTTCCTCCATAAACCGTTACTGAGCTTTAGAAAATCTCCTTCGACAGGACCCTCCACTATCAAGGTGACTCCTGGAGTCACTGCAAAGGATGCAGGCTCTGAAGACAGCCTCTACAGGATCACAGCCTGGCATCACTACTAAGGAGCTGTGGAACCTTAGGTAGACCAGCTGCCTCATTGCTCTGCCTCAGTTTCCCAGACTGTTAAGGAGGATAATATAAGTACTTATTTCATAGGATTTTTCTAGGAATCACAGATGATGACACAATTCAACTAATGAAGGCTGCAACTATTAACTCAACTGTCCTGGTCCATCCCTCCCTTCCTATTTCCTTCCACCTCCAGGCCCAAACTGAGATCATCCCAACACATGCTGACTTGTCTCTCTTTCTCCAGCCTCTAGTCACCTAAACACATGTCAAATACCATTTTCAGATTTACTTTCTGACATCCTACTTTTATCGTATCATCTCCAGTTACCGACAAGATAAAGTTCAGCCTCTTCCTCCCAGCACACGATGTTCTCCACCCTCTGGTCCCAGTAGATGGGCAGAGCCAGCCACACACCCCCAGTGCTGCCTCTACACCTTTTCTGAAAACACCCTGTGTTTAAATCCTGTCTACAACGTAGAATCTGGGCAGCAACTAGGAAGGGTAATGAGGGCATAGACTGCAGTACACTAACTGCATTAAAGACCCTAGCTCTTCTCTCCTCCCTGTCTCCACACCCTTGACCACACCATCTTGCAGCGGTTTCCCTCACACTCTGCCCCTGGGACTTGTTAGCAGACATGACACAAGCAGAGGTTTGCCACTGTACTCTAGCATTTCTGTTTCTGCTCCTGTGCCTCGGCCATGGCCAAGAGAACATGCCTGATCCAGCTGCTGGGAGACGAGACACGTGGAGCGGTGCCAGCCAAGACCATCTTAGATCAACTGACAGCTCGCAGACCCACAGCGAGCAAGACTGGCCAAGACCAGCCCGGCCCAGCCAACTCCAGACATCAATGCTCATGGATGCGATGAGGCTCTGTGGTCCTTTGACAGGCACCAGATAACTGATCCATGTATTAGCCAGCATGGAGAAAAGATCACAATGCATTACAGAGGGAAAGTGACTGACAGCCAAGCAATAACACAGGGCACAGTTCCAGCTGAGAGAGTGAGTGTGTGCCTATGTTCACAGAAAGCGACACAGCTGTAATATTTATTTATCTAACTGTCTCTCAGCCTAGTCAACTATGTCCTGGAGGAACCACATTCACTATGTTTACCGTTATAGACTTAAGTGCCTAACTCCAGGCCAGCGAAACTAGTATCCTCTGAATAAATACTATTCAATGAACAAATGAGTGAATTTCCATATATGTGCATGCATTCAAAGAGGTTTTATACCAAATGATCAAAAGTAGTTACCTCCAACTGTTAACACAACAGGTGGCATGTGCTTTAGCTTTGTTTTTTGGTTTTTAGTAAGCAGCATTCTCTATTCTTCCACAATTTACATGATGATTTCTATAATAAAGGACTGTGAGTTCAAATGAAATCCTTCAAGGTGAAGACCCTGGATTCAGGGTAGAGGCCTCCTTGGTCAGCCAAACCCCAGGTTATGCCTTCTTTCTCCCAAGTCTGTGTCTGCTGGCATCCAGTCTTACCTTTTTTTTTTCATTTTGGAAAAATTTTATTGGAGTATAATTGCTTTACAATGTTGTGTTGGTTTCTGCTATACAATAATATGAATCAGCTATAAGTATGCATTTATCCCTTCCTCTTGGGGCTTCCCCAATGGCTCAGCAAGTAAAGAATCCACTGGCAATGCAGGAGACACAGGAGATGAGGGTTCAATTCTTGGGTTGGGAAGATCTCCTGGAGGAGGAAATGGCAACGCATTCCAGTATTCTTGTCTGGGAAATCCCATGGACAGAGAGCCTGATGGGCTGCAGTCCAAAGGGTCACAAAGAATCAGACACGACTAAACGACTAAGCCCCTTCTCACCCTCCTTCTTGAGATTCCCTCCAACACCCACTACCCGCCCCGCATCTTACCCATCGAGGTCATCACAGAGCAACAAGCTGAGTTCCCTATGTTATACAGCAGTTCCCCACTAGTGATCTATTTTACTCATGGTAGTGTATATACGACAAGGCTATTCTCTCAATTCAGCCCACCCTCTCCTTCTGGTCTTACATTTTTAATTTGCCTTTTTATTGGCAAAAGTCTTTTTCCATGGGTACATAGCAAAACCCTTAAAAACAAAAGTTTTATAATTTAACCAGTTTGAATAGTACAGTCCCAGAGCAGTTAACAACTGACTTTATTTAAATTGTTACATAAGCATATTGGAGTCTCATAGCAATGCTAAGACACACAAGGTCCTAGAATTATTGACCTTATTGTACTTAAGAAGAAACCAATGCCCAGTAGATTGTCTACACTCATGAAGGACAGAATTCAAACTCTTCACAAGGCCAGAACTGGAGCTCAAATCCTGACTCACTCCCCAGAGTCGATGCGGCACCCTCATGGCCTTCACCCCCAACAAAGCTCGTGACCACAAGAACTACTCCCTTAGGAGACTGGGGATGTGTTCCATCCACCCTGGTACTCCCACATGCAGCCCACTGGCCCACATACAAAATGTGCTCAATAAATATTCCCTGCTTTGAACCAGGCAGTTGAGCACAGGGGAAGTGAGTCGGCCTGCTCTGAAGGCCGGGTCTCCCTCTCTTCCACTAGAGGAGAGAGTTCCCAAGTCAGGTAGGCTTCAAGATGGTCTCAAGAGCAGGGGGAGACTGGAGGGCTCGCTGGTCTGGGAGTCGTTCACCTGAGGCCCACAGTGGGCTTGGAGAGGTCCACCAAGCCCTGAAATTGTATGAAATCACTTTTTGAATGTGCATCTGTTTCTCAAGGAGAGGGCAGAGCGTTCATCAGATATTCAAGGGGAGTAAACCCCAACTAAGCTGAGGTCCAACCAAACACAATGACTTCTGCCCAGTGGTGAACGGTGGGGAGTGGGCAAAGCTGGGGCCAGAACCCAGGCTTCCTCACTTTCATCACAGGGCCATCTCTCTATTACAAACTGCCCACCATGTGGCATATTTATGCTGATGACACCGTCCCTGAATGCTGCATTTCTACAACTCAGAAGGATGGTCAGACAGCTTTATAGCTTTATCGGATTCTGTTTTCCGCAGACCACAATTTTTTGTAATGGTAAAATATTTCTGACGTGATGTGGATCCATTCCTTTAATTCATCAGCCATCCATACAAATGTCAAGCATGCCAAACTAATTTTCTTTAAAATGATTTATCAGCCATATGAACACAAGTCATCCTGTCTGATCTCCAAAATTAAAACCACATTTCTCTTCAGAAAAGAATGAATGTGCAGTCCTGACAAACAGGATGCATTTTCATCAGGCTGGGATTAACAGCCCTCTGTCAGGAAGCAACATGGTAAACAGGAGGGCACTCCATCCAGGCCTGCCACCTCCCCGTATCTCACTAACTCCACGTCTGGCACCCAGTGCCTGGGGACTCCTTCCCAGTGCCGATGTTTAATAATGACAATAATCACCCATCTTTGGCCAAACTGCAGGCAGCCGCTACTCTGTGTGTGCCCTGGAGAATAGGAGAAGGCAGGGCTATGGTGAGGTGAGATGGGTGATGGAGCAGAAATAACATTCCTGCAATGCAGTCTGACAGCAATACAAGTTCAGCCCTTGCAAAGCCATGGAGCTAAATTCTTGGGAGGTAAGGAAATAAGCCAAGGGGGCCAGTCTAAAGGCAGGCTGCTAGCGTGGAAGGATTCTATCCCAAGGAGTGCACTTGTACCCTGAGAAAAGTCTGGAGAGGAATGTCAACCAGAGGTCATTCACTTAGCTTCCTTCCAAAAGGATCCCACACCCCTCAAAATCATTGAAAGGCTATGATTTCATGTTAGGGGTGCCCATTCAGAGCTCTGAAAGTCTCCCCAACCCAAGTTACATTTTTTGGCAGCCTATAATATTCCTCAATATTTTGCAACTTTGTCAAGGACTACCTCAGATGAGACTTTTGGGTTCTACTATCCAGAAGGAGGCTTTCCTGGTGGCTCAGATGGTAAAGAATCTGCCTGCAATGAGGCAGACCTGGGTTTGATCCTTGGGTTGGGAAGATCCCCTGGAGGAGATCATAGCAACCCATTCCAGAATTCTTGCCTAGAGAATCCCCATGGACAGAGGAGCCTGGGGGGCTACAGTCCATAGTGTCGCAGAGTCAGACACAACTGAGCAACAAAGCACAGCACTGCACATCCAGAAAGAGAAGATTTTAAACTTGAGGATCCAAATATCAAAATGGATTTGGAGTTCCCCACTGCAATCCAGCCAGTTCTATTCCTTAAACTCCCTCAATAAAAGAGTTCCCTCACCAATGAACCTCCAATATGACCCCGCTATTTATTCATGAGAAGTAACAGAGAGAATACTTTGAATAGGCACGAAGTTACCATAAATGAATACAATCTGCACCGTGTTTTTCTATGTGTGGCACCTACGCCACTGAGGATTTTAAGGAATTTGTTATGTATATTAAACCTGCGATTTCACCAACACCACGGTGAAGGGAAAAAATAATTGACTTAAAGAAAAAAATATTTTTAAGTAAATTCAGGTATTTGGAAATGTGGCAGAAATAAGGACAGTGGTACCCACAGGCCTGGGAGACACAGGACTGAAGGTGAGTTGAGAGATCCACACCCACTGCTCCTGCAGCCACTGACGAGCACACACCACAGCTCAGCTCTGATGGGGAAAGGAAACAAACCTTCCCTGAGCAGCTACTCTGCAGACTTCACGTGTCTTTCATGCATCATCTCGTTTAATTCTCACAATGATCCTGCAAGGCAGAACTAGTCTTCTCACTTGATACTTAGAAAAGGAGCACACACACCTGGAATCCAAGTCTAGAGACAGAGCAATTCAATTAGAAGCCAGGTGCCCCCATCCCATCGACTCCATTCCCAAAGAACCAGGTGATCACCTTCCCTACCCACCACCAGGCTCCCTGTTCCACCCACGCCAGAGATGGAGGTTTATTCTCAATGGAATTCAAACATAAAAGGCTCAAAATCCTGGGAAGCCAAGCGTAGCAAGGAACTAAATGTGGCAAAAAAACTAAATAAAATGTCTTAAATAAAAGACTTCAGAGTAAACTCAGCCCCTCTCCTGCACCTTGAATACCAGCAACCAGGTTTACATATCACAATGAATTCAGACAGTGAAAACACTAATTATTCACTTAATCAAAATTATGTCACAGTCATTACTGATTTAACCAAAAATTATGGAATAACTGTAGGGAAGATTGGGAGACAGAAGGTAGCATGGAGAAGAGAAAAGGGCTGGAGCCTAAACTGCTATCACAGAAGTCTAGAAATAATGTGAAATTGATATATTTGAAAATCATGGTAAAAACTTAATTTTTGTCAATATGCAGGTAAACATCAAAAGAAACCATTAAGAGAGTAGAAAGTAATTGCCTCTTGGATGAGTATAGGAGATAGAGAAGAAAGGGGAAACTGATCTTTTTCTTTATAAGACTTATTGTACTATTTTAAAATTATGCACATGTGTTACTTAGATAAATAGTTTTAACTGAAAAAAAAAAAGAGGAAAGAAACACAGTGGGTAGTGCAGATGTCCAAAGTAACAGACTTACAATCCCAGGAGTATGAATTAAGTCATCTGACTTGAAAATGTGGCTGAACCAATGTATTGCCATACGAGAGGGCATCTCAGTGGTGAATTACTCCCTTCCACTCCACAGAATAAGAAAGTATTACATTAAGAATGTGCTCTGCAAAGAGCCTTATACTTTTAAACTTTGAGCTTTTCAAACCATGTTCACATCCATCAATATCCACTTAACCTTACAGTATTACTTTCATTTGACAGAAGGAGGAAACAGGCCCAGAGATGGTGAGCAAGCTGCCCAAGGTGACCCAGTAAAGTGAGCAACAGAGGCAGGAGCAGAACTGAGGTTTCACCTCAAGCTTTCTCAGCTCTATCTTTCAAACTAGGTCATAAGTTCCCAAGGATGGAGATCAAGCCATCTTTGCCATCTCAAGTTGCCCTCCTCTATGACAGCCCTGAAGGCTGTGAGGTTTATTCATTGTCCCCTCATTCATCACAAATGTCTCCTTATTTTCCCTGCCAACATAGAGTCAGATGGTGGATCTTGCCTGTCTGTCCACTGTGAAGTTATAATGACTGAGCACATGGACTCTGAAGTTGTTGCTTAGTGGCTGATTCATGTCCAACTCTTCTGTAATCCCATGGGCTGTGGCCCACCAGGCTCCCCTGTCCGTGGGATTTTCCAGGCAAGAATACTGGAGTGGGTTTCCATTTCCTTCTCCAGGGGATCTTCCTGACCCAGGGACTGAACCCATATCTCCTGCATTGCAGGCAGATTCTTTATCGCTGAACCACCAGGGAAGCACCTTATCAAAGTCTTACTCATCTTTTAAGACCCATCTCATTTATATTATCTTCTCTGTGAAGCCTTTCTACACTTCCCTATGCTCACTTAAATACTTTCTTCTTGAACATTCTTACAATGTATTTTCATGATTCTCTCCTTCCTTTTTTTTTTTTTTTTTGGCTGCACTGCATGGCCTGCAGGATCTCAGTTCCATGACTTGTCAAACACATGCCTCCTGCAGTGGAACCACAGAGTCTTAACCACTAGACTGCAGGGAAGTCCCTCATGACTCTTAGTTTCAGAGCTTCCCCTCATCTTTACAATCCTAATGTGTAGGGTCACATGTCTAGTGCATTATAAACCCTCAGGAAAGCTAAAAAAGTGAAATCTATGAATGAATGAGTGATTGATTCATTGCATGAATGAACTAATCTTAGCTCAGAGATGAAAAATTTTTTGAGACAAGTAGAATGTCACATATTATATATCTCTCACTAAATTCAGGACAGTGCTTTGTGCCTTTAAGTATTCAATAAATATTTATAGATTGAACACATTAATTCATCAAAACACAAAATAGTTCTTTAATCCTTTGTTTCTTTCCCTTAGTCATTCTTTTTCCTTAGTCATCCTAAGTCATCACTACTTCCTGTCCAAAAGACCAGATCTTTTTTTTTTTTAGCCAGAATCTCAGTTCCACAACCAGGGATCAAACCCACACCCTCTGCAGTGGAACCACTGGACCACCAGGGAAGTCCCATGGACCAGACCCTTTAATGTGCTCCTATCATTGCTATGTAAGACTTAGGTGGTCTAGTAAAGAAACACAACAGTTTCATCTCTACACACAGATCAAACCACCCATAATTTAGTCCTTCTCAAACTCTTGCCCAAGCCCACATCCATATTCTAAACACAGCCTTTTGAAGTCTCATCTCCCCCAGCTTACATAGGACTCTGGAGAGAGACTTCCAAGTTCAGGTACCAATTGTTGACCTCCAGCAAGTCACTCACCCTCTCTGAGAGTCAGTTCCTCCTCCAAGTGGAAATAACATTAATGCCTTACTGCTCGCAACTGTAAGGGGTCCAACTGAAAGAATCAGCATGAGTCATTTCACCTGCCTCCTACATAGTCTTCAAGACTCAGCTCAGACATCACCTCCTCTAGGAAGCATTTTTTGTTTTTGCTTTTTTCAATAATAGAAGACGTTTATCAGTTTTCACAATCAATAGCCAGATGAAAAAATAAAAGATCCTTATAAGTGTAAGCCATAATGGAAACATGATTAACCTAACAATATAAAATAATTACATACAATTTGGGGGTTAAGTACAGTGATGTGGTAAATGGAAGTACATACATGCATATGTTTTCATCTGCCCAGCCAGTCTATCTTTTGGTTTGTACATTTAATCCACTTACATTTAAGGTAAGTTAATCATTGATATGTATGATCCTATCACCATTTTCTTAATTATTTTGGGTTTATTTTGTGTAGGTCTTTTCCTTCTCTCATATTTCCTGCTTAAAGAAGTGTATTTGTTGTAAAACTGGTTTGGTGGTGCTGAATTCTCTTAACTCTTATTTGGAAAGCTTTTAATTTCTCCATCAAGTCTGAATGAGAGTCTTGCTGTATATTCTTAGGTGTAGGTTCTTCTCTTCTATCACTTTAAATACATCCTGCCATTCCCTTCTGGCTTGTAGAGTTTCCATTGAGAAATAAATCAGCTAAAAACCTTACTGGAGTTCCCTTGTATGTTATTTTCTATTTTCCCTTGTTGCTTTTAATATTTTATCTTTGTCTGTAAATTTTGTCAGTTTGATTACTAAGTGTCTCAGTACGTTCCTCCTTGGGTTTATCCTGCCTGGGACTGAGAAGCATTTTTGGATACATCCACCCTCCAGCCCACAGAGGCCAGTACCACACCTGGCACACAGTAATAGCTCCATAAATATTTAGCCAGTAAATATTTAACAAGAATTTCCAAAAGAAAGGAGAATCCTCAAGGCCTAAAAGAAGAAGGATGAACTACTGAAATGGCAGTGGGAAGGTTAATCTTCGGTAGCCCAGGGAGCCTGCCCAGGATACCCTTTCCCCACCAGCTCACAGGATGTAGGGGGCTGCCTCTTTCACTGACACTGGGACTCGTTCTGCTCCCTATGAGACTTTCAGTGAGACCTGCCTGTAGTTTCTGGGTATGTCCAAACCTCAGTGAGGCAGCCTCATTATCTGATGGGTTGCAACAAGGTGGTACCATGACAATAACCCATGCCTTTGAAATAATTGGTGCCTGGAGACCAAGTGTTCAGTTCAAGATAAAGTGTTACGAGGCAGGTCCCCATCACCCCAGGAGACAGGCCAGAGAAACCTGAACTGCCATCCATCCCCAGTTCCCCCAGGAAAAGCAGAACTCAGCATGATTGTGTCTGGCATAAAGCAATGTCTCTGGCCTTGGATCATTAACTTATATGGCTCATGAAAATACAGTAACAAATCTGAAATATTTGCTTAATTCATTTCTGTGCCCCTATCCCCTCTAGTAGCTTCTCATAGGATATGCAGAACACACCCTTCTCTCAGGAAGACAGAAACAAATCTTCAGGGAAATTATAAGAGTAAATAAAGCAGGAGTCACCAGGAGACTGCAGCTAAACAAATACTCAACAAATCTAATTGATTCTCTGGTTTGGAAATTTGGCAGATTAACAGGGTTTCATGGTGATTTTATGGATAATATTTCCATAATTTCTTACTGGTTAAGTGATCAATAAAATCTAATACTACAGCACCTGTTTATTCTTTAAAATGAACAAGCGGCATTAAAAACACCTAATGATGGCTTCCAAATGAACTAACCAGCGATAACCTGGAGACTGTGGACAGAACAGAGAGACCAGCCTGGTGGGTACACCGTGCATCAAACCATGTGGCTCTCCCAGCTACCTGACACTGCAGACAGCTGGGGAAACCTAAGACGGCCAGAGGTTTTAGCCAAATGAATGGGCGGGGAGGACCACCTGTGTACCAGTGAAACCAAGGGATACACAGCGGGAGGGAGAAGATGCATGTGCGCTGGGAGATGTGCACGTATCGTCAATATTTCAGTAAACTGCTTATTTTCCCTAAAAGTCCTATTTTTCTGAGCACAGCAGCCCACATAGAATGCTGAAAGTGATGCCAGAAAGTGTCTGAAATAAACCAGGGGTGAGGATGTCAAGGAAATACTGCATAATGTAACCATGATAACTAAGAGTTACTGAGAGTTAGGTATTGTGTGTGGAAACCAAGAGCTCTTTTAATTCCAGCAAACCTACCAGGAAGTATCCAGAGCCCAGGTTCTTCACTGCTGGGCTATACTGCCTCTTTAAACATTGTAAAAGAAAAAAACTGTGACTCTGTTGCCACCACTGACAAACGATTCTGTGCAGAAGCCCACCGCCAACAGAGAGCTCCCAACCGGCTGTGGTCTGGGGTGAAGACCAGATCATTTGCACTGGAGAGGGATGATCCCACCAACGACAGAGGAAAGCTTCGTGTAGGGGCTACAAGTCAACTTTTTCAAACTGCATTTTTCAAGTCATATGCTATTTTTTAAATTATTTTTTAATAAAGAATAAAGAGATTACAATACTTGCTAACTCTGGGAAAGTCCACCTAACTTTTCTTCTGACCCTACTATCTCTGAGGTCAATTTTCCCTGGAAAGCAACAGAATAACTTTCCAATCTGTCAAAACTGTCTGGCCTGGAGCAAATCTTACCCAGGAAACTACAGATAGGCTGGCTCATCTGCAAAGGTCTGATTTCCACACATGGACTGTAAGGTTGCCTCTCTGTTGGCAACTGTGGGTCACAAGGCCGTGGCCATGTATCCGGCAGCCTCCAGGCAGCTCAGACTATCTACTGGTCACAGGGTGGAAGAGGACAGTACTGCTCACGCAGCCCCGAAAAGAGGGAGGAAAGGAGTGGATCAAAGAGAAGGAAGACCAGCTCCAGATACATCAGGAGTGTTTCCTCTCTCAAGAGGGAGATCCTTGCACAGCTGCTTACAGACTCAACCAAGGGAGCCCCTGCTGGAGACCCCACCCCACCCATTCCCTAGTGTGCTGCCTTTGCTGGGAAGAGTCAGTGGGTGGGTGTGAGGCAAAGAGAGTAGAGGATCCGTCCCCCACCGAGGCTGCATAGCATCCTTGCACCACACCCAACACGGAACCAGAAGCCATCCCCAGTGGTTCTAGAAGACCCAGTCACCAGGGGAGGAGTGTACCAGTCCCACTCATGGAAACATTACAGCTGGAGAAAAAGCAACAGTGCTAGAGGAGTTTATATCTTTTCATTGTTCTAATAGATAAGATACAGTCTAACCCAAGGGGCAGGGGGAAAGTTGGCAAAATGATAGCTAATAAAAGAAAAATTTATCATGTGCTAGCCATGCACTGGCTCTACCTCCATCATCTTATTTAATCCTCAGAATGACCCTGCAGCAGGTGCTATTAACATTCTTGTCTGGGAAATGGAGGTGTAGAGGTTATATGACTTGCCCAAGGCCACATAAGAACGGCTTCTAACCCTCTGAGATCTTAAGGTTTGAACTTCAGGTTTGTCTGAGAAGCAAGGGGCACTATGAGGAAGCACATTTTTTAGTGTTATCTCAGAAGCATTTCTATCTCCTACCCCAGGAGCCCTGAGGAGCCCCATCTGTTCATGAAGATTTCACCTTGAGGCCAGCACAGAAAATCTCGGGAAGACAGGTTACGAGTGCCATGCTGTTGTGTCTACGAGAAAATAGACCCATTTATCTCAGTTCCCCTGAGTTGGAGGGGGTTTGCATTTGTTTCAGGAGAAGCTGTTTGGTTTCTCTTGGAAAAGCTTTTAGGAAAACATATTCCAGTTCTTGCGAGATTAATCTGCTTACAGGCATTATAACAAAACAGACCCAAACATCGCCCCCCAAAATGAAATTAAGGAAGAAAGCACTTCGCAGGTTTGAATTTAGTCAGCGTTTTTAAATGCCGCTTTTTATTGACAACCATCTGGAGTGGGGATGAGGTGTGTTTTATGCCACTTGGCCAAGGTGATGGTTGGCCCATACTATTTCATATACGACTAATTAATTTTCTATTAGTAAGTAGGGATGGAGGTACAAAGCCACACAATTCCATTAGACACCACAGTGTGAATGCTAGGCTCCCAAAAGCAGCCCGAAGGGGTAAGAACTCAGCATGTCCCCAAAAGAGATGACACGAAACCATACTGAGTAAGGCAGAACTTGGGAATCACACTGTATTTCAGCACATAGAAGAAAAAAGTATCTTATCCCAAGAGAAATTGCTAATGGAAATATGACAAATGAGAAAAACTGCATTTTAAATAACACAGATCCAGATTCAGGACATAATTTGGAACAGTACAGTGCAGGGGAAAGGCCCAATTATTTCACCTGCAGATTCTCCTCCAAAGGGGGACATACACTCAATGTGGACCAAGACCTTGTCAGAACTGTTGATCTCCAGCAATAAAGAGCTGAGACACCCTCAGAGAGGGTCTGAGACCACAGGGTCATTTTATGGCTGCTGCTACTGAACCGTGACAGAGCGGCATCATCTCAGAACTGGAGCCGCCTGCACGTGTCCCTTTCCTCTCTTTCCCCACTTCCTGTTTGCTATGTTGAATAAGAAGGCCACCACCTTCATCCTCAGTTACAGAGGAAGACGGAAAGTGACAAGACCAAGTGAGAAGACCACGTAGGAAACAAGATCATGGGGAAATCCTGGAATCCTGGCCCTCCCATCTCAGGCCCCATCGCGCCCAGGCTGCCACCTCCTCTGGTGAGCTCCCCTCCGGGTGGCACTCACCAAGATGGGAAAACCACTCCCCATTTCCACCATTCTCAGTTTCAAGCACCTCAGAGCTCGAGGCAAACACGCCATGATTTCAGCAACATCCAACAACAGTTACTATCTGCTGTGTGCCAGGCATTGTTCTAGATGCCTGGGATAAAATGGTGAACAAAACAAAGACCCTTGTCATTGCAGAATACACATTTCAGCAGAGAGAGGAGGCAAACAACAAATGTGTTAGAGAAATCATCTACTGTGTTTAAAGGGAATAAGTACTATAGAAAAATGTGGAGCCGGGTAAGTGGTGAGAAAATACAGGTGAGCAAGGGTGAGATGCAACAATAAATAACGTGGTAAAGGGAGGTCTTGCTAATAAGGTGAGAGCTGAGCCAAGATTTACAGGAAGTGATGGAAGCAGCCAAGAGGTATCTAGGAAAAGAGCTTCCGTGGAGATTGAGCAAAGGCCCTGAGATCTGGCATGTTCAGGGGACAAGGGGGTCAGTACAGCTGGAACAGAACAAGTGAGGGAGAGAGGAGGAGATCAGCTCAGAGAGGCCAGGACGCCAGGCCATGATGGGCCTGCAGGATGGTGAGCTCGGTGGCTTTTCTTCTGAGACCAATGTGGAGCGATTACAACACTCTGAGCTAAGGAGTGAAACGGCCTGCTATGTTTTAAAAGGACCAGTCTGACTCCGAAGCTGAGCGGTGCCGAGGGAGCAGAGAGGATGCAAAGGAAACCGAGGCAGGAAGGACTGTAGGAAGGTGTCTGAAGTAGCCCAGAGACAAGATGTCAGCTCAAGCCAGGACGGGAGCAACAAGAGCGGATGGGCAGCCAATCACTGGGCATAAATACCTCCACTCACTGTGGCTGTAGGGTCACAAACTCAAATGCCAGGTGGGGCCAAACCGATGAATTAAGCAAAGCACATCAGGTGGAAACAGAAGTGAGTCGACAGAGAAGGTGCACATGCCCCATTGGAAGGGACAGCCACGGTCACACTAGCCAACTCTCTCCTTAATGGACCACAGGCCCCTGAGGCCAAGTCCGAGGATTTTCCAAGAGAAACAGGAAATCCAGATACAGAGGGTTTTGGATGGCATCTTCTAATGTTTTAATGTTAACAACTGATTCAAAACACTTTTTTTTTTAAAAAATACTGTCCAAAAGAAACACATCTGAGAGGTGGGTGTAACCCATCGGTTTGTCACCTCTGGTGTACTGACAGAAGCAGTTTAAATAGTCATTGAAAAACTGGTCAAACAACAGCTAAAGAGTTACACCGCATGAACACTCTCCACACAGTTACATTTCCAGGTGCTCACAATTTTTATCTTCAAGAATACCTCCATCAGTCACTTAGAACCTGGCTGTAAACACAGCAAGCACTGACAAAAGGAACCAGAAGGCTAAGTCCTTTGAGGTAATGCTCTTAATAAATATTTGATAATTAGGAAAATAAAGACATCACAATCTTACCAAAGATGCAAGGAGCTTCTGTCACATGAGATGCTAGAACACATCATCAGAAACCTCATCTAAGACAACTTTTTTCACCAAGTGTTGGATGCAGAGCTCAGAAGTTATCCTGAACTGAAAGAAGCTAATGTCTAAATCCATCGCTGTTAGGTCAAGAATGCAAAATCAACCTGCAATGATTCTACAAGCATCCATGGGAAGGAAGAGGGAAATCCCCTCATCAATTCATATAATTACTGACAATGCACATAATGAGCTTATTTGAGTCCCATAAATCAGCTGAACTACAAGTGATCACGTCTCTGAAAGGCGAGAGAAGCCTGAGGTGTGCTTTGTAGAAGGACCAGGGGAGGGAGGCAGAAGGCAGACAGACAGATGGCAACTGTTTCTCACATGCCCTGCCCTCCCGGCACAAAGGAGGGTCTTCCCAGGGGCCAAGCAGGGACAAGTGCCACCTCTCCCCTGCCCCTATCCCATCCTTCTCACCAGGAACAAGCCAAGGAGCTGCCCTGATCCCCATTGGGACAAAGGGGGCTCCTCCTGTTGTCTCCACCTGGGAGGGGGGCCAAATTTCCCCCAACAACCCAGGGAGAAGGACCACGAAGAACAAGCTGGTTGACAAGGCCCACACTGCAGAGGCCAAGGAAAGGCATGAGTCTGGCTAATTCCTTTCCCAGTTTAGCCAAACACAGTAAAATTCCTAATTTGAGAGGACACGTCTTTACTCATAGTTAGAAAAGCAAGGAACCCACGGTTGTGCTGTGGATCAACCGTGCAGCCTCACCACAGCTCCGGGAGCACAGATCAGGTAAGCCAAGTCACCCACAGGCTTCCTGCAAGAGCCGAGCCCCAGCTCTGTGTTTCCCAATCTGGCCCCACTGAGAGAAGAAAGAAAACAGACGCTTCTGTGGCCAGGCAGGATCCTGATCCCATCATCCCTGAAATTCAGTAAACCTAGGTAAGCTGTTACCCTCCAGGCTCTTGCCCCACTCCTGGTAAGACGTCCACAGTTCCAGGAGGCAAAAGGAGGAGATGCAGTCTACCCACTGGAGGTACCCAGCAACTCTCACGGATAGGAACCCGCAGCCCCAGGCAAGGCGTCCTCATAAACACAGTCTCTTCCCAGGGCAGTCACTCTTAGAGACACAGGAGTGGCATCAGCCCTGGTGCTCCATGCCTGTGCCAGCTGCCATGGGTGCTAAAGACATCTGCAGGAAGGTATTAAATCTGGGATTGAGAAGCATGTCAAATTCCACCAGGAGAAGCCAGGCCAGCAAGAGTGGACGCCTGCCCACCCTCCTGAAGGCAGCTGATATGACTGGGAGCCACGACAGATCACTAATTTCCAGACAGCTCTACTGTGTCAGTGCCTCCTGGCTGAGCATGCAATTCATCTTGAGCATCAGGTGCCAAGGGACTGTCACCATCAGCAGAAAGCCCATTTGGATTCAAAGCCTCTGCCCTTCTACTTAGAAGGCTTCCAAGAGGACAACTCTTTCGAATCAGAGGCAGACTCAGGAAGGGCACGGAACACTCAGCAGGCACTGTGATTAGAGCAGAGCTCTCATTTTCCACTGATGTCTCCAAGGGAGGTTAAGTTAGGTGCTAAGAGCACAGACTCTGGTTTCATATCCCAGGTCTTCCATTGATATTTTCTAGCTGAGTGACTCTGGGCCAATGATTGAACTGTGCCTTAGTATTCACCTCTGTAAAATGGAAATAATTACAGTACTTGTCATGTTGGGTTGTTACAAGGATTAAATGAATTATTCAAGTAGGTGCTTTGATAGCCTAAGCATGAATGTTAGCTACCATTAGCTTTTGCTGTTATATCAATTTTACATGGAGGAAACAGAAACTCATGGGAAAAAGTAATTTTCCTGAGGCCAAAAAGTTAGTAAGTGGCAGAGCTGGGTCCTGAACTGAGGTCTCGCCCTTAACCACTGTGAAACATTAACAGCATCTTGAGATGCTGCTGAAATAGGGTTGAAATAAACTCAAGGAGCACTAACAGCTTAATTATATCAGTGAAATATGTACTGGTGTAGGGCATAATTTCATGGTCTGGGAAAAGAGATATAAGATCTGGACTTCAACTCCATGGCTGTCACTTTAAGCCAGCTCTCGTCCAAGGAGAATGGGCCTCTCAGAGCCATTGATCTTTTTTTCTCTAGGGCAAGGTGACAACACTGTGCTTTTGTGCTTTAAGCTACATTTCACAACTGAGGAAAAATTTAGGAAGAGACAGGAGCCAGAGAAAAGGCAGCAGTGACAGGCTTAACCCAGAGGGCAGGATGTTACAATAAAAATTACACCTGCCTGGGACTCAGGCCCCCCAGGGTTCTCACAGGCATTTATTCGGTGTTGCAGCTGACAAGGGGAAGCGGTGACCACATTAGGGAATGATGCAGTGGTCCCATTAGATAGTGACCCAGGGATACCTAAATCCTGTCCAGGCCCACTTAGAATATGTCAACCATGTCCGAAGTCCGCTGATGTCCAAGAAGATAAACCACGCCCCTTTGCTGGGACCAATATCACCTTATAAGCCCCACCTCTGGAAACCAATAACTCCTAAGTGTTCTTGACCTTGAAATACATCACTCCTTGCCCTCCTCCTCAACAATAAAGAATTTATATTTGACTCCAACCTACCTTTGGAAAAAAGTAAGAAAAGGAAGAGGGGAAAGGCTCTGAGCTCCCAGCTATGGCCAACATGTAAGGAAGACACTCTCTGGACCCTATTTACTTTATTTTTCAGACTGCGTGACTTTTAAGGTCACTTACGGCTCATGCATTCTCTGATTTTACATCGTGGTAAAGGACACCAGGTAAACCCACCAAGGACTGATTCCCCTGGAAAGCAGAACAAGATGTCAAGGAAAATAAACATGAATCCTGGCATGAAACAGATGGGGGGACATTCCATCTCTCCTCCACTAGCTGTGTGGCCTTGGCCATGCTTCCTAGACTCTCTGAGCCTCAGCGTCCTCAACTGTAAAATGGGAGGATAAATCCACCCTCCTCCCTGGGTGGTGAGTAGATGGATGGGTGGATAGGGCCCACCACTGTGCCTGACACACAGCTTATGTTCGAGCAAGGTCAGTCCCATCTC